>NW_024342471.1:12951063-13629966 GCF_902729225.1 Pteropus medius | reverse complement strand
AACAAAATATACCTGCAGAAATAGAAATAAGTAAACCTTTATTACTGACATTTCTATAAGAAAAATTACTTATCATGGGTCTGAAATGCTCTAATACCTAACTCTCTTTTGTTACAATGAAACCACTTTTTAATAATCTTTGAAATGCTGTGTTTCTAATAGTATGATTGTTTTATCTAACAAAAGACTATAAAAAAGAAATAGGGAAATGTATATGAGATTTTTCACAATGATGGGTGTGGTTTTTTACTTATAAAAAAGCATTATGTATCATTCTATGCTAATAAATTTGAAATCCTGAATAAAATAAATCTGAGTAATTTATATTTTCCTAAAGAATATTTGAGAAGTTAGAAAACTCCAGCAAACTATTAATCATATAAGAAATATTTTTTTTAAAAGAATGCCTACACTCTTATCATTGAAAGTATCAGAAATCCAATTCAAACTCACCTTGGCACAAATGGATTTATTGGAAGAATAATGAGTCATCCTATGTAACTGCAGGAATGAGAGACACTCCCCAGAGCTGAGGGTCAGGAATAGCTGGAACCAGATATTCAAGTCATCCGTACCTTCTCAATTGTTTTCATTGTTTTTCTCAGAGTATTCAAATCATTCTGTCCTTCACGTGGCAAAGATCCAGTTCAGCTGCAATTCCCGATTCCTCATCCCAAGGCTCCCACAACCAAAAGGCATCATCCCCTAGACTACATCAAACTAAAAACTTTTGCACAGCAAAGGAAACCATTGACAAGACAAAGAGGCAATCTACTGAATGGGAGAAGGTATTTGCAAATGACATATCCAATAAGGTGTCAATATCCAAAAATATATAAAGAACTCATACAATGCAATATAAAAAAAAATCCACTTAAAAAATGGGCAGATGATCTGAATAGACAATTCTCCAAAGAAGACATACAGATAGTCAACAAATACATGAAAAGATGCTCAACATCACTAATCATCAGAGAAATGCAAATCAAAACCAAAATGAGATATCACCTCACACTTGTCGAATGACTATTATCAAAAAGACAACAAATAAGACATGTTGCAAGGATGTGGAGAAAAGGAAACCCTCATGCACTGTTGGTAGGATTGTAAACTGGTGTAGCTACTATGGAAAATAGTATGGAGATTCTTCAAAAATTAGAAATAGAACAACTATACAATCCAGCAATTCCACTTCTGGTTATTTATTCAAAGAAAGTGAAAACAATAATTCAAAAAGATATATGCAGCCCTATGTTCATTGCAGCGTTATTTACAATAGCCAAGATACAGAAGTGACCTAGGTGTCCATCAATAGACGAATGGATAAAGAAAATGTGATATATATATATATATATATATATATATATATATATATATATATATATATATGTATATGTATATGTATATGTATATGTATATGTATATGTATATACACACACATACATATATGTATATGTATATACACATACATATATATACACACATACACATGTAACGGAACACTATGCAGCAATTAAAAATAATGAAATCTTGCCATTTGCGACAACATGGATAGACCTAGAGGGTATTATGATAAGTGAAATAAATCAGACAGAGAAAGACAAACACTATATGGTTTCACTTTGGTGTGGAATCTAAAAAGCAAAACAAATGAACAGATAAAAGAAAACAGAAACATTCACAGATACAGAAAACAAACTGATGGTTGTTAGAGGGGATGGACAGAAAAGGGGAAGGGGATTAAGAACTACATACTTCCAGTTATTAAATATGTCACAAGAATGTAATGTACAGCATAGGGAATATAGTCAATAATATCATAATTACTGTACAGTGAGAGATGATTATTATACTTATGATGATTACTTCATAAGATATATAAATGTTGTATACCTGAAATCACTATGTTGTATACCTGAAACTAATATAATATTGTAGGTCAACTATAATTAAAAATAATTTTTTAATTAAAAAATAAAATTAGAATCAATCATGTGGAAAAAAGAGGAGTGGTGTGGGACTTACACTAGTCACCTATTTCTAAGTCAAAAAAAAAAATCCTAGAAAAGACTCAGCTATTGCCAGGGGAGCAGACTCCCATAGAACACCTGTAGACACTGGGAGCCTACCAGTATATACTGGAGTCACTCCCGAAAAGGGGAAAGCTATTATACAGTTAGAACAAATTATGATGAATGTTAACTAAACTTATTGTGGTAATCATTTCACAATATGTGAAAGTCATGGCACTATTCTGTGCATCTCAAACTTATACAATGCTGAATGTCAATAAGACTGGGCAAAAAAATGAATTAACCCTCATAAAAGGAGCAAAATCCAAGCAGTTTTACAGGTAGGGACATTTAAATTTTCAAATAGCAGATAATTATCATAATAAATAAATTCTTCCAGAACACAGAAAAATAAAAGACCACCTCGTCTAATTTTCCAAGATAGCAGAACTGAATACCAAAAATTGAAGAAAAACTAAAAACCTTAGGCCAGTTTCACATGTTAGTATAGCTGCAAAATAACTAATGAAATATTATCAAACATAATTTAAATTTAAAAAGTGAAAAACATGAGAGACATTTCCATTCAGGAGCACAAGGATGCTCATTATTATTTAACACTGTCCTAGAAGTTCTGATAATGGAAGGAAAAAGAGAAAGAAAAGGAAGTGAGGGAGAAGCAGAGAGAGGAGAAAAGAGAGAGGGAGGGGTGAAAGAAGAAAGAAAGACTATTATTGGGAAAAAAACACACAAAATTAGAGTTATTGCAGATAATGCCAGTTTCACTTAGAAAACCCAAGAGAATCAACTTTAAATTGTTGGAACTAATAAAACAGTTCATTAAATTTGGTGGTTACAAAACAAATATAAAAAACGAGTAGCTTCCCATATAGAAGCCATAATTGTAAGAAAATAGAGAGGAAGCAATCCCATTCATAATCGCAACAAATATATGAAATATCTAAGAATAAATTTAATTAGCAACAAGTAAGACTTTTATGCAGAGAACACTGAAATTTTACTCAAGTCACAGAAAAAAAATCCTTCCCCGCACAGAAGAGAGAACAATAGGATGATCCTAAGACTCGATCATATAAAAATAGAAATGATCCCAAATCAATTATAAATTTCAAGCCATTGACAAAATTCTAAGGACTATTCTAAAGTCTTACTGCTAGAATACACATCTGAAAGAAGCCCAAAAAATTTTGGAAAAAGAGGAAATACTGGTTAGAATAATGGGAGACGAGAAATTGCCAACGGTAATACATTATATAGCGTTTCAATTATAAAACCACTTGGTTTTATATAAAATGAAACAGGTCAATGAACACAATAAAAAGCTTCAGATATAAATATTTACCATAAGATAATGGCAGCATTCTTTTAAATAAATTTATTTATTTAAATTAGTTTCGAGTATACAGTACATTGGTTAGACATCTATATTGTTCATAAAACGTTTCCCTCAGTTGCTCCCTCCCTCCCCTGGCCCTCCACTTAGCCATCATATTAATGCTAACTGCATTCCCTGTGCCATACTCCCCATCCTCGTGTCCAACTATCAACTACTAATTTGTACTTCTTTAATCCTTCAGTCCATTCTCCCAGCCCCCCAAATCCCCTCCTCTCTGTCTGTCATCAAACTGTCCACTATTTTTGTGAGTCTGTTTTTGATTAGTTTGCTCTTTTTGCAGCATTTTAAATCAATAGAAAAAGGCTATATTTAATAAGGTTGCTCAACTTAACTATTTGAAAAGAAAAAAAGAGTACTTCCTGTACCATCCACATGGCGAAATAAATCCCAGATGTATTAAAGACTTTTAGATGTAGGATATGAAACTATTTACACATTAAATAATATATAGAGAGAGATTTATGTAAGCTTGAGTTCTAAGCAAGCAATTAAAGGAAGGAAAAGCATCAGTGAAAACTTGATTGATCTGATGAAATCAAAATGTAATATTTCAATATGTCAAGAAACACCATGAAGAAAATTGGAAACCAAATGACAAATGAGAAAAATAATTGCAATATGCATGCCAGACAAAGGGTTAATATCCTTAATATTTAAAGACTCTTATAAATTAGCAAGAAACAGAATGGGGCAGTATAAAATTGGACGCAGCATGTGACTAGAGAATTCATGAAACAAGACAAATGACCACTAAAAATATTAAAAAATGTTTGCCTTCCTTTGTAGTCAAATCAATGAAAATTCAATAAGTTGACATCATTCTTCAATCAGTGATTTGACCAAAAAAAATTTTAAAGTTCAGTACTATGCAAAATGTCAGGATATGGGTCTTTTTAAACACTACTGATGGGGGTGCAAATCAATACTTTCCAAAAGACAACTAAAACACATTAGAAGCTTTTAGAATCTTCATACTTTATTCTCTGTACTTCTATAATATGTTTAACGCTTTCCATGAAAAATATGTTTAAGTTCATAAGCTTTTACCTCTGGAATTCCTCTGACCTCTTATATCCACATAATCTGTAACCCCAAATGACTAGATGGAAAATGAAAAATCCTCCCCAATCAGCAGAGATCCTCAAAGTTTCCAAAATTAACATGATCCCAGGTTTCACTGCATAATAAAATCAACATTTCATGTATTCATTCTCCTTTAACATCTTGGAAATCTCTTCTAAAATTTAGCATCACGGAGAAATGAGAATCTGAATCCGTTTCTTTGGGATGATGGGAATGATCTAGGGAAGCACTCCTTGTCCCATCCTTCTCCCAAACCCTGAGTCTTGCCCTTTTATAGCAAAGGGGTGTGGGGGACACAAAATCAAAACCTACCATGTGGCATAGGACCTTCTCCCTTACTGGCAGGCTGCAGTCAAGTCCCAAACGGCGTGGCTCTGGTATAACGTAGCAATCTTTATGCTCTAGAAGTTGATGTTATTTATCCAGGTTTCTTATTGAAAAAAAAGATCTGAGATTAACTAACGGCCCTGAGCATATGGGCTGATACGCAAGAAAGAAAAATTGCTTATTCGAAATGGCAAATGAGGCCTCTGAAACAGAATGAAGTTTCACCAACCGTAAAATAAAACATAGTCAGTTTAGCCAGAGTGAGGCACAACTGGTCTTGGCCAAGCAGAAACTTAGAAGAGATATCGTGAGAAGGCTTTGCTCTTCTCCTAGGAAAAAAATGTAAGAATTAGAGGGACTCATCTGAGAATCCTTTATCAGAGAAAACCTGTCCTGAAAGAACCATCTCTTTCTTCTTCTGAGCTCCCTGCACCTTGGCTCATGTCCAGGAGCTTTGCTAAATGATTCTGGGGTAGTCTTTAGGAAACCAAGTCCAGCCACTGGGTAGGGGCCCAGGGGTCAAAGCCTCTGGGTGTTTATAAGAGCTGGCTCTGCAGCCACCCTACACCTAAAACCAGCTGACTTGCCTCCAGTATGAGTATGAGAACTGTATGAGACTGTTAAAATTAAGCTGTATGAGACTGTTAAAATTAAGCTCTCTGGCCTTCTACAAAGGTTGAGGGAGGGGGGCAGATTTTAAGCAGCCCTTGAAGAGGTGCCATACTGGGGTCATTTTGAATTTCAACCAACAATGCCTGGAGTGGGACAGGACTCCAACAGAAGGGATGGAATACCAAATGGCAAGCCAGAAGGATGAAAGATTCAATGAAGAAGAGTAAAATTCAGTTTTGAACACCTGCCCAGCCTGCCCAACAGGCAGAGACCCCAGCAGTAACATCAGAGAGCAGTAACACCAGGTCATGATAGCACCAGCCAAGTAAGACCTTTCCTGTACCATACGTCTTCTCTCCCCACCAATCCCAGCCCTGGAGAAACCGGAAGTAGCTATTGGTGGGGTGGAGCAGGGGTGAGAAAGGGAAGAAGCCAGCCATGGATCACCTCCTCGTCTGCTGTAGGTTTCTAGTTTGAAACAGGAATAAGCTGGGAGAAGGAAAAAAGCTTGAACTTCCGCTCCCCTTTCCTGTTACTAGGAGGCTGTATGTGCCCAGTATCAGCCAAGCAGATGCTCTCCCCTGGGATTCTGCACCCTGTGGAAGGGATGCAAAGACGTAGATATAGCTGAGGATGTATCCATAGTACCAGGGGTCTCAGCAAGGGCCCAGGACAGCAAAAACCAGCAGCCACGTCCTAAACAGAATGATCCAGTGGTCCTTGCTTCTCAGCCTTCCAAATTCTTCTGCGAGCTACCCTCTATCCTGCCAACAAAATCCTTTTCTGCTTAAATTAACCATGATTGTTTTCTATTGCTTGCAAATGAAATCACCTCTCTTACACACCCAATTGTATGTACTATTTTTATCTTTTACTGACTTCTACCTCCCAGGTACCACGGTCTTCCCACGGAAGCAAAGCAACTTGAGACTGTTAACAGGCTCCAACATCAAGCAGTAGACACTCTCATACCAGGATAATTAGAGGAGGATTTAATAAAGGGACCGTTTACATAGGTGCGGGCAGGTTTTAGGGAAACTATAAAGGATAGTACAATACCCCAGAATTAGTAACAGTGTGATTGCTACCCTTCCTAGGCTCAAAATGATGAGGACAAAGAGCAGACACCAGAACTGGAAAGAGGGTCACGAAAAGGGGTCCACCTCAAGGGAGGCACGTTCAGCCTGAGGCGACTCCTCAGGAAGAATACTACCCCGACCACTCTCCTCCTGCCCTCCCTACTGATGGGCGGCACCTGGCTGAAGCCAGAGGGCCTGGAAACCTACCGATGTGGTCGTAAGAGTCAGGAGTCTCTTGGGAAAAGAGCAGGGTGGTGAAGAATGAAGAGTAGATCTGAGGTGTGGGCAGGGACTTGGAAGGATCTGGCACAAACACCTGCGATGAGAAGAGCTGCCAGTGGTCCTCGCATGGCCACTTATTTACCTCACCTGAGTCCCGTCATCTCGGTCCTCTCCCAGACAACTCCAGGTCAGAACTCCATCAAGACACAAGAACATATTTCCAAGGTGGTAGGTACTCTGCCTCAGTCTCTTTCATCTGTCCCAGGATTGCTTTGCAAAAGCAGCTGCTTCTGCTTCATCACCTCCCTGGCTTCCTTTTGTCTTTCCCAACCACCCCGCTTCCATTACTTCTACTGTAAAATGAAGACTCCTGCAGAGAGAGTGAGACTTTCTTAGTGGAAGACAAATCTAGAAGTTACTGTTTCTGCAGAAAAGCCAGTGGCTATCAAACCACAGTGGGACTCAGAGACAGCTGAGAGACATAATTCTCCGGACACAGGGCACTTAGATCCAAGAAACAAAACAGCAGTGAATCATGTGAGTCGTTGCCATTTCTATCAACAATTGTCAGTAGGTGCTTTGCTAAGAATATTAAAGAAACACAAGATCCTTTAAAAAGAGAATTAGGAAAAAGTCTGTGCTTAAAAATATGAAGACTGTAAACAACTGCAGATAGACTGAGCATTCTTTAAAACTATAGAAGTATGAAAGGCATTGATACAGGGAAATAACCCTTATCACATAGACCATCGTGAGATGCAGAAGCAGAGCAGTGAAAACCGCTGACCCAAGATTCATTTATTCAAGTTTTCACCAATATTTATCAAGCATTTACTGTGACCTAGGCATTGGGCTAGGATTATAAAAGACCGCAAGACCTAAAACAGAATGTTTGCCTTTAGCTATGTCTAATTAAACCTTTCACCATTTCCCTGGAGAAGAGGGACTCGAAAAACAACAACAATAGCTAGCGACTACTAGGAATATACGAGTGTCAGTAATTACTAAGCATTTCCTATTTACGTCTTTCTGCAGTGCTAGTCTTATACCCATTTCACAGACAGGGGAGGCAGAGAAGTCCAGTAATGAGTTACCTGGAAAGAGATGAGGCAGAAAAATAATACCATAACCAAGACCATAGGGCATAGTATTTTCCTGGATGTGTAACACTTTATATAATAAGAGGGATGTATGGGGTACTATGAGAACATAGCTTGGGGGGAGGAAATACGTGCTACCCATGGACACTTTTTCAAGGGTTTCAGCTAAAATTTTAGTCTCGTTGATTCCCCCTTCTGCAGTGATTTTCACCAATAACTGGTCTTCTGCCATGAGATGGTACGCTGACAATGTTTTGTCAGAGAATATCGATGCTTGGACATTTGAAGCAATTAATGCACCATTTCAATTGCCTCATCTGTCAGGAACAACACATTCTCTTACCAAAGTAAATGCAGAAACAGGGAGACTGCAGAAAAAAAGAAAAGTGTGTTTGGAGAAACATTTATAATTATACATAAAGGAGAAATATTTATAATTTGTTGAGATGAAATGACTATCCACATTTTTCGCCCAAAAAAAAAAAAAGATAATCAGGAGAGTGCCAGAGGGGCTCTGGGTTCAGCCTTCCTGGGACTGCATCACGACGCCCAACTATGTGACTTTAAGAAGAGTCCTTAAACTTCCTAAACTTCAGAGAAAGAATAACAACGTGGGGTCACGGGCTCAACCGCTTGCCACTGAATCAACATCCTCCGTTTTCTATGTTAAGACGTGCTGACTGGGGCCCATGACATAGAATCTTCAGGCTGGTATGCTACTCTGTAACACACACATTCACTTCTGCTTCTCGTAGCTGGGCTGTTTACTTTTGCACTGTTTCTAAGCTTATACCAGTTATATCTGTTACTGTGATCACAGACTTTAAATATCATATAGGCGTCAATATGACTATGAAAACTGAGTTTGGATACTTTGCACAAGGCAAATCACTTTTTTATAAATTGTATAGAATTTGGAGTTTGAGAAAAATAAGATTCTAGAAAGATCCTGCCCTAAGATTTCTTCACACCTTAAATTTTTGCCCACTCCAAAGAAAGTCAAACTGAGTATCACAAAAGATGTGGAAAATTCAAGTGAGAAAAAAAGAAAGATTGATGCCCAAGGAAACTGACCTCATTTTAAAAGATGAGTAGATGTACATATATTTATAGGTTTAGGTTAAAATTAAATGTTTAAAGTATGTCTATTTTGTATGATTACCTGCCTTGATTGACTTTTTTGATTATCTGGCCAGATAAATAAGAGGATTTCTCCTGTACCTGACTCAAAGAGGTACGGTGAGAATTAAATGGGAAAGGCTAGGGGCCAATGCCAGGCACATAGTCAGGCCATCTTTAGAGCACATTATCAGTAAGGCAAGTGACAGCAGCTCCCGGGGAATACCTCAGTAAGCGCACAATAAATGTTAGTTATTAAAAATGAGTAGAAATAATAGCATTCTAGTTCTGTCATTAATTAGCAGGACATCCCCCAAGTCATTTTGCCTCTTGTCAAGAGTAAATGGGGGTATTTTAACTCAAATAAGTGATACTCAAACTTTAGCAGGCATGCAAATCACCTGGGGAGCTTGCTAAAATGCAGGCTCTGATTGAGTAGGTCTGGGCATGGCCTAAGATGTTGCCTTGGTAACAATCTCCTAGACGCTGCTGATGCTGCTGAGTCCCTACCTTGAGTATCAAGGACCTAGAATGTAACTTGCAAACTTCAGTATGCATCAGAATCACATGGAGGGCCTGATCAAACACAAACTGCTAAGTTAAGACACAGAAACCCTGAGGGTTTCTAATTTAATAGGTCTGGGTGGGGTCCAAGAATTTGAATTTCTAACAAGATTTCACACTTTGAGAATTAATATCTTAGATCAGTGGTCCCCAATCTTTTTGGCACCAGGAACCAGTCAGTGCTCCTGTGAGATTCTAATGCCTGATGATCTGAGGTGGAGCTGAGGCAGTGATGTTGGCACCGGGGAGCGGCTGCAAATACAGATGAAGCTTCACTCCCCTGGTCCGCTGCTCGCCTCCTGCTGTGTGGTCCAGTTCCTAACAGGCCACAGATGGTATACCGATCTGTGGCCCAAGGTTTGGGGGACCTCTGTCTTACATAATCTCTAAGCACTCTTACAACTTGAAGCAAAGACTATAAATGGTACTTGACCATTTCAAGGCAAGTCAAGTCCTGCTGTATTACAGAAGGAGGAGACCAGGCAGGCTCTCTATTTTCCTGATCACCAGAGGCCATACTCAGTATCTGATATGTGAAGTTACCAACCTTGCTCTCGCTATCCCTATGCAACTCACTTCACGTCTGAACTATCATTTCCCCATCAGTTGACAGGGTTCTTTCTTCTGCTTCCTTTTAACTTTTTCCCCTTTCCTTTCCTTACTCATCAAGAAGCCCACCAGAAAATCTTGTGATGGGGGTGAGAACAGAACTTCAGCTTTAATCCTAGTGTCCTGACAAGCTCCAAGATGCAAATATCACTTAACGAGACAAGCAAATCCTAAGTGCAGTGAGAAAACACTGTTAGTCAGGTAAAGAGATAATGTGCACAGAACATGCTGAGCAAATAACAGCCCTTTGTGAATCAGCATTAGCATAATTACTGAACATCAGTAATTGCTGAAATTATGTTCACTGGGATCATTTATAATTCTAAGTGAGAGGCTTCTTCCACGTATTCTCTCAGCAGGGAGGTGAAGGTGGCTTACCATCTGGTGTCAGACACTCAGGAAAATACTAGCCACCTCCCAAAGGGCATCCCAAACATAGCCTTTGGATGACTGTCATCATCAGGTGGGCCCCAAGTCCTGCCTGAAACTTCCTGCCTCCATATCTTTACTGCTATACCTTCCCTCTAGAATTTCATCCCCCCTTAGCACGTGGTGCCCAGTGTTGCTCAATGAGCAAGACGTAGTCAGTCATATAGTATAATGGAGAAGGACGTGTTTTGATTATGACACACAGAAAGTGCAATGGAAGCTGACCACCTATTCAAGTGGGACCTTTCTAAGGTCAGATTCAACCAGGAAGTGGCCATAAGCTACTAAATGCAGGGCAGGATATGAGGCCTCCCAGGGCCACTAAGGAGCAAGGACGTGAACTGACCGTGAACAGCACTTTGTAGAGTGTCACAACAGAGAAGGAACCGTCTTAAACCCCAGCACCACGTGGATCTGCGTCATAGATGGAACCGTACGAGCTGAACGGAGAGGATGTTTGTAAGAGTAACATTTAAGCACATTAACACAGACACCAAGTCACTCCCCTTAGTCCCACTTGTCCCTGGCACTAGGATACAGATGGTGGAACAGAGTATGCACGAGCCCCCCAGAATAGGCTCCAGACACTCACCAAGGAGAAGAGGAATTGGAGTAGTCAAGACGAGCCAGTGTACCTTAGCAACTTGTGGCTAAGGGCCTCCAAACTGAATCACGAAGCAAACAGCAGCACATCAGGAAGAAAATCATCCTCCTTACTCCTTCTTCTCCCGTATTCCAGCACTTAAGCTATATAAGCACAGTTTTGCTCGTTTTGAGTGCTGCTATATCCACAGATCCTAGAAAAGTTGAATTAATGAACTGAATGAATAAATTAGCAAGTCCTGACATCTCTACCTCCAAAAAAGACCTTGTATCTGTCCTCATTTCTCCACTGCCACTGCCAACATCCCAGCCTGAGTTCTTGCCATTTTTAGCCAACTACATAAGTCCCGGCCAGTGTTCCAGCTTCAACCCTTGCCCCTGGCCCCACCCAGAGCCCCACTCTTTGCTGAAGCCAGATCGGGTGACACACCTGAATGTAATAATCCAGGTTCTTCCCAAAGTGTAAAAAATCATGCCAGAATTCCCTTTTACTACATCGAGCCTCCACTAAGCTTATACTTATGTTTGCCATGAGTCAGGCCCAGTATGTGCAGGTAGGCAGTCCTCTTAGTCCTTTCCAAAGCCTGCTCTTTCACAAAACCCAGTCTAATCCCACCCTTATGGGAAGGCCCTCTACGACAAGCCCTGCCCAAAATGTGTTAACATGGAACTGTTCTCTGCCCCACACATTTAGCATTTACCACTCATACCATGGAATGACCTTTTCATGGGTACCATAAAATTACTAACCCATGTACTGTGCATTTCTAGTCTCAAAGCAGTTTTGTAACTAGCAACACACAACAAGCTTGTTTGTCAATCACTGTGATTTATCCCCATTTTAAAGGTGAAACCAAATTCCAGGGAAATTGCTCCAAGTCATGGAGCTAATGAGAGGCAGAACAGAGATTCAAACCCAGGACTTCAGACTCCACCCGCATTATCTTTCCATGTATCAGTTGCCCCATTTGCCTTGTGTGCGCCCCCTCCAACTAGCCTTATTTTTAACCTTCAATGCCTAGTAAAGTAACATATAAACAATAAATAGGGATTGGTATTTATTGTGATCTCTTATTGTTCTCTACATTTTATAAGTAATTTACATGGGTCATCATTTAATTCTCGCAACCCTACGACATATATTCTATTATTTTCCTAAGGTAAAAGCTGAGACCTCTGAGGCTCAGAGAAGTTAAGTAATTTTCCCAAGGTCACACAGCTATTAAATAATGGGGCCAGGATTTAAACCCAGGCAGTTTGGCTCCTGAGCCTACGCGTTTAGCCACTATGCTATGCCACCACCACTCCCCCCAATAGGCCCCCAGAGAATACTGTGGGTTGGCTGGTGATACCACAGACTGTCAGAGCCAGAAGAGGCATGGTGAAATCAAACATTTACACCATCCATAAAAAACCTGTCTTGGAGTGACAGTAGGCAGTTGATAAGGTTTGACATTTTCAAATCAATTTCTATCGATTTCTTTCTCCTGAAGAAAGGACAGGAGTTTGATGGATAAAGTGTGCTTGGGAAAGGTGGAGAAAATAGGCCATGAGTTAGCTCTGCAGAGGGCGGTGAGGATGACAGTAACAGCTGCATGCTGTCGGTGAGCAAAACCCTTTCTTGGCAGCATCCTGCTCTGGAGTGTCCCAACACAGTGTCAGGTAAATAACACAGCCTCTATTTTGTTGTCACGTGATGTTTTCCTCTGACAGAGTGGCAGGGAAGCCGAAGCAATGGTATGTGCTTGGGCACGGCCATGAAGTCGTGAATATTTATGTGATCAACATATAAAACCCCATTTTAACAAATCCCATTTTGATGGATTTAACAAGTTAATCTCAGCCATTTCCACATGCTGGTGGATGCCTGCAAGAGATGAACGGATGGTGTTTCTGCAAATTCTGTTGCGTTAGAAAACCTCTGAAACAGATGGGTACGTAAGCCCTTGTTCATTCGGTAAACATGCTATTTAGTGTTTCGGTGTTGTCAACACATGCTGAGCCTGCACCATGTGCTCGACGTTGTGCTCCTGGCTTCTAGTGCTGAATCCTCGTCCCCACGCTGTGTGGTCTTGTCTCCACTGATGGCATGGGTTTGGGGGATGACAGGATCTGAAACAGGGATGAGCACCTCGATGGGACAGAGCTCAGAAGTGTGTGCGAGGACACGTAACATAAGGCTGAGCCCTGGCTGGGGACAGGGAAAGTGGCACAGCCAGGCAGGCAGGCTGGAGTAGGAGCGAGGCTCCTGCATTCTGTGGCCAGGTCCTCTCTCGCCTTCCCTGCCTGCTGCCCACCAGGAGCAGCTGCCCCTATCTGCTTCCCGCCCCCACCTGCTTCCCGCCCCCACTTGGGCCCTTGACACAGGTCTCACATTTCAGCTAACAATGTATTTTAACCTGCTTGATTGCAGTTGATCCTCCCAGTAAGTACTCGTACTTTTGTCTCCATTTCGTGAAAAATGATGTTTAGAGAGTTTCAGGGGTTTAATCACAAACACCTGGTTAAGAAGTTCCAATCTGGTTAAGGAGATGAATACAGATCTCTTCCTGCCAAACCATATGCTATTTCTCCCAAATCTGCTTCTTCTCTTCTGCTCTGGGACCTATTCTGTGGAGTGTTTCATTCCCCAAAGCTGAGATAGACTGGATTGCTGTCTCCCATTCTTCATTCCCTCCCTCCATTAGAATTGCACCTCCAAGTCCTTTGCCATTCCTGCAACAGCAAAGCATATTTCCTCATTCCCTTGACATTGGGCTTGGCCATGTGATTTGCTTGAGCCAATGGGGCTGTGAAGATAACCGAAAAGGAAGCTGCAGATAGGCTTGTAGGGTTTGGCTCGGCCTCTGGCACTTCTGGGATCCTTTAAGAGCATGCCCCAGGTAGCTACCACTCCGAGAAGAAGGGGGAGACACAAGGCATAGACCTGAACCAAAAAGTATTGATTTCCTGTGGCTGCCGTAACAAATCACCGTAAATCTGTTGGTTTAAAACAACAGAAAAGTATTCTCTCACAGTTCTGGAGGTCTTACGTCCAAAATCAAAGTGTGGGCAGGACTACACTCCTTCCAAAAGCTCTAGGGAAGAATTCTTCTTGCCTCTTCTAGTCTCTGGCATTCCTTGACTTACAAGATGCTTCACTCCGATCTCTGCCTCCATCTTCACATCGTCTTCCCTGTGTTTCTGTGTGTCCTTCTCTGTCTCTTATAAGGATACTCTCATCAGAGTTCGGGCCCAGCATGACCTCTTCTTGATCCTTACATTAACTGCATCTACAAAGTCCCTACTTTCAAGTAAGGTCACATTCTGAGGTTCTAGGTGGACATGAATTTGGGGGAACACTATTCAGTCCCACTACAGTCTACCTTCTGTCCCCCAAAATTCACATTCATCCCACATGTGAAATACATTTGTCCCAATCCAACATCCCTAAAAGTCTTATCTCATTCCAGCACCAACTCCAAATCAAAAATCTCATCTAAATATCATCAACTCAAAAAGCTGGGACAAAAGTCCCGAATCTCATCATCTAAATCAGGTATCAGTGAGACTCTGGATATGGTCCATCTTGAGGCAAAATTCCTCTCCATCTGTGCACCTGTGAAACTAAATGCACGTTATCTGCTTCCAAAATACAATGGTGGGACAGGCATAGAACAGACATTCCCACAGGGAAAACGTGAAAGGAATGAGAGAGTCACTGGCGGTGACTCCACCCTCCGCATCCATGGCATGGCCCTGCCCTCTGCACTATTCAATTCACTATGTCGATCCATCAGTCTGCAGCCAAGACGATCTGACCTGCAGACCGATGAGCAATAAAACAGTTGTTAGAAGCCACTAAGATGTCTGAGATTAGTGGTTATACAGCAAAAACTCATGAATACACCACAAAATAGTGACAGAGAGGCCTTCAGATGCCGCGCTCAAAAATCCTCTATGGAACGGATCCTCAACTCTTCTTCATAAAGAAGACAATTTTTGCGAAGAGGCACTCTGCACCCAGCTGTTATAACATTAATCTTACCATATTGGGCAGGACACTTCGAACTTACTTTAATTCAACAAATTTCAGCTCATCACCATGACTTGAAGGTATGTCCAATGTGAAACAGAAACAGATCACCATGGAGACAGAAGAAGAAATCGGACTCCATCCTCACAAGTTCCCAGTCAATGGTGGAGACAGACACAAACATGAATCACAGTAACCATAAGCCTGAAGAAATAAATACTGCAACAGGACAATAGCATCGGGCGGTAAGCCTTACAAAGCTAGCATGGTGAAGATGATATTTGAAGGGGGCCTTAAAGGTCAGCTGGGATTTCCAAAGAGCAAGAGAGAAGAATAAGAGGAAAAGATAATCTGAGGAAAGAACAATTGAGAAAAGGCCAAAAAGCAACGTTTTGGAATATCTTTTTGCACAATAGCAAGGCCATCCAAAATGGAGTGCCAGGAGATAGAACGGTGTCACGGACTGCCTCTGAAGCTGTAGGGTTTGCACAAAACCTGATGGGCAGTGGGGAGCATGGAAGGTATGAAAGGGAGGGAGCACTATGTGGGGGCGGTGGGCATTAGGAGATCATTATGGCTGAGTGCTGGATAGAAGCATCGAGTGCTTCTAGACTGGAGCTGAGGGTGCCAGGTAAAAGCCCGTTGCAATTTTCCAGTGAGGTTGAGTAACAGGGACCAGGTGACCGGGCACATTAGCTAAGACACAGTATCTGACTGAGCAGGGCAGTCAGGGCTGAAGCAGGAATGTCCGGTTCGCTCTGAGATATGCCCGCCTCACTTCCCCTCTCGGTTCCGACATGCCCCTGAGCTACTCCTGTTCTTCTTTTTCCCCAGGAGCCCGAGGGGTTATTCCTGCCACACATTCTATCACTCTGGTAAAGCATTAGCAAAAGCCATCCATCCATCTGCTGACTCCACAGAAACCGGTGAGCACCAGAGCTAGGGACAGAGGAGGAGGGAGGGAGGGAGGGAAGGAGAGAGGGGGGAGGGGACACTCCTGATTACAATATTTTATCCTCAAGCTTTTGCCACCATTTATCACTTTTGCTAACACAGCAAAAATTCAGGCTCTTGTCTCCCAAATGACCTAATAAAGCTCCCCTGGAAGTCTGGGATTTGGGAGTGGGCTGGATATAGGATTATAGGGCCTGGGTCTCTAAGGTATAGTGGGGAAAGGAGGGTGGGAAGCCACCAGACCCAGGAGGGGACTCCAGTTCACTTTATTTTAAAAATCACTCAAAGATACAATATCTATTTCAAAGCGGAGGGGGGGTAGGCGGGGATTAACAGACATTGCACACAGGCTTGTTGTTACAGCCAGCCCTCTTCCTCGCTCCAAGCAGAGGGGAGGCCTCTGTCCAGTGTGCCTCACCCCATCCTAGGAATATCTACCCCTCCCTCTGGCCTTTCCCCTTTAATGCTCCCTCTCTCCTTTCCTTCCCCCATTGTCCTCCCCCAGAGCACCCTGGCATCTCAGTTCTCATATTTGTTTTCTCTGAGCCAGGAAATGCATCTGATTTGTCTCAGCATCTTCGGCACCTCATACAGGACCTGCCACTGCACAAATGCTAATAAGCCTTATCAACGATGGCCAACGGAGGCAGGCGCCGCCACGTCTCCTTGCCAGAGGCTGCCCTTTAATCCAGCTGATCCAGCCTGCACAGCTACGAGAAGGGAGGTGCCAGCACCCTCTACCCATGGCCTTGTTCTGGGCCATGTCTCAACAGACTTCTTGCTCTCTCTCTCTCCTGATCTCACGCTATAGCTTTGTCTCCAGCTCCTAAATCTTGAGACTCCACATAGCTCCTCAACAAGAAACCCCAACTCATGTGTGTTCTTCAGGTCATTTCCCACTCAAATGGATCTGAGCAGCCCCTGAGGTCTCTGAGGCCCTCCCTGGACCTCAGGACCCCCCACAGAAACCCTCACAAGTGTATATATACCATGTGCAACCCACACACCAAATATGTGTACACACATAAACTACACCTACCACATACATGTACATACCCTATGCATACCACATACCCACACATACACCAGTTTCCATATACCACACACATGTATACACACCGCATTAACTCCACACATACCACATGTGTGTGTGCACATACATACGCATGTTGTGCACATGTGTGTGCGCCATGTACACTGCACACATGTGTACACTCCGTGTGTACCATGCACACATACCACACGCATGTACATCCCATATATGCTCCATATATCCACACCACACATATGTATACATAGCATATCTAC
The DNA here is from genome assembly GCF_902729225.1 of Pteropus medius. Lineage (NCBI taxonomy): Eukaryota > Metazoa > Chordata > Mammalia > Chiroptera > Pteropodidae > Pteropus > Pteropus medius. Next base: position 13,612,513 of record NW_024342471.1, on the reverse strand, counting down.
CCTCACACCAGTTAACACGCCACATACACCATACATGTGCGCGCGCGCACACACACACACACACACAGCATTCAGTGTGGCTTTAATTCCTCCAGAGTGACCAGTTCTGAGCCAGCCCAGCCAAAGGTGATTGTTTCCTTGGAAGGCCTCTAGAAACCTAATTTCTAATTTCTGTGGCTCTCTTTACAGAAAAACCCAAGACTTTTTTCCAGCTCTACTGAGATGTAACTGACAAATAAAACTGTAACATATTTAAAGTGTACAATGTGATATACATATATATTGTGAAATAATTACTGCAATCAAGTTAATTAATACATCCATCACCTCGCAGTTATCTTTTTTTGAGGGGGGAGGTGAGCCATTCCTAGCAATTTCAAAAATACAATACAGTATTAACGATAGTCAACATGCTATACACTAGGATCCTTGGAACTTACTCATCTTATAACTGAAAGTTTATACCCTTTGGCCAAAATCTCCCCACTTCCTCCACCCCTCCTGGCAACCACCGTTCCATGTTTCGATGACTTTGGCTTTTTTTGATTCCACATATAAGTGATACCAAGCTGTATTCTTCTTTCTCTGCCTAGCTTTACTTAGCATAATGATGCCCTCCAGGTCCATCAATGTTGTCGCAGATGGAATGATTTCCTTCTTTTGCATGGCTGAATAACATTCCATTGTATACAGATACCACATTTTCTTTATTCATTCATTAGTCAACAAATAACTTTGGTTATTTGTCAACGAATAACTTAGGTTATTTCCATACCTTGGCTATTGCGAATAACGCTACAGTGAACACAGAAGTGCACATCTCTCTTCAAGATAGTGATTCCATTTCCTGTCTCTGGATATGTACCCAGAAGTGGAATTTCTGGATGATACAGTATTTCTATTTTTAATTTTTTGAGGACCCTCCGTACTGTTTTCCATAGTGGCTATACCAATTTACAACCCCACCAACAATGCACGAAGGTTCCCTTTCCTTCACATCCTCGCCAATGCTTATCTCTTGCTTTTTAGATAAACATCCTAACAGGTGTGAAGTGATATCTCATTGTGGTTTTGATTTGCATTTCCCTGATGATTAATGATATTGAACATTTTTCACATACCTGTTGGCCATTTGTATGACTTCTTGGGAAAAATGTCTGTTTAGGTCCTTTGCCCATTATGGGTTATTTGGTTTTTTGTTATTGAATTATAAGAGTTCTTTTTTTTTTTTTTTTGGATTAACTCCTTATCAGGTATATGGTCTGTAAACTTTTTCCCATTCCATAGGTTGCCTTTTCATTGTGTTGCTTCATTTGATGTGCAGAAACTTTTTACTTTGATGTAGTCTTACTTATTTATTTTTCTTTTGTTGCCTTTGCTTTTGGTGTCAGATCCAAAAATTCACTGCCAAGACCAACGCCAAGGAGCTTTTCCCCTGTTTTCTTCTAGGCATTTTACAGTTTTAGGTCTTATGTTTAAGTCTTTAATTCGTTTTGAGCTGATTTTTTTAATGATGTAAGACAGGGTCCAATTTCATTCTTTGGCATGTGGATATCCAGTTTTCCCAGCATCATTTATTGAAGAGATTACCCTTTCCCCGTTGTGTATTCTTGGCACCTTTATCAAAAATTATCTGATCATATATGCATGGCTTTATTTCTGGGCTCTCTGTTTTGTTCCATTGTTCTAAGTGTCTATTTTGTTATGCCAAAATCATACTGCAGAACCCAAGACTTATATAAATGTGGGGCTTTGCAACTCTCAGATAAAGAGGAGAGCCATATCGGGCCCCAGGGAAGCAGCGGGTTTGCATGTGGTCTACTCAGACATCTTCAAGGTGGTGGGGAGCGGCAGCCAGGGTGGAAGGTGTGCCAAGGAGAGGCACGGGGCCAGCCATCGCAAGAGTGCATGGTCCTCCTCTCACCAGGACAGGGGCCAAACTGCCCAGGGGCCTGCCAAGAAGCCCATATAGATGACGATTTACACAGTGCTAATGCCAGAACTGGACCCGGTATAATGGTAGGTAGTGGGGGCAGAGGGGCAGACAGAGCCCATGGACACAGGTAAGCCAAGGTCTAGATGCCAAGCAACACCTATATAGAGCCCAGGATTGGCAATGATGTCAGGCTCCAGGTTCTTGCCCCAGAGAAGGACCAGAGCCCAAGCAATTCTGCAACAGATAAAGATAGGGAAGATGGGGCAGACGGAAACTGGGGCTTACTTTCTTGGCCCAGCAAGGATACGGGATAGAGAAGGGCAGACTGGCTTCAAGGATTAAGGTGGGGTAGACAGAAAACAGCTGAGGAACGTAGAGGCATATAGCAGTTTTTAGAGTGGTCATTCATTCATTCGACACATATTTCTTGTACTTTTACTACATGCCAGGCACTAATGATACAATGACAACAGACAAATTACTGCCATTATGGAATTTATCGATTTATCATACTTAAAAACTGAGAGACGAGCTATAAAAGACAGTTTAATTCTCTCAAGTGGCCTCTCTGGCAAGAGTTAACTTCTGAACCTGAACTCCTCTGACTTTAACTTTAAGCAGCACCACATACACACCCCCCAATTTCCCTCTCACATGCACCCCCTCTCAGATTCGTGCTTTTTCCCATCAGCATGCCAATCTTGTTCCTAATTTAGCCCTTAGAATAAGCCAGGTTGTCAGTTTGCTATTCCCTAATCCCTTCTCACCACGGCAATTGAAACTGATGACTGCAATACTGCTGAGTTCCTTGTTCCACAATCCATTGTGCTCAGAGTGTGGGTAATCGCTGTCAGCTGATGGGAGCTCACAGAGCCAACGCCGAGTTTACAGCACCCCCGGCCCCTCCCTGGTCCAGTTTGTTTCAATAGCACCTGTGGAATCTTTATGATGGGAGAACAGAACCAGCCCCTGCCCTGCCCCCGCTCTCTCCCTCCCACCCACCAAGGAGGAAGTGAGTGCCCAAAGATGTGGGAGGAGGAATCATGGAAGCAGCGGAGGACAGTGGGAGGCAGCAATATCACAGTGAGCCAGGAGATTATACACAGATCCAGCTGCTGGAGTCCAGGCCAAGTGTGGCAGGAGATGAGGCTGTAAGGGACCCTGGGGCCAGCCTCTGGAGGACCCTGTCAGCCAAGCTAAAGAGCCTGAGTTGATTCAGGAGATGATGGAAAGTCACCGAGAATCGTTTTGTGGAGAAGGCCAATTATATGGCTGTTACAATCGTTCTGAGGGAGGATTTAACCAGGTCGCCCCAGATGAAATTGTTGGGCTCATCCTAGAACACATCGAATCAGGGTATCTGATGGCATGCCCCACAAACCACCTTTATTTATAAGCTGCCCCTGCTCTTAAAGTTTAAGACCCACTAAACAGGATTAAACGACCCCTTTTAAGACACCAGCCCATGTACCACCTGGCTTATAATGCAGGGCTTCATCCGTGCCCATAACCAACTTATGTACACTCTTAAGAAAGCCCTTCAAAGAGAACCATCCAAGATAGAAACCTCAGGTCTCATGGCAAAGAACATACTTTTCTAGCAATGCCTTCTGTTTTCTGTTAAACCCCATCACATTGATTACTGCAGCTTCCTGACATACATCTCACTCAGATATACACATTTTCTTGGCCCACTAATTTAAGCAGAAATGAGTATGGAAAGAACATGAGCTTAGGGTAACCGATACACGTTCCAATCCAACCCTGCTACAGACCAGCCATGGAGGTTTGGGAAAGATGCTCAACCTTCTTGGACTTGAGTCTGGGGTAACAGCAGCAAACCTGGTTTGCCCAAAACTTCCCAGCATTTAGCACTAAAAGTCTTGTGCCCCAGCAAATCCCACATCATAGGCAAACCCACTGGTTGACCATCCTACTTTATATTTCCTCATTTGTAAAATGAGAGTGTTAATACCTGCCTACAGGGATGCTCTGCAGATTTGAGGAAGTTTTGTGGACACTTCTGCAGTATCAGAAACATAGTAAGTAGTCAAAAAAATGCCAGTTCCTTGCTTTGCTTTTCTTCTGTCACTCAGTCTTCCTCTCCCCCAGGTTGCAAATAAAAGCATCACATCCCATTTGGTTGGAGGATGCAATTCAACTCACCGAACACTTTCACGGATGTGATTTCATTTGATTCTCCGACAACCGTACATAATAGGGTAGAAGTTTTGTGCCCACTTAACAGATGGAGAAATGGAAAGTCAGACGAGTTAAATGGCTCAGTGGGAAACATCTTTTTCCACAGCCCTTTAAGTTTCTGCCCAGGCCCTAAAGAAGGAAATTACTACCTATACTTTCAGCTCCCTAGGAAGAAGCAATGGCTCATGGGATCAATGCGGGTGTGACTCTGACTAAGCCATGTGTCACTCATGGGTGGTGTGCCATATGCCCTCCTTTCTGCCAAGGGGTTCATTCTCTCTGTGGAGCTACAGATTTGTTTGGTAAAAATGAACTCGAGTTTAAGTAAAAGTGACTAAGAAACAAGAAACCCAGTTAAGCCTAGTGGCCAGAGCAATTGTCCCCAACTGCAGTTCTCCCAGGGGACTTTGAATTGGAATTCTGTGTGTTTGCTCAATCTTCTTTAAAGCTGGTACTTTTTTCTCATCTAGTGATTAATCCTTTGCCAGAGGATCCATAAGCAGGAGAAAAGGGATGAGCAGTGTCATATAGCCAGACCCCACCAAGCCACTAACAACAGACCTGATGACTCAGCTACCAAGTAGGACTTGAACTCATGGCAACTGCTTTTCCCTACACTGTATAGCTGCAATCGGAAACCACACTTGGTAGGAACTCAATCAATTCTTGTTAACACTCTCACACCAGACAAGCAGCTTTGAAAAACCCTATTTGAGGCAACACAATCTGCCTTTTGCTGTTGTTCATTAAGGGTATTGATTTCCTTGCAGCTGCCTCTGAACTTTAATTCCTGCAGCAAAAAAAAAAAAAACAAAAAAACAAAAAAAAACAAGGCTTTGTCTGCGACATTTCCTGTCCAAGTGGCGGGTAACAACCATTCCTGGGATGCTGATTTCCCCAGCCATGCTGTGAACCACAGGATGTCTGCGAGGAGTCCTTTGTATATTCCAAAGAGTGATTTCTATAGCTACAGGAGGTCCCTTCAAATGTGAGGTGCAGCTCCACCTCCATCCTAAATCAGTACCTTCAAACTGGTGCCTTTGGAAATCCAATGGCCACCCCCTTTTCCTCACACTGACTTGCAGCCACAGGCTTTAAGAAGGTGCTGCCTTGTATTTATATCATGTTTGTGGCATCCACGTTTCTCATAAATGTTAATTCCTAGCAATTGGAAAGGACCTTAACCCCTTGCAATCACCTCTCTGATATTTTATCCTCTCTCCAACATCCCCACCCAGTGGCCATTCTGATTTTGCTTGAATACCTCTGAGGACAGGCAACTCACCCCCTCCACAGGGAAGTCACTGCCTCTCAGTAAAGCTCTGAGGGGTACAGAACTTCATTGTGTGGAATTAAAATCCACCTTCCTGAAACATCAGTCTTTCAACTAGAGTCTCAGCACATCGTGGCACCTACAAAGGACAGGGATCTCTCTGCCCCTCACTGGCCATCACCACCATGGTGGGTGCTCAGTGTTTGTTAAATTAACGAACAAATTAAGTCAACGGTTATTGAGTATCTTATCCAAGGTCATGCATCGTGCTGGAATAATGTGGCACCTTCAGATAGGATCAATTCCTATTGATATGGGATCCGCAAGACAATAGCTTACCTCATTGTGCTCACTCCAAGTTCCAGACACTTGGCTCTAAATGAGGAACGGCCTACCTTGCCCAGGACTGGAGGGGCTGTTTGACTCTATAAAGACAGCAGAGGGATGTGTTAAGTATCTAAACCCATGGTGGGACAATGGCGGAACAGGGTTCATGTTGCTGAGAGGTGGTGCTGTATGATAGTTAATGCGGACTCCAGTGCCACTTAATAGCTGAGTGACATCGTGTAAGTTACTCAGCACCTCTGGGTTTCAGTTTCCTCGTGTATAAAACAGGGTAAGGATAATAATTCCTACCTCCTGGTGTTATTGTGCGGATTGAGTTAATATAAGAAAGCTGTTTAGAATATCAGTTATTATTATTCAAACCCTGCACTACTCCAAAGGCACCTGTGAAGAAGAAATTGGCTTTCCCTGCCAGATTCCTGCCCTTAGCACTGAAGACCTGGACCAGATCTACAACACCTGTGTGGCTGATGAAACCACCTCCATGGTGGGCCTCTCTGAGTCCCCTACGCGTTCTCTATACCTCTCATCTCAAACGATTTGGTTCCAGTTCCTACTATGGGACAGGCACTGTCTTGTAAGCATCCGTGAATATTTTCTCATATTTATCTCACGAGGTAAGCCTTGCTATCCCCATTTTACAGACCAAGAAATGGAGGCTCAGAGAGGTTAAGTAACTTCCCAAAGATGCACAGCTAATCAATGGCAAAGCCAGAATCCAGTCTTGGAACTCCTGCTTCAAACCCTGCAATCTCTCCACTACTCTCTGCTTTCTAAAAATTAGGACATTCCTTTAGATTGTGAGGGATAGCTGAATCTGAAAGGACATGTCCCACCAAAAGAGCAAATTTCTCATAGCCATTAGGAAGGTTATTGGGGATCCCTGCTCCCAGCATGTACCTTCTGCCTCTATAGTTAGAAAATATGGAAGTGATGCTGAAGACAATGGCTCATGAGGCTGGAGTGAATCAAGTGGTCACTCAGTGGCCCCTGGCAACCTACCTGGAAACAGGGCCCAAGGTGATAACTGATGACCAATCCTGGCTCCAGGCCACAACTACCCAATGGTATTCTGAGAATGGAACTTGCGGGTCCCACACTCAGTAGCCTAAGCCCCTCATCTATCACTAAGCAGCCACGTTCAGAGGTGTGACTTCTGCTTTGGGCCTATATTCCTAGCCCCTGTTCCAGGAGCCAGACTCCTCATAGAAGCTTGGACTCTCCTTGCCCCTGTCTGTCCTCTCCCTCATCACTCCAAAACCTCTGGGGCTCATTCTGTACCTGAACTGAAACCACTCAGAAAATGGGTCAGTTGCCCCTTCTACCTCAGTGAATGGGCCCAAAACCAGACTCACTGCTCACCACATACCACCATCGCCCCTTCTTGCCTCATCCATAAAGCCAGAAGTAGGACATAGATGGGAGAAGACAGAGGCAGAAAAAACCAGCTGGGAGACTTTTGTCCAAGTGAAAGAAGACAGTGAGCCAGGAAAGAGGCAACAGAGCGGGAGAGGAAGGAACGGCCAAGATGAGGCCGTGAGAACGGAATTCAGTGACCAACAGCATGTCAGTCTCAGTAATTGTTGGGACATCTTCTGAAGATGCTCACAATGATCCTAGCGGCCTGGTGTTCATGCTATTCCCCCACTTGAATGTGGGCTGGACCTAGTGACCTGTTTTAACAAATAAAATACGGCAGAAGTTATGAGATGTCGCTTTCGAGATTAGGTTATAAACTCCCTCTTCCATCTTCCTTGCCTTTTCCTACTTTCTCACTCACTCTGAAAAAAAGCAGGATACCAGCTACCCTAATGGAAAGGCCCGTGGGGCAAGGTCAACGCCCAGCAAAGAACTGAATCGTAGCAACAACCATGTGAGCAAACCTGGAAGTGGATTTTTCTCCAGTGGTGTCTAGCAATGTCTGCAGCCCCATCTGACACTCTGATTGAAATGTTATGAGAGACACTGAGCCACAGGACCAGCTAAGCTGCTCCTGGATCCTTCTCCCAAAGAAACTGAGCTAATGAATGATTGTTACTCTAGGCTGCTAAGTTTTGTTACACAGCCATAGCTAACTGATACAGACAGAGAAGGAACAAGCTGTGGGAGAGTGGAGTGACCAACCAGATGTCCAGAGTGAAGGAGAGAGGAGTGTATGGTGGTGCGGATGGTCTTATTGTGAGAAATTACATCGATGTCAATACCATTTACTGAGTCTGGGAATCCAAACAGTGAAATAAGTTTTGGAGAAAAGGAACTAAAACGAGCTTTGGCCATGTTAAGTCTAAAATGCCTCAGAGACATGCAAATGGATGAATCCAGAAGGTAGGTAGATTTATGACATGGGAGCTCAGAAGAAAAATTTTGGCAGGAAATAACGATTTGAGAGTCATCAAGCTCCTCCCGCTGGAGCCATTTGGGATAAGTTTATTTCCTCACTCACATGGCAGGTTTTGAAGTATTTTAAAAGAATTCTCATGTCTCCCATGAGTCTGGCTTAGGCATGTCCACTTTCTTCCACTTTTCCTCAGATGAGCTGGTTCTGAGTGCTCAGCCAGCCTCTGACTATCTCGGATGTGAATTTTAATTCGCCTGCTCTCCTTATAATTGAATGACTATGGGCAAGTTACTTAATTTTTTATTTCTTGTAAATTACCTTAATTGTCTGTAAAAAGCAGCTCGCGGGGAGGACATCTTGGTACATCCACTGGGATGGATGCACAACGGGGCAGCTGGAGCCTTCAGTCAGTCACGCTCCCTGAAGCAGGAGATCTGAAAGGTGCATTCTCGTGGCTACCACACGCCTCTGGTTTTGTTTTGTTTTGTTTCATTAATAAAAAAATAATAATAACAACCCCTTCCTTTTGTACCTCCTTCAGAAAGCTACAGACATTTAAAAGAAAATTCTTACAAAACTGGTAGACTTGAATAAGAAAATCTCATCAAAACTGACAGGCAGAGAAGTCCTGGGAACCCTGCCTCACTCTGAAATGACTAAGACGCCTCACTAAATCTGAGCAGCTGCTACAGATAACTTTTAACACAGGTAATCACAGGTAGTAAAACCACTACACAGGTAATCACAGGTAATAAAACCGCTCCCCCCAAAATACAGGAATTAAGAGATTTCAGGGATCAATAAAGCTCACATCAAAGGCTGGAATTGTTCCCCAAGCGTACTTTGGTACTGATGTTGGACATCATGCTGCAGGTGACTCAGCCAAGAGGGGTTTGGGGGCACTGCCTGTTCTCTTGGCTATAATCTCACTGACCAGGCTTTAGTGGTTTCCAGGCAAGGGAGGACCAGTTGGCAATTGTTCCCTGAATATCAGCTCTTAATGCTCCCAAGAGCTAAAATGGTAGTACGAGAGACTGAGCATCTGCCAAGAAGGTCCCCTGGTATAGTAGAAAGGACAAGATTCAGCAGTCACAGTCCTGAGTCTGAATCCCCACTCTGAGTCTAGCTTGCCCTGTGATCTCCTTTTGGCAAATTACCTTATCTCTCTGTGCTTCAGTTTTCCTCTCTGCAAGATGGAACAAAAGTATTCGCCTCACACTGGTTGTTGTGAGGGTGAAACATATCTGTGAAAGCAACTAGCACAGTGCCCGACACACAATGGGTACAGGAATGTCTGACGATGTCAGAAAGCAGGTACAAAGCAAGGCAGGATATGACTAAGACATAAGAGGCAAGGAAGAGACATAAAGTAGATACAACTGTGATCCCACAGTCCATGCTTGTGATAGCCAGCCTCCAAGAGGCCCCCCGCTGATCCCCACCCTCCCACACATACCAAGGTTGAGCTGTGGGACCAACAGAACAGCAGGAATCATGGTATGTTACTCCTGAGATTGGGTTCTAAAAGGCTGTGTCATCTGTTTCAGGCGCTCTCTCTTTCCCTTGGATCACTTGCTCTGGGGGAAGCCAACTGCCCAGAATGAGGCCACTCAGGGAGCCTAAGAACAGATCTGCACAGTGAGGAACTGAAGCCCCTGTCAACCACCACGTGAGTGAGTTTGGGTTCTCCAGCCCCAGTTCAGCCTAAGATGACTGCAACCTCTTGAGAGACCTTGAGACAAAATCACCCACCCAGGTAAGCCACTCCCAGATTCCTGACCCACAAGAACTATGAATGGGGTAATTTGCTATGCAGTAGACGGCCTTGTGAATTATCTAATGGCCCAGTCAGGAAAAGCGGGGAACGAGAATGACAAGCAGCAAATTATACTGCACTCTGAGCACCAACCTGGATTCTAACACTGACAGCCAAGTAACCTGTGAAGGCTCAGAGGTACTATCTGCAAAATAATAATGATAAGAAATCTATCTGGCATATGTAACAAGAGCCATTAGATATTTATACATTTGTATTCAATAATATCGATTCTGAAATTCCAAGGTAAAGAAATAATCTGAAATGTGTGAAAACCATTATGCACAAAGATGTTCATCACAGCATTGTCTAATGGTTTAAAAAATGAAATAACTATGTACCACAATAAATAGTTAATAACATCTTGAGTTGCAGGCATGTTACACACTATATCATATTTAACTGCCATAATAGCCACTTTATCTCTACAGTAGAGATGAGGAATTGAGACTAAGTCGTTTGTCTTAGATGCATAACTCTCGATGATGAATCAAATTATAATTATTAGACTTCACACTTATATAGTATTTACTATGTGCTAGGCACTGTTCTAAGTGCTTTGCGTATAATGTCACTGAAATCTTCATTTGTCTGACTTCACAGTGCTCAAAATTTCATTAAAAACAACTGTGCGAGCCGGGCACTGTGAGCATGGACTTATATGCAATACCTTATATATTTCTAACAACCCTATAAAGTGGGTACCATTATCAGCTCAAATTTTATGGATGAGGAAACAGGTTCAGAGAGTAAGTTGGGCATTATATTATTTTAACTCATTGGAGGAAAGATTTGAGTAGAATACACTCCTATGTCATAGGAGGAGGAGCGCATAAGAAAGAGTTGGCAAACAGGAAAAATATATATTTACTGAACATGAATTAATGTGCTAGATACAACTCTCTAATTGCTGTGGGCACAAAGACAAAGCCCTTAATCTCATGGCACAGGATTTAGAGTCTAACAGGAAGGTGAATAATAAACATGTGTGTGGGGGGGGTGGTCAGTGGTGATTAGTGAATAAAAAAAAACAGAAAGGAAAGAGCCTACTATGTATGGGACACAGTGGCTATGGTATGCAGGGTGATCAGATGACTTCTTTAAGCAGGTGACATTTGAGCAGAGATCTGAAGGAAGAGAATGAGCCTTGCAAACTAGAAAAGAGCATCCCAGGCAGGAAACAGCAAAAGCAGAAGCCCTGAGTTAGAAGTGTGTGAGTGTATGTGAGGAACAACAAGTACGCTGGTAGCACTAAAATAAAGCGACCTGGAGGTAGAACAGATGAGGACAGTGGCCCAAACAGTCTAGGCTCTTTCTGGCCACGGCAAAGTTTTGGCTTTTACTGTGAATGATATGAAAGCCAATGGAAGGTTTGAGGCAGAGGAGTGACATGACTGTGACTTGGGTTGTTAAAAAAAGAAAAATCACTTTGGCTGCCATGTTGAGAATAGATGGCAGGGGGACAAGGGCTGAGGCAGGGAGACCAGTGAAAAGGCCAGTGACAGGTGCTAGCGGCTTAGGTTGGGATAACGGCAGTAGAAAAGTGGTGAGAAGTGGCCAGATTCAGGATATATTTTGAAAGAGGGACAATAGGATTTGTTGATGGACTGAATGCAGAGTGGAAAAGAAAGACCGTCAAGATAACTCCAAGGTTTTTAGTCAAAGCAGCTAAAAGAATGGATATGTCATTTCTAAAATGGGGAATACTATGGGAGGAACCTACTGGGGAGCTAGGAAACCATGAGTTGGGTTTTGGTCAAGTAATGTTTGAGACGCCTATTCGACACCTATGTGGAAATATTGAATAGTCAGTTAAATAATATGAATGCGGAGTTAGGAGAAGAGATTCGCGTTGGGATGATAAATTTTGGAGCCATCGGCCTATATTTAAAGCCAGGAGACTGGGTGAGATCACCTAAGTAACGAGGGTAGATAGAGAAAATACATACTGGCTGAGTCCTGGGGCAGTCCAACCTTTAAAGGTCAAGGAGTTGAGAAAGGACCAGCAAGGGGACTAAGAAGGAGCTACCAGGCTTGTGGTGTCCCGAGGGTAAGTGAGGAAAGCACTTTGAGGAGGAAAAAGTGACCGACTGTGTCAAAAGTTGCTGACAAGCCAAGTAAGATGATGGCCGAGAACTGGCCATTGGACTTGGAAACATGGAGGTCATTGCGGACCTTGATGGGAGTTGTATTGGGACGGTGATGGAAATGAAAGCCTAAAAGGATAGGCTTTGAAAGAGTATAAAAGGAGAGGAAGCGGGGTGAGCACAGATATGCCTCAATCGCAGGCATCTACTGCGGGCACAATTTGGTTCACTGATGTGACTCAGATGGGCTCAGAGGCCACTTTCCTCTTCACTGCGGTGACAGAGCTCAGGACAGAGGGGTAGCTTCCCATCAGCAGATAGGGAGAGGCTTTTCAGAGTCAGCAGAATCCAAAGAGGAAAGTGAAGTGGACACCAGGCACAGCTCCACGCCTGGAGTGGCACAGAGAATCATGGCAGAGACAGGGAATCTACGAGGCCATCCTTATGAGTCCCGGGAACTCATAAGGAACCGGGAGTGTAGGGTTTGGGCTGGGGCTGAGCCAGAGACATGCCAACTCTTGCAATGGCAACTCCTCCCACCCATGGATGTGACCCAAGAAATGGGTATACACTTGGAAAAATGTAGATAATTGAAAAGAGGAAAAGAATCAGTATTGTGATACATGCAGCATTATTGCTATGTGGAAAGATAAAATAAAATTCCAAGAATAAAGACAGTAATGAAACTTAATATAAAACAATGTGTCAGTGTTAAAGCAGCTGAATCGCATGTGAGTTCCTATTTCCTCTATTTTGTAACTTGTAGTAAAGTACTTAGATAGCTTGTATAATACCAAAAAAAAAAAAACTTAAGAGGATAATAATCCAAGCCTTTCTCCGAGAGTTGTTTTGAAGATTATAATAATGACTAATATTCGAATAGTTCACAAAGTGCTTTTCACACAGGTAATCTCGTTTCATCTTCACAACAACATGCCTTCCCTTGGCACTTTGTGAAAACTTTTATTATTGCACTCAGCAAACTGTGTTGCGATGATCTGTTTACATATCTGTTCCTACCCTAGACTGAAGTACTCCAAAGAGTCACATCTTTTCATCCTTGTCCTTGACAACGTAAGACATGGCATGTGGTAGAAGCACAATAAATGTTTTGGAATGGGTGGATAACAGTTAGGAAGATGGATGGATGGATAGATGAGTGGATGGACAGGGATCAAGGGATCAACAAATCACTACTGTATATATGAGCACCTAACTGTGCCCAAATCACATAGGTATCTTAACAACTACAGACTGAGCCAACCACTACTCCCTCCCCGCAAATTAAATATTTTTGAAACCTCATGGCGAGTTAACCCTCTTCATATCTCACATTTCTGGTCATCCTGGTCAGTCTCTCCTCTTAGCTGTCTTCTGTCACATTCCCATGCAGATCTGTGCTTCCTCTCCCCTGTCCTGGATCCATGTTGCTTTCTCACCTTATCCAGACTTTTCCACCCAATAAATCAGAGCCCTCTGAATCATGAAAGATGCTGCTACATCCTCAAACTCTCCTGTTCTGCACTAAAGTAAACCTAGCCCTCGCCTGTGTCCCTGCTTGCTCTTCTCTGGGGAACTTCCCAGTGTTCCCCAGCTCTAGGGCATCTTTGTAGGACATCTCTGGGTGAGGTATTCTTCTCTGTGCTGTCATAATACCATGGGCTGCATTTGCCAGTGTATTATCTCCCTATTTTAGTAGTTACCTCACGCCGGCTCTTTCTTTGTGGTAGGAAAGATGACCACTGGCAACTTCAACTCTGTATATCCCTTCAGCCCACGAACTAAAAGAAAGAGGAACTCTTTCCCAGCATTTATCTATCAGTCACATAGAGGTGTTCTCACTGACCCTGGATTATATCATATTTGTGATGTCAGGAGGAATGTAGTATCGTGACTGAGAGCCCAAAAGCAGCATATGAATTTGGAACAAGGGTGGTAGTCATATATATCCCTCGAGATAAAACAAGATGCATACCACATTTAATCTGGGTCTATATCATCTCAAAACAAGTCAACCGTGGACTCCTTAGCCACACAGCAAATAACTGATCAACTTCGACTCTGGTATCTCCACCCCTTCCCACCTTGCTAAGAATTTGCAGCGCTTAAATGAAACATGGTAAGGACAGGCGCTTGTCCCTTTACTGAAAATTTACATATAAAATTATTAACCATAGTTTCCTCTAGGGAGAAAAGTGGAAGAGGGAGGGATAGTATTAGAAAGGAATTTGATTTTTTTTTTCTTGTGTATATTTTTATATATTGCTCAGTGATTTTCACAAGAAATATAAAGGAAATGAAAAAGCTCCCCATAAAGGAAAAAGAGTGACGATGCAGGAGCCTGGTTCAAAGCGAGACCAGAGGAAGCAGAGGAAGAAATAAAGTTTCCTGGGAGACCTGCTCAGGGCTCCAGGGTCCTTGTTCTTAGGAAAGCTAACGCAGGCGTGAGGCAAAGCATAGTGACATCTGTGGTCTCTGGCAGAAAGCTGAGGGAAAACTGTTGTTTTTATTAGTGCTGTATTTGCCTACCGTTTAAATCTGCATTCTAGTGTATCAGGAATTAATGTGAACGTGCAAATTACATTCATTTCCTTGGAACAGTATGCTGATAAATTGAAAGTTAAATTGGCTCTAAAATCGGTTCTATCTCTTTTAAAAAGTCACAGGCAGATTTCAGAAAAATGGGCCAGCATTAACATAGGAAAATGCCGAGTTGGGAATTAATTTTTCCTCCAAATTTGGTAATTATTGAATTCCTGTGGACATAAGTTCTGGTTGAATTATCAACCTTGTCTGGACAGAATGAGAATGATAAAAAAAAAAAAAAAACTGCCTACAGGTAAAAATGGGTGAATGATGGTATACAATGTTGGTATATTTTAGAATGGGGGGAAAATGAATGATATATTTGAGTGTCATTAAGGCTATCTTGGGTGACAAATGAGGTCACTAAATCTGAGAGTGTGCTCATGATGTGGGAGCCACAATGTAAAATTAAGAGAGGTACAGCATACACAGTCTTTGTGTGGAATCAGATCAGTGTACCCAGAAAACAATGGCATTGGCTGAAAATGGCTATGTTGAAAGACCATCGATAGTATTGTATATTTTAGGATCATGTTTAGTTGGAAAAGAGTATGGATAAATTGAGAGAACAGAGTTTTACTGAGACCACCTGATGTTCAAGAATTTTACACTAATCTGAATGGATTTAATTCCCTAAAGCAGAGCATTTGTTTTGTCTCCATTCCCTGTGGATGTGAGGAACGGAGAGACTGATAAACAAGTGTTTAACATTCCTGATTAGACCAAACCTGTGTGCATTATTCCGGATGCAGCTGCGTGGAGGGAAAATTATATACAACATCCTTCCACCCAAAGAGCAGAAACATGTGATCTTCTAACAGAGATACTCAGAGATGCCTCCCCTTTTTGACTTTGTTAACAAAAAGTCCATCCAAAGAGGTTTTTATATGGGATTTTTCCAAGGAACCGAGGAGAGCAGGAGGCATGTCAGAATTAAAGGCAAGGAAGGGTGACCTTAAACTAGTGACTGCAAACCAGGTGTTTCAAACAAGGACTACTACTGGGCAGGACAAAACGGCCATTTTTTTCCCAGCCCCCCACTCCACTCCCACCCTATTTCCAAAAAACTTCAAACAGACATTTGCATTATCTCCAATTGACTGGTTATATATCCAGTCACAGAGCAAACTGACGAATGTTCACCATACAGTTTAATCTTTTGCCGCATTACCAGGCCCTACCACCTGTAAAGCATCATAAATTAATCCTGTAAGTAGGATGTGAAGAATAGAATTATGTTTTATTATTTGGGTGTTAATTTGTTTAATTTAATCCTCTTTTAAGATCTATAAATCTGTACCCTATTTTAGTAGGTAGGTTTTTGTTTTCTGTTTTGGAGCTTTTTTTTTTTTTTTCCCCCAAGCCTTAAAATACAGAGAAAAGGAAAGAGAAAAAAATAGAGTTCTATTCTCTTTCAGTCTCTGAAAAGCCATGGTGACCAACTAAAATGACTACAAAGACAATTAATATAACTGAAAGAATTACGGTGGAAGAGACTAGGGAGTAGTGAGAACTGTAGCAGACCCCACAGCGAAAGCCCAGATATCCCACTGAGAAGGGACAATGGCTATTTAACACCAGCTGATTGTTGCTAAGTGGAAACTCAGATCCAGGACTACTAGAGGTTCCAATATTTTCAAGAGAAGCCATAAATGCTGGTTTTCCATAAAATATCCCAATATATCTGCCATCCAGAGTCAGCCTGTGGATCACCAATTTGGACCCATGATATAATTAAAGATAAAAGTCTAGTCGTAAGGCATATGATGGCCCATGCAGTGTGGTGGTTACCCAAAGGACAAGACAATCATGACACAGTCCATAGGTCCTGTGCAAACATGAGCCAAGGCTCAGACGTGGAGAGAGAATCCAAAACCATTTCTTCAGTGCAGATGTGCAGCCGTGGTCACTGGGATGTGTATGCTATATGTTCACTGGGGCTCATGCTATTTTAAATGCATGCATGTTTCCGTTATAGGCCCCTTACATAAACCATAGGACACTACCTTTTGGAATTCATGAACGTTTCATAATTTAATCTTATCCAAAGAAAAGTAACAAGTAGATCTTGGATTATTTAACTATAGAAATTATCCTTTATAAATTGAGATAAATAGGAATGTTGAATTCAGGAACTACAAAAAAATACAGAACTGGGGGCTCAATTAAATAATAACAGGTAAAACTATTAAGATTTCAAGGAGTTGGGTATATCAATTTATTTAACAAAATATTTACTGGGTGACTAATATGTACACACACTGTGCTAAGAGGTATGCATGCACATGTTATTTAATTTTTGCAACAACCTGTGTCTTAGTTCAGGCTCCTGCAGAAGCAGAATCTGAGACAAAAAACTTAGTGCAAGTGTTTATTTGAGAGATGATTGCAAGAACACTGGTAGGGGAGCAAAGACATGAGGTATAAAAAAGAGAGAAGTCAGAAAAGGTATATAATCACAAGCAGTTACCACCATGGGAAATTGGATCTCAATTCCAACAGGGAGCTCGGGGATACTGTGTAGATTACGCACTTCAGTTATCCATTCAAGGAGGGAAAGGACTAGGATATTTATAAAACTCCCTTTAGTCCCCGCACTCAGGGAACATTAGTTCCTTAGCATTCCGGCTGTCATGCTTGTGAGCAAAACAGTCTTTGGCAGCATGAGAGAGCCCCCAGGAAAAGAAACGCAGGTGCCAGCAATAAAAAGTTAGGTCAACGTGCACAGAAATGGTAAGATCCAAAGACATATAGGTGGAGTACACGACTGAACTACAGCCCTTAAGATGGATCCTAACCAACTTTACAAATGAGGAGACTTGTGGGATGCCCTCTTAAAGTATAAAAACGCTGGATGGAATTGCCCCGTTGGAAGCATGCCCATCGGGAACAAGCAGATAAGCCTCTTTCAAGAGACAGGGACATGGAGGGCACTGGTTGTCAGCTACTTTGACGGTCAGAGGAGGAGGTACTGGCATCTGTACATTGGTCCCTAGGTTTAAGCATCAACAATGCACCAGCAGACATCACATACAGAGCTTTGATGCAGTGAGGTCTATGATTTGGGGGCATCATCAGAGATGGGAGGCATCGCAATAAGCTGAGACAGGAAAGGAGGAAAATAATAAATACCTTATGCTAACCAAAGAGCCAGTATGAGGGACTGGTGAAGTGAGCTACCCCAGAGACTTCTGATACCTTCTCATGAAAAACTGCTGGTGTGTATATCTCCCTAGACTGTGACAACCTGGAATGACCCAATTCTTATCCATAAGTGACAGAAATTAAACATTGAAGGTGCACTGGCTTCCAGAAATACTTTCCCTTCCTCTACTGAAGTTTGTACCTATAATTTAAGATGACATAGATCAATTACCAAACTATTAAATGACAGTTAACATTTCTGGAAACTGAATACAAAATGAGCCAACTAACATGCCTTGTTATAACCCCATTGTGTATAAAGATTAGCTTTCAATGTTTAATGAATGTATGAAAATATAATTATCAACTTATTGCTCTTGTAGAGGTGATTAATAATCATATCATTGACTTTTCCACTGTGCTCTTGAATTATTGAACTGGAATATTTCTGATGGATTCTTTTCTCTGTAGTCTTTTTTTACTCTTTATAGTATTTGTGGTCACTTCTAACCTGCCTTCCTGTTATGAACTGAACGTTTGTGTCCCCTAGTATGCATATATTGAAGCCCTAACCCCTAATGTGATGGTATTTGGAGGTGGAGCCTTTGGGAGACGATTAGGTTTAGATGAGGTCACGAGGGTGGCATCTGCCCTCATAATGGTTCTAGTGCCCTTGTAAGAAGAGAATAAGACATGAGAGCTAGCACTCTATCTATCTATCTATCTATCTATCTATCTATCTATCTATCTATCTATCTATCAATGCCTATATGTATGCAATGTATGCACCAAAAAAAGGCCATGTAAGTACACGGTGAGAAAGCAGCCATCTACAAGCCAGGAAGAGAGCCCTCAACAGGAACCAAATCTGCTAGCACCTGGATATTGGATCTTCCAGCCTCCAGGACTGAAAAATAAATGTCTGTAGTTTAAGCCACCCAGGATGCGGCATTTCATTATAGCAGCCTGAGGGACTAAAACACTCCCCTACTAGACTCTACAATGCTTGGGAATTGGACACTGCCATTACTCACTCTTTATTCCTCGTACCTAAGGAAGAGCCTGGCACAAAGTAGGTACTTGTGAACGAATGAGGAGATCTACCGTTGTGGTTGAACACAATTTTTGTCTTTATTTTGGGATACAACGTAGAACTGAATAATCGTATTCAGAAAAAATAAATGAGTTCAAATCTTGGCCCTCCCACTTATTACTTGAGCACAGGATCAAATCACTTGACCTCTATGAATGTCAATTTTCTTAACTGTAAAATGATGATTCTCTTAGCTTGGGTTCCTTAAAGTGGACCTTGAGAAAAGGACTTGGATGTAGGTGTTTCTCTGTGGCATGTGAGGAAGTGGAGAAAGTTACAGAGAAGGGAGAAAAGTCAATCAGGTGTGTATTGATGAGCAGGTCACTGCTGTGAGACATCAGAGCTCAGTCCCACAGGGGGAGCTCTGAGAAATGGTGTAAAACGTGCCTCTAGAATCTTCACACAGGTCAGAGGCTGGGGCAGGTTAACTGCCACCTCCACTCTCTCACTGGTTGACGATTACCCCAAGGTATTTACATATGCTTTCAGGTTCTACTTACGTGTGGTAGAGCAACTTTCTCTGGTACCAGGTAAATCCCTCAGGCACCTGCGGTAGAGAGCTGTTATACTAATATATTAAATGAGGAAATGTGTGTAGGGCACCAACCACAATGCCTGGTCCACGAAAAAATCACCTATAAATTTCTGTGGTGGTGACTGCAATGACTGTGCTTGTTAAATACAGTGATGAAAATTGCAACACATAGGGAGAATACTTGAAATTACAAGTCAGTTCCACAGTGCTGCTGCCTGCTCTGAATCAAGGTCTTTTGCAGATCCGTGAATTATAGCAGTGAAGAAACTGTGATCACTGACCCCATGGAGTTCACATTCTACGTGGGACAGCCAGACGCCAGAGTAAATTTGATTCCCTGCTCTGCCTCATATCGTCTCTTTGGTTGGACTCCATATAGAATTTCTTTATAGTATCAAGGGGAAAGGAAAGCCAGCAATGCACACACATTTTATTACTAACGAAACGAAAACACAAACCACGTCATTGCCTCTACAAAATCGTGTACCACATACATGCCTTATATGCAACAATCGCTGCTTTTGACTATAGCATTTGTTCTAATGTCATTCTTTTTTCTTCCCATAACTATAACCCATCAACGGTGTCTTGGTTTGTATTGTCCCCAGAAGTAAACACTGAGAGGATTCAGAAACAAGAAGTTTATTTGGGATATGATCCCAAGAAACTCTAATAGGGAAGTGGGAAAGTGAGACATGGAAAAGAAGATAAGCAATATAAGGTGTATTATCAACCAGTTATCACTGTGGGCAGCTAGATCTTAATCATACGGGGAACTTCTGAATCGGTGGAGAACACCCACTGTAGAGTCATCCCACCTGAAGGATGAGGAATCCTGAGTGTTTAATATGCCAGCTCCCATTGGCACTGGTTGAGGGTTGTTTTCAGAGGGTGCTAATACCCCAGCTCCTCTGGCATGCCGAGCTTTTCCAGCAGAGTGGGCTCTGGCTGCAGTTAGATGTGGGGACACAGAGGAGGCTCGACTGAGAGCTCTTAAGTGTCACACAAGGCCACAGGAGATTCACTCCACAACATAAACTGTGTCTGTCTTCTTCATCACGAATCTGCAGTTCCTAACACATTCCTTGGCACACAATAAGCATTCAGTACTTTGGGATAGATGGATGGATGTCCTTTGCACTGAGTCTTAAAAGATGAGTAGGAGTTCACTGGGTACACCAGGACAAAGGAACGGTGTTATGCAAAAACATGCCTCTGTGTTGGGAAAGGTCTCAGGGCCACCTATCATTTTGTTTAAAATCTGCAGCTGCTTAGAAAGTGATTCCTTCTATAGAAACATAATCTGCCTTCCTGTAACTTCCACTCTCTCATTCTACTTTTGCCCTTTGAAGCAACAACAACAAAAAAATTTTAACTTCTCTTTCATACATTTCACAGTCCTTCAGATATTTGATGACCTAGCCCCTTTCCCCAAATTCACACATTCCTGGTTTCTTGTCAATGCCCCAAACTGAAGAGTTTTATCCAGGTATTATTCGACCATGTGACATTAGATTTGGGGACTTGTATCAAGGGTATAGAATACAGTGTTGTGTAGTAACTGCTGTATTCCAGGTCTGGGGTCAAACTTTGATACTACCGGTTATGTGATTTGGGGTAAGTAACTTGTCTCCTCTGAATCGCTAATTCTTCATCTGCAGAATCAGTCATTATGCTTATCTTACTGGAAGCTACAGTGGGCATTTAATAAAGTTTATTCTCTTTCATTGAACTTACTGACTTTTTCTCCGTGTGGCTGCTGAGCCACATTTCTCTGCCCCACCCACCCTGGGAATTGTGAGCTTTCAACCAGAAAAATACCCATATCACTCAGGCCACTGCACAGAGAATTTAGTCCCAAAGAGGCCACTCTGGGCCTCCTTCCCTCCCCTCCAGCAACTCGGAGTTAAGCAGCCATCTTTACCCCTACCAAAACAGGAATAAAGACTCCTCACTTGTTCACCTGCTGAGCAAAGGGAGTGATTACCCACAAAAGGGAAGTGTTGCCCATAGAAATCAATACAGATGAGGCTTTGAAAAGGTTGGCTGGCTGCAGAGGATTAGATATTGATCTTGCTTGTTTTCCCAGTTATTGCTCTGTTCGCCACCTGTGGAGTCCTCTTCTAATCTCCTCCTAATACCAAGCAAGACAAGAGAGCTCAGCCCAGAGCAGACTCAGGGCATGACAATTGCAAAACATGAAGGAACTCCCAGTACCCATGTCCAGAAAACCATGACACAGGGGAAGCGATCCCCCAATACTGCATGACAACTCAGGATTAAAGAAAGTGATTAAAACAGAACTAGACACATAGACTGAACCCAGTGTGAAGCCCAGTCTTCATACCTGTTCTGTGGAACTCTGAGATGTCCAGAAAAAGCCAGGAGGAGGGGAAAAGGCATTTACATAAATGTCTGTTGAGCCTCTAGGAAGTCTTATGAATGGAAATTTGGGGCATAAAGAGCCTGGATTAAAATCTATACAGATATAGCAAGGGGCATAAAGAGCCTGGATTAAAATCTATACAGTATTGTTTCTTATAGTAAGGAAACAATAAGAGAACATCGTTTTGCCTACCAAATTGGAAAAGATATTTTTAATGACAATATTTTGAGTGATGGCAAGTGTTCAAAGGAATGGAAAGAGTGAATAACTTTTTTGGAGGGCAGTTTGACAGTACACTTCAAAAGCTATAAAATTCATCACACGCTTTGAACCAGTAATTCTACTTTTAGAAATTGATCTGGAAAATGTAATTAAGAGTGTGCACAAGGCTTTGCTACAAGTTAAAAGGTGGATGTCCCTTCCTGGAACACAGGGGAGGGAGGAAGGCTGGGTATGAAGCCCAGATGGGATGGGGCACTGCAATGAACAGGTGCTGTGTAGTGGATGGTCCACACATGGCTTCAGGGGAAACCATACCAAAAAGCCAAGAGATCCTTGGCTAGTCAATAAACACTGGCCATGACTGGGTTAGCAATGTGGAGAAGACTGCATCCTTGCCCTAGAGATATTACTTTATAAAAGGGGACACAGGCAGTAAAATGGAAAAGTGTGCAATCTGTTATAAGAGCAGCTGTGGAAAACCAAGGTGGGAGAATGCGAAGAACAAGGGGGTTAATTCCACACGGTGCGTCAGTAAGTCTCCATCAGGGTATGACTCATGAAGTGAGCCTCGAAAATGGGATTTAGCAAAGGAGACAAATGGCGGAAGAACATTCGAAGACATAAGAAAACATTCACAGAAGTGCATGTGGATAGGGAACGGATGAGAGGTACCTTTGGAGGGCAGAACATAGTAAGATCGTGAGGGTCCTTATGACCCATGGTGAGGAGCCACAGTGACCCAAGGTGGCATTCCAACACAAGGAGACATGGAAGCCGACATGGAGACATGGTTCACGCTTTCCTTTAAAAGCAAAGTCGAGTGCCTTGAATTTTTGACCCAGATCTTTTTGCCTGTCTCTTTATGACATTCTTTCATAAAATAAAATTTATTCAAAAGCTCTAACGATTAGAAAATACTTGTGGAATATCTCATTTCCAGGATCATCTGAGACTGCTCTTATTAGAAAACTCTCACTCGTACCCAACTGCTTTACTTTTATCATCCTTGCAGGTATAGGCCCTCACACCTTTGCAGGCCAATATTCTGTATGAAATGGAATCACCGAGCCCATTTATTCTATTGACTATTGTTATATATTCTTTAACATCTTGTACAGAAACCTGGTAAGAGAACCTTACAGAGAAATCTGGTAAAAACAACATACAATTGCTTGCGGTTTTCACTTCCCTTTCCTCTGTAGAAAGGAATCAGTCATGAGCTACATAAGATCAGTATTTATCCCTGGTTCTTTATGCTCAGGCAGAATCGATCCCTAATACCAACATGAGAGTCAGGGTGAGGAAAGTGTCTTGACAGGTTAGATTACAATTTTCAGTGGGGCACAAAACAGAATATGTTCTATCTTTCTTTCTTGTGCCATCTTTCTTTCTAACTTGTATTTCAGTAATTCAGATCTGCCTTTGGGTGAGATAGACATATATCTACCAGCTACAGAAGGCAAAAGAAAAAGATAAACATTCTCTTATAAATTGATAACATGGTTTCTTGTAACACACTAAAAGAGTCCTTATTATACAGCTGTCCCTGTTGAGAAATCACTGACAAAAGAAATAACTTAAGATCAACTATTCCCAAGCCAAAGCTATTTTTTTTTGGTAGCTGCTTCCCAGTATTATCTACTACTAGTCATAATCATTAAAGCAAGCGACCACAATTATTTCTCTCCCTCTGTCCAAGTCTTTTTTCAATGTGAATTTGAAGCTCTAACATCAAGAGGTAGAACCAATTATTTCAGTCTTTGAATCTAGGTTGGCCTTATAACTTGCACTGATCAAAAGAATGTGGAAGAGGTACTCCAGTGTCAATAGAGTGTCTACATGGGAACCCCAACTTCTATCCCCACTACTAATAAAAAAGCATCTCCCTGCCCCTGATGGAGTGGTATCAGACAAAGTCAGCTAAAACAGAGTTAAATAAGATCCAGTCTCATAATACCCAAAATGTCCCAGTTTCAAAAGAAAATAACTCATTACACTGAAAACCAGGATGTTATCTGAGTGAAACAAAAAAGACAATCAATAGACGCCAACAATGAGATGACAAAGCCATTAGAATTATCTGATAACATAAAAGCAACCATTATAGAAGGTTTCAATCAGTAATTATGAACATGCTTAAAACACATGAAAAAAATAGAAGTCCGCAAAAAATAAAGGAAATAAAGATGAACCAAATGGAGATTTTAAAACTGAAAAACACAACTAAAAAATCGTTAAACTCAATAGATGAGATCAACAGCAAAAAAGAAGGCGGGAGGTGGGGGGAATTAGTGAACCAAAAAAATATAAAAATTACCAATCTGGACAATAGAGAGACAAATAAACTGGGGGAAAAATGGAGACTCAGACTTTGGACCTATAACTAAAAATCTAACATTCATGTTATTTGAGTACAGGAAAGAGAAATGAAAGAGAAAGGCAGAAAAAAGTATTCAAAGTAACAGCTTTCCACATATAGCAAAATACACAAACCTACAGCCTCAAGAAGCTGAGTAAACCCCAAACGAGTTGAAAGACAATTTCAAATCTAGTGATTTCTCATTAACAATGGAAGCCAGAAGTAAGTAGCACGACATTTTTCAAGCACTGGAATACTTCTATCCAGTAAAAATACATTTCAAGAATGAAGGAGAAATCAAGAATTCTCAGATGAAGAAAAACTAAGAATTTCTCACCAGCAGACATACCCAAAAAGAATGGCTAAAAGAAGTTCTATAAATAGACATGAAATGACAAAGGAGGGAATCCTGGTACATCAACGGAGAAGAAAGAACGTGGATAATTACGATTGACTCTCTTCCTCTTGAAATTTCTAATATTTCTTCATGGTTGAAGGAAAAATTATAACAAAACATGATCAGGACTTATACGACAAAAGCTACAAACCCCTAATGAAGGAAATCAAGGAAGACCAAAATAAGTGGAAAGATATGTCATGTTGAGTTGGAAGACTCAACAGAGTACAGATGTTAATTCTCTCCACATTGATATACAAGTTTAATGCAATTTCTATCAAAGTCCCAGCAAGATTTTTTGTATACATGGACAAGATTATTTTAAAATTTATATGAAAATGGTATAATGATAACTAAAACAATTTTGAAAAAGAATAAAGTGGGATGAATCCCTGTGCCCGACTGCTAGACTCTGTATAGTTACAGTCACCAAGACAGTGTGGTATTGTCAGAGGGGTAGACAACACAGATCAAAGGATTGGACCAAGAAACCAAAAGCAGACCCACACAAACATGCCCCACTGACTTTTGACAAAGTGCAAAAACAATTCGATGGAAGAAATATAGCCTTTCGACAAATAATTCTGGAAAATTATATATCCATAGGCAAAAGGAAAAAGAATCTTGACCTAATTCTCATAACTTATATGAAAATTACTTAAAATGTAAAACTGGCTTAAGTGTAAAACATAACACTATAAAACTTGTATAAAAAACAGGTGAAAATCTTCAGGATCTACAGGCAGTCAGAGTCCTTAGACTTGACATCAAAAGCACAATCCATAAAAGGAAAAATTGATAAGTTGAAACTTTATCAAAATCAAAGTATATGTTCTGTGAAAGATCACGTGAAGAGGATAAAAATGCAAGCTATAGGGTGGGAGAAAATACTTACAAACCACATATCTGACAGAAGACTAGTCTCTAGAGCATATAAAGAATTCTTTAAAAATCAACAATTTTAAAAAAGCAATGCTATTAGAAAATGGTCAAAGGACACGAAAAGACATTTCACTTAAAGGATATATAGTGATTATAAACCCATAAAAAGTTGCTCGACATCATTAGTCATTAGGGAAATGCAAATTAAAATCACAATAAGATATCATTACACATCTATTAGAATGGCTCTAGAAAAATTTTTAATGACACCACCAAATTCTGAGGAGCATGTGAAAGAAATTGGGTCACTCACACATCGCTGGTGCGAATGTAAAATCTGGCCACTCTAGAAAACAATTTGGCAGTTTCTTAAAAAAAAAAATTCAACATGTAAATTGCCATACTCCCGGGCATTTATACAAGAGAAATGAAAATTTACGTTCCCACAAAAGTCTTTATGCAAATGTTTATAGAGGTTTTATTCATATTAGCCCCAAACTGGAAGCAACCCAGATGTCCTTCAATGGGTCAATAGTTATAAGAACTGTGATTCATTCATCCATACCATGGAATACTACTCAGCAATAACAAAGAACTATTAATCCATGCAATAACCTGGATTAATCTCCAGGGAATTATGTTGAGTGAAAAAGTCAGTCCCAAGGGGTTACATGATTTATGATTGCATTTATATAACATTCTTAAAGTGACAAAATTATGGAACTGGAGAACAGATTAGTGGTCGTCAGGGACTAAGAAGGGAACAAGGAAAGGAGAGAAGTGGACGTGGCTATAAAATGGATGAATTTTTGTGGTGACGGACGTGCTCTACATGTTGACTGCACCCACGTCAGTGTCCTAGTTGTAGTATTATACTACACTTTTATAAGATATTACCATGGGAGGGAACTGGGAAAAGGGTACACAGATCTCTCTATTATTTCCTGCAACTGTATGTGAATCTACAATTACCTCAAAACAAACATTTTAATTTAAAAAAGCAAAAGGAAAGAATGTGGTAGAAGTGATGATGTGCCAGTTTTAAGCCAAGATCTCAAGAGACCTTCGCAGTTCCTTATTTGGAATTTTGCCCAGACACCATGTGAATAAGCTTCCGTTGGCCTGGAAGTCAAGAGGCCACAGGAAACAAAACAAACCCTCCCGACTAAAGCCATCCTAGACCAGGCAGCTCCCAGCCAACCTGGCAATCAAACGCAGACACACGAATGAGCCCAGCAGAAACTAGAAGAAATGCCCACTGGACCCCACATACCTGAAGCCCGTGAGTTAAGGAAATGGCTGTTGATTTTAGACACTAAAGTATTGGGCAATTTGTTACACAGTAAAAGCTAACTGATACAGATCAACATATTTACATATTTTGAAACCCATTTATCTCAGAAGATTCTCTAGAAAGTTATTTCATTTAAAGTGAGATGTTTTGAAATATTTTATCTTTGAATTAGACATTTAATAAATCACGTTTTTCCAATTGCCTAGGCTAAAATTATAAGGGTGGTATAAGACCCCTGATCCTGCTCCCAGGTATGCCTTAGGCACACCTCACCAGGGAGGTGGGATGGCTTTGTATTGAGGTGTGGGTCCTTGATAAGACCCTCCACATTCCTCAGAGGTCATGCTCGCTGCCCCAGCCCAGGAGACAGTAAAAGGAGCACAGCTCTGCCTCTGATGAGCTTCACAGAATAGCTGCTTCCCAGATTACTGAGCTCCAACTCAGAGCCACTCAATATCTATGGAGGGGTATCTGAAGGCTACAGCACCCTTCTGTTCCCCCAGGGATGCTAAGTGCTGTCCTTGAGTTAGGCCACATCATCTGAGAATGAAAGGACCACGTTGTTTTGGCCCTCGTGAAATCGCTTTTATTGAACTGCACTTTGGCATTTGGCCACTTGCCTGTCTTATGGGACTTGAGAAGAAGCTGCATGGAACTCAATATTGTCTCTGCTCTGATGATGCGGCTAAGAGCCGAATCCATGATGAAAGCCTTCAGAAGGCTTTCTCTCTCTGTTTTGATTACGGGGTGAGTGGTGTAACTCTCCTAAGCAGTTGGCTGGTGTTTCCTACAGGGCCCCCGTGAATCATGTCGCTGACAGGCCTTCCCATTTGTCTGCCACGCTCGGAGCCAAACTAAAGAGTTGAGACCCTTGTAGAACAGTGTGTGGCTCAGGTCTAGGCATCATCAGACTTCAGTCCGGGCCCTTCTCACCTGCAGCTTCTCCGCCTGCCGTGGACCCCAGAGCTGAGCATGGACCTGGATCTCCTCGGTTGCCCTGGAGACTGGCAGAGTTATGAAGAGTCACTTGGGTCTAACTTTATAAATTCAGCCTTGGCCACCTGCTGAGTTAACCACCCAGAAAATCAGCCATGGGCTTCCAGGCTTGGAGGAAGAGGAGGGGGAAACAGGGAACTTTGGCATGGGTTAAGCCCCTCCAGGCATCCGGAACTGTATATGTACTAATCATCCTCAAAACAACTCTGAGAGATGGAAATTATTATCTGCATAATCCAGGAGGAAAATGAAGATTAGAGAAAAAGTGAGTCACCTAGAAATCACCCCACTGATCAGCAGCCGAGCCAGGTTGCAAACCTGAATCTAATTCTGAAGTCCATGCTCTTTCCTCTAGACAAATTGGCGAACCACGATCCCTGGATCCAATCCAGTCTGCCACCTGTTTTGAAAATGACAGTTTTATTGGAGCTCAGTCATGCTATTTGTTTACATGTGGTCTGAGGCCACTTTCACACTACAACAGCAAAGCTGAGTGGCAGACACAGAGATCACATGGCCCCCAAACCCTAAAATCTTTACTCTCTGTTTCTTTACAGAGAACGTTTACCAACCCAGACAAAGAGCAGACAAAGAGCTCTAGAGAAATGACTCCTCTGTCTTAAAAAGGGGCTATCAGAGTCACCTGTGGGAGAGAAGGCAGGCGTCTCCAAAACACAGGTTTCTAGGCCCCTTTCATGCATGCCAAGCTAGACTGTTCCAGGCTGGAGACCTGAATATGCATTTTTAACACACTCTCCATGACCACCAAGTGCTTCTGACCGTCACTGAACTATAGCCCAAACTGGGGATTTAATATCCCAACAGCCGTCAGCTTGGCTGTTGGTTTGCAAACTCTGGAGCTCTCTCGGTGAAATCTGAAACTGGCCCCCTGAGCACAGAGGGTAGGGAGGGACAGAAGAAAGAGGCAAACCACTCCAGATTGGTAGGTGACAGGTTTAATAAGCAAGGGAACTTACACACGAGGCTTATCTTGTGCGGCCACAAGATGAGTACATCTCTGCACCCACCTGTCAGACTCTTCCAAGTGTATTTAGAGGCTTTATGATTCCCTGTGTGGGCTAATGATGAGGCTCGTTCTGCACTGGACCCCGCAGTGGTAACCTCCTCAACCATGTGCCCTTTACTGCCTTCCTCCCACTCCCTGGCTTAGCTCCCCTTCCCCTACTGGTGCTTCCTGGGGTCATCTCCTAAATACACTACCTGCCTTTGGATCCTTGCCTGAGGGTCTATTCCTGGGAGGCTCCCTCAAAATAGACAAAAGCCAGAGACATTGAGATAATGATAAATATTGGTTAGATTGTAAAATGTCATATACGTAAGCAATAACTATTGCATTCCTATCAGGGATCAAGTTCCTAAAAGGAAACAGGGTAGGGAAGAGTGGGGGCCAGGAGTAGGAGGAACCAAACTGCAGAAACGAATAAGATAGGGTCCCCACCTCAGACAGAGCTGACCATTTAGTTAGGGGCAAGGGAGCTGGCCCATGACAACACAGAGAAACAGAGACAAGAAAAGCAGGAAATAAAGGTGGCATCAGGCCAGGCGTGGGTCTCCAGGTTGGCTCCGATGCACAGTAGGGGCAGGGGCCACCACCAGCCACCATTTCCTAAAAGGGGAGATTCACCCAGCCTATCAGGACTGAATGCAGCGAACTTTGTAAAATATTTTCACAGGCCGTTATTACTTTTCACCTTCATGACAGCCTTATAGGTAAATGGGAATAGTGTCATCCTCATTCACGCCATTTCTCATGTAAGGGAACTGGGGCACAGAGAGGTCCACATGTGTACCGTCAGATCAGAACTAGCGCACAGCCCACAGTCGCTGCTCTGTGTTGCTAAAGATTTATTTGAGGGCTGAAGTCAGCCAGGACCCCATTCTGCTAGGAGTTTCCTTGGTGATGCTAAACTGATGATTCTGCTAAGGGAATACTAAGACACTATCCCAGCCACCTCTGAAGCCTGGGAACAGGAGTATCTAAGAAGAAGGCTTCCTGGGGGACAAGCTCAGAGGCCAGCTGAGAATGGGGACTCAGTCCCCACCTCGGGAAATGGGACTCTCCTAACCTCACCTACAAATCCCATGTGTTCCACCTCGCTGCCTGCCCCCACCCCCGAATCTGGCCTGGCCCCTCTGCTCCCAGCGGACACTTCCTATCCCCATGGAGCCAGAGGGATAGCACAATTCTGGTTCCCATAGCAACACGGCCAGGTTCACACGGCAACAAGTTCCTGCCTTTACAGTCAGCTCAATGTAACTGTCAGTGGCCCAGGCAATTTCGAGTCAGCCTAAGAGGTTAATTTGCAGCTTTCGCTGCATAGAAGCCCCCAGCATGAAAGAAAGGTGAGTCATCAGCCCAAACCACACCATTAAGCCAGGACCACATCCAGTGGTCCTGAGTTTCCCACTCAAACCTGAGGAGGCCGACCTAGTTAAATGGTTCTTTGTCTAATAATCAGTCCATGATCCCTGAATATCTCATAGTCAGCATCCAAGGGCAGATGGAAACTTCCAGCATTAGTCAGCATGTGCTAATGTGCAGCACAACAGGGGCTGCTGCTCTCCAAATCCTCTCTCTCAGCCCTGCCCCTGGGTTAAAGGGGATGGGGGGTGGACAGGAAGAGAAGACACAGACACCAGCTCCGAGGAGAGAGCCAGGGAGGAGGGCCTGCCTGCATGGGTGGCTGGCCCTCTTCATTGCCTGAGGCTCGATTAGGAGACCCTTCATCTCTGGTGCTGGCCTGCACGGGGGCCTCTGGAGACCTTGGCTGCTCCACTGCCCCACAGCTGAAGTCTGATGCAGATGTAATGCTCAGAAAGGAAGGTGGCCTGGTGGAGTTCCCTGCCCACATTCATGGGTGTAGACAGGTTATTTACTGCCAGCCAGGGGTTAGGATATGGCTTTCAGCACAATTCTTAACCCACTGTATTTGGACAACGTATTCAAGTGTTTACTGTGTGGATCGCACATTCCAACATCCTTATTGGAATAAGTGGACCAAAAAGAGGAGTGAGAATAAGCAACTGCTACCATTTAATCGAGTGCTTAGCATGTGCCAAGGACTGCCTTGAGCATTTTATGCATATTTTGTTATCTAATCCTCACCACATACCTATGAAGTAGGACTATATTTTACAGGCAAGGAGATAAGTTTCAGAAAAGTGAAGTGATCAAGCCAGGGTCACACAGCCAGTCAGCAGTGCTGCTAGAATTTGAACAAAGAACACCAAATCTCATATCGTCGATACTGTTCCACGCCTCCTCAATCTGGAGAGATTAAAAAAGCACTTTCAAAGGCAACGGTCCATGCACGACCACCTGACACAGGGGATTCATCCGATCAGGTCTCTTCTGTTGAAAGAGACAGTGACAAGAAAAGGTTGTAAGTCTATGATGAAAAGTGACAGGAACCGCCCCAGAACCACAGTCTCATGACGGTAGAGTTTCTCTAAGTAGAATAAGGCTGTGGACAGGAAGGTTCAGGGTGGGGAGAAGAGTTTACTATAATTATAACCTGTTGAATTTAAGCTATGTGTGTAACTTCTGTTGGTTCGCACCCTTGGGAGCTTCCTGGGGTGAACTCTGAAACTGGCCCCTACACGCAGAGAGCAAGGAGAGACCACAGAAGGAGGCAGGCCACTCCATATTGGTGGGCGGCAGGTTTAACAAGCAAGGAGACTTACATACAAGGTTTGTCTTGTGTGGCCACAAAGTGAGTATATTTCTGAACCCATCTGCCAGAACCTTAAAAGTTTCTCTAGAGGCCTTAACGGGGTTCAGTCATGAACACTATCCAGATGGTCTCAGCAACACCTCACTCTCTCAAGGCTGCATCCTTGAAACAACTCTGCTATCATAACGGTGGGCAGAGCATGCATTCCAAGGACAGGGGAGCAGGGAGGAGCCTCCGATTGCTTGGGTCTGCCTCACAGGTCAACTGGCAGTCATGTCCTCTCAGCGACCACCTCCAACACCACAGAATTCTTCATCTGCCCACAACTGTTGGGTGAGCAAAAAAATAAACATCTAGTAGCATCAGAAATAGGCCCAGTAGACGCTGGCGCTGACTAAGCCTGCACGACCAAAGAGAAACTGGGGTCTGGGCCCACCACGATTATGGGGCTGTTGGGCCCCATAATCGTGGCCACAGTGAAATGGAGATGATACAGCCCCCAGTGTATAACCAAGAGGCTGACATGTGTGTAGGGGTCAAGGCAAAGGAGCCGGTCTCCATAATCAGGAGATTGGTTATATGCGGGGAAATAAATGACTAGATTGAGCACGATGGAAGCCAGGTTTCTCACTGTGAGAGAGAGAGAGACAGTATGAAGGGGGAGGCTCGCAGTTCAGTTGTTCATTTGGAACTGGAGACATCAGTATGAATTCACAATTTTTAATATGTACAAATGAATGTATAACCAGAATTTAATCAAGAAGAAACATCAGACGAATGAGAAAATTTGAGAAACATTCCAAAAGTATCTGGACTGTACTTCTCAAAAATGCCAAAGTCATGATAGAATGGAAAACTGAGGGACTTTTCCAGATTGAAGAGGACTAAAGAGATATGACAGCTAAATGCAAGGCAGGATACGAGATGAATCCTGGACAGAAAAGTAAAGGTGTTTATAAGGATGTTTACTGGGGTAACTGGCAAGATTTGGATGATTTGTGGTTTGAATAGTATTTCAATGTCTTTACCTTTATAGTTGTACTGGGGTTATGTAAAAAAGTCTATGTCTTGGGAAAACACACACTGAAGAATTTAGAAGTAATTAGCTATGCCGTAGCTTACTCTCAAATGGTTCAGAAAAAGTGTACATGGAGAGAGAGACAGAAAGAGAGACAGAGAGACAGCGAGAGAAAGAATAAGGCAAATATGATAAAAATATTAACAACTGGAGAATCTGAGTTAAGAGTAGACAGAAATCTTTCCTTCAATTTTTACAACTTTTCTATAACTTTAAAAATATATAATAAATTTTAAAGACATTCTGTTGTGTTCCATTACATATTTGATTCTATTTGTGACTGCAGCCTAGCCTATCCTTACTAATACAGGATGTAACTATTTTTTGTCAAATAAGGGTTAGACTGTATCATTAACATAACAAATGCCTGAGAGCTCTATGGTGCCAGTCACTGTGCTAGGAATATAAGATTGAAGAAGACAGGCATGGAGCCTGCAGTGAGCTATGGTAGATATTAAACAAATTACGTAATTTTTCATTACAATTATGGTAAGTGCTAGAGGGAAAGCTTTATAACAGGGTGATCTATGAAGGGTTTCTCCAGAGAAATAGTATTTAACAGTTAAAGAAAGTTATCCCAGGTGAAAGAGATAAAATGCAACAAAATAGAAGTGCTTAAGTATTCAATATCCTTTCATGATATTTTCAAGGTCCTGGACCTCCCCTAAACAAACTATTATCTTCTTGTGAAAATGCTGAAAAATTGTCAATGTGCTTATGAGTCTACCCAAGGATTGCCATTGATTTTTGAGTAATTTTAAATTCCCTGATTCTATCCTTGCCACATTATCACATTATTTATACTGCAACCAGAGAATTCTTTTGAAAACATTGATAAGACTATATCTCTCCCTGCTTAAAACTCTCCAGTGACTTCCCAACTGTATCCATTACCTATTGCCTCAATAATGGTATATGACCCACAAAACCCCAGCGGCATATGACCACAAATATGTGGGCTTCTGCTGATTGGGCTGGGCACCCTTAATGTACCAGGGGGGTCGGCTGCACATTTTGATCTAGGATGGTCTCAGCTGGGATAACTGGATTGCCTCAGCACTTTTCCATAGTTCTCGTACTCCTGCAGGCCAGCCCAGGCAAGTTTCCATAGCCAAGGCAGAAGAAAAAAGAGTGAGTAAATCCAATCATGCAGGGGTTTCTTGAGCTTCCACATGAATTCTATTTGCTAACATACCATTGGTCAGAGTAAATAACATGGCCAAGTCCAGAATCAGATAGGGAGGCAGTGCTAAGTTACATGGCAAAGGTCATGTATACAAGGAACAAAAAAATTGGAGTTACTGATAAAATCAACCAACCACAGCATCTCACATAGAATAAAATCCAAATGTCTCACCACAGCTTATGTGATCTGGCCCTGTTGACCTCTAAATGTCATCTTGCTTTAGGGGTTGCTAATTTTCAGGGTTTAGCATGGAGCCTGGCATATAAGTGCTCCATACATATTTCTTTATTGAACAAATGAATGAATGTAATATTGTGTTCTTCTTTTGGTATCTGCTGATTAATTGAGAGTCAATTTGTCTCTAAAAAATTAGACATGGTTGCTTTTTTTTTTACTTCTTTTCAGTTTCAGTATATATCATAGATGTTTCTGTACGTCCTCCAAGAAGTCTGGAAACTTTAAAAACATTTAAGCCATTGTAATAACAGATATCATTAAGAATTGAGCTTTATCTTAAGATGCTAATTTGACATCTGCCCCACAAAATTCCTGGAAAGGCAATAGCATGGTGGTGCCTCCCTGAAATAAATACTTCAGGATTAGAGAAAGAAGAGGACTCGGGATGCAGACAAATAGGGAAAAGGAGAGATTAGATTTCTCCAAACCATGGTTATTGTAATTAATGCTTCTAACAGAATCAGTGATTTAGGAGCAAGTTTTCTTCTAGAATGTTCTGGGCCTACAGTATGAATCTGGGGAGGCTTGCACAGTTGGGCAGTTTGGGAAAATCCTGTACTCCAAATTGTTTCTTCTGGGAGCATGTTAAATAGTTACTATGGATTCTAAAGGCCGGACTGTCCACATCTGTGTTTGTTACCTCTCTGTCCCCACCACCTAGTTCAATAGGCAGGAAATAAATCTTTGTGGAGTGAATGCATGACCCAGTTAAAATGAACGAAGGTAATGAGAATGGAGAGAATATGAAAAATGACAGGAGAGAAATGCCAGAACTTGAGAACTGACTTGATAATGGGACAGAGGTGGGTAATGAAGAAGTCAAAGAAAACGTCCAGGGTCTTTGGAATCTAGGGGCCCAGGAGCGAAGTTGGCAGAGTTCTTCAGGAGTCAGGAATGGTGTAGCCAATAGTCTTCAATGCCCTGGCCATAATTCCCAGATGCCCTTGCCGTTTATGTGCACACCAGCTTCACTCCCACGGGCCACACCTACATCTTTGGCAGAGGTCTGCCTTCAGTCTTTGCTGCTGTACTCATCCACCCAGTGCCTGAAAGCGCACATCCCCCTGCTGGGTGTGGGGGTGGGGGGGGTACAACTATCCCAGGTCCCTCACCCTCTGGGTTAATCTGAGCTGTGTGTTTTTTGAGACCTCTCAAAGCTTTCCCCCATGGGATTAATCTCCAGATGCCCACTGTGACAGCTGGATTAATAATTCATTTTTTATTTGCTGCCTTTCCTCCCTTAGATTACCTCCCTCCTCATCTACTCATAATCCTTGTACCTCCCAATGAAATGCTTGTACTCGAACCCTTGGCTCAGAGTCTACTCTGAGGGACCCCACACTAAGACAGATGGGTTGTAAGCAAAGTAATCCTGAAACAAGAACTATGCTCCAGCGAGATGCATCTTGCTACCCACACAGGAGAACTGGAGGGGACCCCTGCTGCCCTCCCACCTACATAACCCAGCGTTTTCCTTTCCCATTCATCACGGGCCTCAGCTCTGAGGATTCCAAAGTGCCCCAAATGTGCGGCTTCACTATTAATTTCACAGGATGCAGAACCCATTTTTGTTTTATCTCTTTCCAGACAATTGGTTTGTTTTAATGGACTGCTCTTCCGCCTGTGCATAATTCTTCTTTAAATTAAATTCTCTTCTCAGCCCCGCACAATACACACTGGGCTATCAGCTCATTACTTTTATATCCTCCCTTGTTCTGTTTATGCAAAGGTTTAATTAACTATGAATTGCTGTGTAGGCAACAGGAAAAAGCCCACCACCCAGGTGGCTGCGTGGCTCAATTCTGTGAAAAAAGAGAAGCAATGGAGTGCTGTGAGAAAGGGTTAGAAAGTGAACTAAGAGCACAAAGATTTTAATGCACTCACTACTACTTTCAGCAATTCATTGATTCACTAAATATTAAGTTGCTGCTGAGTGCTTGGCATTGCTCTAGATGTGGGAGTGGTGAATCAGAGGGACATGTGCCCTGCCCTCAGAATCTACAAAGGGAAATAGACAAATAATGTCTTAGCTATTTATTGCCACATAACAAATTACCCAACACTGGTTTCGAAAAAAGAATAAACATTATCTCTGGCTGCAGTCATCTAAAGGCTTGATTGGGCTAATGAATCCACTTCTAAGATGACTCATTCACATGGCTGGCCAGATGGTGCTGATGTTAGAGGTCCCAGTTACTCTTACTGTGGACCTCTCTATGGGATGCTGGAATGTCCTATGGCAAGGCAGCTGGCTTCCGTAAACAGAGCAGAACTATGCCTTTTAGGACCTAGCCTTGAAAGTCATATGTCATCATTTCTACTACACTCTGTTAGTTACAGACCGGCATGATTCAATATTGGAAGAGACTACACAAAGACATGAACACTGAGGTGAGGATCATTGGGTGCTGCCATCTTGAGTCTATCACAATAGGTCAATAAATAAAGAAGGGAATACGTATACATTGTTATAATATATGTACATTGATATTAAGAAAATATAGTAATATTCTTAGATACAGAGAACAAACTGATGGTTGCCAGATGGAAAGGGGGTTAGGGAACTGGATGAAAAAGGTGAAGGGATTAGGAAGTACAACTGATAGTTAAATAATTGTCATAGGGATGTAAAGTAGAGTATAGGGAATATAGCCAATAATATTGTAACTACTGTGTATAGTGTCAGGTGGATACTAGATTAGTCAGGGGGAATCACTGCATAAATTATATAAATGTCTAACCATTATGCTAAACACCTGAAACTTATATAAAATAATACGGAATGTTAACCATGATTGAAAAAAATTTTAATAATTTTAAAAAGAAAAAATATAAGAGAAAAAAGAAAACAGAGTAATGTTGACAGTGACTGGTGGAGACAGCAGGTAACAGAAAAAGTGATCACAGAAGGCTTCTTTCTATGTGCAGAACCCAACAAAAGTTATATAACCTTTTTTAACCCTCATCTATAAAAGGGGAACAATAATCGTTCTTAGCTCACAGGGTGGTGTCAGGCTCAAATAGAATCAGAAGTATAAAAGATCGATTGTGATTTTGGTTTCTGCAATTAAGTGGCTACATCTCTTTGCTTCCAAAGGACCAATAACCTTAACTGGTATCGGTCGGTGGCCCCAGTGCTGCCAGCTTTTTGAAGGGAAGTCCTAAAAATATTTGGGCAGAGACTAGAGCTACTAGAACCCAGCTGAGCTACACAGCCAGCAAAGGAGGAACTGGATTTTTCTCCAGCTTCCAGCTGAGAATATGCATTTACCTGGAAAATATTTGTCAAGCTCTGTGTTCCGGATGAGGAATAGATGTTGGCAGATTTGATTCATACCTCAAGAGAAAGACATCTCTTTCACAAAACGTCAGCCCAGCTGGTGCTAGACAGAGTAAAAGAATTCCAGAATTCACAATACAATTCTGGATGTGAAAGAGGCACAGCTGGATTTTGTCATTTTTCCACCGTCTGTCCTGGACATGAGAGGCAGAATCCACTCCTGGAGCTCCCTCTGCTTTATTTTGCCAACTGCTATACTTCTCCAAGTTTCTCTTTCGCCATCAGCAAAGGGAGGCAGTTTGACTATCAGAAAAGATAAAAACACTTTTCCAGAAGGTACAAAAAAATAGGCTATGTTCTATGTTCTATGGGACTAAAGGGAGTGAAATTGGTCTGAACCCTCTGGAGGGCAAACTGACAATCATAGCAATAATTTATAAGCCTTTTTAAAAATTATATCCTTTAAAGGAGCAATCTCACACATGGAACTCATCCTGATAAAATAATTAAAGATATATACTAAGTCATAGATATTTACATGGAAATATTTCTATAGTATATTGTTATATTTTTAAAGAAATGTGCAAGATAATACATATAATATAATCCTATTTTTTGGGAAAAAACGATATAGATGTAGACTTTTAATCAACAGTGGTGAGAGTTAAACCTGCTTCAGAGATAACAGAGACTACATTCTTGTTTTAGTACACATGAAAAATTTTTGAAAACATCATGTTATAGGTCACAAAGATAGTCTTAATAAATTTCAAATAATTATATTATATGATAGCAACAGAATAAAACTGGAAATCAACAAAATGCCTACTAAAAAGGGAAACATCATTTGGTGAATTAAAGAACACTCTTAAGTGACTCATGGAATATAGAGGAAATCACAAGGAAAATTACAAAATATTTAGAACTGAGAAGCCATGGAAACACTGCATATCAATTTTGTAAGGACAGAGCTAAAAAAGACATCAAAAAAATGTATAATAAATTATCAAAGAAAGAAATGTGGCTTAGACTAGTAACTAGTAACCATGTGCCCACCTCAGTATCTATTCTCTCTCTTTACTATAAGAATAAAACCTCTGGCTTCTAGGTAGGCTTGTGGCTGCTCAGAATGAAGACCACATTTTCCACTGTCTCTTACAGTTAGAATGGCCAGTTTTGAAGTTCTGGCCAACAGACTGTGAACGGAAGTAACATGTGCAGTTTTCTGATCATGTCCTCAAAGTGACTTCTTGACACTTTTCACCTTCCTACTGATAGAAATATAGATATGGTGGCAGTAGGTTAACTGTGGTATTATAAATAATTTATCTGGTCTTTGTCCCAGGTTCTTGGCACAGAGCTTCAAAACCAGAGGAATTTCCTGAGTGACAGGGGCATCTCTATTATGCTAATAAAATGACTCATGGTGAGACCCTAGATACCTTCAGGATGGGTGTTGGTCACCAGAAAGACTAAGTATGTGGTTAGAGGCCTGGGACTTTCAACTGCCCAACCCCTAGAAAGGGTAGTGGGGCTGTATATTGAGTTTATTCACTTGGCCAATGATTTAATCAACCATGCCTATGTAATGAAACCTAGATAAAAACTCTGAACATCAAAGCTCAGAGGAGCTTCCTGATTGGTACACAAATCGATGTGCAGGGTGAGTGATGCACCCCGATTCCTCCGGCAGAGGGCATGGAAGCTCTACATTCTGGACCCTTCTCAATCTCTCCCTGTGTATATCCTTTATGATAAAATTCTAAGTTTAGCACTTTCAGGGAGTTCTGTGGATCATTCTAGCAAATTATCAAACCTAAGGGGGATTGTACAAACCTCCTGGGTTGGTAGCCAATTGGTCAGAAATTCAGGTGGCATGGAGTCCTGTAGTTGGTGTCTGAAGTGTGGACAGTCTTGGGAAGAAATGAGCCCTTAACTTGTGGAATCTGATGCTCACTCCGGGTAGTAAGCACTGGAGTTGTATTATAGTACACCGAAATGGGGTGGCAACAAAATAGTGGACGACCGGTTTACCCAGCACTGAAGGATTTCCCAAACATTGGACTTTCAGTACCAAAACCAGAAAAAATCACCCTTTTTATGTTGTAGTCCTTTTAGAATCACAAGGACAAGGGCAATACCTTAAGGACTGGTGAAGTGAAGACACTTATATAGTTTTTTTTTTTGTTTGTCTTTGTTACATTCAGCACTCCATGTGAAGGTACCAAAATTAGGTATGGCTGTGTTTAAGAGATATAGTGGCTTT
The DNA here is from genome assembly GCF_902729225.1 of Pteropus medius. NCBI lineage: Eukaryota > Metazoa > Chordata > Mammalia > Chiroptera > Pteropodidae > Pteropus > Pteropus medius. Next base: position 13,572,880 of record NW_024342471.1, on the reverse strand, counting down.
AACACAATAAATGTTTATATCTCATGTAAAATACTGGAGGTAGATAGTCCAGGCCTAGAAGGAGGAGATTCTGTTCCATGAAATCCTTTAGGACTCAGGATCTTTCTGTCTTTGGAAAGAGAAATTTTAAAAAAAAATGTCATTTACAATTGCATTGAAAACAATAAAACACCTGGGAATCAAATTAACCAAGGAGGTAAAAGACCTGTTCTCAAAAAATTATAAGTCATTGAAAAAATAAATTAAAGAAGATACAAATAAATAGAAGCATATACCATACTCATGGGTAGGAAGCATCAGCATAATTAAAATAGCCATACTACCCAAAGCAATAAATAGATCCAATGCAATCTCTATCAAAATACCAATGGCATTTTTCAGAGAGCTAGAACAAATAATCCTAACATTTATATGGAACCATAAAAGACCCCAAATAGCCATAGCAATCTTGAGAAAGAACAAAGTGGGAGGTATCACACTATCTGATATCAAACTATACTACAAGGCTACAGTAACCAAAACAGCATGGTACTGCCATAAAAACAGATACATTGATCAATGGAACAGAATAGAGAGCCCAGAAATAAATCCATGCCTATACCCTCACGTAATATATGACAAAGGAGGCAAGAATATACAGTGGGGGGGTAAAGACAGTCTCTTTAATAAATAGTGCTGGGAAAATTGGAAAGATACATGTAAAAAAAAAGAAACTGGACTACCTTCTTATTCCATATACAAGAAAAGACGTGAAATGGATTAAAGACTTAAATGTAAGACCCGAAACCATAAACTTCTAGAAGAAAACATAGGCAATAAACTCTCAGATAGTGCTAACAGTAATTTCTTTTCAGATTCCCTGGCAGGGGAAACAAAAGAAACAAAAGAAAAAATAAACAAACGGGACTACATCAAACTAAAAAGTTTTTGTACAGCAAATAAAACCATCAACAAAACAAAAAACAACCGACTGAATGGGAGAAGATATTCGTTTATTATACATCTGATAAGAGGTTAATATTCAAATATATAAAGCACTCATACAACTCAACGAAAACAAAAAACCCAATTAAAAAATGGGACGAAGACCTGAACAAATATTTCTCCAAAGAAGAAATACAGATGGCCAATAGACATATGAAAAGATGCTCAAGGTCACTAATCATCAGAGAAATGTGAATTAAAACCACTATAAGATATCACCTCACACCTGTCAGAATGGCTATCATTAATAAATCAAAGAACAAGTGTTGGTGAGGATATGGAGAAAAAAGAACTCTCATACACTGTTGGTGGGATTGCAAATTGGTACGGCCACTATGAAAAAGTCTAGAGCTTTCTCAAAAAATTAAAAATGGATATACCTCTTGACCCAGCAATTGCACTTCTGAGTATTTATCAAAAGAAAACCAAAACAATAATTCATAAAGATCTATGCACCCCTATGTTCATGGCAGCACAATTTACAATAGCCAAGATATGGAAGTAACCTAAATGCCCATCAACAGACAGTTGGATTAAAAAACTTATGGTCCATATATACAATGGAACACTACTCAACCATTAAAAAAATGAAATCCTACCATTTGCAATGACATGGATGTACCTAGAGGTTATTATGCTGAGTGAAATAAGTCAGATAGAAAAAGATAAATACCATATGATTTCATTTATATGCAGACTCTAAGGAACAAAAGAACAAACTAATCAAAAACAGACTTAAAAATATAGAGGACAATCTGGTGACAGCCAGAGAGGGTTGGGGGACTGGGAGAATGGAGTAAAGGGTTAAAGAAGTACAAATGAGTAGTTGATAGATGGCCATGGGGATGGGGAGCATGGCATAAGGAATGCAGTTAGCATTAATATAATGGCTAGGTGGAGAGCCAGAAGAGAGAGGGAGCAGTTAGGGGGATCGATTTATTTATTTATTTACTGATTCATTCATTCATTCATTCATTCATTCATTCATTCATTTGGCAAGGCAACCGTTGGTTGACCTCACAGATTGCAAGGAACTTGTTACCTTACAATCCCTTATTTATTTATTTTTTTTTTATGCCTACAGCATCTGGTCTTTCTAGGTGGTCTCCCATCCAAGTACTAACCAGGCTTGACCCTGCTTAGCTTCCGAGATCAGATAGGATCGGGCTTGTTCAAGGTAGCCCAGCCATAAATGGAGGATCGAGTCATAAACTATATGAATGTCTAACCAATGTACTGTATACTTGAAGTTAATAAAATAAAATTTTCAAAAAGAGTGATAGTCCTGTAGTATCAAACTTAACAGGAGTTAATATCATGACCCCAAAACTGTACCAACACTGTCTCTTAAAAGTTTTTGCCAGAAAATTGAAGCCAGCTTGGAGAGAACAATTAAATTAATGGGATTGTCTTTCCCACTCAAATCTTTAGATGCAACTAGTTAGCTGCCACTAAGTTGAGAGACAGAGTAATGAGCAAAGCAATGAAGCAAATTTTAAAAAGGAACACAAGAATCTTCAGGTTTAAAAATTTATTTCTAAGCAAGAGAGCTGGCTATGGATGTCTGACAAAGAACTGACTTGACATGGACCAGCAAGAAGTGAGCTCCAAAAGCTTTTTTAATCCAAAAAGGAGAAGCTACTCTGCAAAGCCCACCACAGATGCGGTCAGGAAGGGTAATGGTCAAGAAAGAACATCCAGAAATGTGATGCCAGGAGACGTCGAGGATGATGAAGTAAAGAGTTCTTCCAGGAGAATCAGAGGCTGCTGGATGGATAATGGGGTTTGATCGCTGTTAGGGAGCATTTGCTGTTGTGTTTTAACTTCTCTTCCGTCCAAATGGGATTTTTTATTGTTGTTTTCATGCTCCTACTTCATCACTGCATATTAGCTATATGAGAGGCGGATCATTTATCTTGTAGTCTTTAAGTCACTACACCATGAGGAATCACACTTAGACCTGACGGACGGGACTATGCATTACCCAGAGAACCTAGACTTTGAACTGGATTTAATAACTATCATTAGAATTGTCTCCTTTGGTATAGGGGTAGTTAGAAACATGGGTACACAGGGATGTTTGGGTAACAAAGAGATAGACTGTAGCAGAACTGCGGTAGTGTTCCCAGTATCAATTAGCCTTTTTTCCCTTGATTTTTTTAGCTGGATCCATGGATTCTCAAAATAAAAATGAAATATGCCAGCCTCTCTCGTATGGCTATAAGACTGAGGTTTTTTGCCAATGGAATGTGAGCAGAAGTGATACATGTAACTTCCAATCGAGGGAGGGAATCTTTTCTAATCCCTTTCTACTTCACGCTGGCTAGAACATAGGCATAGAGATGAATTATCTTACATCAGGCAAATTAGAGCAATGCCCTACAAACAACAAAATAGAAGCCTCCTGAGTCCCGAAGTTTTTGCAAAGCACAATTATCATGCCAGCCCTGGATGTTCTACCTTCTAAATTTTCATATGTGAAAAAAGTAAACTATTGTTATTTTCTATCTCTGTTATATACAGCCAATTCTTATAATGCTAAACAATATAGAAATCTTGAGAATGAATTAATTATGGATTCACCTTTAAAGCTAGAAAGAAAACTCAAGAAAATAGAAGAAAGTATAAGAGTGAAAATTAATGAAATAGGAAACAGAAGTTTTGACAAGAAGTTCTTAACGAAACTTAATGAAAAGTTTTAACAAAGAATAAGCTTGGTTCTCTGAAAATGCTAATTATGTAGATAAAATTGTTACAGGATTGATCAGGAAAAACCATAAGGCACATATAATATTCTCATTAGCTCATAATTAAAATACATCATTAAGAAATTGTTATAAACAACTTTACGTCAACATAAAACATAGATACAAAGAGAATTGGTCTATTAAATTACAAATTACCATAACTGACATAAGGAAAAAGATGGAAAACCTGAATATAATATATCAATAACTATTTTTAAATACATTTTTATTATTCAATTTTTTAAATTGAATCATTTGTCAAAATTCTTCTACACCCAAAAATACATACCGGCCCAGCAGTTTTATAATCAAATTTTACCACGCATTTAAAGAACAGAATATTTCTGTATTATAAAAATTCTTTCAGGGAAGAGGAAAGAAAAGTCCCAGCCCATTTTATGAGATTAGATTAACCTTGATTCTAAAACCAGATATAGATAATTAACTAGTCAGCTTTACTGTGGTGGCAACCCAAAAATCTCTGTGGCTTACAAAACCAAAGATTTAATCCTCATTTATATTACATGTGGGCTACAGGTCAGTTGAGGCCATGCTCCAGACTGCACCTCTGTTCCATGCGTTTTTGCATTCAGGGGCTCATGCTAAAGAAACATCCTCTATGATGAACAAGCCCAATTGGGGGGCAGAAAGATCCAGAGAGGTAGTAAAACAGCTGTAATGCCTCTTAAAATCTCTTGGTTTAAACTCGGGGCAGACACAGAGTCTCGTCTACACACATTGGTCCAAGCCTGTCAGATGATCATACTTGACAAAGGGGCATGGAAGTATACTTCAGCTACAAGGATGTGATACAGGTCATACTGAAAACATATAACTCCTCACGGGGAAGGTAAAATTAAATAATTGTTAACAATAATACTGTCCTCCACAGATAATATAAGAAAAAAAGTATATGCCAATTTCGGTTATAAATATTAATATGAGTATCCTAAACAAAATGGTGAATTGAATCCAATTTTTAAAAATTTCAAAAATATGGTCAAATAGAATTTATGCCAGGAATTTATGCAAGGATAGTTAAAAGTCAGAAAAGTTGGCAATGCAATGTACCATACTGGCATATTAAAAGATAAAAACATTATCTCAACGGTTACAGGAAAAGTATTCAATAAAATTCAGCAGTCGTTCCTACAATTTTAGCAAATGAGAAATAGATTTTTTTAACCTAAAAATGTATCTAAAGTAATAATAATAATAATAATAAAAGCAATAATAAACATAAAACTTCATGATTAAATTTCAAGAGAATTTTCATTAAAATTAGAAACATCACACAAATGCCTGTTATTTCTCCTTCTATCAATTTAATAGGCAAAAAAAGAAGAAATACAAGAATTGGTACAAGGATTGGCAAGGTAAAAGGCAAAATTGTCATTATTTGCCTACAATTTTATTGTTATCCTAAAAATCCCAGGGAATCTAAAAACTACTAGAAGAAATGAGATGTTTTAGTTCATTTGCTCAATTTAAGTTCAGAATTCTAAAAAATCCCAGTAGTTATTTTATACACCAAAGACAGCCAATTAGAAAATGTATAGAGAACTTTTAAAAAGCAATATTCACATAAATCAAAAACAATACGGTAACTGGGAATAAACCTAACTCCAAAAAGTGTGAGACTTTATGAAGAAAATTATAAAACATATTGAAACACTTTTTGAAGGCCTGAATAAATGGCAAGTTACATTAACAGATAGGAAGGAAGATTTATAAGGATGTCAATTCAATACAAATTAATTTATAAATTCCACACGATTCTAAAAAATACCTAAATAGGGCTTTTCATAGAACTTATGCTAGTTCTAAAAATCATATATAAGATTAAAAATCCAAGAATAGCCAAGGCAATTCTGAAAATAAGAACAAGTGAGGGGAATAGTTTATGTTAAAGAAAGAAAGGATATGATTAAGCTATAGTAACTGGGGTAGTATGGTATTGGTGCAGGAATAAAGCCATAGAGCCCTGGAACAGAATAGAGATCATAAAAGCAGACCTATGTATATAAATGAAATGAAGTCTATGAGAGCATTATATATCTGCATAGCCATTCAATAGTTTGGGAACAATTTTTCTGTATAAAAAATTAAATTACACCTTTGCTTTATGCCATATATAATTTTTTAAATTGCAGGTGGATTAGAGAGCTAAATGTGAAAATAATTTTAGAAGAAAATATACACTTTGTGAACCCATGATTGGGAAAAAATTCTTAAATGAGATAAAAAGCACAAAGTATAAAGAAAAGATTGACAAATCAAAATTAAAACCTTCTCTATAAAAAAAAAAGACTAAAAATAAAGTGAAAAGACAGGACAAAGTGGGTACAGCTGTTTATAATGTTTATAGCCAACCGAGAATTAATTCCCAGAGTACGTAAAGAGCACCTACAGATCAATAAGAGAATCAGGGTCTTCAAATTTGATCCCTAAATCAAAACTTACAATAGCAGGTGTTCAAAATTGCAGGTGCTAATTTTTGACCAAGCTCTTTAGTACTCTGGCACCTTTATACTCCAACACAATGAAGCGCAATTTGCTGGAAGCTGATAAATGCCCACATCAATCAGAAGTGGACAGAGGTCTGCGATAAGATTTGAAGTGGAGTAATTTGGTGTTGCTGGAGGACAGGGTGCGATAGAACAACCAGATATGGGAAATGAGGAAACAGAGAGGAAAGCATAGTTAAAATATATAAACAAACAAATAAACCCAGACTCCAGGGAAAGAGGAGCCAGTGGGCTTTTTGACAGAGACACATGAGGATCAATAAGTTCATCAGCAGCATCTCCACCCAAACCCAGGATGGGGAAACTGGCTTAGCAGTAGTGCCATAAGGAGAAATTCCAGAGTTTGAGTCAACAGTGAAGTCAACATGAGCCAACAGTACGAGGTCACTAGCAAACAGGCTAAAGTCACCTTGAGCCACATCATTAGGTGTAGCATATCCATAGGAATAGAGGTTAGAACTATTATTTTCTCCTCACTAATCGTACCACACTTGGAAATTGTGCTTCATTCCAGGCTTCCCACTACAGGGAGGACATCTAGGGAAACTGACTTTCCTATCAACAAATGGTTAAAAACCATTTCCATTCAGCAAATAAGTATTGTAAATCTAGTTGTTGTTGGTTTTTTTAATCAAAGTACTAGGTGCTAGATTTGCAATAATGATCAAGACATGCACAGTCTCCACCCCTACAAGCTGGGGTGTGGTAGAAGGGAGTAAATGGGGAGAAAGTTAAACAACATTTCAATGGAACATTTGAAATGCACCTCTTTCTGCTCCCATAGCACCTTATAAATTCCTCTGTCATAAAATGACACACGACATTACAATGCATCTCTTTCTGCTCCCATAGCACCTTATAAATTCCTCTGTCATAAAATGACACACTGAAATGTTGTGTGTCATTTTATGACAGAGGAATTTATAAGGTGCTATGGGAGCAGAAAGAGATGCATTCTATCAGTCAGCTTAGACAAGTTTTGCTGTAGTAACAAACAATCTCTAGATTTCAATTGCTTATAATCATGTTTAGTTCTCACTCTTGTTGATGTTCATTGTGAGTCAACTGTGGCTCTGCTCCACCTGCTCTTTATTCTAGGACCCAGAATGGAGGACCAGTGTCTATGCCAATCACATGTCAGAGTGAAAAGCACAATGGCCGAACCATGCAATGGTTCTCAAAGCTTCTGATCAGAAGTGACATACATTTCATTGGACAAATTAGGTCACAAGGCCAGCTCTTGTGGCAATTGGGTGAAAAGTAAAATCCTCTTGCAAGGATGGGTTCAATGTGGAAAAGCTTGGGAAATAAAGAGACAGCAAATATTTGGGGAAAAAAATGAAATCTATCAATATAAGGAAGAAATATATAAGAATACCTACATTCTCATATATTTATACATATTCTTATTTACAGTATAAGAAAAATGAATGTATATGTTCAGCAAAAGACAGTAATTCATGGCAGTAATATTCATAATAGACAAAAAGTGGAAACAGCTGAAAAGCTCATCAAAAGTAGAATGAATTAAAAATGATGGCATATTCATTCAATGAAATAACATTAGAATAACAAAGAAAAAAGAATGAGCTACTGCCATGTGCAACAAAACAGAGGAGTGCAAGGAGTCGATTACTAAATGTGAATACAGCATGATCCATTATATGAAGTTTAAAAGAAGGCAATACTAATTTACGGTGATAGAGGTCAGAATGGTGGTTACTTTTGAGAAGTATCTACTAAAAGAAATGTGAGGGCGCCTTGGAGGTGCTGGAGATATTTTGTATCTTTACTTGAGTGGCTGTACGCTTAAAATGGGTCCACTTAAGTATATCTTAATCTAAAAAAGAGAGAGAGAAAAGTCGTAGACCCGTGAGCTGGAGAGGTGAGTCCTCTCAGGGATATCTTGCCAGAGGAAGTTACTTATACACTCAGACCTGACAAATGAGCAGAAGTTATCCAGGAGGATCAGAGGGACACCTGGCAGACAGAGGGACACTTCTATGTGAGTAACGGGGGCCCAGAGATGTCGTGACACAATCAGATGTTAAAGCACTTCCTGAAAGGCATACCTCCTGACCAAGGGCCCTCGGGGCTGAGAGCTGCAATGAGAAAGGACCGGACACTGCAGACCTTGATGGCACGTTAAGAATTCGGCCCTTTGGACAAAGAGCACAGAGAATCCACTGAATGGTTTTAAACAGGGAGATGGCGCAGCCGTGTTTTCATTTTAGAAGAATCGATCTGCCTACTAGTAAAAATGAAGTCGAAGGGGCAGAATGGAAGCTCGGAGGCCAGCGAGAAGATTGTTGCATTTGTCTAACCCAGAGAAGAAAGAGGTCCAAAACAGAGCGACTGACAGTAATGGCCACATGGCTTTTTGTTTTATTTTCTATGCTAATTAATTACGAAGGTGAAGAGAAGGAACCAGATTCAAACGATACTTATGAGGAAGAACTGACAGGACTGCAAGATGTTCTTTGATGGACAGCTAAAGAAACAAGGGTTCGTTAGTTCTGGAGAAGAATCCGCAGAGTGCCAGCCCAACTATGAAGGGTTGCTGCGTGGAGGAATCAGTGGGCAAAGTCACAGAAGTGCTTCCTCCTGTCTGTACTTCCGGTCAGGGTACAGACCATAACCAGATGTAGCTCCAGGAGGTGCTAAGCAGAGACTGGACGATTACCTCGTAAGGATTCTGTGAAGAGGAACCAAGAAAACAGTGGACCAGCTGACATCCAAGGTTCTACAACGCTAAAAGTTCAATGAACAACAGACAGTCCATGAGTCTCCTCTGAGACTAACTCTTATATAACACCTCAGGTCTGGTCCCTGACTATATCTGCCACAACTTACACACCGTGATCTGGGCTCTCTGCCTAAAACATGTCCGTCACCCTGACCTGTCTTAATTGAACTTGTCAGGGTATATTTTAATTATCTTTTTCTGTGTTCATCAACCCCTATGAGACTGTGAACAGGGATCATGTCTGACTCATTTTTATTTCCAAGAACCTATCACACGGCCAAGTGCCACTGACTGGATGAGCAGACGTACCCATTTTTTTTTTAAATTGCATACCATTCCATTTTATGAGAGTACCAACATGGAACTGTCCATCCCCGCAGCTGTGAAATCAGGTAGACTGAGGGGGTGTAGCACAGAGCATCACAAGAACCTCTTCATTTATCATTTCTATTTCTTTTTGGTCAGAGGTATCTATCACAAAAGACCATAATTTGCCTTTTGAATGATTCCTAGAATTCAATATGCACTTACAACCATAAACAGAACTTTCTTCTTTAAAAAAAAAAGAAAAAAGAAAAAAAATGTGAGGATGGACTGAGGTCTTGGTAGATAATGTACATTTTTAATATTCAACAGTTGGGTGGGAAGTGCAGGTCTCAGCTCCTCTGACTGACAGCTCCTAATGACAGCAATAAACCATGGGGTTCCCACAGGCCAAACAGATGTTCTGAGTTGACAAAGGGGGACAAAACACTGCCCCAGTTGCTATTGCTTCTGTGTTTTCTAATTGCTGAACCCTGTGTAAAGGCCTGAGCTATATAATATGCATGTGCTTTATCATCAAAGAAATGGATGTACAGACAACAGGAACATGCAGCCTGATAAAATCAGAAAGGATATTATCAATGCGCAGATGAAGGCAGATAGAAGTTCTGACTGTTTCACTAAAACACTTCAAAGCGAGTTCAGAATGAACTGGAGTAGAGGGAGGTGGTGAGCACAAAGTAAGAGAGAGATGTAGTAATTAAAGTTAATTACTCTTGTTACTATGGTAGCATCCCAGAACAAGCAAAGTTAGACACACATTCAAGGTGAATCCCAAACAAGGCCTTATGCTTTCCTTCACCGAGTAGCTGGGAGCAGACAATGATTTAACAGAATTAAATTCCATTGTTAACTCACTTTACCCCAAAGACAGTCTCTTCTCTCATCAGTTCAGGACTGTAGCCGCACCAGTGTTATCTGAATCCTAAGATCTTTTACCCAGATGAACACTGGCCATTCTTTCGGGGTGGCCAATTAGGTGGAATGTTGGTTGGGGTCCCCCAGAAACAGATGCTAAGATAAAGGTTCAAGTGTAAGTAGTTTATTCAAAGAGGGAGGAGAGAGTGACCCCAGGAGGCACAGGTTGGGGAGTGGAGGAGTAAAACAGAAAAGGGAATTAATATAGGGTGTGTCTCAAAGCAAGCGTCCACTCTGGGCGATTAGCACGTAGTCCCACTGGGGAACTCTGGGAGCCAGTTAGAAAAGCGTTATCCTGCCCAAGGTGTGAGGGAGCTGGGTGTTTCTCTACCAACTCCCAGCTGCTCCTCGGAGGGGCTCATCCCCTGGCACTTCCACACTTGCATTCTAGCCCATGAAACGGGAGCAGGAATAACATGCATCACTTCCATCCCTAGCACGAGGAACCCTCTCATGCCCTATTCCCCATCCGCTTCTCTCTTTCTGGATGGCTAGAGTGGACGTAACTCTGGGTGACCACAGACACCATGAGTCGAAAAAGAAAGAACCCCAAAATGAAAAGAAGCTCGACTCCTGAATCATCACTTGGAGAAGAACTCCCCACCGATTGAGAATTCCCTTTCGGACTCTGCGAAACTAGTTTCTGAGCCACTATAAATTTTCGGTGTGTGTTATAGCAGGTAGCATATTTTAATTAATACATTATTCTTCTAATATTTGTCAATCGGATATGCAAATATCTCACTCTTGCTTTAACTTGAATCTCCCTGATTACTATATATACAATATAAATATCCTCCAGTGCTCTCCACTTAGAGGGCATGAAGGAGGGCACTGTATCAGTGAAATCAGCATTCAACTGCTCTCGCCTCTAGGGATTCAGGCGCTCATCCTCACCCTCACCCTCCCCCCACACACACACACACTCCTTGACATCCTTCCTCCCTGAGACTCCCCAAGAAGTATCTCGCAAAAGGTCTGCTGTCATTCTAGGTGCCTGTCTGACCCTCCCCTACAACTCTGATCTAGGTACCTGGCCCAGCATCCCTTAGGGTCCATCTTCTCTGCTGCTGACACTCTCTGGACCCTCTCGATATTCTGGAGTCCATGTGCGCTCTTCATTCTCCTGCCAGCAGGGAAGCCCCTTCCCTTTCTTTCCTCTCCCCTCCAGTGGGGGCTCCCACAGCAGAGCTGGTTGAACTGCTAAGGGCTATCTGCTCTTTCGGGTATATTTTTACACACATAGGAAACACACGCATGCTCATAGAATGACTGGGCGAGGAGAGGGAATAAGTCATGTTGTACCTAGGATGCCCTACTCCCCCGTCCTATGGCAGAAGCTAACGAGTTGGCTACATGTTTTCTTTTCCCAGGATGAGTTCTCTCCTAGGCATCCAGATGCCTTGCCTAAAACATTTAGCTTCTTTTGAGTCTGCCTCAGGATCATCAGGTGTGTTTAACCTTAAACGTGAACCATGTTCAACTTCTTTTGCAAGAGACTCCTGACATCGATGAAATCAGTGGATGTGAATATAAGAAGTGAGGAGGCGGAATGATCTTGCTTACCTGTTTCTGCAAGCCAAGTATGTTTTAGCCTCAGCTCTGATCCAGCTGGGACCACAGTCATCCAAAATGTGTGGATCACATCAGGCTGTTTTTCTATAAATGGCTGTCCATCACACAAGAGCTTTTTTCTCCAGGCTAGAGTTCTCCTGACCAATCATAATCCCTTAAACCTCCATCTTCCCACCCCAGGTTCCTTGTGGTCTCCAGGAAATGAGAGTCTTTCCTCTCTGACCTTCAAATCTAGCCTCTGGTCAGATGTCTAGCTCCAGCTTGGGCTTCTGAGTCCTGAGCACGAGCTAATCTGCAGAACAATGCCTACAGCTTATTATGGAGAAGAGCTGGCTCTGTGCAAGCACAGGCCCCCAGGCTTCCCTGAGCACACCAAGCAGGAAGAGGAAATATAGGTAACTCATCTCCACTTCTAAGACTGAGGCTATTGAGACCCCATTGCCTTGCTTAGGCTGTACCCAGAACCAAACACATAAGAAACAATGATGTCAATGACTCCAGCTAGAGAAGTACGGTATCTCAATCAGGGTCCCAACATAAAATGAATTCACTCCAGAGGGTTCGAATGAAGGGACCTTAATAAACTACTTACATCAGTACTGCATGGCTGAATAATATTCTATTACATGGATATACCACAATCCCCTTAATTCTTTGCTCTGTAAGCTAGTGGTTCTCAAAATGTGATCTCCACACCTTGGAACTTGCTGGGAATGCAATTCTTGGGCCCACTTGCCCCATTAGGGAAGCCCAGCAACCTGACTGTAACAAGTCCTCCAGGTGATCCTGATGCACACTCAAGTAAGAGGCATAGATGGACCCTGAAAACCTTACGCTAAGGGAAAGACACCAGACACAAAAGGTCACATAGTATATGATTCCTTTTATATGAAATATCCGGAATAGGAAAATCTATAGAGATAGAAAGCAGATCAGTGGTTACCAAAAATTGGGAAAGGAGAAAACAGGGAGTGGGTACAGCACATGCTTCTGGGGTGATGAAAAATGTACTAAATGACACTGAATTGTACACTTTAAAATGGTTAATTCTATGTTATGTGGATCTCACTTCACTTTTAAAAAGTTAAGGGGTGGGGAGGCTGGAAAGACACCCAGAAACTAGCAATAACAGGAATTATTGCTGCCCTAGGTCTGAAGAAACAAAGGGAGAATTATGGTAGAGTAACGGTAAAGCCCAGGATGGAATGGAACCATGGAGGAGGGATGATCCAGCAAGCAACAGACATGGAAGAAGGCGCTCAGGCCAGAGGCACGGCACCTGTGCAGGGAGGGAATAGGGAATAAAGGCCCGATATCTCCCTTTCCTGCTCTGATGTCCTCTCATCAACCAAACCCTAGCAGAAGCCAGAGGGTCAGGGCGCCCAGGTAGTGCGATCCATAGATGTCAGCCTGGCAGGATGGAAACATGTTCAGAATGTATCTAAGGAGATGGGTGAGCCAAACGGAATAACTGGCTCACCCAGCTGGCTGGTAGAGCTGGGAAAGTCTGACCGAATTTTAGCCAGTTTCCTTCAAAGGCTAAATAAATCTCTCCTTTCAAAGTTTGTAAAGGAAGATTTGCTTAGAGAGAAACATTTCTCAAACCCAGCCAAGACCGAGAGTCCGAAGAAGCTAGAGGACAGAATTCCCAGAAGCTGACCTCTTCGCCACGGCAACGAAGCAGCGACAGCTTTAATTAAAAGCAGTTCTTCCCATCCTGCGGCCCTGCTTCGAGCAGTCCTTTGGTCTCTGGCTGCCTCCCTGAGTCACAGACCACTTTCCACCCACAGTGCAACGAAGCACAGCCACTGCCACCTGGTAGCTGGTACCTCTTGTTACCCACCCTTTTGTCCCTTTTGTGGGGAGAAAAGGAAAAATCTATGAGCAACTTAAAGTTGCACACATCACCTTTTAATAATCCCTAGAGGCAATGACCATTGTCCCATGGCCTTGACCTTTTGATTTCACCCAGGAGGGCTCTTTAAAATAGGCCCCTGTCCACACATGCTTGCAGAAGCAGTGCCAGTTTGGCACAGGACAATCTCAAGTCTGTCTGGTCTACAACCCTGACACCACACAGCCTCCCATGCTGCAGGAAGGCACAGGTGGAGGTAGTATCAGGCTGCTGTAGCTGCTGCCACTGCTACTGTCGGCAAGCCACCTCCCTGGGTGCCAACCATAATTATTTGTTCTGTTCCACTGAGAACCCTATCAAAAAGAACTGCAGGGGGTGGTTTCCCAGATCATTGCTTCTCATCGGTTCTGCCTTACCACGAAAACACACAAAAAGAAATCACATTAATCAAGGAAAGAGAACTTTGGACTGAAACAGTGCAGGAGTCACGGCAAAGCAAGTCCCAGGAAAAAGGGCCTTCCCACCCCCGCACCCTGGCAAATGAAATGGAACCACGTGCAGCCCCAAGCCAAAATGCCATCTCTTTCATTGGTTTTTCAATTCCAGGTTTAAGAGATTTGATTAAAGTTTTTAAACTTTAACCTCATAGATGAATTTCTCAGCCAACATTGATGAATTTCTCCCATCCATCATCACGCTTAAATGTGATATGGCACTTGCAAAGCACTTATGCTTCCAATTTGGTTCAAAAATAAGTAGAAAGGAATGAAGGGGAAATGCTTGAAATTATGCTATCTCAGAGCCTAAACACAAAACACACACACACACACACACACACACACACACACACCTCATGTCCTCTAACTCTTGGCCACCTGCTATGGGGGATAAAGGAGAGGAGGACTATGACAAAATTATAGAAATATCCTCTGTCCTTCCTTGCTTGTTTCCCTTGGGAAAACTCATTTATCTTTCGAAATCCAATTAATAAACTACCTTTGCCTTGTGTCCTTCCCTAACCATTCTGATCCCCTCTGAGTCTATTCTTTTCACACTACTGTAACTTTTGTTCACATCTGTCTCTTCTACATTATTCAGAATTTCTGATTGTCACTCTACACTTGCAGAACCTAGCATACTACCTGGCACATAGTAGGTGCAAAATAAATGCTTGTTGAATTAAATGGAATCAGGAGACTTAGGTTCTAGTTCCAGATCTTTAGCCTTATGTAGCTTCACCTCCTGACATTACCTTGGGTATAAGACGAGATCCATTTTCTGCCCTGCTGTCTTAGCTCAGGCAGTTCTGGAGGCCAGGAAGTCCAAGGTAAAAGGTATGGGCACATTTGGTTCCTGGTGAGAGCTCTGTTCCCAGCTCATGGAGGGACATCTTCTTACTGTGTGCCCACACAGTCTTTCCTTACTGCATGCACATGGAGAATGCGAGATCTCTCTTCCTCTTCCTATATGGGCACCAATCCCATCATGAGGGCCCCACCCCAATGACCTCATCTCAACCGAATTACCCAAAGGCCCCACTTCCAAATACCATTACACTGGGGGTTAAGGCTTCAACATATGGATTTTGAAAGCACACAAACATTCAGCCCTGATCATCTGCCTACTTCCTAAGGCTGCTGTTAGGGTCAAAGAAGATGAATTTGAGTACATGTGATTGTGAACTTTGCCTCTCTGTGCAGGTGTGAAGGATGATTCAAGGATAATTGCCAAGCAGTGCCAAGACTGATGTGTAGCTTGGTATCTCACCACCTTGCCTCTCCCTTGACCTCCAGGACTGGAAATCAGTGACATCAGCCAAGTCAGACTATGCCACTTTATCTGTCATAAAATGCTATTCACGAAGTTAAGTGACCTTCATTTGATTGATGAGGGAAGAGAGCTTAATTTTTCTCCTAAAAAGTTTACAGTGACTCATCCCCTAGTATTACCAAGCTTGATGGACTACTGATCACGAAATTGTCATTTTGCAATAGGGTGTTCCATAGAACTCTTATCCTCAAAAATGCTAATAGGTGGTCCATGAAAAAATAAGAAGAAATAATAGACAGATTTGTGGTCCAAAAGGGTTGAAAAACACTGGGTGAAAAAAGAATCAATGTGTGTCTTTCCTGCAGGACTTCTCAGAGCCTTTGTTATATGGGGGCTAGAGTATACTTTCCAAGAAAACTGGCAAGAATGTGGGGTCTGGGATCCTGGCTATGTTTATCTTCTCAATAAGAGATAAGACCAATTATTGAAATGAGGAATGAAGTGTGAAATGGAAATGAAAAAATTAACTCTAATCATAGGTAACATTTACTGAGCCACAACCAAGTACCATGCTAGATATTTCACATGCATCATCTCATTTAATCTTCCAACGACCCTTTGAATTAGGAAGCATTCGCTCTTCCACCCACCCCATCCTCACCTCCTTTCTGTCATGCTGCAACGGCGTGGCTTTGCCAATTATTTCTATAGTAAGTGAAATGTATTTTTTTTCTTGCCTGCAACTAACAAAAACTTTCTTGAAGAGTAGCAGTAGTGGTGTCAGAACAAACTGATTTAGTTATGAATTCAAAAAGACAGAAGTGTTTACACTGAGATTATTGAAGTATTTGCTTCCAACCATAACCAAAGAATCACAGCACTGTGGCTTCTCAGCCTCTGTGGGCCTCTTGCAGGTAGGATGGATGTAGTGTACTTATTGCCATATATCATTCCATTATAAAACCAAGATGAACACTGTTATTTTGATGGATTGTCTATTGATATAACTTCATACAATTGTTTTCCTTTTTCTTTGATATAGACAAGTGAATTTTCCTTAATCTCATATGAACTGTAAATAAATGCACCTTTAGAAAACTTTAGCGTTTTTTTTTTTGAGCCGTACATATAAGGAAACTAAAAATGGAGAGTTTGCCATGTAAATGCAGCTCCAAGGCAAGTCCACTGGTTCCCCTTTCTCTAATTCCCAGCAGATTTCATCCCTAAGCAACTTTTACATAGAAATCTACAGTTATGGCTGTCCTATCAGTCCATGAGAACTGAGTGAGACTGTCCAGTTGAACACCTCACCCCAGGTCGGACAGTCAGCAAATGGCAGAGCTTGAGCTCTTCTCTTTCCTTTACGTAGCTCTACTTCTCAGAAACAAGGCAGGTGAACCATTACCAGAGCTTGAATGTAAGGGCAAGGCCAGCTCGGCCATAACAGGATTTGGAGCTGAAACCTTTAGAATGGGGCTCAAACTTTCTCTCTCCCATCCCTATCCATCTCAGTGGGATTCTGTTGAAGGACTGTGCCAAAGCTGAGCCTGTATCTGGAGTCAAGTGGACAGACGCAGGTGCATGAAATACAAGAAACCAGAGGGGAAGTGAAGGTTAACTTCTACCTTCACAGTATAGGGTACTCCTAACCCACTTTAAAATGTGGCAATCCCTCCCCTGCAGCAAGCCCTCCGTGCTCAAAATGCCAGTGTTCATAGATGGACTTCTTCCTCTGTGCTTCTCCTGCAGCTGTTTGGGCCAAGTTTACATGTGAATTGGTAGTTATTTTTGAGTCATGACTTAAATAAGGTGACTTAGGCAGTCCAAATCTTAAAATCAGAAAAGCATTAAGCATTGGGATGGAGAATCAGGCACTAATAGAAAATGCCTCTGAATATGCTTATTATCTTCAACAGAGCAAAACAAATGTACACATACCCCATTGAAACCATAGGGAAGGATAATACCGAAAATTTCCAGAGCCACAGTAAGAGTAAGTTAATGATACAGTACCTATTGTTGCTATTTTACTAATTAAATATGCAAAAGTCATTGACATTATTTTTATTCAGGATGCTATTACTGCCTTAATTTTGCGAGGGTAAAATGTATTCATAGGGATTTTCATAAATATGCAACTACTGGACTCTTAGTTGGGCATTTGGCCACCAAAATAAATATTACAATCCTTAGCTCCTTTGTAGCTAGATGCAGTCATACAGTTAAGATGGTTAAGTTCTGACCAATAGGATTTGAGCAGAAGTGATGTATGCAACTTCCAATTTCTGTCCTTAGAAAGAAGAGGCAAGCTGTGCTCTTTCTTTTCTCTCTTCCCACAGCAGACGTGGGGGTGGTGATGGGCCATGTCGGACCACACAGAGAGAGGCAATATCCTAGGAATGCAGGAGCGACAAATATAGAAGTAGCCCGAGTCCCTGAGTGCTAGCAAAGGACAGAACAGCCACATCCTCTTGGACTTTAATGTGAGAGAAAAAGAGACTTCTCATTTGTTAAGTCACTGCCATTTTGAGTTTCTCTTGGAGCAGCCGAAACTCTATCTGAACTAAATACAATTTCAAACACATTTCCATTTTGCTTTTGACTCGACAGCCCCACCAATATGAAAACAGAGACATCCTTTCTTCCCCATTCGCCTCTCCCAATCTACTGCAGGTGAGTACCCGAATGAGGTAAGCCCTGGCTTTCAATCAGTAAAACTGAAAATTATACAAATGCCTGCAGAACCAAATGCCAAAGACTTCTATTATTATCGTATCACTATGTCAAAATTGAAAGGCATGTAAGATTTCTCCAGAGAGGCCATCCATAATGCATTGCAGAGCTGTGTGGGTGTTTTATGAAATGTGTTTTATTCGAGCTAGGACATACAACACTAACATTATTGAAAGAAAGTGAGGGTCTGGTTGTCTCTTTTTAATACGTTCATTATTCATGTTATAGTCCTTTAACAAAAAAGTAAAGTCGTATACATATTCAATTTAATTTAAAATTTTATTTTACCTGCTATTCATCTTGGATGTCCAATGAAGAAGAAATATTCCCTTATTATTCTTATATTAGTTTCTGACAGTTCAATTTCTCTGACTGCTACGCCTCAGACAACCTCCACTGAAAAAGCATATATAGGTAATTGCCTTGATCAAAATTTCATGCCAAATCTTTTAGATTCCATGTAGATCACAGCCACCAAACAGAGACATGTGGTACTGGAGCCCATGAAGCCAAGCTTGAGAAAAGTTTCTCCATCAAAAACATGGCTGCACATTGGGAATCACCTGGGAGCTTTCAAATCTACTGATGCCCGGATCTCACTCCAGAGCTGAGCCTAGGATGGGAGCCACTGATCTAATGGCTTGAAAGGATGTGCTGGAAGGGGAACAGGACCTAGACAACGGATCCCTGGTTTGGTCCATTGATTCTGTCACATAGTTTTTTTAATATTTGGTGGGTTTTTGTTTGTTTTTTGAAGTTTTATTGAGATAGTCACTTAACATATAATTCATTAATTTAAAGTATACAACTCAATGGCTTTTACTATATTCATAAAGTTATGCAACCAATTTTAAAACATTTCATTATCCCAAAAAGAAACCCCACATACCTTAGCTTTCACTCTCCCTCAATTTCCCCATCTTTCTTCAAGCCCTAGGCAACTGCTAATTCATTTTCTGTGTCTATAGACTTGCCTATCCTGGACATTTCCTATAAATGAAATCATACAACAATTTGGTCCTTGGTGACTGGCTTCTTTTATTTAACAGTGTTTTCAAAGTTCATCCATTTTGCAGCAGGTATCAGTATTTTATTCTTTTTCATGGCTGAGTAATATTCCATGGTATGGATAATATCACAGTGTGTTTAACCATTCATCACTTAGTAAACATTTGGGTTGTTTTTATTTTTTGTTATGAATAATCCTGCTCTGTGCATTTGTGTACAAGTGTTTGCATAGGTTTTCATTTCCTTAGATACATACTTAGGACTGGAATTGATTGGTCATGTGGTGACTCTATGTGTAACCATTTAAGGAACTGCCAAACTGTTTTCCAAAGTGGCTGGACCACCTTACATTCGCACCAACAGAGTATGAGGCTTCTAATTTCTCTGCATCCTCTCCAATACTTGTTACCATGTCATTTTTATTACAGCTGTCCTATCGGGCATCACCCACCTTTCTGAGAGATCTTCAATAACTTCTTTTACTTCCAACAGCTCTCAGTTTCCACATCTGTAAAATGGGGTAATAAAAGCAATGTCACAGGAAGGTTCCTCTGAAGATGAAATTAAATCAAACATGAAAAGTCCTTAGTTTAACCCAAGCATTGCAGGTGTGGATGAAATCATCAATGAAATCCCAGTAGCTATAATCAGGTGAGAAGTTAGAGAGACTGAGATCAGAGGAAGTTATTTCCATCCAGTGAAGGAGAATTTCTCAAGGTCTACCACTCAGAACAACTATTACCTTCTCACTTACGTATGATCTTTGGCAAGTTACTTTTTTGAGCCTCGATCTTTTTCAAGTCTGTAAAAGGGATGTGATAAGGTTTACCTTGCACAGTGAGAGGTGAGGTTTAAGTGAGATCACATAAATAAAGCACCTGGTATTTGACGCAAAGCAGGTAACCATCAAAGTTTTATTCTTACTCACTTCCTTTTCCCTAAGAGTTAGAAAAGAGAAAGCTAGCACAAAGGACAGTGAGCTACATAGGGCTGGGAAAGCTTGATCAAGTCATAAATGACAAAGCAATAATGAGGACAATTTCTTCAGACTTTAAGGTCACTATAGAGAAGAACTGTCAGAGGCTGTTAGGATTCCTGCCTTAATTACCCCTTCAGAGACAGAACTCTTGGCTTAGTGGCATGTGGATCCATCACAAAGAAAGAATTCTTTACCTTTACATTCCCCAGGCTCAATGAAAGGAGAGAGGTCAGACGGAGGACAAGTGGTGATCATAGGCTACTGACTCTATGCCCCACCCATACCCAGTCATAGCTCCTTGTGGCAAGGAGGTGTTCAGAACTGTAGGCAACGCTCTTCGGAGAGGCCCAAGGGAAGGATGTTTCTGGCTTAGAAGACTGTCCAATAACCTATTACACCAGAACTCCTCAAACATTAAAGTGCATATAAATCAACTGGGGGGTTTGTTATAATGCAAATTTGGATTCAGGAAGGCTAGGTGGGAGCTCAGAACTTTGTTTTTTTGAACAAGCCTCACTGGTTTGTTCAAAAAACAGGTTTTTGAGCAGCAAGATATTAGACCCTTCTTGTTTTTTTCTTCATTCTACTCAAATAAGAAAAGACCCAACTATAAAAGTGCTAGGAAAAGAAAAGGACAGATTTAAAGAGAAACAGGAATTGGCTGGGGCCACTGGTATCTGCTCCAGGGCCAATAACTGTTTCCTTAACCTTAATAGTGGAAGGCATAACCACCCTCCCTTCACATCCAAAACTGTGAAACCTGAAATATTTGATCGATAATGAAAAATGTACTACGATGTAACAATGTCAATATTTTTGTTATGATATTGTACTATAGTTTTGCAAGATGATACCTCAGCATCATTATTATAACTCTGTGTCTCTGCATTACTTCTTATTACTGAATATGAATCTACAATTATCTCAAAATAAAAAGTTTGATTTTAAAAATCTATAATAAAAAAGTAAATGATTCTAAGGAGATAGTAACCAATCCTTTGGTAAGTCAGTTTCCAATTCTGTGCTTTCAACAAAATAGAAAAAAAAGTACTTAATAGAGTTGTTGATTAGTGGATCATTGAAAGCAGTTGATAACTAAAAAATCATTAGAAATAAAAAGTGATTCAGAGTGTACTTAAGTAAAACTCAACTTTAGGAGTAATAAGGGACAGAAAGGAATGAGTTTGCTTTTTAAATATTTACACTTAAAAACATGTCAATTTCATTTTACGATTTAAAAAAAAAAGCCTGGTGTATAAACCATAGCAAATATGTTTGTTTCTAAATTTCATAATGTGGTCACTGAAAAAAAGAACTGAGAAGAAGCGGAAGAAATCAGAGGAAGGACTGAAGTAGAGAAGGAGATGACATGAGAGAAACTCATAGAAACAGAACAGAAAAATGAGTGAGTGAGGTTTAGGGGTCTCTGAAGTGAGGTCTCACTGCCCTGTTAAACTTTGATTTATAGAATTGAAATGATAGATCTAGAGACTGTTAGCACTGGAAGGCCTCTCGGACAGTGGTGTTTAGCGGCCTGCTTGGGAAGGAGGAGAGAAGGAAAGGTCCCGATTTACAGCATCTGCCAGTTTCCATGGTGAAAATACTCCCCCTGAGGCCAAATTCAGGCTATCAACATGGTATCCCTGGACACAGAGTTGAGAAGACTCAATCAACTCTCATGAGTCAGCATGGACCAGCTAGAGGACACTATTACCCTCAGAGGTCATTTTCTCCAACATCATCATTTCATAGATGATGCAACTAAAGCCAAAGAGGAAAGGTGCCTCATCCACACCTGCACAGCCTGCAAGTGGTAGGGGTGGAGCAATGCTCTGGAAATGGAAACTTCAAGTCCTCACACTGATTCTTTTCCCGCACATTCTCCCCTTTCAGCCCTGTTAATAACACTGATTTCGAAATACATTTCACATTACCAGACTCCCTTGCTGCTAGGGGGTGGCCATGCAGATTCCATTTGAGCCAAGAACGTGGAAACAGATGAATATTTTTCTAAGCAAAAGGGACATAATTAGCTTGTGCACAGCTTCAGCTTGCCCCTATCTTCTTGACATCTTGCAACTCAGAGGATAAAAATTTCATAACAAAGATGATAGACAGGGCAGTTAGATGATGTATAATTCCTGGTGATCTCTTCCAGTGACTGCACCAGCTCTGGGCTTCGTACCATGTGGAATAAATCAACTCCAGCTTGGTTAAACTACTATAGTCAGGTTTCTGTCACACGCAACCAACTGCAATCCCAGCTGCTATACAATCCCTCCATGGTCAGATAGACAACAAATTAGAAACGTCTTTGAGTTTTATGACTAAAATAAAGATTTTTCCCCCATAAATCATTAGAGTTTTGTATGTGTGTAAGGAAATGATTTACATTTTAGCAACTCACTTTGGAACTTTAGAGCATCAGTTCCTTTGATAGTCAGCAGCTGTCTGATTGCCTTATATTCGTTCTTTGAGAGATTAGACCTACTATATTTAGTTTGAATTAGTGGATTCTGAATCTCCTTGTAAAAATAATAAAAAACGAGATTCCAGTCTGGAGAATCCACTTAATTATGCTATATCTCAAAAGTCAAAAAACTATCCAAGTTGATTCTACTTCAACTACAACCAGAAATTAGTACCTGTTTGGAGTAAAAGTGACCAGGTATTTTCGTGTGTTTTAGACAAGGTGAATCTTTCAAGTCATCTCCTCCAAGCCTCTAAGATCTGGGGCCCAAAGTCTGAAATACTTATCACTGCAAATTACGTATATAATTTAAGTTGTCTATTTCTGAAGCCACCACAGGCTTTTTTCCTTTAATGAAATAAACTTTATTAGAATAGCAACCTAAAATAATAAAGATATTGTATAACAAAGTTAAAAAAAAGAGAGAGAGAGATTTAAAGCAAGAATTTTAAGCAATACATTTAGTTCTGCTCTTGCTTTTGGAAATATAAAATAGTACATTTAAAATGATGCAATCCTTCTGAAATGCAATTTGGCAACAGATACCAAAAGTTTGGCCTACCCATTACCCTCAGCAATTCTGTTTCGAGGGCTTTATCATGGATGAGTGCAAAAACCTAGTAACATAGTTTACAAGAAGGAAAAATTAGAAAACAATCTAAATGCCCAACAATAGGGGAATAATTACAGCACATGATGGGGGCATTAAAAATGGCTGCTAACTGACTGCTTAAAAATATGGGACAATATAAGAGAAAAAGCAAAAAAAAATTGTGCGCATTAAATAAATGTGTTATAAAAGGACATGCACAAAAACGGCTTTTTTATAATTATTTCTTGTGTTTATGTATTAAGTAAATACTTATGACTTTTAAAAGGAGAGGTTTTTGGGGTTTTTTTTTTTTCCAATTGCTGCTGTTACTGCCGCCACCTCTTGCTACAGAGTAAATTATCCTTAATGGCCTTTCATATCTCATCAGAGAGACTGGCAGGAAGAAAGCTCATCAAATGTGAGGATGGAAAGTTGCTGGGAGGGATAGTAGACACATAGGATGGCAGAGAATGATGACCAGAACAGCCAAATCAAATTTAATAGGTCTAAGGACAAAGTCCTGCCTGGGAGATTATGAAAGCCTGCCTGCACTGCTCCAGAATGGGCAGGCTCAGCTTCAAAGCTTCTTGGATGAGAGGTAATCTCCCCCAAAGCCAGGCTACATTTAGAAAAATTACATTAACTGCATTTTAAGAAGGACATAAACAAACTGGAATATGTCATTTAAAAAAAAAAAAAAAAG
The DNA here is from genome assembly GCF_902729225.1 of Pteropus medius. Taxonomy (NCBI): domain Eukaryota; kingdom Metazoa; phylum Chordata; class Mammalia; order Chiroptera; family Pteropodidae; genus Pteropus; species Pteropus medius. The sequence continues at coordinate 13,548,948 of NW_024342471.1, read as the reverse complement.
ACCAAGACCCAGAGACAGCTTGAAAACAAGCAGGGAGAGAGACAGCAGAGGGAAGAACAGTGCTTAACCCAGAGAAGAGATGACAAGTGAAGGATGAAGTGGGGGACATGGGCCGTACCCTCAAACATCTGAAGGACTGTCATTCGGAAGATGTTTGTCCTATGGTACAGAACCAGATCTAATGAGTGGAAGATACAGGGAGACCAATTTTAGTTGAAAATAAAGTGGAATTGTTTAATATTAAAACTACCCAACAATGGGATGGACTTCCATATAATTCAGTGAGTTCGCCATCACTGAAGACATTTAAGCAAAGAAAGGGTAACTATTAAAGTGTTCTGTAATGGGATTTCTAGATACTATAGGAAAATAAACTAGAAAAATCTATTTGCTTCCAGCTCAAAAATGTTATGGTTCTAGAGTAGGCAGCAAGTCCATACTCAACAATTCTTGCCAAAAATTTTCTAATTAGAGATTAACTCCTTTGGCTGTGTCTTCTTTGTATAAACTGGTCACAGGGATGCGGGGAGCATGGCATAAGGAATGCAGTTAGCATTAATGTAATAGCTACGTGGAGAGCCAGAGGAGAGAAAGAGCAATTGGGGAGATCGTTTTATAAACTATATAAATGTCTAACCAATATACTGTATACTTGAAACTAATATAATAAAAATTTAAAATAATAATTAAAAAAAAAAACATTTGAGACAAAAACTACACTTTAAGCTGTTAACATTATGATCACCACCATGTGACTGAGTCTATGTGGTCCTTTCCCAAGAATAGGATTCCACGTTGATTGACAAGAGGGATAATATGAGCTATGAATGCAGCCATATTTGGGAGCCACTGAGAAGGAAAGAAAAAAGGATGCTTCAGGGACCAAGTTCACAATCTTGTATATCAACACAGTAACTTGAGTCTTGAAACTCCGCTTTAATTTCCACCCCATGGTCCAGTGTATGTGCCAATTACTCTCACTGTTTCTTTAATCCGAGGGTGGCTAATGAGCACCAGACCAGGCTCTCTCCAACTACATGTGAGAGTGCCCACTCCGCAATTGCCAGCCAGCTGTGCCGTTGAAATTAACTTGCTCAGCTGGCCCTCCAAATAAAGCCATTTAAAGAGTGCAGTGTACCATAGAAAGCAATTTGTTTCCTTAAAATTTAGTACCCCACGTGAAGATTGATTTTGATTTGAAAGACAGAGCTACTGCAAGGTGAATAATTTTAAGTTTAACATATTCCTCCTCTCAAGGAGCCAAATGCATTAAAATTAGGTGCAAAGTGCTTCTAATTTGTCAATCACTCCTTGGATAATTCTGTTGCTGCATCGCCAGGGAAATTGCCCAAGAGACCTGGCTTTCAGCTCCTTTCATCTCTACTATTCTTTTAACTTGATCATGGCTACAGTATGCAAATGTGGCTCTAATGCTAGGAGGTGGAATTGCAGGAGAGGGAATCCAGGATAAAGATAGCCGCAAACCTACATTAAATTCGTCAGGAGGTCAGGGATATGACAGGCTTCCAAAGTGTTGTCACACATCGGGTTGTAGGACAGGACATTCAATGAAACAGCTGACACAGAAGGCATTCCTCCCCCATCCTGGATCTTACAAGTTCTTACTTGTCCTTTTCTGTCCTTTGAAAAGCACTCACCAAGGGTCTGCTTTGTGTCAGACTCTGCTCAGCCCCCGGGAAATACAGATGACCAAGGACAGATCCTACCCTTGAGAGACCGAAACATCAGAGAGACAAGAAAACCATAATTACCCCAGGAAGATAAGTGCTGTGTTGGAGATAAGCACAGGACACTCTGAGACAGTTGTGGAGGGAAATTCCCCCGGCCTGAGAGGGTCATGCAAGGCCTCTGGGGGAAGGGATGATCTTGAATGAGAGTGAGCCAGACTATCCAGTTGGCATAGGACACTACTAGGGGAAGGACAGGTATAAAGAGCATGTGGAGTCACTCATGGCATTTGTTGGGTACTTCTGTCATTCCACTCATATGCTAGGCACTTCACAGGTATTTTCTCATTCAGTCCTCACAATGATACCCATGCTCTATTACAAAGTAGAGACTATCGTTACTTCTATTATACGGATGAGGAAACTGAGGCATTGAAAGGTTAAATAATATGCCCACAGTAACCCAGCTTCTAAGTGGAAAAGTCAGGATTCAAATCCAATAAGTCCAATACAAAATCTGGGCAAATGTATTGCTTTCCTAAAGCCATGGATTGTTGGGGCAACTCATAGTTGAAGAGAAGGGAAGTGGTTCCATGTGGTGGTCAAAGCACAGGCAGACCGATAGGTGGTACGGATGAGATAATGTATGTAGAGCTCCCAGCACAGGACCCAACACATAATAAGTGCTCAATAAATTTGAGCAGTGATGTAGGGGAGCAATGCTTGTGAGAAAGTGAACGGAGATAGAGCCAGACACTTCAGCAACTTGTAGAAGGTCTCATGAGTCATGCAAGGTCTGGTCATGACCCTGAAAGTAGCAAGAATTCATTCTGCGTGAGAAAGTGACTTAAGATTTGCGTATTGAAAGGTGACCATATGGAAGGTAGATTTGCAAAAGAAACAGCAGAAGCAGGATCGCAGAGGCTGTGGATGTGCCCCGGGGGAGAACTAGAATTGGTTGACACAGCAGAGAGGGCAGGAGATGGTTTTCAAAAGACATTTAGGAGAGAAAACAGACTTGGCAAGAGATCACAAATGGTAAGAAAGGGAAAGTTTCCTGCCTCATGGGATGAGGTAAATGGTGGTGCTATTCCCAGGACAGGAAGTGTAAGGAAGGGAATAATGGATTCTATTGAGATATAAGATTGAAATGGAAATGGGATGTGCATGTGAAGATGTCCAACAGATCTCTGGAAACATACAGAATGGAACCCAACTACTGGCAAGAAATAAAATGAAAAGTGCCCATCCTACATGGTTCTAATAGCCAGTCAAGCTGGCCCAGACTCGTGCCCATAGCATGATCCAGTGCCACGTCTTCCAGTCTCTTCAATCTCTTGGGATGATCCTTGCCCAAGCTTGAGAGTCATTCTTGCAGGACTCAGGTTTAGAAATTGTACTGATTTCTGGAGGGAAGATGTGCACAGGGAGAAAATGAAATGATATTTGCCAATTGCTCCATGCGCTGCCTTTGATAGGAACAAGGTAAGCTGGAGATACCAAGAGTGTGAGCTCCCCCTCCTCCATGCTGTTCTAATCTCATGCCCACTTCATAGTCTGCCTTCCATCTTTTAACCTGTCCTAACCCAGAATCTAGACCATCTCACATTGGACCTGGAACATGGGACTAAGGCTACCATGTTGGCTATGACTTACTGAGGGTCTACTATGTTAAGCACTATAGTAGTACCACAGTGTCTAAACCAAGCCAGAGCTGACACTCAATTGCTTCCTGTGAGTGGAGACTAGACAGTATTCCCTCTTGTCCAAAACTCTACTTGTCCTAGTCCCTTTCACAGTGGCTTTGTTTTGACTGAAGGGAAGAGTTTTGTTTAGTTGATGCAAAGGGAAAGGATGGGCAAAGCCGGGTTGGCTATGGGCCGGAAGCCCCATGGAGAGAAGGATCAAGTCCAGAAGATGAAAGAGAGGCTCCCATGGAAGACGTTGTGAGACTGGGCACAGACAGCACCTCCTTGACACCCAAACAACAAAGCACAGCACAGCGATGGGAAGAGGGTCACTCTCCCCACGTCCCACACACAACACAGCACTGCAAGGCAGTTCGGGGGACAGCAGGGTAGAAGTCCTGCTTCACCGGCTCCAGCTTGGCCAGCCCTGATTGGGTCTAATTTGTGAAAACGTCACCATTCTAGGAGGATTCTACAAGGAACTGCCGTCCCGTAATGGACAAAATATGACTACGTATGTCAGCAAAACGGGAGATGGAGTTACAGATACAGTCAACACTGTATTGTATAAATAAAGGAATGAAAAAACTCCATTTTATGTTTGATATTCTGATTTTTTTGGCTATTGAAGTAGGCTTCTCTCAAAAGGTGATGAGTGCTCCAGTACTGGAAACGTCCAAGCAGAGGTAGGATGGGCAAACAAAGCTGATGCTGAGCTGACGCAGTGGTGGCAAGCCATGGATGAGCTGTTCCAACTCTATGAATGTGTCCTTCTGACTTGTCCTAGGTTTAAAGGCTAGAAAATGGCAGAGCTAGGACTGGAACCCAGGTCTCCTCCAGCCAGGCCCAGCGCCCTGGTATCTTGGTGACAGAGAATGGATTATTGCCTGGATACAGGCACTCACTGACCACTCCCCAACACACCACCAAGAAGGACCAGCTATGCACAGGCAGCATCCTGCAGCACACAAGGCCTACTTTTTATCATGCATAACCAGTAACCATTCTGCCTTAAGACACTTGATTCACCACTATCAACTCCAAAGGAACCCTCTGCTGCTTTTGTTCCAGAAATACTGCAGATTATTGCAGATTGGTGAAGAAATGGAAACTGGTCAAAGGGAACTGACTAATAAGCCACTCCTTACTTTCTTTCAATATGAAAAGCAAGGAAAAGCAATTAAGAACAAGGAACCTGGGCCCACTGGCCCAGAGACTACTGGGCGAGCCCACAAATGAATCCAGCTAGTGCTCTGTCAGAGACAACTGGCACATGGGCACATTTGTTTTGGGAACAAAGCACCTGGTGCCCTCTGCCAACAACCAAGGCTCCCATCCCAACCCACGGCCAAGCCTGAGAATGCTTTGCTCCCACATAGAGCTCTTGTCTCAGGACTGCTAAATCATTCTGGAATTTGTACAACAATGGGCTGTCAGTGTGGTCATCTTCTCAGCTATCTGTTCCAGTGGTGGCTTTACAAGAAGAGATTTGATCATTTTTGGCAGCAAAGTCGGTGCTCCAAGCAAAGCATGAAATGACAAACGGGCACATTTGCAACAAAGACTCCCGGGTGGATTCTCTGGCAACGGTGATGCTCAGACACGTCCCATGATAAAAATCTCATCTTCCTTTAACTACCCAGGAAATAGCACCTTTAAAATCACGGAGGCTCATTAGAAGGGAAGTTAGAGGGGACATGAAAGAGACTATCTCAGCTCTTAGCTGTACTGAGACAGCAGCTCTGCAAAGTGTCATAAAGAAGTGTTTATAATAATCTAGGGGGTCATCTTGCAATGGTGTAAAAAAAAATAACTAGGCTGGGAGAGTCTGGAAGCAGAAAAGATGGAGAATAGAGATGGAAGGAATAGTAAATTGGGCAAAGAGGCCAAGTGCCCCCAGATGGTCTGTGCAAGCTATCGATCGCTAAGGAGACCACTTCTGGGGCTGAAATTGGCAGCAGATCTCTCAAACAGAAAAAAAAAAAATTCATGATCAGAAAGGAGCAAATAGGATGTCCATGCAGTACTGACCAGGAATGGAGCCCAGCAAAAGACTGGAGGTACAGACACAAAGACTCTCCCCAAGAAGGGGCACTAACGAGGGCTAAGCGTCTGACCCCAACCATGTAGCTGAAGTTGAGAGAGACACTCAGATCCAGCAAAAAATTACAACACAGAAAACTGAGGCAGGTGCCCAGAGCGACACGTGAGGGAAGACTGCGCTGCGGAGATAACGGCAGTGTCTGGCTCGAAGTAAGTGACAATGTTGCCCCAGTCAGACTTTGCCACGTGTCACATTTTTAAAAATATTTTTATTAATATGTATATACAAAGGGCACAAATCTTAAGGGTCAATGAATTTTTGCCTAGTGCACACCCACGTAATCACCACTTAGTTCGAAATACGGCATCTGTCTAGATAGAGTACTCTACCCTAGGTTTCTCTTGCCCATTCCCAGCCACTATACTGACTTCCACACCACAGATTAATTTTCCCTCCTTGTTTTCAAACTTCAGTATGAGCTCTTTGGTACTAGCTTTTTTCATTCACTGTAACATGTGAAATCTATCCATGTCATTACATGTAGTGGTGGTTCACTCTTTTCCATTGCTCTGTAGTATTCCAATGCATGAGTACTCTACAGTCTTGATAGACATTTGGGTTGTTCTTTAGTTGCTGGCTATTGGGAATAACGCTGCTGTGAACATACTCAGTCGTCTTTGCCATTGGTGTATGGTGGACATCTGCATCCACTTCTCTCAGACATGTACCCAGGACTGGAATTGTTGCTCACAGGATAGGCATGTTTAGCCTTATTGAATAGTTTTGCTGTTGTACTTTATATCTTTATAGCCATGTGTATATAACGTGACTGTTCCCTATGTATTCCCAATGGATTCTTTTATTATTCTTTAATGTCCCTCTCTGTCTCTGGTAATTTTCTTTATTCTGAAGTCTACTTTATCTAATATTTATATAGCATTTCTCAAACTGGCAAAAAAAAAATCAAATTGTCATTGGTGACAATTATCAGGAAAAGGCACTCTCACACACTGTGGTGGAGACACATGATAATAAAGCTGTTTAGATAACAATTTGGCAAAATCTACTGAAAAAATGTGCATACATACCCATTGACCCAGTGATTTTAATTACAGGAATCTATCCCTCAAAAAAAAAAAAATAATTACACACATACAAAAAAAAAAGCTGAATGTACAAGGATGCTGATTGCAACATTGTTCACAACAGTGAAAAAAATAGAAACAACCTAAATGGCCATCAATAGGGAAATGACTCAATAGTCTATGTTTATTCATATTATGGAGAAGCAATAAAGCAAGTAAAAGAATGAGGCCAATCCTTGTTCATGACCATGATCAATGTCCAAGACCTTTTGAGAGGGGGGAAAAAAAAACCTGAAGAATGATAAGCATGGTACGATACTATTTATATTTTTAAACCACAAAACAGTATTGTGCTTTTGATGCTACCTGTGTTTGTGTATGTAGCGACTACATATAGAAAAGCCTTAAGGGATGGATACCAGAGCGAGAGAAGGAAATGTGGTCTGGACCCTGAGACTAGAATAGAAGGTCAAAGAGAACTTTAACCTCTACTGTTTTATCCTTATAAGAAGGTTTTTTATGCATCACTGGTATGATTAAAAATGAATAAACAGTACCAGTGTTGATTTCTTAGTTTGACAAATATACCACGGTAAGGTAAGCTATTAACGTTAGGGGAAACTGGTAACAAGTATATAGGAACTCCCTGTACTGTCTTTGTAACTTTTCTGTAAACATAAAATTTATGCCAAGATAAAAGTTTCTTTAGAAAAACTAGTGAAGGGAATTGACTGAAATGCAAAAAAAAAGGCATAAATAGATCACAAAGTATTTTTATTATAGATTATTATGTAGCCACAAAATATAAATAAAATGATATTCTGTCATGAAATAGTCCTCAAGACATATTTGAAAGAAAAAAAGTCAAGTCTCAGAACAATGCACATAGTACAATCTCAATTATGTGCAAAAATTAAATAAAGTTTATAAACATGCCTGGTATATAGATGAATAGAAAAAGGTATGAAAGTCCATATTTTAAAAGAGGGATCAGCAAAATTCTTCTGTAAGGGCCAGAGAGCAACTATTTTCAGCTTCATGAGCCATCTGGTCTTTGCACAACTATTCAACTCTGCCACTGTAGCACAAAAGCTGCTTTAGACAATATGTAACTGAAAGGATATGGCTTGTTTCAATAAAACTTTATTTGCAAAAACAATCTACAGGATAGATTTGTCCTATGGGTCACAGTTTGCCAACCCTTGTCCTAAATTAGTAGCAGAGTAGTGACTTGTTTATTGTTAATAGTTTACAAAATAGCTGATTAATATTATTTGTTTTAAAAATTAGTATTCTTTGTATTAAAGATAATATTAATAAACATGTCCTACTCCAGCATCTAGCATAAAGCAGTGTTCTCTGTCCACCACCATCTGCAGCTGAAATCACAGAATGTCTTCGAGGTTATTCTGCCAAACTGTTACAGTGATTCAATCCACACAATTCGAGATGTCATTCTATTTTGAGATTATGAACTACCACCCATTGAGGGAAACAAGAATACAGCAGGTGTCACAGCTCAGCACTGAAATGAGCTCTGACTCCCTTATCTGCTTCCCCTCCCACAGAAGATTCATGGGATGCCCAACCAAGTACAAGAATCTTCCAGAAATTTCCAGTCCCTCTTAGGGAGAAAGGCTGAGGAGTATGGTAATTGAAAACGAGGCTGAGTGACAGTTATGTTCAGGAATGATTTGCAAATCGCATTCTCCTGGAGATTATTAGGGGACTCATTAACAGTACAACAGTACATTACTTTCTGAAATTCTGATCTAAGCAGAAAATTAAAATTATTTGCTAAATGACCTCATAAAGTTGAATAAAATGTGCTGAGAAAATGAAAACCGCAATCGATCATACTGCAGAATTTGGCTAAAAATAATATCTATTTCCTTCCACTAAGAGTTAATGTTGGGCCCTTTGTGCAGACTTGGCTAGACCTGTTGCGTGAGCCTCACTAGGCAAAGAGGACTGGATGACGGCAGGGTGCTGAAGACACGGAGCTTGTATTCCAGGCTGAAAAAGCCCAGCACCACTTGCTACTTTTCACATGCCCACCCCTTAAACCCACCTAGTTCAGGCTTCACCCATAATCTGTTGCTTCAACTACGTCAGCTACCATCTTTCTCATCTCCTTGTTCCCTGACTACCCACTCCAACACAGTCTCCACAACTTGTCAGAATTCTCCTTCCAACATGCAAGTCTGACTCTGCCACACTCCTTAGAAATCTGCAGAAGTACCCGGATTGCTCTAAGATCCAAACTCCCTAGCAGTGATTCTCAAAGTGCGGCCCACCGACCAGCAGCATCCCCTGGGCACTTGTTAGAAATGTAAGTTTCCAGGCCCTACCCAGACCTACTAAATCAGAAACTCTCAGAGAGGGGCCCAGCAATCTGAGTTTCATAGCCTTCTAAGTGATTCTAATGCACACTCAAGTTTGAGAACCACTGTTCTATAACAAGAGAAATTTTGCAGTCTGGCCTTGATCTTCCTGATTTTCTACCCCACTCCCACTCATTCTGCCCTTCATTTGTACCCAACCATAGAGAATGCATGTTTGCTCGTACCACTCCCTCGACTGGAAAAAAAAAAAGCCTCCTCCTTCTGCTTGGTGAGCACCACATCCCTCAAAGATCCAGCAATAAAACGTCAATTTATTTTCCCATTTGAGGAGCTTACATCTGACTTTGCTCATTCTCCAAGTTAGCCATGCAGCTGGTCTCAAGAACAATCTTGCCCAAGAGCCCCAAAGAGGTCATTTTATTCATCTGCCCCCCCACTTAGGTTTCTGTTTCAATTAATGTCTGTCTAGAGACTGGCTGCCCTGCAAACTGGGGAAATAGGTGAGGTGGGGGTGGGGTACGTAAAACAGGATCTTCTCAGGACCTCGTATGGAGTCTGGGAGAAAGTTAGTGCTTAGAAAGCACTTGCATAGGAAAGAACTTATCAACTTGAGCATATGGGGAAAGCCTCTAAACATCAGTCCAATTCACAAACACATTTGGTTTTACCTGCCCCCAAAGAGACAAAGATATTCAAAACACCAAGCCCCCCTACTTCCAAGGAAAGGGTAGTAGGTCTGCTCCATGCATTGTATGCAGATGATCGAGTTTCACATGTGTTTCTTAGCATAAGTTAACAGTTCACTTAGCTGGAAAAGATGTGAGTACAGAGGTGCTGCTAAGCAGTGGGGGCAGGGTGTTAGCAGCACCAGCAGAGACCCAAACGTTCAGCAATCATCCCTTCCGGGTGTGTGAGGCACAGGTGACAGACTTATCAACATAAGACACATCTGCACCCGATCAGCGTAATGAACATCAAAATCAACTCCAAGCAGAAACATCTAAGCCCATTTAATTCATTAATCTCTTGAAAACTAACAGCTGTACTAGAACATGCCTGGGCCATGAACCTTAAAACCTAGGGATCAGCACCAGCCCCAACCTCTGAACTATGGGGCCCCATGAAGAGACCTGTGAGAGGCCATGGGACCTCAAACCTCAGTCTGAGAACTGAGGAAGAGGCTTTTGAAGCCACCCACCCAAACTTTCCGTTGATGCCTGAAAGCTCCCTGGCCACATCTTCAACAAGCCATGGGCCAGCAGAAGGAGCCAAGACTTACCACCTTCCCAAAAGGTAACTTGAGGTTTGGCACTATGTCCCAAATGTCCTAGAATGTCACATCTTTGAGCTATGAGGAAAACCTTGAATATCACTTAACTCAGCACCGATGGACCCAGAGATCCCTGAACTCCTGTCCAAAACCTACAATCCTTGATCAAAAAGACCAAAGAAAATCAGATATTTGCCAAAAATAAGGCTAACTAGGCTGTTATTTAATTGCACACTATATTTCTGGGGGGAAAATAATCTCTCAAAACATGGTGCCCACAAAAAAAGAAAAGTTGATTGAAGGAGGCCTATTGTATTGAAAATATGGACACCCATGATCTAATTTAACTTGTCTCCTTTTAGAGATGAGGAAAGTGAGGCCCAGAGAAAGTAGGTTACAAAGTAGGTTACAAAGACTCACAGCTGGGTGGAGTAGCAAGTAACAAGAAATCGGGGCTCCTATCTCCCAGCCTGGTGCTTTTTCAACAATACACCAGTTACCATTCATAAAATCAGGGAACCCATAAAACAGCAGTTCTCCAAGTGTGGTCTCTGGAAAAGCAGCATCAGCATCCCCTGGGAACTTGTTAGAAACTCAAGTTTTAAGACCCATCCCAGACTTGCTGAATCAGGAGCTCTGTGGATGTGACCCAGCAATCTGTGTTTTTAGTAAGTTCTCCAGGTGATTCTGATGCATGAAGACTTTGAGAACCACTGCCATAAGGAAACAATACCTTTACCCACCTGATGTTTTTCTCAGTCCTGCTTGAAGGAAGCACCTTGACCCAGCATTAGCTGAACAAATTATAGATCACAGCCTGCAAGCCGGAAGCCATCTTGGAAGATTAGTCCAAACTGCCCCCTGCACATAAGTCCCCTCTATTGCACCCCTGATAGATGGCTATCCATCCATCTTTGGCTGGATGCCTGCGGGATTGGAAACACACCACCCTCTGAGATGTCGTTGCCTGTATTGTAAAGCTCTTATGCTCAAAGATTCTTCCTTACGGTCGATAGAGATCAGCTCCCAACCTCCACTGTCCACCTACTATCTCAGCCACGCCACTTCTGGGTGGCCACGCCAGGCCTTCAAACATCACCTTCACTGAGGCCTCCACGATGACTGCTCTATGCCTGCCTCAGTCTCATGCAAGAGCAGTCACTGATAAAAGTTGTTGAGTCTGTACCCAAAGAATCTCCCTTTCTGGGGATTTATTTAAAAAAAAAAAAAAAGCGAGGTCACAGAAAAGAAAGGGAGAGAAGGGAGAAAGGAAAAAAGAAGTAAGGATAGAAGGAAAGAAAAAAGGAAGGAAGGTAGGAAGGGAAAGGAAAGGAAGATAGAAATGCTTTTCAAATACTCACGTAGTATTGGCATTTAATCCAGAGGACAACACTGTGAGATAGATATTATTCTCCACAACTTTACAGATTAATGAAGCCCAAGTTTCACGACATAAAGTAAACTGACGGTGGCCATCCTCAGTGCTGCCTCCCCTCGCAGGAGGTCCTTCCCTCGCCATGGCAAGACCACCAGCAGCCATTTCCCATTAACAACCTGGGGGTTTAACCGCCCCCTCAGAGGAAGAATACCACTTAATCAGTCTGTTCACCAAAGACCTAGGAATGGTTCTCATTGGTCTAGCTTAGGTCACATGCTCATCCCTGAACCAACCACTGTGGCCAGGCAAGTGTAATGTTTCGACTAGCGAGACCAGAACCATGTGCCTATTGCCTGTTCCAGAGGGTAGGAGCAGCCTCAGTTAAGGAAATCAGGATGCTGTTAGCAGTGGAGTAGAGAAACAGATCTGGAAAAACAGAAAAAAAAAAAAAAAAGATTTCCACTCCCCTTGGGTTGTGGAATAATGACCTGAACAGAAGGGATTCCCATAAACACAATGAATGTCTCCTTCTGCCTGGTTAAGCTATGTCTGTTTAAAAAGCCGTATCTATGAACACACTGAATTATGAGAGTATAATAATAACAGTTAAGAATGAGCCAGGAATGGAAGGTCTTGAATAGTGGGAAGTTCCAAACAGCATAAATTTATTCTTAGTACCCACGACCTGATCTCAGGTGCCAGGACCGCTCTGTTCTGTTCACGCAGGTGGGTTAGGACACATCTCCTTTCCCAGGAGAAAAGTCAGCCTTTGACGCTCTCTTATTTATTCTTCCCATGCACAGAATCACTCTTTGAAACTCTTTTTTTTTTTTAATTTCTCAAGTATTTCCAAGATGTTTCATTGGTTAAAGCTCAGTGATATCACGTGTTCCCAGTATGCTCAACATTGGCTCAGCTATGGCCTCCAGCCCAGCAATTATTTCACAGGAGGTGCTAGTACTGCACCTTTACAGATCAAATGCACAACCTAAAATCCATTTTGCTGAAACTGCCAATCCAAGTCCAATAACAATTAACCATATCTAGTTACTACATATTTAAAAAATAAACTAGAACATTTAAAACCACACAATTCTTATTATAATGAACATAGTTTTACTACCTTTCAACTATGAACAATGATGCTTAATCTGATCTTAAATTTCCTTCTGGGCTTAAATAAAAAACAACTTTATAATTCTGGATTCATTCTTAGATTTTTTTTAAAAAATTGCCATATTTGAACTCTAGGTCTAGCATTTTATAGTTTTATAAGAAATCGACAACTTAAACTCTTATAGGAGATTTCTATTTAATCTTTCCTTTCACTGAAATCAGAAGCTTTTTAAATTACTACTTAAAACGTAGAAAAGAGAAAGCACTGAATACCTCTGATTACTCCCTCTCCACTTTCTTGCCTCATATTTTCTTTGGATGAATTCAGAGAACAGAAAACAAAGGAGAATGAACCACGTTCATTCATTCAACAGATTTTATTTTGACTGGCCACTGTATCAGGCACTGTGCTGAGCGCTGACCGTATGCAGTGAGAAAACAGACTCCCTCTGCCCTCATGAGGTCTACGGTCTAGTCCAGGGGTCAGCACACAACAGCCTACAGACCGAAGCTGGCCTGCCACCCGTTTTTGAATAGCCTGCAAGCTAAGAATGGTTTTAACACTTTTAAATTGTCGGAAAAAATCTAAACGAGACTATTTTGTGACACGTGAAAATTATATGGAATCCAAATTTCCGTGTCCTTAACGTTTTGCTGGAACGCAGCCATGCCCATTTATTTATGTACTGACCATGTCTGCTTTCACACTGGGGCAGAATTGAAGAGTTACAGCAGAGACAATGTGGATGGCAAAGACTTAAACATCTACTGCCTGGCCCTTAACAGAAAACGTTTGCTGACCCCTGGTCTAGTGGCAAAAGAGAGAGGGGACGAGAAGGGCGTGGCTACCTCCTCACTGTGCAGTGGAATCCATCTCCCAACAGGTGGAGATGCCATCCTCTCCACTTGTTTTTGCAGTAAAAGGTCCCATAACACTCATTTTTCAGTCGAGGCTTTTTTACTGGCTGCTACTTCTCAGCTTTAACCTGACTTCACCATTTGATCAGATGTTTTGTTTTTGTTTGTTTTTTTGCTATTGACCTATATGATATTAACCCCTCATCAGATATATGATTTGAAAATATTTTCTCCCATTCCACAATCTGCCCTTTTATTTCATTGATTGTTTCTTTTGCTGTGCAGATGCTTTTAGTTTGATGTAGTCTCACTTATTAATTTTTACTTTTATTGCTTATGTTTTTGGTGTCATACCCAAAAAAAATTGTTGCCAAGACCAGTGTCAAGGAGCTTTTCCCCTGTGTTTTCTTCTAGGAGTTTTACAGTTTCTAGACTTATATTTAAGTCTTTAATCCATTTCAAGTTGATTTTTGCCTGACTTCACTATGTGAAAGCCATTCTCTTTTAGTCCAGTTGCTAATCCACAATCGACCTCCTTCTCTACCCACACATATCCCCGTTGTCCTTCCAGGCCTAACTAAGGGCCACCTATTTCTGGAGATATTTGATCAGGGTTTTAGTATTCTGCGGCACTTTGAACAACTCCAGAGAGCACAATTCATATACAGTCCAGGACACACTGATTCTTTCATCTCTGAAATCCTATGACATTGGTAATGATGACATTTAGCATTTAACTGCTATGTGTTTCCTGCCTTATCTTCTTATGAGAGTAAGTTCTGACAACTTATCTTACTTATTGGTATATCTTCCACAAAAATACAGAGTAGATGCAGTTTCTTGATTCATTAGTCGTATGAATGAGCCAGAATGAATTCTGGGGTAAATACTCATCCTCAGGATAGAATAATTCAGTCCATGCTCCAATCTTGCTACTGAATAGCTGTGCATCATTCTCTCAGCCTATTTCCATAGCTCTCAAATGCAAACAATGGCTCCAATTTTACTGGTTTATGTAAGAATTACTTAAGAGCAATGGTTCTCATTCTGGAGGGTGGGTCAAAACACAGATTGCTGGGCTCCAAGCCAAGAATTTCTGATTCAGTTATTCTGGGGTAAGGCCTGAGAATCTGTATTTGCTGATGCTGCAAGGGTCTCACTTTTAAAAAGCACTGTTTAGGACAATCTAGCGAGAACATGTAGGGGACACATTACGATCCCTCATAAAGAAATGATGGTGATAACAATGATGATGATGATGATGATGATAGTGATACGTGTTCCTAGAACTTAAATTTTACACCATATGCAAGTTTTCTATCAAAAGCTTCAAATTCATTCGGAAGACATTGGGAAGATGGTATGCTCTCTATATAACCACATGAAAAAAAAAATTTATGTACTTAATTCTGTCACATGTGTCAGGAACAATTTTACTAGCAGAAAATACGACTATATTAGATGTATGCATGTTTCTGCATCTCAAAAAATAGCAATACATAAAATGCTCCTTTAAAATATCACATTTTTAAATTTCTTATCAATATTTATTGTTCATTTTGAGCTCAGTTTAGAGAAAATTTATGAGAGGAAAAAACTTAAAACTGAGAAGGTTCTATCTTGAGACCTTGACGTTATTGATGAGTTTGGAAAAGGCCACTGTGATGTGATTTTTGTGGTGAAAGAATCTGGATAGCTCAGGGAGCTCGGGGTTCCCTGCGGCCATAGTTTGAGAACCACAAACACACTGCAGCTAGGCCAGGCCAGTACTGCAGATTAAACTCTGTGGAATATAGCACCTTGGCAGAGCCCTCCACGCAGAGAGCAGAAGCTGACTGTATTGCTTGGCCGAAGTTCATATCTATCTGCTCCCAATCCTGTCCCCATCTCTCTATACAGGTTGTGGTAACCAATCCCTCTCTCCCTTCTCCTCCAAACTCCCCAATGCATCTCCCCATTACTAACCCCAGAATTTTGCCTATTCCATGTCATTTCTCTACACCCTGCCCATGCCTTTGGAAAGAATTCTTTTCCTAAACTCTCTTCAAAACTCTTAACTCTCCAACGCTCTGCAAAACAACACTGTGAGATAGAGATTATTCTCTGCCACTTTACAGATTCCAGCAGCAAAAGTTCCACAAGTTAAAGCAAATTGACAGTGGCCAACCTCAGTGCTGCCTCCCTCCCCATCAAGAGGGCCTTCCCTCATCATCGCAAGGCCACCAGGTATGGTCATTGAGTGTGTCACTGGTTTTCCACTAGGACCTCACTGGCACATAACACAGACAATCCCAAACTTTTGTCTACAGAATCCTTAGTCACTCCATAATTTTTCCATGGAAGCAGCAAGCCAACAAAAATACCTAACAATTATATTTACTGAGTAGTTGGAGCCAAAGAATAAGATTCTATGCCCTAATATAACTAAGTTAGCAGCTGTGTTTTTTAAAATAATGCACATAAGTTGAAAGAAAAAGATAACATTTTATTTCATTCTCAGATAACTATAGTTACTTAGTGATGGATGCATGTACCTGTTGAGCACTGCACAACTTCTCAAACATGGAGTCAGACTGGATACCACCATCCTCACTGCCTGCTCCACGCTGAGTGATACACCCTATTTGATTATTATCACAGCAACGACTGAAAACCCAGCAAAGACATGATATCATCGGAAGGAATGTAGCACAATCCAATGTTGAAACCATGAATTATCATGAACTAGTAGTTAGCACGATGTCCAGAGGAAGTCAAGTTCCCTCAAAACATTTAAAATATCCCAGGGTGCCCCCTGGGTTTGCTGTAGTGCTCTGTGGCACCTTGACACACAGTTTGGGAACAACAGATATAGCATTGTTCTCACTCTCTTGGATTCTGGTATGTGTCTTTTAGTAGTAAAGAAAGAGGAAGAGTTGTGGCCAGCTTGACAAGAATCAAATTTGGGGATGGATGTGGCGTGGTGAGGGGGGAAAGAGTTGCAAAGGGTCATCAGTATAAAGGAGCTACTACTCCATGGCTGGCTGACCTCTTCCACTGAATCCTGCTTCTCATGATCCTCCTGCATCTGACCTTGGCCCCCAAACCTGGAAGGAAGTCTTTGCTCACATCTGGAGCCAGTAAGGCTCTCTTCTCTATCTGCAGAGAAGTCTGAAACGGCTGCTGCCATGTCCTTCCTCTATACGTCTTCTGTCTATGAGAGAAGCCAAGCAACGATTTGGCTCTCCTATTCACGGCTCTGAACCTTATTTTTCTCTTGGCCTCTTACCTCCTCTGTTCAAAGCCAATGTCTATTACCACTTTGCAGCCAACATGGCCAGAGATGAAAGATTCTGTCATTATTTTCCCTATACGACAAATCACGAAGCTGCTTTATCCCATTCCTTGATTGCCTCCGTTTCAAGACTCATTGTTTCTAACTATCAGAGGCACATATGAATTTTCTTGTTATGCCTTTTCTCTTCCATTCCCTGCAAACATTTAGCCATT
The DNA here is from genome assembly GCF_902729225.1 of Pteropus medius. Lineage (NCBI taxonomy): Eukaryota > Metazoa > Chordata > Mammalia > Chiroptera > Pteropodidae > Pteropus > Pteropus medius. Next base: position 13,531,987 of record NW_024342471.1, on the reverse strand, counting down.
TATTCATTTTTATCAACACAAACATCGGTAACGCTTCAGAATAATCGGTTCCGCTATGATAGCTCATTTATTATTCACTGCAATAACTTTCAACTCACTCCACATCAATAAAGTGGAGAGGGAACCAGCTCAGCCCTCCCATGTGTGGGCTAGGTGCATGCTCTCAGGGCTGCCATGGGAAGCCCTCTGCCCACAGCACAGGCCAGGATGCCTGGACCCTGCCTTGGATTTGCATACCACCAAGTTACTTTAAAAAGTGGCTGAAATCAATTGGGCCTATCATGCCAAACCTCCCCACAGATTCCCTGCTGTTTCTACTAACATGAGTCCAAAAAAAGAGGGGGCTTTTATGTCAGAGAGCCTGAGTTTGAAGCCCAGCTGTGCTGTTCACCAGCAGACGACTATGAACAAATGACAACCTCTCTGAGACTTAGTTTCTTCATCCGCAAAGTAAGGCTATTATTACCTACTTCCAAGCCTTGTAATAATGATTAAACAAACTATGTGAACTGCATGATGCTGGCACACAGTAGGTGCATGACTCTCATTAGAGCCCATGAGCCCATCACACACTGAATTTGGCTCTCAGGCTTCACAGTAATGCATAGATGCAGCATGGCAGTTGCACACGTGGATTTTCAAGCTAGACACTGGGTTTATTCAGACATTTCCTCACTTCTTGAGTCAGTGACCTTGTGCAAGCTACTTAAACCTCTCTAAGCCTCTATAAGAGGAGGCTGATAATAACCCTCCCCATAGAGCTGTTACGAGGATTAAACGTCTTAGAGCATAGGAAACAGTAACACATTGCCTGGGGCATGCTAAGTACGTAGCAAATGTTCGATGAGCTATTTTTACAACCATTATTAATATTTGCCAAACTTCCAGACCACACCAGTCTGGGAGTTAAACCTGGTAGCAATCCTACCATCTGGGATATTTCCCTTGCTCTGACTCTATGCACTACCGAAGGATATTCAGACCCTCAAAGTCTCCTCCGAGGTGTCCCTGGAAATCACACCCAGTCATCTCAGCTACCTCCTCCCTCAGCTCTGTCCCTAGGTGCAGGGTGGGGTCCACTGTAGGGACATCCAACGCTGGCAAAGCCACTGACACTGACTTCTGCCTCTGGCTTAGAAGCCATATTGTATTAGAGCCAGGGGCTGTGAAAGGTGTTGCGCAAGGCTAAAGCTACTTTCCACAGATGGAGAAGACTCCTGTACCCTGACCACTGGGCCGCACACCAACACACAGGCCCCTGAGGCTTCACCTCTTGCTCCCAGGGTTCAGAAGAGGCTTCCCCTTCAGACAGCTTGCCATGCTCTGTTTACTCCTCCACCCCTGCCTCTCTCAAGTCCTACTGACTCCCTGCCAATGTGCCACCAAAATAAAATGGGTAACAATGAGACAAGCCCAGCCAGCCAGGGTGAGGCATTGCAGAATGTGGAGGGAAATGAGAACTTGAGGCCAGGACTAGCACGGATCACCACAGAGAGTCAAGTGTTGACTCCCTTCCCAGGAGACCTCGACCCCTGCTCTGGCCAGCCAAGGTGGGCAAGGCAGAGGACACCCTGGAAGCCTCAGAGGCCACTCCCGTGATAAAGTTATTCAAGTCTAGAAGGTGTTTAGAAAAAAGGAAACTGCATTTTTCTCAATCCCATTAGGAAATTCGAAGGAAGGGGTGGGTATTGGTTATCTATTGCTGCATAATGAATTACCGAAGTGCTGGGGGTCAGGACTTCAACATAGGAACTTGAGGGAGACATTGTCCAGCCCATAACACTAGGCGAAGCTCTTCAATGTGTCCCTGGAGATCACAGCACTTCTTGCTGAACCCTGTGAAACGCTGCTGTGCCTGATTCTGTCACATGAGCGCAGAACATGTTCACCCTGCCACAGGGGTCTCGCCTCTCCCCTGCCGCCGAGGGAGGCCTGCCCTGTCGACAGCCCTGTCCTGTCTCTCACTTACACAGTCGGCACTCACATCACAACAGTGGGAGGAACGCCTGAAGAGCGTCACAGAGGGTTTCAAGAAAAACTGTCATCCCCTGACTGATGTGACACCTTGTCTACATTCCTCAGCACAGGCCCACCCAGGGGCAGAGAGCACTCTGGGGAGCAGCAGTTTTAGGACAGAGGTGGTATGAACAAAGGAGGCGCCTCTGAGGGTGCAGGTCGAGTCCCCAAGGCCACCGCCATCCCTGTGGGGGTGGCCTTGCTGCTCCCAGGGTGGAGGTGGGACGGACAGGCCTCACAGAACTGGGCCTCTCAGGCCAGTGACAGTGCTCGCACACTCCTCAGTGGGGGGCTAAGAAGTTGGACATGATTGCGGAGTGATTATAATTATGATGACCTTTGGAGAGAGAACTGGAAAAGAATGCCGTAATAAAGCACTGATGAGCCTGAATAAGGAGAGAGCCCTGGAGAGGGTGGGCAGGAGCGTGTGTGCCTGGGAGGTGGCATTAGCAGACCTGCTCCTTGCTCAAGGACGTTTCTCCTGCAGAGCCGGCCCTTCACAGAATAGGGGCGGGAGCTCACTGGGAGATGTAGTAGCCTGGAGCCACACAGCACTCCCTGACAAGAAACCGGATGCTGAGCATGGCTGGATGTGCTGGGAATGCCAGCCTCACATCAGGGCCTCCAGCCAGCTGAACTGAAAGGAAAGAAAAACACCAGCATCGTACTTACCGGGTAGTAGGCTCTACTGTGTTTTAACACACTCAAGCTCAGCTTGATCCTTATAACAACCTATGGTGTAGGTATGAGCCCATGAAGCACAGAGAGGATGCATTACTTGCCTGAAGCTATGCCACTAGTAAGAGGCAGTCCTGGGATCTGAACCCAAGCAGTGTGGCTTCGAAGGTCCACAGCACTTCTCAAGAATGAGTTAGGAAGCATGGTGTGTGGAGGTCAGGAAACCAGGTATCAAGACCCATGCTCGGTAAGGGGCCCACAATACCTCCAGCGCCACAAGGAGGGGCCTGGGGCAGAATTTCAAATTGCCAGAGGTTGCAGCTGCTGGAGGAGAGGGGCTGAGAAGGCTTGGAGGGTGAGCTAGAGTGAGGACTCCAGAGAGGCTCCCCAAGACCCGCTGTGGCCCATTCATAGTGTTTCCGTCTTCAGGTACATCCCCCTCCTCCACAATGCCCTGGCCCTGGCCTAGGCAGACTTACTTCCTCTACTCTCTGGGCGGTGCTGCTGGTTATAGCTCCATATTGTGCCAGTCAACTGTGCTCAGAAGAAGAAAGTAAAGCTCTTTATGAAGCATGGGGATGGAGAGGACCCCAGGAGAGGCCCACTGGCTTTTGCATCAGGGATTCATTTTACCTGTTACACCACTGGATAAAAATCAGAGAAATCAGGGGCTTGGTTGGCACCCTCCAATGTTGTATAAAGACAACATTCATTCACATATTCATTCACCCAACACATTTATCAAGCACCCACTATGTGCCGAGATACAATAGAGAACTAAACATCGCAATTCTTCCCCCCTAGAGTTTACTGTCTAACAGGTAAGACTGACATCAGGCAATCACATAAATAAATGCAGAATCATAACTGTAGTTGGGGGCAAATAAAGGAGGTTACACGATAGAATGAGAGCCTGGGAGAGGGAGCTCTGACCTAGTCAGGGGAGTAAGGGAAGACCTCTCTAAAGCAGTGACACATCAAGGCCCAAAGAAAAAAGAGTGGCCAAGGGAGAAAGATTTCACCAGGCAGAGGCAAAGTATACTCAAAGGTTCTATGGCCACAGGGATTGTATTAGTTAGCCACTACTGTGCAACAAACCACCCCAAAACACAGAAGTTGAAAAGCATAAACATTGATATTGCTCACAGGTCAATGGGTCAATTGGGCTTGCTTGCTCAAGTGTCTGATGTCAGCTGTGGGTCATGTAGGTGGCTCTTCTGATCTTGATTGGACTCTCTGACAAGTATGGAGTCAACTGTCTATAGACTGGTCTAGGATAACCTCAGACAGACAGCTGGGCTCTCTTCCACATGGTCTTGCATCCTGCAGCAAGCCGGCCCAGGATCCAGCAGGATCAGGATCAAAGGCAAGTTGAATGAGTCTTTCAAGAGCAGAGTTAGATTCCATTTTTATTTTTAAGTTTTGATATTTTGTTCAATATAGATTTATAGCATTCATTTTGATTTTTTCAAATATTCAAATATTCTCTATCTTGACTATTGAGTTTTTTTTGACACCTTTTAAATTTTGTCCTTGAAGCAAGCGCCTCACTCTCCTCACCCTAGCACCAGCCCTACAACAGGAGCACTGCCTACTCACTACAAGGAGGAAGGCAGTTATCTCTACCGGAATAGAACTGGGAACTTTAATTTCTAGGGAAGGTAAAGCTTGAGGTAGTTCCTGAAAGGTCGGTAGGACAGCATACCAAGCAATAGGAACAGCAAACGCTGAGACTCAGAGATATGGAATAGCCGAGTCATGAAATGTGGGGTGCAAAGGCACCGAGGGGTTGATTTTTAAAAGGGGGAGTGGAACCCTATTACCCAAGGTCTCAAGCACCAGACTGGCCAGCTCAGACACTTCCCTATGGGTGACTGGGAGGAATGGAGGCTTTGGAGCAAGGAGAAGATATCATCATCAGACCCAATTTACTTAACAAATTCATTAAGCACTCTGTGTCAGGTGATGTTCTAAGCACATTATAGACGTCGACTCATTTAATCATTGCACCGACCCTATGAGGTGGGTTCAGCCAGCAGATGAGGAAACTGAGGCACAGAGATGATAAGTGGCTCACCCAAGTTCCCATAGTTAATAAGTGGCTGATGCAGATTCTAAACCCTAACACCCTGTCTTTGGAGTCCCCGTCCTTAACCATTACACTCTGCTACTTCTCTACCCACTCATATTTTAGAGACATTTCTTTGGCCAAAGTACAGATGAGCAGGAAGGCAGAAATCGAGGTAAGGGAGGGAAGTGCAGGAGGAGGTGGTTACAGAGGCCGTTTGGGTTTCCTGGAGAGAGATGTCCGTGTGCTGAACTAGACAGGGACGTCAGTGCAAGAGCTCTGGGTGTGGAATTCATGAACTTCATACGCAAAGGAGAGGACAGCGTTATGTTTCTGCAAGGGAAGGTAGGCAGGGAGCCAGTTGTAGGTGGACGGAGCCTGGTGGGGGCTGAGGGGAGAGGACTGGTTAATGGAGTATGAGAACAAAGGCGGTGGCAGCGTGCCATGGATAGGGCTTCAAAGCAACAAGAGCATTTTACATAGAGTGGGAGAGCCTGGTTTGCAGGTGGCAGTGGAAAACAAATACATCATTGATGCTGTCTCCTTGTGACCCTGGGAAGCATGGTCTATGGGAGAAAGAGCAGCGTCCACTCAAGCAGACAGGAAGAGCTGCAGCACCCTGGGGAAGAGCCAGCGTTGAAAAGGACAAGAGACAGACAGAGCACCCTGCAAAGCAAAGAGGGTAGAGGTGGGTCATGATGTTTCACAAGAGGATGCGGGGGGAAATGCAAAAGCCTGTTATTCCCACCCTCAACCAGATTACTGACAAGCTTCCCTGTGCCAGGCAGTGCTGTGGGCATGGGTGACAAAAAGCAGAAGAACCCTTAAAGCTTTTCTAGTCAACACTGCTCACTGGAAAGATGGAAACTTTAGCTCATCCCTGCACGCCGAGGATGCTTCCTGCAAACATATAACTCCACCCAAAAGCTTTTCCCTGGCTGCAGGAGAGTCACTGCCCCTAGAAACACCCTCATCCTATGATGGTCTGGGAGTTGGGGAATAAATACCTCAGCTTCCTTGTCCCTCAGGTAACTCAAGTGTGTACCCCCCAAAGTTTCTCAGCAGGATAGTGCCCCAGTTTCTCTGAGCGTGACCTGCTTAAGAACACACTTCATTGCCTTCCTTTTTCTGTCTTACTTGCCCCTTCCTTACAGGAGGGGCTTCCTGGGATATCGCCTCTCAAATAACCTACTTGCACTCAAATATCTGTCTCTGGGTCTACTTCCAGGGGTATCTAACTAAGACGAGGACACTGGGGCCCAGAGAAGAGAAGAAAGTCACCTGCAAGTCGCACAGCTTCTCAGTGCAAAGCCACAACCCAGACTCAGGTCTCACAGCTCCAAATCCATGAAGGCAGAGATTAAAAGCACAAAATAAATAATCACAAAGTTCTGAGTTCAATCACTTGTGTAGATGATACAGCTGATCCTTCAACAACACAGGTTTGAACTGTGCAGGTCTACTTACATACAGATATTTTTCAATAAATACTGTAAATGTGTTTTTTCTTTCTTACGATTTTCTTAATAACATTTCTTTTCTCTAGCTTATTTTATTGTAAGAATACAGTGTATAATGCACAACATATGTGTTAAAAAGTATATAACATACAATATAAGTGTTCATTGGCAGTTTACGTTATCGGTAAGGTTTCTGGTCAACAGTAGACTATTAGTAGTTACGTTTTGGGGGAATCATGAATTTTTGACTACACGTTGCTCAAGGGTCAGCTATTATTCTCTACTTTCTGCCCTCCTCTTCCCATTATCATTAGTTATAGTAATTCCTCATGGGATGAATGAATTTCCTCGTCCCATTGAAAGAAGGCTTGGCCATGGACCTCCTTCAGCCACTGAAATGTGAGCAGAAGTGACATATGCCAATTCTGGGCAGAAATCTTAACAGCCATGGCCGGCTTTACCAGTTTTCTTGCTTTTCTTTTGCCATGACAATAGCATGTTCCAAATAAGGGCTACCCCTTCAGCCTGGATGCTGGACTGAAGACGGACGGAGTAGGACAGCTGGCTCATGAGTAGCATAAGACAGGAGTGAAACAAACCTTAATTACTTTAAACCACGGAAATTTCAGGCTCATTTGTTACCATAACATAACAAAAGATAACTAATACACTCCCCACGTATTGGCTATATTACTTAAAGCAAGTGACTAAGCCTCTGTGAGCCTTGGTTTCTTTCTCTATAAAAATAGGGCAAACAATAATAGCAGCTACTTAATGGGATTTTTGTGGGAATTACCTGAGATAATGCATGAGAAGACTTAGTACAGTGTCTGACACAGAGTAAGCACCCAATAATTGTTAGCTGTTATTGTTATTATGTTTTTCTCTACCCCACAAAGAGACTTCCTCAGAAAGCTAGTTCACCAGGGAAAATGTATTGTTCCTGCAGGGCTCACCCCCAGCTTGTTTGCTAGAGGTACTTACTTTCCCCTCCTAATGGCCCTGCTCAGAAGTGCGTTGTCCTCTCCCCACTGCCAAGAGAAGTGCCAAGCGAGGTACCCACGTCCCAGCAGGCCTGCATGCGGGAAACCCATAGCAGCTAATGAATCCCCACAGAGAGGTCCGGATTAGCCCTGGTTTAATACCCCAAAATGGCAGGGAGTCATTTATCCATGAGCTATGGCCTCTCCCCGGTGCCTGTGCATTACGAGTTATTTATGAGGCAATTTGCACAGTTTCACACTGGCTGGCCATTATGCTGCTGTTTGCTAACCACTGCTGAACCCGGAGACAGAGCGATCCTCCGCCTGCCTCCGCTTTGCCAGTGACAATGAGCCAGCGGTGCTCCCTCAGTGCAGCATGTTTGCTCTTTGGGAAAGAGAGCAGGGCCCAACACTGGAGGAAGAGAACACTCCATCTCCGGCTCAGCAACTCAGAATGTACCTCGGGGCTTGCGGTAAAAGGCCAGACTCTAGAAAAGACTGTTGGGGAAGCCACTGGTTGCAAAGAGAGGTTATTTGAATACGCACTAAGGAAGGAAAGGATGCAAGCTGTCACGGCAGAGACACCTCCTTCAATTCTTGGGATGGGGAAATGGCGTGATCTTGCAAAGTGTTTCGCAAATGGCTTGGTACACAGGAAATTCTTAATAAATGTTATCTGTTAATATCATGGTTCTGACCTACCTATATCCTAACCAGTCCCCGCCATCTTGGACGTCGTGCTCTAGTCCACTGGTCAGTTTGCTCCTTCTACAAGTTCATCCCATAGGTACAGACGCTTTTGATTTGAGCTACACGGGCATCAGCAACTGTACAGAAGATTTTTCTACAAACAAGCTAGGATCTGACAGACAGCTCAAGAGTCCGCATGTTTATACCAGCCCGAAGCAACGCTATACAGACAATGCTATCTGCTGCTGACAAATCATTATCTTTGAAGTTCAGCTTTATGTATTTGAAGTTCTTGAGTAGAATGGCTTCTGTGTTCCAATCGCTACTGAAAATTCTGTCCCTAATTACCACTGTAGCAACACAGGAGATTTAGGAGGGGGCCTTCTGCAATGGGACCTCACACTCCCTGTCAGCAGAAGAAGGTTTCTACATCTCCATTTTACACAGGAAAAAGAATATATTCAAGCTGAATGTGGCCTAACTCCAATGCCCTTTCTGCCATGGCTACTTTCTGTCTGCCATTCTCAAAACATCTCACTTTCTGCAATGAACGGCCCCCTAAGGCTTTATTTATTAATTATTTCGTCCTACATCACATCACAATCTTGGGTCGCTTTTTCTTGTCCCTTTTCTCCCATATCATCCTCTATGTCTAAATGTTCCCCATTCAATTTCCATAGAGTAAATAATATTAGTTATTAATAAAAATAGCTAAAATCTATTGAATGTTTGCCTCGTGCCAGGTAGCCTGTCAGTGTCTTGCATGCCTTATCTCTTTTAATCTTCACAATCACCTAGTAAGTTCTGTACCATCATATTTCTTATCCAGAGGATAAGACTGGAGAGGTTAAGTAACTTGCCCAAGGTCACACAGTAAATAGGAAGGAGAATCTGAGGTCTGCATCCAATTAGGTCTTTCAGAGCTGGAGCTTGTAGCAGATTCTGTAGGTGCCCCACCCATGTCTCGTCAAGCCTCACCCTGTCAGGGCACGTCAACTAACTTCTATCTGGGTGGACTTCCAGCAAAGCAAACTGAAAATGCCAGGCTTCAACTAGTGAGTACTGGGGGTTGGTATATAAACGCCCGACTCCCTCATCCATTGAGGGACAAAACTCTGCAGTGTGTGTTCTGTTCTGACTCCCCGAGTTTCCCAGTGGAATGAATCTTCGTTTGCCCACCCTGGCACTCTGCTTGCACACGCATCTTGTACTGACTGCCTTCCATTCCCTGTCCAGCTTTCCAGTGCTGCCCACCAGTGTTTCCTGGCCTGAGGTCCCCACAGAGCACTCGCTTTCCAGTCCGTGACTCTGCGTCTGCAACCAGGGAAACCCACGCTCAGACAACAATCTCTCCTTCAATCAACTCAACTCATTTCCCTTTTCCTAGAACCAAAGTTTTGTCCTCATTGAAGCTACAAAATTCCTGAGCAGTTTTTGGGAATTCTATTTGTTCTATCTATTATCGTCCTCATCATTAAGGGGGAGCTAGTGGGTAGAGGTGGCTTTATCTGCCCGGTGCAGGCAGAGTGGCCATTCAACATCTTCCTGCATAACCAAAATTAGCAGTGCCACAACTAGAAAAGTTTTCAAACATGCTGTCTGGTTCACATGTGGCTCAAACTCACTCAAATGGACCCAAACTACAAGTGATTCCCATAATTATGACTCCTATGTGTTCGCTTTTCTGAGGCAGCTAATCTTTGTTTTTCTTATGCACATCACCAAGATGATGGGTTTGCTGACAATTCCAGTCACTAGATAACGCAGGGGGAATTGAAAAGGATAGAATAGAGTCTGATTGAATTGTGGGATTTCCACCAAAGAGGAGAGGCTGAGAGGAAGCAATCTTCGCTACCTTCAGCGGAAGGTAACGAAAACCACCCCAAAGACCACAGGTCTTCCCGGGAGGAGACAAACCCTACCCCCGGCAGGGGAACACTGCCCTCCACAACCCTTCCCCATCATGCCTGTCCTGAACCCAGCACCGTCTACCGTCATAAACAGCCAAGCCCTCCGTTACTTCATTTCTCCGAGTCTCTATCTCCTCAACAGAGAAATGGGAATCACGATACCTACTTCATTCATTTGGCAACTTCTTACCGAATGTCTAGCATGTGCTAAACACTTGTAAGGATCAAAAGAAATAACGTCTGTCCACACACACTTGGCTCATAGTAAGCACTCAACAACCTTTAACTAAAGTCATTAATTATCATTGTTACTTTATTCGATCCTCAAAACAAAACTATATTGTGGCTGTTCTTGTCTCCATTTTATAGATCAATAAACTAAGGCTAAGAGAAGATTGATGACTTGACTAGGGTTGCACAGCCAGAATCTGTACTCAGATCTACTGATTTTAAGACCAGGAATCCTTCCACTCTCAGTGTCTTGGGGTCCCTGGACTATAAAAAAACACACGCACTCTAAGGGAGTAGAGTATAGACCAGGGCTCAGAAAATGTTTGTTGTAAAAGTACAGATAGCAAATTTTTTAGGCTTTGTGAGCCATATGGTCTCTGCTGTTCCTACTCACTTCTGCTACTATAGCACACAAGCAGCCATAATGTAACATAAACGGTGAGCATGGCTGCGTTCTAATAAAACTTTATTGACAAAAAGAGGCAGTGAGCAGGATTTTATCTGTAGTTTGCCAACCTCTGGTATGGATGAAAAAGCCTGAACTTTGGAACCAGACGATCCAATGTTTAAATCCCAGCTCAGACATCACTGTGTCCTCATGTCATCTACAATTCCTAAGCCTCAGTTCCCTCATTAGTCAAATGAGAATCTTATCTACTTTGTAGGGTTTGCCAGGGGTTCAGGGTAAGGCTGCGGTGCTTAGACCCTACCACTCATTCCTCTTCCCTCTCTGGATTTCTGCTGAGGAACCAATCACTTGAGGATCCACAGACAGATTAGAAACAGAGTCCTGGCTTTATTAATGGCTGGCACATAGACAATGTCCAAATGCAAAGAACTCTAGGAAAAGAGAGAGCAGAGATCACACACAAGTCCGAGGTCTGAGTGAGGCCTCTTACCTCCCCCCTTCCCCCGCCGAATCTAAATCTTGAGATGGGCATGCTCACTTACAGGAAGAAAGCTATGTGACCAGGTCTTCAGAGCACATGCGGACCCCATAGACCCCACAAATCCCACAGACTCCACAGGATACCCAGTCCCTGCTTCCCAGTGGCAGGCAGAGCAGAGACATGGCTCATTGACAAGCAGTGACCTCACTCACTAACAAGATGTGGCCCAGTTAACATTAAGCTCTGGCCAGTTGGGTTGCCAACCACTGAAGGGGTTCGGATGGGCCTGGAAGCCACCTCTGTGGCCAGGGGGCTAGTGTGGGCATTCCCTCCTCGGGGCTTGGTTGTGAGGACCTGACATGGCACCTGGCAAAGAGGAAGTGTCTTGGTGTGAGTCCCCTGGAAGCAGAGCCTAAGATAGGAATTCAGATATACGTGAAGCATTGAGGGAGAAACCTGTAAGGGAGGAAGGAAGGAGAAGAGGGAAGGAAAAGAGCCCAGGAAAGATGGGGTTTAGGGGGAAATCTAACCTAGTCCTGATCCATGGGGAGGCTCTGGAGTACAAATTACACTCACGCTGACCTGCCTTGGAGCAAGGGTCTGACATTTCCTACACCTGGGACATTTTATCAACAAAAGTTCTTACACCAGACGGGAGCTCTCCTCTCTTCCTCCCCACCTTCCTGCAACAGGTTTCAGGGAAGGATGACTGGATGACCTTTGTCATAAATAGAAGAGAAGATTTCTCAGATATGGTCTTGTCTTCACCCATGCATCACTGGTTGCCAGTCTGACAAGACTTTGAAGAAGGGAGATCAAAGTCTAGACTCACAGAGACAGAAACTCATCTCATCCTACCCTTACTCCAAACCCTCACATCCCCCTTGTAGAGGACCTGGTGAGCTGTTCTGTCAGCCTGAGGAAGTGCTGTCAGGCTCACCAGAGCTGGAGATGTTATGTTTCATAACCAGGTTTTAAAAGAAGGAAAGAAAGAAAAGGAAGAAAAGGAAGGAAGGAAGGAAGGAAGGAAGGAAGGAAGGAAGGAGAGAGAGAGAGAGAGAGAGAGAGAGAGAGAGAGAGAGAGAGAGAGAGAGAGAGAGAGAGAAAGAAAGAAAGAAGAAAGAAAGAAAGAAAGAAAGAAAGAAAGAAAGAAAGAAAGAAAGAAAGAAAGAAAGAAAGAAAAAGAAAGAAAACAGATTCTGCCTTTAACTGAGAAACATGAGTATTTATGAACAGACTAATTGAGATTGGCTCGATCCTCATATGCACACAGTTAAAGGGGCTGGTGTTCTAGACACCGAGACTAAGCACAAGCCACTTTCAAAATATGATGCATTATGCAGGCTCCTCACAGAATCAAATAATCATTTCTGGTGGTTTTATATTGAAATCAACTCCACAAACATTCTACGTGCCTAGCACTGTGCAATAGTCTACAATACAAAGACAGATGAGTGAGAAGTCGCAGGCTGCTGGAGGAAATCGATGCATAAAAAAGCAAACAGAATACAGCACGGCTGTATTCTCAGTGGCAGAGGCGGGGCGCAGGTAGAAGGGAACTGTTGTTTCTGGCAGCAGAGTCCATCTCCCTGGGGGATGCCGATCAGGAGCTTGGTCTAGAAACAGAAGCAGTTCACAGAAAGAGAAAGGTGCTCCAGAAGCATGGAGGCAGGAAGGTGTGTAGGATCGAGAGGGAAAGTAATCTGAGGTGGCCAAAGCATCCTCAAGGTGGGGACAGGGGAAGTAGATGTCAATCAGCCAAGCCCCAGCTCCAATGTCCCCTCCTCAAAGAGGCCCTTCCTGACCATCCCAACAGAACACTGTCATTTCCTATCATTTCACTCTGTTTTGTTTTCTTTGTAGCACTTAACATTGTCTAAAGTTATCTTAATTATCAGTTTGTTTGTTTGCGTTCTCCTCAACCAAAACACAAATTCCTTATAAGAGCAGGGCCCTCGTCTTGTTCACTGTCGTATCTCTAGCTCTTAGAACAAGGCTTCATAGGTACTCAGTAGATATTTGTCTTTAAAAATGAACGGATGGATAAATCAATGAATGGAAGATTTGCAACCTGGGTTTGTGGAGCATTTCAAATCAGTATACCATTTTACACATTACGGTTTTGTCCGTTAGACTAACATTAGCTGCTGTAACGAATAAACTCAATATTTTCACTATCTTTACTCAGGAGAAATTTCTCACTCACTTAAAAGACCAACGCAAGAGTTCCTGGTTGGCAAATGGCTTTCCTCCGCGTGTTGACTAGGGGCCCAGACACCTTCCATTCTGTGGCCCCACCATCCCCCTAGGCCTTGAAGTCCTTTGTTTTCAGCCAGTAGAAGCAGAAAGAGAGCCTTAGCTCAGAAGTGACACACATTACTTTTTCTCACATCCCTTTGGGAAGAACGAGTCATATGGCCACACTGCAATGCAAGTACAGCTGGGATAAGGAATTTCTGGCCAGACAGGCACCACCTCTCAGTAACAACACCACACTGTGGAAGGGGTAGGATGATTTTGTAGTGGACAAACAGCTGTCTCAGTCACAGCAGCCCTGGACTCAGAAAAGTTAAGCCATTTACCCAAGAACAAGCCACTCAGAAGTAGTGCAACTGTCCCTTCAATTTAAAAAGTGGCCAAGTCCTTCCTCTCCCCAGCTCTCATTTGTGCTAATTTTCCAAGCATTGAGGTAAAAAGGTAACATTTCCTGATCTTGCCCCAGATTCTGAAGAACTTTCCTATCAGAATCCTATAGTCCCTATAAGCAGAGGTTCTCTTCTTGTGGGAGAATAAAGCCAAGTTTTTGAACTGAAGGACCAAGAGAGGAATGTGCTAGAATTTTGACATGAATAAAGAGAGGGAGCCAACAGGCGCAGAGGACAATATCCCCAACGTATCCCCTTCTCCCAGAGGAGAAGGGGGAAGGGGACAGAAACACAACCAGGGAGGACCTAACAGATTTGCTTCCTCCCACAGCAACCCTCCAATAAGAGTAATGACAACTAATACTGATACAGCGTTTAGTGTAGGCCAGGCACTGAGCCAAGTGCTTTGTAATCATTCTCTCACTTAATCTTCAGAAAACCTGATAAAAGAGCTACTGTTATGCCCATTTTGCAGATAAAGGAACTGAGGCTCAGAGAGGCTAAACAACCAGCCTAGGGTGACCCAGTCAAGTCTACGAGAGAGATGGGATTTGAGGAGTTTGGTGCCAGAGCCAAAACTTTTCAGAATCACAGACCCAGCCCCACTAGGTCTCTGCACCTAGTGGGGCTGATGGCCAAGGCTTGAAAGTAGACAGTGTAAGAGGTGTGGTCTAGCAAAGGTCGTCATCTGATGGCCTAGCATCTTGTCTCTTGAAGGCCTTTACCTAGGGGAGGTGGAACTCTGTGGGCTCCTAGGAGTCGGTGCCCTCCTCTTTGTTCTACTTCTTTAAGCCTTGGGGTGCCTTCTGGATCACAACAGGGTTTGCCCCCACCTGCTGTAATATGCTATTCCTGCTTTGCATCTGATACATGAACATTTTTTTCTTTGCCCTCTTGCAACAAAATGTGCTGTACTTCTAAACCAAACAGTGTAACACACATTCAAATTGCAGTCCTCACTTATGATTATTCAAGCCTCTTGAGTAACCAATCACCGTGACTTCGAATGAGTTTAATTATCAGGGTACTTCAGTGCATAAATAACCATGTGCACTCTGTTAGCCAGGCTGACAGCTCGAATAGAATCTGGCGGTCTGGTCTCATCTAGTAGAAACCATTGGAATTTGGTCCTGACACTTTACACTGTGTTATCAGGATGACTAGAAGGGTCAGCCCACTGGAGCTACAAACCCCCAAAGCTATATCCTTTTGGAAAAACTCAAGTCTCTTCTCTTCAGAAAGCAACATGAGATTCAGGAATATAAAGGGATGGATAATTTAAAGGAAAAAAAAAGTTTCTTCAAGGAGAGCATCTATGTTCAGAGTGCTTTCAAACACAGTACCTCATTTAATTCATTCAATCACTATAGCAGGATCATCCTCCTCAGTGCTTGGAGTTTAATCAACAACATTAGTTGAATGAATGGTGATTCATAGATGAGGAAACTGAGTCTCAGAAGTTCCATGGCTGGTCCAAGCTCACGCAGTCAGTCTAGGGCAAAGCTTGTCTCTTGATCTCAGATCTGCCAACTCCACCAACTGTCAGATGGAGAATCTGGAACCAATGAGGCAGCCAGCATCCCCACCCCAGCTCATCCTCCCAGACCCATGTCTACCAGCCTTGCACTATAGCTCCTGCGATCCAAGTCCCCACATCCTTCCAGCTCCATCTTCTGCCATGGGGGCCAGGGCAGACCTGAAGACCACCCAGGAACAGACAGTAGCAGCAATGGGTGCTCAAATGTCTAGACACATGGGTCCTCGAAGCTCCCAGAGCATCCTCTCACTTTTCTCTTTGATCAGACCCTTCCTGTAGGCTCAGAGGGTAAGAGTCTCCCCAGCTACCTGCCTGCTTCCACCCTACCTCACCCAGAGTTTCTTCACTTTTTTGTCCAAGGACTACTTTGGCAATCTGTGGAAGCCTATGAATTGCTTCTCAGAATATTTTTAAATGCATAAAATAAAACACAATGGATTACAAAGAAAAGCAAAGATAATGAAATAGCTATCAAAGTAAGTGTTATTTAAAATGTGATATACATACATGTGCTTCTTTATTAATGCATTAAACAACGAGATCTATCGTAGGGTCTAACAACTTCCATAATTTCAAAGTCGTGGTGAGCATGAGTGATGTTTGGGAAAACTGCAATACTACAATGGGAAATAAAATAAAAATAATGGTAATTTCTATTGGTAACAAAGTCACTACTATGGCTTGTTGCCTACATTAAATAAGTGAAGGAAATGGTAAATTTCAATTAGATATTAGTGAAAATAAAAATATGGTAGCTTCCCATCTAAGTTCACAGACTCCCAGAAGTCTATCCAAGACCCTTCAGTGGACCCCAAGTTAAGAACCTGCTCTAATCCCAACCCGAATCAGTACTCATTCCTTCTGGCCTTGGGCAAGGAAGCAGATGAGAGCTTTCTAAGTCAGCATCCTTAACCCAGGCTGCCCCTGAACCCATGTCCACACAAGGTCCCTGGGCCTCATCATCCCAGTACCTTGCTCACGCTTGTCCACCCTAGGCTATTTTCTAGAACCTTGGCTTCCTACTTGCCATTAATTTTATTCTTTCTTCTATCATTTCCCTTTTTATCAACTTTTCTATTTGTTTGTGCACAAACCACATCCCACATTTCTTTCCAGCCTCTAGCTCACATCATACCTCTTTACAGTATCTTCACTTAGGGACTCACAGTGCATGTTACACTTTACGCAATTACAAAACACATTGGCAAGAGATCGTCAGTCCCCACTCATCATTTACAACAGACACCTCCAGTCCCAGGCTGCGGCAGCCTCTACTGCACGATCCATCCCTGCCCCAACTGAGGGATAACCAGTTTCTGCCTTTGAATTACACTGTAACATACTCCAAAGACCAGTGCCTTCTTCCTGAGATAGCCTTACACTGTGGTAAAAGCAGGACTCTGTCTTAACATCAACGTGATATTAATATGGACAGCGACAGATTCAGCTCTTTTAGGTACAAAGTATGTGTTCATGCACTGATTCAGGGACACTTTGAAATAAAAGGAAGCTGATGTGTTGGAGAATTAATTATTAAACAATCAACAGGCCAAGTGTACAGAAGAGGAAACAGAGACATTTCTAATCCCTAAAGACACACCTTCTCCACCACCCGCACCTGTAAAAAGGTACTTGCTCTCTGCAAACCTCTGTCACCTAGAATCTAGACTGAAAACAAACTTTAGAAATGATCTGAGCATATGCTTAAGGGTGTTCCAACTCAGCTTTTCAATTATCATTTGGGACTGACGAGGAGTGATATTGACTGGATCTGTCCATGAGTTCTCCTGACTTTCCCAATCTGTAGTCAAAGAAACAGCATCGATCCATCCATATCTCACTCCCAATCTTTCCAGATGGGCATGCGAAATAGCCAGTGTCTGTTGTTTGTTTTGAGGGTGTTTGAAGTTGTACAGTTGTTGATTTTTAATTAAGGAACTTCATAGAAATGGGCAAGAGGAATATAGGATCTCATGCTGCTGTTGTGCACTGTATCCAAAACCACATAATAAAAATAGCTAACACTTACATCATGTACGGGCAATGTCCTAAGTGCCTTACATGCAGCTTCTGCTCTAATTCTCACAACAACACTATGAGGTAAGTGTTATTTTGTCCTTATTGGACAGACAAGGAAATGGGGCTCAGGAAAAGGAAGTAACTTTAGTTCACACAGCTAGCAGGCAGCAGTTCTGGGATATGAACCCAGTCAGTCTTGTTCTCAGATGTGTGCTCATTACCACAAACATGTATAACATGGTAAAAGAAACCTCTGATTTAGGAGATGCCTCTGATTTAAGGCACCCAAGCCTTTTCCCTAGCCCTTCCAGGAGTTTAAGCATCTAAGCTGTATCTCTGGCTCTGCTGCACGCTTCCTGTGCGGCCATGGGTAAGTCACTTCCCCTCTCTGGGTGTCACAGTGGGACTCACAGTGCATGTTACACTTAGGGACTATTTTGAAGAATATAACAGTCCCCCAACGCCCCGCTATAGTCTGAGACAGGGAGATGGTGTTGTCGGGCTGCGTGAGCCTTGCTGGAGGTCAGGAAGAATGTGGGGAAAGAAGGGGATGCTGAGATCTACAGCATTATGAGAGGCAGAAAAAAATATTGGTCTGAAAATGAAACAAAAAAACAAGGTACTGACAAACCTCTCTGAAACTTACCCAATGAAAAACAAGTGACCCGAACCGCACCTCATCTTGATGCAAATGGAAAAGCAGGATGCTGATGGCTCCATTGCTACTTGTCCGCTGAAACCCAAGTGTCCTAGAGCAGTGGTCCCCAACCTTTTTGGTACCTGGGACCGATGCTCCTATGAGAATCTAATGCCTGATGATCTGAGGTGGAGCTGAGGCGGTGATGTTAGCGCTGGGGAGTGGCTACAAATACAGATGAAGCATCGCTCGCTCACCGGGCGCTCACCTCCTACTGTGCGGCCCAGTTCCTAACAGGCCACAGACTGCTACCTGTTCACAGCCCAAGGGTTGGGGACCCTGCCCTCATTGGAAAATGATACTGATTACCCAAGCAGAGAGCTAAGGGAGTGTGAAATTCTGATGCACATCAGTCTGCTAATACACGGTTCCTTAGGTCCCAGGAGGCAAGAAAGAGCACTCGGAAATGAGCTGAAGCAGCTACTATCATATGATCAAGATGCAAGAAAAGATGAAAAAAAAAAACAGCCTTGCTATATCTCTCCAACTGATGAGTCCTTCGGGGAAAAAATTAAACGGAATGCCTAGCTCACGCCTTATACCAAAATAGAACCCAGATGAATCACAGATGTTAACATAAAAAGGGTATGCAGAAGAATACCATAGGACACTTAGGTAAATAGTTTTATAATTCCAGGGTGGCGAGGTTTTTTTTTTAACATCAAGTCAAGAAGAGAAACCAAATAGGAAAGACAGAGAGACTATACTACCTAAAAATCTAAACCTTCTGTTTGACCAATAAATAAACATGGAAAAACACTTTCAACATATGTTACAGACAAAAGGTTACCATTATTCACAAAGACAGAAAACTCTTACCAAAAAGAAGCGGAAAAAAATGAACTTCACCCAAAGAAAAAGGAGTTACCATACGACCTAGCAATTCTATTTCTAGCTATATATCCAAGAGAAAAGAAAATATATGTCCATACAAAAACTTATACATGAATGCTCTAGCAGGATTATTTATAAAAGCCAGAAAGCAGAAACAAACCAAATGTCTATAAATAAAATGTGAAATATGCATACAACGGAATATTGTTCAACAGTTAAATGGAACGCATTATTGTTCCTTCATGGATATAACATAAGTGAACCTTGAAAACATCTTAAGTAAAAGAAGCTGGCCACAAAAGACCACATCTTACATCATTCCGTTTATATGAAATGTCCAGAACAAACAAATTTATAGAGACAGAAAGTAGATTAGTGATGGTGTAAGGCTCAGGGGATTTGAGAAAATGGAGAGCGACCGCTAACTAGGGTACAAGGTTTGTTGTTGGGGTGATAAAAATATTCTAAAATTGATTGTGGTGTTGGTTACACAACTCTGAATGTACCAAACCCCGTCAAAGTGCATGCTTTAAATGAGTGAATTATATGGTATGTGAATTATATCATGATAAAGCTATTATATAAAAAGACATGTTCCTCATAATGACATCAAAATTTAGTTCAAAGTAAAAGAATAGTAAACTGGAATGGGACCAATTATAATGAAAATTTTATTCCACAATGAAAATGGAGATACCTTGAACCTTTAAGTACTAAGCAGCATGTGTTGTCAAAATATGTAATATGAAAACTGTTGTAAATACAAGGAGAACTTTAAAAAAAACAAAACAAACACAAAAGGACTCACAGTTCTTATCCCATGACAAATCAAGGAAACTGAAAATAAGTAGGGCTATAAAGAACTTGATTAATAAAATTGATAAGATAGACAAAACTAGATAAATTTCTAATTCTACACTGTCAAAAAAAAAAAACATATTCTTTTTAAGTAACCATGGAGCATTTAGAGGTTAATGCTAAAGAAAACCTAAGTAAATTCACAAAACTAGAAACAGACAGCACATTTTTCAAATACAATACATAAAATCTAATAATAAAAACCTAACACAAAAGTTGACACAAACAAACGAAAAAGCCAAATTACTAAGAAACAGACTATCTCTTAAAGAAATCAAAACTGAAATTGTGCTAGACTATATGATTCACAAATTCTAAGAGAGACGTGGTTGCTCTTTTCAAGTGTTTTGCAAAAAGAACAATTGTTTTACAGAAGCATAACTAGGTAGAGGCCAGATTTCCTTCCTATGATATATCGCTGGCTCCACTTGGTGTTAAAACTAACCTGTGTCCTTTTATTTGTCCTTGTACATTTAATTGAGCTTTTTTGTTACTTTTTACTTATGTCCATTTATTCCTAAATCGCTGTGAAACCTATTTTTATATTTTATGTATTTATCCAGAAGGTCTTTTTTCTCTTTTCCTGTTTAGGAATTCTAGTCTTAAAGATAATGAATCTTCCACTGATAATAGTTTTGGTTGCATCCCACAAGACAAGTATTTAAAGCTTTTTCTCCTAATGATAAAAAGTACATATTATTTTTGTAAAAAAAAAAAAAAAAAAAAAGTAAGCATTTGGTATGACTTAGATAAGAAAGTTCTCTGTTTTCTGTAATTCTAGCCCCTACCACACCCCCAGATCTCTTTAACTAATGCTGCAGTTTGAATATTCCTTCAAATTTTTTCCAGGCTATTAACAAGAATGTATATGTATATATATATATGTGTGTATATATACATATATACATATATTCTCTTTTTAACTGAAATAGAATCATATTTTCATACTTTACATAAAATTAGTTCTTTTCACATAACTAAATAATGGCAACTTTCCATATTAGGACATATACTTTCCCGATGGTGACATGATATTTGGTTGTGTGGGTATAATCACATGTATTTAATAAGTCCACCCCTGACTGATGTTTTAGTCGTTTCCAATTTCGGACATTACACATACTGCTGCAATGAACCTTCTTACTCATGCGTCTCTGCACTTTGTACGTGCATTACTGCTACGGGATTGGTCATTTTCTCATTACTATTCCACAGGTACCAAACAAGGTTGTCTAGGACCACAAAGCCCATTTTAAAATAGCATGATAAAAGAAACCAGAAGTGCCTGCTTAATACAATTTCAGGATAGCTGGCAACAGAAACAAGCCCACTCCCCACTCCCGCCCCAAAAGAGATACAAACAGGAAACTCAGTGGAGAAAAAGTAAATAAATATGAGGATTTCAGGCTTTGCGAATGTTTGAAACCAAAGTGTAGGTTTCAAAAGTTTGGGGGCATTACAGACTGACTTCGTCTGCTGATTCTCAGCAGTCAATGCAGGTAAAAACTCACATACGCACGGCTCTGACCGTTCTACTGGTCGCTGTGGTAGATGTAGCCACGCACCAGAGAGGCAAATTCTAAGATCAAAACAAGCAAGGAAGACTTCTGCTCAGAGGCTCTTCCCACTCTCACTGTGGCTGAGAGAGACCTAGCCCACCTGGACCGGGGAGCAGAACGGCAAGCCAACGCAGACAGAAAGTTCCAACTGGAGTGGACAGGGGCAATAACTAAAGAGAACAGGGATTAATTCATTTGGAAACAGAAAAGGAGCTGAATGGGTTTTTTTTAAACCCATATTTCAAAAAAAAAAAATTAATAGTAAAATAGATCAACCAGGATACTATCAGGCTGAGCAGAGTCCACCCCCGCAGAGAAGAGGAAATACGGGCCAGGCACAAGGCAAGGTGTGATGAGAGGTAATGCTGAAAAGGGAGACGGGGGCCGGATCCCGGGGAGCCTTGTGTGTCACAGAAGAATGCGGACTCCACCCGGGGGGCATTTGGAACTGGTT
Source organism: Pteropus medius (assembly GCF_902729225.1). Taxonomy (NCBI): domain Eukaryota; kingdom Metazoa; phylum Chordata; class Mammalia; order Chiroptera; family Pteropodidae; genus Pteropus; species Pteropus medius. The sequence continues at coordinate 13,510,458 of NW_024342471.1, read as the reverse complement.
TGCAACTTTTTAAATAGAGGAGTAGCATGACCGCTTTTTACTCTTAGAGCAATTGCTGATGGAGGGAAGGAAATCTGAGACAAAACAGAAGCTAAATCAGTGCTCCAAGTGAGAGGCACGGAGAACTACACAGACGACGTTGCTGGGAGTGGAGAATCTGGTTCTCAGTGAGAGAAGCAAAGAGGGGGAGAAATATATGGTCATTCCCAGTTTTACGGCTAGGTAAACGTTTCTGATGTACAAAATGAAGATAATATCGAATCAGGTTATTGTCAAGATTCTATAAGTGGGTTTGCTTTAAAGTTAACTTGCTCTCATCTTTGTTCCAGAGAAGATTTAATGCTGCTTAAATTAAGGCAACAGCTGTGGAAACACTGTAAAAGCACCCATGGGTGTGAAACATTACCATTTATTACTGGCACCGACACCTCCACGAACACCTGTGTGTTTAGAGGCTGAGTTTGCAGTGCTGTGCAGGACAGGCATAGGGGCAGCTGGGTGGACTCGGCACAGCAGGTGGTGACAAGTGTGACCTTGGGACCTGGAGGAAAGGCCAAGGTTTATGAAATAAATCTGGGCGTTGTGAGCTCATCTGGAATTGGGGCGCTTACTGCGAGCCAGACACTGCACCAGACGTGCTGTACCTGTTTGTCTCATTTAATCCTCAGAGCAAACTTGCAAGGAAATAGTTATTTAAAAAAAAAAAAAAAACTTTATAGATGAGAAAATTTGAGGCTTTCGGAGGTTAATTAGCCACCCCGGTGGGCATCGGACGGACCCCCGCTGACTCTGTCCTTTCTTGGTGATGCATAACACTCCGTGTCTGAAAGGGCAGAGCTGGGTTCAACAGAAATATGTCCACAGCAGCTCTGCCGGGCTGTGGCCCATGCAGGGGTGGAAGGCCACCTGCTGGGGGTGGGCTGGCTAGCAGGTGGCACTTCTAGGAAAAAAAGCAAGTCCTGTCTCCTCTCTGTCTCCTCTCCTCTGCAACAGGAAGCCCCTGTGTCCCTCCCTGCCCCTGGCAGCACCCTGACGGCAACTCTCATGCTGTCCTTGGTGGTCACCCCTGGTCTCACCTCAGTGTGATGCTGACCCCACTGCGTCTCCCCAGGCCTCACTCAGCTGCCGCATCACAGCTCAGTCTTGCAGCTGCCGTGGGACCTCTCTCCACTGAGGCTACAGCTCATCCTTAGACCGCAAAGCAGGGTTTTGAATCGTTATTTCCCTGCAGGCGCATTAGGAAGTCTTCGGTCAGCCCCATCCACGGTCCCTCCAGCAGCATCTCCAAAGAAATAGATGCTGTTGAACCAATGAAACAGGTGACAAAATTCTCTAGCGTCACTTTTAACAAGTCTCCACTCTCACCATTGACAGCCAATCCGCTCTCTGGTTCCCAACTTGGCTTTGCCCTAAACTTGGGGTTTCTGGCTGCCCCTGGAGTATGTCCTGTGAGGATCCCCCAGCTCCCAGCTCACCCCTGAGCTGACTCTCAGAGGTCAGAGACTGCTTGTTTCAAAGCCAGGACCCCTCATACTAACCCAACCTAACCTTGATTCCACTTCTACCAAGTGCTATGGTGCCCACGTACACACGCACACGCACGCGTGCACACACACACACACACACACACACACCTCGCATGAGGCTGGCTGTTCTGGGTGACCACTAGTCACCAGGAATGGGGATCTTTAGGGATAGATCTTGGGCAGCAAGTTCTACCCAAGACAGCAGGAGGAAAAAAGTCAGAATCTGTGAGTGTAACAGCTGGGGGTAGCAAGTGCAAACCCCTAGTCTGCACTGAAATCAGGGTCATGGAAACAAAGAGGAAGGAGAGGGGACAGAGCCAGGTCAGTGCAGGGAGGGACGCAGGGGAGGCTGAGCACAGGCCATGATACTTGCCAAAGCTTCAGGAACCAGCGGGTACAAGGTGCACAGGAGAGTCCTGCCAGCCTAAAGGGCAGAGCTGGGGTTTGGTACCAACAGCCAGGGGGCTCCAGGGACAAGGTACAAGCCCCTCGACCCTATCTGGAGTATTATGGTGTCTGAATGTACCCGTGCCCCTTCCCAGGGATGGGACTACCCTCCTCCCACCTCAGTCCCCAGGCCTGACCCCAGGAGCAATTCCTGGAGCATGGATCAGCATCAAGAACCTGGAAGAGCAGGACTAAGAAGCGAGCAGGGCTCTAGGGTCTCAGGAGCAAAGCTCAACAAGGCGCATGCTCAGAGCTCACCTGATGCAGAGAAACCCGAGTTCAGGGAGGCAAAGGAACCTGGCAATAATCTAGGTCACTCACTCAGCCTCCATCAGCCCTGCCCACGTGGTCCGATCTGCAGGCAGCCTCGGAGACCCACAGGACTAAGCCAGCATCTTACAGACCCACCTTGGACTGGCTCCATCAGAGATGAGGGCAACCTAGTCGCCCTGCCAGGGCTTTCAAACCCACCCCTAGACCTAAATGAGAATGTGCTCATAAATATCTGTTGAATAAATAAATGAGGTGAAGAGACAGAAGCTCTAAAGGAAAAAACTGCAACAATCCTAAGGAAAAGGAACATTTCTGAGTAGCTACTGTGTGACTGCCATATATTCACACAGCAGCTGGGGGTGAGTGGGGGGAGGGGAGTCTTTTTAAAACCCACACCTGATCAGGTCATGTCCCTGCTTAAAATTCTTCAATGTCTCACCTCTTGCCAGAGCCAGCCGTACAGCCCACCATCCCACCCCACCTGCCCTCTGCTCTGCCCTCTGCATTTCGGTCTATTGGGCATCAGACTTCCTTTCCCATATTATTCTGCATTCGCTTTTTCCACCTTTGACCTCACTGATATCTCACTATGCCCACATGTTTAGGTTCATTCATACCTGACACGTTACATGCACAGTCTCACTTAATCCTCTCAACAAATCTGTGAGACATGGATAACTATACCCATTTTATAACCAAAGAAACTGAAGATGAGGTTGAGTGACTTGTCCAAGGTGATTGCTCATTCTAAGCCGTGCTCCCCCCCACCAATCGGCTCCAAAGGTGACAGTGAGCAAGGACAGGCAGGGTCTATAACTAGCTCCTCGCCGTCTAGTAGCTGAGACCTCAGAAACGCTCAGTGATAGGAGGAAAAGGATATGTCAGGGATATGACTGGGGAGACTGGCCTGGGGTGACCGACTTGTCATGGTTTGCTCAGGACTTCTCAAGCTTTAGCACTGGAAGTCTCACATCCCAAGAAACCTGTCGATCCTTGTTGTATAACTGAAAAGGTCTACATCCTGGAAATACTACTCCTTCGGTGCCAAGCGAGTGGAGTCAGGTAGTCTCTCTAACTCAGGTCAGTTTCCTTGTTTATCAGACGAGGTGCCCAAGGATAGGCAGGCTCCTGGTGACTTGCTCAGAGGCAGCATTAAAGCTACAATTCTGATAAACTATGGAAGCCATCCTTTTGGGCCCAGCAAGACCTCAGCTAGAAGCTGGGACAGAAGGAGCCCCCACTATGGTCAAGGGCTGGCCAGATTTGGGCTGGATCAGGGCAGGGCAGAGGCCGCAGGGGGCACTTTAGTCCAAATCCCCGGCCGACTTACTTGCAGTTGTAACTCCCGTCGCTAGCACAGTACCTGGCACAGAGCAAGAGCTCGGTGCGTGTTGAATGAGTGGGCACGTGCACACCTGGGCCGTCACAATGACATTGCAGACTTCAGGCAGCTAGAACAGATCCTCGCACCGCCAACGGTACCTAGCTCACTGGTACAATTGCTAGGCCGCAGGCTGGATCCGTGGGAGAGGATTCAAGGGGCCAGGATGAACACACCCATCTGAGACAGGTGTGAGCTGGTGACAACAGCCAATGGGAGCCCCGCTGCTTGAGGGCTCATTGCTGCTGATGGTTCTAGGGAAAGAAGCTGTCCTTTTAGGATCCAGCCATTTATCCTTCTCCAAGGGGAGACCCAGGCAAACATAGCCAAGGAGACGAGCCTTTCGCTGAGGCCTTCTCCACGTCTTCACTGTGAAGAAGTCTCCACCATTAGCCAAAACTCAAGGCCAGTCGAGCGGGGTTTTCATTAAGCAACCACTTCTAAGTTGTAAGCGCTTTTTACAGTAATTATTGCGGTGGCTACTTGCCGGTCCCGATGCTCAGGCCTGGGAAGCAGCAGCAGCGCCATCTTGTGGCTCTCTTGAGAACATCACAGAGCTGTTTTCAGCTTTCACCTGTCTGGGTGTGTATAGCACACACTTTCTGAGAATTCACAACTTGGATATGTTAATAAGGACATCTGACCTACTATTTAACAACCCAATATACTGATCACCCTTTATAAAGATCAAAAAAACATACAGTCAATCCCCAAATCAGTGTGGATTCCATGATACGTAACCTTTGTGTTTTCAGAAAACTCAGCTTCCCACAGTCGCTGAGCTAACTGGTATGCAACACCCCAGTGCAAATCAGAGAAAGATTACACTTCCCAAGTCCTCCGTTCTCTACCTATGGAGGCACACCTTGCTTGCTCATAAAAGGAAATACAGTAGTTGTCCACCACATTCTGCCTGCACTTAGAGTCTAATGAAGATGTCAGACATAAGTCAATCATTACTGAAACAATACTGCCCTGAGGACCCTGTTATAAAGGAGGACGCGGGTGCTGCAAGCCGCTGTGACGAGGCAGAGAGTGGGATGTAGTCCAGGGGGTCAGATGAGGCTTCCCCTATGATGCCAACAAGTAAAACTCTGAATCGCCTTCCAGGAAATTCAGAGGGGACATGAGCTTTTAGCGCATTATATCCACAAACCTGGTGGGAGATGACTGCTGGGGACAATGAGATTTGAACTGGCCCCCAGCATTGGGGATGTTTTACCTGGTTCTAATTCCCTCCTCCTACCACCATCACACAATACACACACACACACACACACACACACACACACACACACACACACAAATGCACCTGCATGTGAACACACACATTCACACACATACACGCACACACAATTGATTTCTCATCTCTTTGTGTTGAAGAGGAATTAAATTAACGTGCCTACGAGAACTGCAGTCAGGTGGAGTCATGATCAAGTGGGGAAGAGCTGAAAAGCTCTTTAAAAGAAAACTTTATCTCTGAGGTACAAACAAGGTGAGTCTGTAGAACAGCCAGGGCAGTGAGTCTCCAGACTGAGTCCCCCATGGGGTTCCAACTAAATACAGCTTGAAAACTTCACAGGTGCAAAAATCCAGGGACCTCTAAGCTCACCTTCTTCTGATATTTGAAGGAGGATGGTGGAATGCACATGAGTTTTGGAATCAGACAGACACGGGTTCTAACCCAGCTCCAGCATGATTTGCCGAATTAAAGTCTCTGAGCCATTTCCTGTCCATCAAGTCCATCACCTGTAAAGTGAAATTTAGGATCTCTATGCTGCAAGGAGACTCAGGTTCTTTTCTGGTCCCCAAAGCTGAACTCTTACTCCCAAAAGCCCCTGCTCTCTCCTGCCCTACATGTTAGGGAATTGTTTTACTAAATATTATTGGTCCTTTCTTTCTGGGGGAAAAAAAAAACCCTTAAAATTCAAGATTTGTAATTTGTATTAATGTTGTAAAGAATCGATTTTTTAAACATTTTTATTCTCCATACTGGTATAAATAAATCGCTGAATAAATAAATAGACTAGGGGAAAGAGATTGCTCTCCCTTACAGACGAATACCAGTTAATAAATGGAGAAGGAATGATGTAAATAGAAAATCACCAACAGACAAACTCCATGGCAATAACTGTCACAAGCAAGTACCAGTGGAAGTACAATGAGAAATAAGATACTTGCACAACCTCGAAGTATCTCCTCTACCAGATACTTATTAAATGTAAGAGGAAAGGAGTAACTTTACAGTGAAGAAACCTAGCAGACACATGTTTATATAACAAGTGATAAGACGAATCAACATCGGTGACACGACACGCTGCCCAGAGAAGAGCAGCACATCATTTCTGCGGTATTCTTGCCACAAATGCGTAACCTCAATCGAAACCTGAGAAAACACCAGACGAACTCAAATTAAGGGTCTTTCTACAAAATAATTGGCCAGCACTCTTCAAGAGGATCAAGATTATGAAAGACAAAAAAAAAAATCGCTGAGAAACTGTCATAGATAAGAGTAAGAAAACTTGACAACTAAATGCAATGTGGAGTCCTAGATTGGGTCCCCTGGACCCGAAAAAGGACATTAGTGGAAAAACTGGCGACATTCAAATAAGGTCTGTAGAATAGTTAATATTTTATCAATGTTACTTCTATTGAGTTATTTAGTTCGGAAAGGAACTGATGGAAACAATTTAAATACAGAAGAGTGTATCTAGTTTGTGCCCTAACGTAACAATGCAAACATAAGTTAAGCCGAGGATGTGCTTCTGGGCCCATTATCTTCACTAAAATTGAAAATTTTTAAATAGAACTTTTTGACCTTGGGAAATATTTTTGTTTACTAAGATGAGGTTTCCTTTATTTCATTATTTCATCCTCATCAATGTATAAGCGGGCATTTTTTGAGAGTGGTGAATTTATTCACTGCAGCAAAACAAATATATTGCCCATGATACAAAATCTAAATAACTCCAGCCCTGCTTGTGACTACGGCATCTGTCATAGAGGGTGTAGCCTACTTTAGGCTAGCCTCTGCTTGCTTAGGCCTCTCGTTTGACATACTCAGTAATAGAATATTTTGATTTATTTGAAGTTCTTAATGCCAACAATTTTTGAAAAATCAAAACATTTAATGAACTGTAAAATAAAACAAGATCTTGGACATGCAAATATAAACCTATGGAGCATTCCCAACACATTTTATTTGTCATGGCTCGGCTGATTACAATTCCTTGTACAGCTTGTATTTTGATTTAGCTTATATTCTGCTTATTATCTATTCTGTGTTCTTATAGATGAGAAAGCACAAGTGGGAAAGAGGTCATATATATTCCAAACCTGTCACAGAAAGTAGCCTGCAGTGGTGTGAGTTACAGCATTTTGCTTAATGAAGGTCTCAGTTCCGAATATTGATATTAGTAGTTAAATGGAAACTGGGGCCATTTATGTGTTTATGTGTATTAAGTTTTTCTGATAATAAGAAACACTTAACTTAGACATATGTTAATCCTGTGAAAGCTTCTAGATATAGAAAAGAAAGACACTTTACCTTCAACAAATGTTATTTTTGGAAGCACAATTTTTCTCATTAATGTTATATTATTTTACATATATAAAGCCGATGTTATATAAGAATGTATATATCCATTTAGAGAGATTATCTAGATTCATTAATTTTTGTAGTGCCCTTTTCACATGAGTCAGCTGAAAAATCTGTAGTAATCAGTATTTGCTGTATGTTAAAAAAATAAAAAATAAACAATACAGATGAGTGTAAGATAGAAATGTGTCTCCCAAAGTCCTGCCTCCCACAGGCAACCACTATTAAAAGTTTGGTGTTTTTTCGATTTGTAGAATGCAATAAAAACAAATACGTAAATTTACATGTTTTATGTAAGTAAAATGGAATCCTAATATATATAATGTTCTATGACACGATATATTCACACAACAATATATCTTGGACTACATATCTGTCTTGTTTTCATGGCTGTATAATATTCCGTTATAATGATAAGTATTTATTTAGCCGTTCTCAGATTTTCTCTGATTTTTCCCTATTATAAATTATTATAAAAGCTTGTGTATGTGTTATATGTTTTTGGATGTGTGTGAATATACAGAGAATATAGATAATAAAATATATTTAAGAGTCTTAGAAGGAGGGTGGTTGAGTCAAAGTGTAAGAAAACTTTACATTTTGATCAGACTTCCAGCAACAGCAAATGAAAGTGACCATTTCCCCATATCCTGAAAAATAATAATTATCAGCATTTTTTTTTCAATAGAGTGGGGAAAACATAAATTATTGAATCATTAGCCTATCTGAATGCCACTCCCAGGCCTATGGCCTTACTGCAAATGAGCTGTGGGTACCTTGAATGAAGTTCAGTCCCTCTGTTTGATGGCCAAGTTACATAAGCTCCCTATGACAGCCAGTCTCCAGGATGGCCTCCAGTGATCCCTGTCTACTGGCATGTGTGTCTTTGTGGAGTCCCCTCCCTTGTTATATCATGGTCTGTGTGACTATGACCGACAGAATGAGACGGAAGTGATGGCATGTAGTTTCTGAGGCTAGTTCATGTAAAGGCACGTGGCTCTCCCTCTTTCTCCTGGCAGAAACTAACTGCCGTGTTAAACTGACCCTCAGGCGCCTGTGGAGGCCTCATCGGTGTTGCACAGCCGGGATCTGAGGCCTCCTGACAGTGGCCATGCGAGTGAGCCCTTTTTAAAGCAGATTATCCAGCCCTGGTCGAGCACCCAGATGACAGCAGCCCTAGCCAACATCTCAACTGCAGTCGTATGAGAGATCCTAAGTTAGGACCATCCAACTAAGCCAGTCCAGATTCCTGATGCTCAGAAGCTATACGGGATAACAAATGTTTGTTGTTTTAAGGCACTACGTTCTAATTAGTCGTGCAGCAATAGATAACTAATACACTCTCTGAGCCTTACTTTCCTCATCTGAAAGATGAGAATGATCATAATCGCAACACCCACTACACACAGAGAAAGTAGATGAAAACACCTGCCACCTACCTGGCCCATAAGCACTAGTGTCTGTTCCCTTCTCTCTTTGGGAAGCCCCTGTGACAGGCTGTCAGGCCTGATTAAACAGAAAGGAATGTTTTGAGTTGCAATGCCTTTGACCTTTTCATTTAAAATCCATGTCAAATCAGTTTCTAATTCATTTCCAGACACATTGTTCTGAGAACAAAACAGGGAGTGAACTTTGCTGCAATGTATTCCCTACCCTTTTATTTGATGAAATTCCAAAAACAAACAGTCCAGTTGCTCTGGCCTTCGGATTGCTGCCAAACCTTTTTCTGAGTGATCAGGGAGTGGCTGCTTGGGCCCCTGGCCAGTGACAAGCTAGTGTGGAGGGCTGAAGAGGGAGAGCCTGACCTGAGTGTGTCTGCACACCTTTGTTTCCAAGCAACATGGACACACATATACAAAAAATATATTGTTCCTCCATCCTCATCTGATGGAGGTTCTCAGTGGATGGAGCAAGCCCATTGGTGGTGGGGTGGGCAGAGGGAAGCCAAGAACCATGATATCCCCAGGCATGCTGGTTGCCCAGCATCCGCCCCAGTAAACTCTGAAGCCAGTCCAAGAGCTACAGGCATAGCAACAACTGACTGATCCTCGCCCCTTGAGCAGCTAACGCTCTTCCAGGACAGGCCAGCTTGGAGCCTCACTGGAGCATTCCTGGAAGCCCAAGGACCTCCTGCATCCCTGCCACAGTTCAAGTTCCACCCAAACTGTAACTAACGTTGCTCTTCACTCTGCCATCTGGTGGCCACAGTCAGCAATTGCAGCTTTCCCACAAGACAGCCACCTTCAGGGGAGTGGGGATGTCTCCCTCCATTTGTGTTAGCAACTATTTTTCCTCACCCAAAGGAGCGAGCAGGCTCTTTTCGGCTAAAGAACTTGAGTGGATTGCCAGGGAAGGAGTCAGAAGAAGGTTTTAAATAGACATCATTTTGAGTCCTTCTCAAAAGTATTCCTCAGTCCAGCAGCTAGCCGGAACCCAGGCTAAAAACTTTGTCTTGTCTCCGGTCGAGCTCCCTACTCCCTCAAAACTGTTTTCCTGGAGGATGGAGTGGTCTCTGTCCCTGTCTTTGTTAAACCAGTGTCCAAAGCCATTAATCTCAATAGTTTCTCCATCCCCAGGAGGCTCCTGGCTAAAATTCTCCAGGTGAGCATGAAGACTCAGCTGACCACATATCTTACCAATCAGGTGGCCAGATAGGGCCTGGTGGTAGAATCATGGTCCCCCAAAAGATGTCCAAGCCTAATCTCCAGGATCTGTGAATGTTATCTTATATGGCACAAGGTGAGTCCCACTATATTCCTCATTTTACAAAAGATGAAACTGAGACACAAAGAGTTAAGTGACTTGCCCAAGGTCTTGCAGCTAGGAACTTTATCATTTGCTGAGAGCCAGCCCTGGAAATGGCCCACCCTTATCTGAAGAAGGAGGAAGAGAAAGCAGGGGCTGAAATGGCAGGGTACGGGGGCAGAGGAGAAGAAAGACATTCCAATTTGAGATGGAAGAAACATTCTCATCAAGGAACCGTTGGCTTTAGGGTCTGAGGTCTGGGATTCTGGCTCTCACTCAACCCAGCTTCTTTCACCGAAGGTCAGAAAAACAAAGTAACACACCTAAGAGTGTGTAAATAGTAAATGCTGGGATCAGGCCCTAAATCCAGATCAACTAGCTCCCCTTGCTAGAGAAGACCTGACCCCTGAATCCTGGGAAGGAGCTGCAGTGGGGGTGGGGGCGGGCGAGCCACTGTGGAAGTGGTGTATGTGGCCAGCGCAGAAACTCGAAGTCACGTCCTAGAGAAAAGCTGGGTGAGCTCAAGCCAAGCATCAGGTAACTGGCCAAAGTTTGGGATGGGAACTGGGTGTGGAGCTAAAATGAGACCGCGGGGGGCTGAGGGCCTCTAAAACGGAGGACCAGAGCATGAGGCAAAGGCTGCAGCCTGGAGGAGGCTGGAGGCGCGCGATTGAGAGCAGCGGCGGATTACTTTACACAGGCTGGCTGAGAGGAGCCGCCCTCTCCACCCCACACAGAACACGTCGACCCTCAGCACACCCTGCCGGTCCCCGTGCACAGGAAGCCATAGGACCGGAATCGTTCTGGAAAGTGAGGAAACTCTTCTGTGGCTCCAAGACCTGGGAAGCACTCATTCCTTCCTTCATTCCTTGGCCCAATATTTTTTAGGTCAGCTATGCAGAGGCCTTTTGTTGGACACTGGGGCACCGAAAAGGTTGCGGAAAGCTTAGATGCCACGCCCCGAGGAAGGCGAGGAGGAAAGCGGTTGGGGCCCAGGGAGGTGTAGCGATGCCCAGCTGGGGTTTTCCTGAGCGCCTCGTTCACTATTGTCCCAGGAAGAGCCCAGCAGATGCAGATTTGCGATGTGGAATGGAACAGTACGCACCGCGCTCACCCTGCTGGGGGTTTTGGAACCATACGACATGCTTGATTGAAAGGCTCTTTTAGAAGCTTAATTTTTTAACATTAAAGAATTAAATCAATAATGTCCCCATTTCGGCTTCTCTGTGATTATGTCCTTTGTGTCCTATTTGCTATTTAGTAACAAGCTTTCTGAAAATTACAATCTATGTCATGCGTACCAAAGGAAATCAAGGGAAGCAGGAAGGAGGAAGAGAAATAAATTAGCATAAGATGAACCCCTACTAGGTGACAGGCAGTGTTCTAGGGGGGCTACATCCATTATCTTAGGTCACCCTCAACACGACCTCAAAATGAATTTGTGGCTGTAATCCTCATTCTGTGAATTAGGAATCTGAAGCTCAGAGATATAAAAGAGACTTGTCCAGGGTCGCACAAAAGAGACGAGGCTGTATAGGAACTCTCTGGGCTGCTAGATTCCAAACGCATCGTCTCCCACTGCCTGCTCTGTTCATTTCCTCCACGCAGAGCCCCCGCCCAATAAAAGGACCACGCGGTGCCCAGGATCTTCCTGCGGCAAACAGCTCCCATTTTCAGGCATGGTTCATGGAGCCAATGGAAAGGCTTTTCCTGTCTGCCTGGCTGAGCCCCTCAGGTGGTGCTGAGCCTCCTCACTGGCCCCCAAGATGGGAGGGGGAGCCCCAGATCTCCTATCTACAGAAGTCAGAGCATTAGCCTAAGCAGCAGGATTTTAATGTACAGGGTCCCCAGTTGGAGACCATGAGTGGGGTGGCTGTGACAGAGTTTAATCCTAGAAAAATTAAGTGGTGTCCCGGGACTGGCTAACTGGCCGTACCACTGGAGGCAGGAATCCTGGCTTCCAGATACACCTTTGCTGCCCTCTAGACGGGAGACTTCAGCGAGCCACCTTCTTTTTCTGAGCCAGTTTCCTCATCAATAAAATGAGACCAGTGTGCTCTTCCATGGGGGTTGGAGGAATTAAATTAGAGGATGTACAGAAAAGTTTCTGGAGCTTTTCCTGCACAGTGTCCACGGAAGGAAACGCTCTGTGAGGGGGGAGCAGAAGAGCAGCTCAAGGTCAGTGTCCTGGGAGAGCTTTCCCTGTGTCCTGTATGAAAATGTGTCCTTGAATCATAGCTCAATCAGAGTGGGGCTCAGAACCATCAAGCACCCTCACCCTCCATCCGGTCAGGATCAGGGGTCTGTTCCATCGTCTTTGGATGAACTATTCACCAAGTGTCAACCTGTGAGGGTCAGCCTCAAGGCTGTCTTGAATGGCAGGCCCCACCCCACCTCTCATCACACCCTAGGCAACCGCAGACATGGTGTCTGTGGCTCCCGTTCTCAGGAGACGTTACAGGACAATGCTGTCCTTTACAGGCTTAATACAAGGTCTATACGCAGAGGGAGATGTGATCAGGCTTGTAGACCCGACTGGTCCACCTCAAGCAAATCCTTCACTCCTCATTTATTCAGTCATTCTTTCGAGGGAGAAACATCTATTGAGACCACTATGTCTGGCTCCTGGAGACATGCAGTAGACAGGTAGACCCCTTTCCTTCCTACATTGTGTGACAGCCTCATCTCACTTCGGTTCACCCATCAGAAATCTGAGAATCAGGTTGCCTGCTTTGCAGTATTGTGGTGAGAATTTGGAGATGATGTGTGTGCTTCATAAACTTCAAATGTTCGTGGCAGGTTTATTCACAAGAGCCAAAAACTAGAAACAACCCAATGTCCACCAACAGGTAAATGGACAAAAGAACTGCCACACATCCTACAACGGAATACTACTCAGCAACAAAAAGAAACAAATGATCAACACCCACAGCAGGAATGAACCTTATAATAATTACCCTGAGTGGAAAAAGTCAGAAAAAACATGTTGTGTGACTTCATTTATATAAAATTCTACAACAAATGCAAACTGATCTATTGCGACAGAAAATAAATCAGGGCCTGCCTGGGGATAGGAGTGGTATGGGCAGGGGAGGAGAGATTATAGCATCAACAGGAAAATTTTGGAAGTGATAGATGGGTATAGGCTGAATTGTGTTCCCCCCCCCAGAATTCGTACGCTGAATTTCGTACCTAACTCCCAGTACTCAGCATGTAGCTGTATTTGGAGAAAGAGCCTTTAAAGATGTAATTAAGGTAAAATGAGGTCACATGGATGGGCCCTAATCTAATATGACTGGTGTCCGTGTAAGAGGAGATTAAGACAGACGTGCACGGAGAGAAAACCAGGGAGAAGATGGCCATATGCGAGCCAAAGAGAGGCCTCAGAGGAAACTACCCCTGCTAACACCTTGATCTTGGACTTCTGGCCTCCAGAACTGTGAGATAGTAAATCCTTGTGGTTTAGGCCACCCAGTCTGTGGTACTTTGTTGTGACAGCCCCAGGACACTAACACGTAGACGAGCTCATGGAGTTGGTTTTATGGGTACATACATGTCAAAACGCATCAAGTTGTACATTTTAAATACATAGTTTATTGTATGTCAATTATACCTCAATAAAGCTGTTTTTAAAACCCACTGATAAAATATTGTTTTAGTTTAATTAAGCATCCACACAGGTCCCAGGCCAAGTGATTGTTCCCCAGCAGGGAGGACCCAAGGCTGGAAGCCCAAAGAGAGGAAGAGACTTGCCCGACCCCATACAGAGAGCCACTGGCAGAGCCAGGGCAATACAGAGGCCTCCTGCCTCCAGCCCAAGCCAGGCCTCTCAACCTTGCCTGCACCTTCAAACCACGTGGGAAAGTTTTTAAACTCCCCATGCCCATACTGCCCTTTAGATCAATTAAATCAGAATACTTAAGGGTGGGACCCAGGCATGAGTATTTTGTAAAGCTCCCCAGGTGGTTGCAATGTGCGTCCAAGGCTAAGCAGCTGCTTTGCACCCTCCCTCCCGCCCCGGCCCCAGGCCTGCCTACCTTAGAGAAGCAGGCTCCTTCCAGCACCTAGCTGAGTCCAGCCAGGCACAATGATGCACTCACCTGCATTGACTGGGAAACCTAATTGCCTTAAGGTTCTGTGCAGAGCCAGCCCGGACCTAATCATTCCACTCACATCAAAATATTTACTCCAAATAGTCATTACCACCAGGAAGGGGCTTGCAGGTAGCTGGGGAGGAGGTGGGGGAGGCTCAGAGTTCAGCACACCCTGTAATGGACGCAAGCTGTTTGCAGAGGCTGCTGCCCAGTCATCCAATGCTCAACGATTCCCTCCACCCCCGACCCCTGAGAGATTTCTTAAGTGTTTGTACTTTTATACCCCAAGGCCCGAGAATCATCTGATTCCACCTGGTGCAGGTGCTGGGCTTGGGAACAGACAGTAAATGATTTGCATAAAGTGAGTGATTTGCATAGTATGGAAAATTTGCATGTGGTAAATAGCTAAGGGGAGGATAAAACTATGGCCCAGAAATGGCCTAAAATAACGTGTTCATCTGTAACCCCAGGGTAATCTGAATGAGCATCTGCCTTCAAAGAGAGATGTACCCAGTCCCTGACCATCACAGCTCATGTCCTGAAAGCCTGATGGGACTAAGAATGAAGGATACAGGATGCATGAGACCAGAGTGTCCCACAGGCTAGGCGCCTGACCATTCCGCACCTCCACTCCCTCCTGTCAATGCACTTTGTTATGACCAGATGCAGCTCCCAAGAGGTGCTCCTCCACTGCACCGTGAGCTCGCTGAGGGCAGGAACCATACCGATTCAGTTACACACCCCAGCATCCGGCTCAGGAACAGCACTGTGCCACTGGGGAATGTCTGCGGCTGCAGGGAGCAAAAACCTCAGCTAACAATGGCTTAAACCATAAGAGCATTTACCATTTACTTCCTAAGAAGTTCAGAAGTACTGGGGGAGAGGTGGCTCAACAACGTCATCAAGAGCTAGTTCCAGGAGTCCCTCCACACTACCATCCTCAATTCTGCTCTCGTGATGTTAAGATGGCTGCCTCAGCAACATGCCATCACATCCTCATCATCCTCATGGGACAATGCACAAAGCAGGAAGCAAAAGGACTTGCAGCTCATTGGCCGCTCTATCTTATCAGAGAGGTTGTTTCCCAGAAGCCGCAGCAGATATCCCAGAGCTGAGTCACATGTCCACTTCTAGACCAATCACTATCAAAAGGTAAGATGACTGGAGCTGGGCACATTGCTGCCTGAACTAAATCAAGATTCTGATAAGCAAAGAGGAATCAGAGAAAGGCTAATGGATAGAAAACAAATGATACCAACCAGCGACAATAAATGTCTGTTAATGAAGAGATCAAGCAGCTACTTATGAGACCTAAGTGGGGTCTTCTCTCTCTCTCCCCCTTGGCCCAAGTCCAAATACTGGGATCTTATCACTACGTGACACAGGTACACAACACAGTAAGAAGCAAGATGAAGCAAGCGTGAGGAAGGAAAGCTCATGGGGCTGAGTTCCATTGCTTACCCATCGGCAGCATGGGAGTCAGGAAATGGAAAGGCAGCTGCAGGAATTCAATCAGGAGACAGTGAGAGTCTGCTCTAGCATGAGGAGTGTTACCATTAACCAAGACAATCACGGTAATGCTGAAATCAGCATTTAGAGAGCACTTACTATGTGGCAAGCACTTCTTTCGGACCATCACTTTTCTTCTTTAATTTTCCTAGTTATCTTTAGTAGATTTCCTTTCAAACTACAAAAGCAATTCTGGTCATGATGACAAGCCAATTAATACAGAGGTGTACAAATAAATAGCCAACGATATTCCTCTCCCCATCAAAACAACCAATGTGAACAATTTAGCAGATCACTACGTTTTCACATATGTGAAAACACCCTGTCGACTCTGAGGGTCATGTCTTTACAGCTGGGTTATCTGTAGCCATCTGCCAGAATCTCGAGAAAACTCGACATTCTTGCAGAAGACTCACCGAACCCTCCAGGTTCTCCTTGATTTCAACATCTGCCCGTGTTCCTCTTTCTCACTCCACTCCTTTCTCCCGTGACACCTCCTCGGTTGTGACCTCACTGAGACTCCTTGGCTCCTGGGTCCTTCCTACCTTTCTCCAAGTTGGTACTACCGACTCACCACTTCGCCTTCTCCCCTCTTCATCCTGGACCGGATGGAGCATTCCTTCCTCCACTCTTGTCAGTGCTATAACATCTACCTCTTTGTTCTTCTACCCAGCGTATCCCCAACTTTTGATCAGTTCAACTACCATCTTTCTTCACTCATCGCTCAGACAGCCAAGTGCAACGGAAGGAAATTATACGTTCCACAGCTTGATGCCCCTGAGAACCAGATTCCCAGCATCCCTGGGGCCCTTGGCATTGCCTTTGCTGCCAGGACACATAAGACTGGAGACACTGCCAACACACTCCCAAGGTCGGGCCCTGACTTAAATAACAGCAAACAATTTTCAGATAACTAAAACATTAAAATAATTGGTAATTTCCATAGCTATGATTAAGAGCCATCAGTAACTCCTCATTCATGAGGATCGCAGCAAAAGGAAGATGGAAGCGAACTGTGCACAAAGCAAGCCAGAATTCCTGTAGTAACGTCACCTTTTCTCTCTCCCTCTTATAAAAGCATAGCGAGATCAAGTGAATGAGACATTATAGGAATAATCCTGAGTCTGATCTAATTTAAGTAAATAATTTAATATATTGACACTATAAACATGATTACTCAAACTCAAATGTTTCTGGGCCATTTTTCTAGTCTCAGGCCAGTGTCACATCAGAAAAAAATATGGTTCTGATTCCCAAAGCACTGAAAGACAAAAGAATCTTTCCTAAAGTTTTCTTGGAGAAGTACAAGTGGGAGTTTTACCCACATTACACAGAAAAGTTTCTTTAAATTCCCTATTTCCCCATTCAAGGTGGATGGAATATTTGCATATGTGACGGATTTATTCCTCACGATACCATTTCCTCTGCCTGGACACAAGGCAAGACTATTTCTCGATCTCCCTCCTATGCAGTTAGATTAAGGCCATATAACTGGTTTTGGTCAGTGTGATGTGAGCAATTGTGACCTGTGTCATTTCCGAGCCCACATAAGAGCCCGTGTGCCTCCTACACACTTTCTAGTTTTTTTCCCTGCTGCAGGGACCTTGAAAATCTTATGTGTTGAGATGGGATTATCGCAGAGAGCCTGGATCCCTGAATCTCCAGATGGAGGTTCCATCAGACTCTGTGAGAACAAGAAATAAAAAACTTTTGTCTTATTAAAACACTCAGATTTGAGGATTGATCTTACAGCAGCAAAACCTCTCTTATCCTGATTAACGCAGCTGTAAATGCATCTTATGTGATTCTGAGCAAAGAAGCTAGAACCCTTTCTAATATCTAGAAGTCTAGACTCCCTAGAATACTCAGGTTCTCAATACCATTTGCATCTCCACAGTGCTCAGCAGAGCTAGTTTTAATCCAATCCCACCAATAATTTATTGAACAAGTTACTTAGCCTATCTATATGTCTGTTTTTCTATATAGTAAATGGAAAAATAATAGTGCCTGCTTTCATAGGATTGCTGTGGGGACTAAAGAGATAAGAGTGAGCACTTTTAGGAATCTGTTCTACAGATAAATTCATGCCTGTATTCAAAGAAATACATAGAAGGATTTTCACTGCCCTGTTGGCTAAAAGAAGACTGGGAACAACCTAAATATCCCTCAATGAAAAAAAGTGGCTAAATATGTTATGACACATCTGTAAAATGGAATAGAATACCATGTAGCTGTAAAAATAAATAAATAAAATAAATCTACTTATGCTAAAATGGAAAAACTGCCGAGATGTATTGCTACATGTAAAAAGCAAGGAGCAGTATGAAATATATAAAATGCAACCATTCGTCTACGGCCATGCCACCCTGAACACGCCCGATGTCATCTGATCTCGGAAGCTAAGCAGGGTCGGGCCTGGTTTAGTACTTGGATGGGAGACCACCTAGGAAGACCAGGTGCTGTAGGCGTAAAAAGATATATAAATAAATAAAAATAAAATAAAATAAATAAAATGCAACCATTTGTTTTTTAAACGATCTGCCCAAATATGGTAATTCGTGGATTTAAGAAATTTTAGGACATGCAAAAAACAACGTTTGCTTCTAACGAAAGGAAACTAGGAGCCTGGGTTCAGAAGGGGATTTATATTTTACTGTCTATCTTCTTGTACTATTTTCATTTTACACTTATTACTTTTAATAAAATAATAATGTAAATAAAGTACTTAGCAGTCCATGCCAATGAGTGTTAAATATTACTGTTGTTGACGATGTTGTTATAATGAATTAATACTGATTTCTTTTGGTTAACATTACATTCCAAGGGCTCCTGCCCCTGGCTCCCTGCAAAGGCCTGTCTCCTGCCTCCTTGTTTTCTTCCCTTTTTTCTAAGGAAAATGAGAAACAGGAAACTGTGGAGACTAAATTCCTATTCTGGGTCTTCTCTGGAAGAAACAATTGCCACCTGGACATGTCTGCACGCCAGCCAACACAGCCCCGCTGCCTCTCGGAAAAGGTGTGAGGTTTCGCGCGAGGTGCTGGGCTGGTGGGGAGACCACTGCAGCAGATGGGATCCTGCCGCTGCGCCCCAGGAGGTGGCTCTCAGAGAAATGCCTGTCCTTGAACAGTCACCCTGACTTCAGAGTTTGTAGCGGAAGGTGACTGCCATCGCTGCTGCTGTGTGCCACCTGGGACTGGCATGTGGAGAGGAAGCTGGGTAAGAACATTTGCTCCAGAGTGGGGCTGCCCTGCCAGGCTGTCAGTGTGGCAGGCGGAATAACAGCCCCCTAAATATGTCCACATCTTAATCCCTGGAACCTATGAACGTTACCTTATAAGGCAAAAGGGATCTTTCTGATGTGATTAAGTGAAGTCTCAATGAGATGGGGAGATTATCCCGAGTTATCCGGGTGAGTCTGATACAATCACAGCAGCCTTTATAAAAGGGACATAGGAGGCTCAGAGTCAGAGGAGAAGGCCATGTGAGGATGAAAACAGAGAGATTTGAAGATGCTACACTGAGGCTTTGAAGACGGAAGAGAGAGCCGTGAACCAAGGAATGGAATCCTAGAAGCTAAAAAAGGCAAGGAAACGCATTCTCTCCGGGGCCTCATGAGGGAATATAATCCTTCCCATACCTCAATTTCAGCCCAGTGAAATCCATTTTGGACTTCTGACTTCCACAACTGTAAGATAATAAATCTGTGTTGTTTAAGGCTACTAAGCTTATGGTTAATTTGTTACAGCAGCCATCCAAAACTATACAGTCACAACCCGCTTCTCACTGTCTCTTTGCTCACCTCCGTTCACCTTCCCCTTTCAGCTGCCTTCCCAGGCAAATCTGACCCTCAAGATTCCAAATGGCTGCTGCACCTCCAAACCTCACATCCTCTCAGCTTCAAGTCCCCTGGAGAATTCTTCTTAGCTCATTTACATGGCCTGCCCACTCTCTGGCTCTATTGGGATGTGAGAGGAAGGATATGGCTGGAGGCACTATAAGAACTCTTCGATTTTATGGCAGGAAGAGCAACACAAGTCTGTATACCGTAGCAGTAAAGTAGTCATAAGGAGTGTGGATTCTGAAGCCATACTGCTGGTCACTACTATGTGAACCTGGGCAAGTTACTTGACCTACTGGTGCCTCTGTTGCTACACTTTAAGAGAGAGATAATAATAGCACTCGGCTCCAGGATTGTTATAAGAATTAAATGAGTTAATAAACATAAAGCACCTAGAAGCATAGCCTGGGATACAGAAAGAGTTATAAAAGAATTTTGCCATGATCTTCCCAGATTTTTTGAAGGAAAGGGAATAGATGCTGAAGTGGCTAAAAATCGATGACCTTCCACCATGGGGTGGGAGATTCTGGGTTAGGACGATGCGTATTTGTCTATTTCTAAAGCTTGAATGTAGGCTTTCTTAAGCCCAAAGCTTAGTACTAGGGGTGCAGTGAGAGGTTAGAGCTCCTGGCCCAGTATGGCTGCAAGTAACACAGGTGTGAGATAGAGGAGGGAGGAGGAGATGGTAAGAAAGACTGAGGCTGGAGAGGGGCAGTCCTGAGTTCTCAGTCAGAACCTTTGCACATTTATACGGCGCATATGACTAGATGCTGGGGACAGAGAGAGGAGGCACACACTGGCCCTGCCTCAAAGAGCACAGTGAGATGAAGGAGACGCAGAAATAAAACATGATAGTATAGCTGATCAGTGTGAGCACAAGTGTATTTACAAAGGGCTGGAACAGTTCAGAAGAGGGGCTGGTTCACTGCCCAGATAATCCTGGAAGGCTTTGGAGAAGAGGTGCTATGTGCTGGATGTTAAAAGGTGCCAGAACAATCTTTGGACAAAGAAGGTGAGGAGGGCAACCCAGGCAGAAAAAAACAGCTGTGCAAAGGTACGGTGGTATGTTACCACGAGAAAACAGACACTTTTAGATCCTGATCTCCCAGTGGGCTTGATATCAGAGCATCCTCGCCAGGGGCTGGAGTGAGTCAGCAGGCTGAACGAATAACATAGAGTTCTTCCCCCAGCCTGAAAGGTTTTGCAGGATCTCGCCTCCGCCTTCTCTGATCCCCGCTGGAAACACTTTCCTCTCGGGCCTTCTGCTCCTCCGGCTCACTGAGTTCAGACCTGCCTGATCAGACGATATCTTCTTGTGGCTGGTTCCTTCTCACCATTTAGATCCCCAGTCAGGTGTCACTGCCTGAGAAAAGCCTTCCCTGATTACTCGATAAAATAGCCACTCTCTGTCATAACGCTCGCCCCTTGTTAAAGTCTTGTTTGTTGAGTCAACTTTAGATCCATCCCGCCCTCCAAAATGTAAACTCCACAAGAGCAGGGCCTCTGCATGTTTTTTCACCACAGCGTCCTCGGCACCTTGAGATGTGCCTAGCACACGGTTGGTACCTGTGATGGCCGACTGTATGTGTCAGGTTGACTGAGGTGCCAGGCCATTTGGTCAAACATTATTGTGGCTGTGTCTGTGAGGGAGTTTCTGGATGAGATTAACACTTCAGTCAGTAGACTGGGCAAAGCAGATTGCCCTCCCCGGGGTGGGTGGGCCTCATCCAAGCAGTCGAAGGCCGGACTAGAACAAAAAGGCTGACCCTCCCCTGAGTAAGAAAGAATTTTTCCTGCTGACTGCCTTTGAATTGAGATTTTTTTTTTCCTGTCTTCAGATGCAAACTGAAACATCAGCTCTTCCTGGGTCTCAAGCCAGCGGCCTTCTGACTGGAACTGCACACTCGGCTCTCCTGGGTCTCTCTTACCAACTCACCCTGCAGATCTTGGGACTTCTCAGCCCCCTTAATCATGTAAGCCAGTTCCTTATAATTAATTGATTAATTAGTTAATTAATCAATCAACCTCCCCTATTGGTTCCATTTCTCTGGAGAAATCAGACTAATATAGTGCTCAATAAATGTTAGTAGAATGAATGAATGAACACCCCACTTACAAATCCTCTTTCTGAGGCAAAGTCTGTGTTAGACAGCCAAGCTCAAAATCAACAGTGTGGACCCCGGATGGGGGTGGGGTAGGGTTCCTGGAGTCACTGCCAGGAACCTATATGGGATCTTCCAGCTCTGGACAAAGGACAAAGGATGGTCCTCCCTGTAAAAGGAAGACTAGCTTCTAGTCATAGCTTGTGCCCAAATCCTTCATCAGACCTTCCCTCCTCTCCACCGAGGATGGCTTCCCTCAGCTGCCCAGCACTTGCCACCATGACTGGATGGCGCGCTGGACTATGGTGGGTCTTCCTTGATTCATCCTTCTGTGACATGGCAATTGCTCGCCGGCCCTGGGGTCAGCCAAACTTGGATCTGAGAACCAGCTCAGCCAGGATGTCGATAAACCTTTAAAAGCTGTCCTGTGAAGTCTGTGCCTTTCATATTTTTCCTTAAACACTGTTCTCAAGGTTGCAAAAGCACAAGTCTGACCCGCCTTCTTGAGCTGCATCTCCCATGAAGCTGTTTGTTATAACATACCCCTGAGCAGCATCCCCCACACAGCCTGTACTGTCCCCAGCAATGTCATATATTGTCCCTATGCAGTATCCCCATGCAGTGTCCTCCCAGTGACATGCGGTGACTTGGGCAGCATCCCCACACAATGTCCCTATGCAATATCGCCACTCAGTGTTCCTACAGTCTTTTTTCTAACTTACTTAAAAATTAATAATAACTACTTTTTCTTGCTATTGTTACAGGCCAGTGACAAAGATTCTGTTCTTGACCAAGCTCTAAGCCAAGCCCCAGGAGCTTGGCCTATAAAGACTTGAACAAATGCGTGATTTCTAACAGGTCAAGGCCACATCCCTAGGATGACCCTAGCCCCCCTTAAAGTGCCTGCCTGAGAAACTCAAGGCCAAAAGAACTGACTGTTCTACCTGAGGAGTGTCCCTGTCCCCCAACCTCTGTGGGAAGGGAGGAGCTACGCTTCGATAGGTGCCACTTAACAAACCCTAATGGGTTTGACATGGACCAGCCCCCACTTCCTGCTTTTGTAATTTTTCACTTCCCTGACTCTACTGAGTACCCCCTCCCTCCCCTCCCTATCCCCTCAGTCTCCCTTTAAAACACTCAGTCACTGCTGTACAAATCAAAGTTGAGTTCGCTCACTCTGGACTCTTTTCCCTATTGTGAGAAGATGCTACTGATTAAAATCTGTCCTTACCACCTCAACCAGTGCCCAGCTTTGTTTATCTGGGACACCAGGCACTGAGGAATGTGTTTCCCATTACGGTATCTCATTTGATCCTCAGAAGAACTCTACAATGTGGGGAAACTGAGGGTCTGAGAAGTCCCTTGCTGAAGACCATGGAGCTGGAGTGCAGTGGACCCTGCAGTCCTACCCACTACATACTTCCTACCACAGCCTTATTACAGAGAAGAAAGGGATCATTTGAATCAGAGAACAACATTCTAATCCCAAAGCCTACATGGCCACAGGTTCAAAGCAGACATCAATACTGTCCACCAGTGTGGCAGCTACAGGCCCACCCTCATGAGCAGTGGCAGATGGCTTTGGTGACTAAGGCTGAGGTTTGCAGGGAGCCAGGCTCTGGGCTTCAGCAATCACATCCCATTTTCCTGAGATCATCACAGAAGCTTTGCTCCTCTGCCTCTCAAGGAATCAATTCTGACCCTGGAGTCCAACTACCCAAATGAGTTTACAGCACGCTGGAGCTTTTGCATGGGACCTGGGGTAGAAGCAGGACAGACGAAGGGTTCCCCACCCTCTTGCAGGAAGGAATTTGCTTTGCTCCTTTTCCGTGAGATTAGAAATACATTCCAAAGCTCCTGTGAAATCTGGTGGGCAAAAGGTGAGTGTGAGCAGCGTTGGAGGTTCTGGTCTCTACTCTAAAGGGAATCACAGTCCCTTTGGAGGATCTGACTGTTTAAAACTAGTGTTGAGAAAGGAGTCCCACACTTAATATCTGAAGACTCAAGTTTGAGGCTTCAATATATCACATGATCCCTCTGGGATTCTGTTTCTGTAACTCAAAAACGGTAGCAATATCTCCAGCAGCACCTACCTTAACTGCTTGGTGTGTCCATGCCACAGGGAGACCAAAGTGATCAGTCCAAGGTCAAGAGTGTCTATCCTTAACAACCTAGTAGACCTTTCACAAGTCAAACAACCTAATTGCTGAAGGACAGCTAGCTCTCCACCAAAAAAAGCAGTAATGTGTTGTATTGAAAGCTCTCTTTTCTTTTTTTCTTTTTTTTTTTTTTTTAGTAGTTTGGTATCTATGCATTTTAGCTTTGGAGAATAAATTTCAAGTTGGGGAGATTCATTTTTTTTTTAATGCAAATTGGCTTTGATTTGGAAAGAGCTGTGACGGAGTTCTGGGGTGGGGCCTCTGATCTTAATGGCTACATTTGCATATCAATGGCCTCTCACTTCATTCGCTGCCTCGGCCACCCTCTGAGTTTAGATGGCTCAAGACATAATGGAAAGATGGGAGAAATGCTGGTTGTTCTTTTTTAAAACATTTAAATATAGAAACTGCTTTGAAATAAAAATTTCCCCAGGACTTTTGAAGTTGGACTGAGCAGATAAAATAGATAATCTCTTATCACGCTTACCAAGACTGTAAAATCTCTGAGGTACCTTTCAGATGAAAATGAGGACTTGGTTTGGGGAGGCTGTCTGGGCTGGAGATGGACATGTGAGAGCCCTCTAAGCCTTGCGTGGGGCTTGGATGAGATGATGTCAAGAGGAGGTGCAGGCGACTCCAGCATCCTGCTCTGTAAAACTGTCTCCACCAAATGCTTTGGGTCCTTGGCCGAAGCAGTTCTTCTACACGCCGTGTGTGGCATCTGGGTACCTCACTGCTGATGTGCTTTTCGCCCTTTCGTTAATACAATGGCTAGTTTGTATTCTTGCCAAGGATATAGGAGCTGAATCTAATCATGAGGAAACAATCAGACAAATTCAGATCACGGGTCAATATACAGAACCAGTAGCCTGGTTCTTTCAAAGGTGCCCATGTCGTGAAAGACAAGAAAATAAAATAAATCAAGGGGGCAATCCTAGAATCTAAATTAAAGGAGATGAGGAAAACATGACATTCAAACGCAGTGATTTATCCTTGATCAGAGCATAAATCTAAAAGAAAAAATATAAAGGATACTTTAAGGGGAAGAGGGAAAACTCAAATACGGTTAGAGAATATTTTTTATATCAATGCTAAATGTCTTGGCTGTGATCAGGATATTAGGGTTATGTAGGAGAATTTCCTGGATTTCAGGAAGTATATGCTGACATGTTTAAGGATATATGTCTGCCATTTTCAATAGGCTCAGGAAAAAAATTTTAAATACATAGAAAGAGAGAGAAATAAAGCAAATACTGGAATATGTTAACAAACCGGAGACTCTAAGTGAAGGTTATATGTGTATTCATTATACTACTCTAGGAAATTTTCTTTAAACTTTAAATTTCTCAAAATAAATGGGGAAATTGCAATGAAATCAACTTTTTTTTTTTTTTTTTGAGCTCAAACTTCTGAAACCAACTACTCAGAATCAGATCAAAGTTCACAAGTTAAGGGTACAGCCCTCCATAAGAATGCCTTTACTATAGACACCAGCCATAACTTTGGGGGTCGTCAGGCCACCCACACATCTGACCAGATGGCTATGAATTCAGGAGTTTCCATCACCCCTTCAGATTCTGTAATTCACTAGAATAAGTCAGAGAATTCAGGAAAGTGCTGTACTTACAATTACTGTTTTATATTGCAAAAGAATGCAAATCAGAACCAGCCACAGAGAGAAACACTCAGAGAAAAGTCTGAAAAGGTCCCAAATGCAAAACTTTCATTGTTCTCTCCACTTCAAATCATCATGTGTTACCGTCTAGTCATACCAATGTGTGATGATACAGAGTATTAAAACCAGGGAAGCTCACCCAAGCTTTGGTGTCCATAGTTTTTACTGGGGTCTCATTAATAAGCATGATTGATTGAATCATTGGCTACACTCCTCCTCTTCTCCCCAGAGGTCAAGTTGGTATCACATGGCTCAAAGCCCCAACCCTCTCATCACAAAATTGGTCTTTCTTTAAGTGGCCAGTCCCCATCCTGAGTCACCTAATTAGCATAAACATTCAGGGTCCACCATGAATAACAACAACATTCCTATCACTCATTATTTCAAGAATTTACAGGGTATCTTCCAAGAACCAGGGACCAAGGCCGCTCACATTCTTTATTACACAGAAATAAGACAAAATATTTTTTCGAACAAAATTTAAAAAAAACTTTCATCAAGAACCACAATAGGTAAGGCTACGGCATTTGAATGAAAAACTATCAGACTCCAGAGACACTGTCTCAGCTCCATGCAGCCTCCAACAGCACCATCTGTTTGCATCTTGAGTTTAAAGAGGCCACTTAGATCTCGCAACAGTTCCCATTTCAAAGGCATTAGGATAAGTCATTTCTCTTTTCTGCAGCAAGTCAGCTGCAAACAGTAAGTACACAGTTGTGTAGGAGTGACGAATGGAAGAAAATAATTTACATTTGTTGTTCAATACTTCTCAATTCAATTTAATATGCCAAATTCTTATGATAATCACAGCCTATACTACTTGAGTCAAATCAGATCCTTCTAACTCTCCAACTCAAACAGAAAAGAAGTCAGGATTCCACAAGCAATGCGAAAAAAATCACTGTATAATTATAAATTAGAACCGTAATCAGCCCTCTGGCCCCTGGGGCTTCTTCAACACTCGGCTGTGAACCAAAATGACTTACTGTGAATGTATCTGCAGGAGAAGAGCTCCAGGCACAGGACAGAGCTGAAAAACTGGAAAGAAGAAATATTCATGAAAAATTAAAAGAGGAGGCTTGTTATCTGGCAAATAGAGAATCTAGAAGCATCAGTATTCTCTCTGCAACTAGTTTGTTTTTAAATATGAGAGTGATACATACACATAGGAAAAAAGTATTGAACAGTGAAAGAGTATAATACCAGTTATATCTAAAATGTAACAACTCTGTCAAGAAGGGCACAGACCAATCGCAACAGATTCTAGCAACTGTATTAGAGAGGACCCGCTGAACAACAGTTTGGATACACAACGAAAAAGAGTTTTCTCACCCCAGACATCCTGCTGCACTCCCCACAGGTAACCTCTGTTAATTTCTTAGGACTTGGTCTAGAAATGTTTTATACATATATCAGCATATCTGTGTATTTATAGATCCCTTTCGTATAGATTTGTTTTTGAAAATACCACTGTTCTATTGCATACCTGTTTCTTTTAACAATATATCTTGGACATCTTTCTACATCTTCACACATAGAAGCTACTTCATTTTTGTGAAGCTCAAGCAATGCTACTCAAAAATATGATCTGTACACCAGTGTTAGTCCAGGAACTGACTCAAGTAAGACCAGTAAGAAACAGCAGACTATCTACTTCGAGCAGCACCACAATAGAATATGTTCACCATAAATTATTTAACCAATCTCCTCTTGATGGGCACTTAGGTTCCTACAGGTGAACATTCTTATATGCATACATTTTTATGTACTTGGGAGAGTACTTCTATGGGATAGATCCTCAGGAAAAGAATCAAAGATTGTATAATTGATGACAAAGCTGATCATGATGGCACCAGTGGTTAGAAGTCACCTCAGAGAGAACTAGTCCAACTCTTGCATTTCACTGATGAGAAACGTAAAACCAGAAAGGTACGAGCAAGGTCCAAAGCCAAGCAAGCCCATAGCCCATAGCAGAAGTAGGAATGGCCCTAAGTCCTCTGAAAGGCACTGGATGTCAATGAAGCAAAGGCCTTAGAGTCCACACCAAGAAGATGGATGGATACACTCACCCCACACAGTGACTCCATCTCTGATATCATGATAACTTGGAACAATTAAGGGCATCTAAGGTCGCCCTGGGCCTGATCTGCAGGTAATCCAGTCCTGTTTTCATAGGCTTTGCTAGGCCTCCTAGGAATACCAGTGAAGGGGACTATAGAACACAATGCTTGGACTGATTTAAGCCATCCCTTGGAGGAAGGAAGGAAAAGGTTGCATTAGACCAGGATATCCTAAGAAGGCAGATAATTCACCTGGAACTTAGAAGAGTTAAATGATAGTGGGCTTCGATCAGAGTAAGAAAAAGAAAGTGAAAAGGAATTAAGGCAAATGAAGGATTAAAAGGACAGAGAACAGAGCTGCATAAAACAAGGACAAACACAGAGGTTTAACAGAGGCTAGAAGAATTGTTCACAGAATTAGGAGAAACACAGCACTGGAATCTTGGAAGCCAAGAGAAGAAAGTTCTGAGAAGGAATAAGTGGACAGCAGTGTCAAATGCTGCAGAGGGCTCAAATGAGGTGAAGACTTTAAAATATCCATTGTATGTGGCAACATGGAAGCCACTGGTGAACTTACTGAGTCACTTCAGTAAGGCACTGCCAGCAGAATCCTGGTTGCAGTGACTTGAGGAGAGAATGAGAGAAAATGGAGCCATCAAGTGTAGATCATTACTGGGCAAACTGGTTGAGAAGGAGAGCGAGGGGGACGATGGCCGCTGGGGGTATACAGGAGCATGTCCTAGACCTTTACTCAAATTCAGCACACACAGGCAGGTCCCTCATTCTCAAGGCCAGAAGGGAAAAGGGAGTCTCAGCTTTCTGTACCAGCCTCTGCTGTACAGAATCATGGTTCCTGGGGAACCATGGATAATTTGTATAAATTATCCACAGTAACAGAACTCTGTGCCCATACTGTTTGCAAGATGTATGCATGGGGTATGATAATTGCAATAGCCACCATTTACTGAGAGCTTATTTAAGCAAAGCTAAGAGCTTTACATAAATTATCTCATTTAATCCTCACAACAACTCTGTGAGGTGGGCCTTATTATTTTCTTCAATTTGAAAATGATGAAACCTGAGACACAGAGAGTTTAATTAGCCTGCTCCAGGTTCTCCAGCCAACAAATGGCAGCATTGGGATTCAAACCCAGCCTCAGTCTACTCCAATGCTAGTTCTTCTAACTGTGAAGCCAGCCAGGGTCCCTCAAGCTGGACTCCAAATCACAGGCCTTGGGATCACCTGGGCAGCATTTGAAAAATGCAAATTCCCGGGTTCCACAAAAGATCTGACTCCAAATCTATAAAAGTGGAGCCCAGAATCTGTACTTCTATCAAGCGCCACAAACGATTCTTATGCTCACAAAGTCTTTTGTGAAATATTTACTTCCTTATTGTTTGAGCTGCCTGAAGTTGGTCTTCGCCCACATTGGGAGTCACAGTCTTCCCTGATGATAAGGATGGCCTGGACTGCTTGTCTGAGATAAAGCCACTTCTCAGGCCTTAACTTAGACCTGTTAAATAAGGATTTCCAGAGACAGGCCTAACAATCTGTACATTTAGCAAGTCCGCCCAGGCAATTCTTGTCTTCAGAGAAGGCCTAAAAACACTGTTCTGTGATTCGCAGTTGAAAGCATCCTTAGCACCACTCTGGGCTCTAATGTCGGTTCTAACACCTAATCATTCCAAGCTTCTTCATCTGTAAAATGTGTATAAATATGTCTGCCTGGTAGAGCCATTGTGAAGATCAGCACTGTGCCAATTAGAATTAGATTTACCTGCTTATAACAAAACTAAAGCAACAGTGGCTTAAACAAAAGGGTTTGTTTTTCTTCTAAAGTATGGAGCTAGGCAATACAGAGCTGGTATGAGGTCCCTAATCTTTACAGATGAAGACTCTTGCTATCTGTCTGCTCTTTCCTTATTAACATATTGCCTCTTGGCACAAAACAGCTGCTAAGGCTGCAGTCATTTTGTCTATAATCCTGCCAAATGGAAGGGAAAAGGTATGCACCTTCTAGCCAAATCAGATCCCCTTGAGGAACACTTCTGGAAGGTTCTTATAACACTTCTTTTTACATCGCATGACCAGAACCACATGATCGGTCATAGAACCACACCTAGTTGCAAGGAAGGCTGGGAACTGAAATCTTTCAGTTCAGCAACAGGCTTTTGCCATTCCAAATAAATGAGGCTTCTGTTACTTAAAAAGAAAAGCAAATAAATATTGGTGTAGCCGTCACAAAAATGTGCTCCCACGCCTTCCTGTTGCAGGGAGCTGAGACCCGCTACTGTCGTGCTTTGAAATCCATTGGCCATGCCTCCCATGGGCTGCACCTCACCAATGGCTGAGTGTGGTGGGGTACAAAGTCAGACCCAGTCCTGAGAGACAAGGGACTCCTTTGTTGGTTAACTCTGGCTCAAGAACTGCCTGACAGCTTTGCCAAACCTCCGTTAGACTGGATTTTCCCTAAACCGTTCGATCATCTGGGACACTTGCACCCATCCTTCTTTCCCTCTCTCCTTCAGTTGGGTTCTGATGGCCCTCCTGGCATTCTCTACCTCCCTCCCTATTCCCTTTCACAAGCGTACTTCCCCCGGTAAAATCCTTGCACTTTTAATCCCATCTTCTCGAAGGATATGGACTAACAAAATTGGCAAAGCAATTCACAGTCTCTAGCACAGATTCAATAATGCATGCAACGCTTGCATAACTCAGGGATGGATATGTAGTAGATACTCAACAAACAGCAGCTGTGTGGTGATAATGGCGGGGGGGAGGGGAAGTAGCGCAGAGCCAGCCACAGAGAAAGGCGTGTTCACAGATGGGGAGGGACGTCGGGTCTGAAGCAAATCACTCTGACTCTCCTTCACCTCCAGAATATTTCTATTAGAGTAAATCTGGTTAAAATTGGCACCAAAGTCAGTATGAAAGGGGGAAAATAGACTCTAGTTGTCATCAGAGGAAAATTGAACTGTTATTACTTACCATCAGCCATTTCAAGTCATTTTTCAACAAAAAGAAAGGAAAAAGATAAATAGGGCAGAGCTGAGACAAAATTGCACAAAATAAACCCAATGTCCTGGGCAACGCTGCTTCTCATGTTGGAAAAACGGTGACCAGAAATGACTTCTCACAATGACCTAAGAACACTATTACCATGAGAAAGTTTTCAGTACGGAAATTAAAGCGCATGCCAATATCTAGAAAAATAATAAAAGAATTCCAACGAGAAAACATAGCATGAGGGAAGGCACGATGGGGGTAAAAGGTGGATGTAACCTATATATGAAACAAAAGTTTCATGGAATTTAACCAACATCACATACTTCGCACATGGTAGGGGCTTAACGAATGATGGTCGCCCAGATAACTGAATCTCTCTCTCTCAAGGTTGTACTTCACCCTTCATTCATTCATTAAAGAAAACTTTGTAGAAAGTCTATTATGTGCCAGGCCCTGTGCTAGGCACTGAAGGTGCCACAGTGAACAAGACAGTTGATGTCCCTGCCCTCATCATCATTCTGCGGAGAAACCTCCTTTACAGACATTTTATGGGCCCCTCTTCCTCTGTGTTTCCATGGACACAGCCTGAATTAGCACTCTCATCTATCAGATTTAAAGCCCATACATTGCTTCTGAAATACCTTCTCAGTCTCCAAAACCAAGTTGATGCACCCATGTAAATTTATCCCTGATGCACTTTTGGATTTCCATTGGACTCTGTATTAGTTATCTATTGCTGCATAACAAATCACCCCTTCTCCAAACTTAGCAGCTTAACAAACATTGATGATCTCACAGAGCTAAGGAACGACTTGGCTGGATGGTCTAGGTCAGGGTCTCTCATAAGGTTTCAGCCAGGGTGTCAGTCGGGGCTACGGTTATCTGAAGGCTTGATGGGGGCTGGAGGATCTGCTTCTAAGGTGGCTCACACACTTGACTAGCAAGTTGATGCTGCCTGTTGCCAGGAGGCCTCCGTTCTTTGCCACATGGGTCTCTCCAGAGGGCTCCTCATGACATGGCAGCTCACTTTTCCCAGAGCACGCGATCTGATAGAAAGACCGAGAAACCAAGCGAGAAACTGCGATGTCTCTTATAACCTGATCTCAGCAGCGACACATCACCACGTCTCCTGTATTCTGTAGGTCACACAGACCTCCTCTTGACACAATGTGAGAGAGGCTCCACAAGGGTGTGAAAACCAGAAAGCGGGGTTCATTGGGGTCATCCTGGGGACTGGCCGGCACCAACTCCACCCAAAGCCTTGCAGGGAGACGGGGCGTGCGCAAATTTCTCTGTGTGAAAATACAGTAGTCGCCTCTTATCCACGGTTTCACTTTCTCCAGTTTCAGTTACCCACGGTCAACTGTAGCCCAACAATAGTAAATGGAAAATTCCAGAAATCAACAATTTATAAGTTTTAAATTGCATGCTATTCCGAGTAGCATGATGAAATCTCGTGGGGCCCCGCCCAGGGCATAAATCATCCCTTTGTCCAGTGTATCCACGCTGTACGTACAGTACAATAAAATCTTTTGAGAGCAAGAAGCACATTCACATAACTTTTATTACAGTATATTGTTATAATTGTTCCACTTCATTATTGTTGCTGATCTCTTGCAGTGCCTAATTTATAAATTAAACTTTATGACAGTTATGCAGGTATAGGGAGAAACATGGTATATATAGGGTTTGGTACTATCTGCAGTGTCAGGCATCCACTGGGGGTCTTGGAACATATCCTCCACAGATAAGCAGGGACGACTGTATACAAAGGCACACGGTAGTGAATTTACTGTCCTGGAACCCCAGTGTTTGAGCCCCATAAACCCACTTTTCCTCAGTTGCAGTTTAGCATCATGCCACAGGCCTGCATCGAAGGACTTCATAGAAACAGCTCCAATTAAGTCACTGGTATTTGTTTCACTGCTCAGTCAGTGTCCTCTCTGAAGACCCACAGGAAAAACATCTCTCTGGTCTCAGGATCAGGAAAAGTTGTGTTTCTCCTGAATAACGACTTTGTTTTCCTCCTATAAAACCTGGAATTTTATTGCCATTCATGTTTCCCTCTTTCCTCTGGCTGTTTAGAAGCTCAGAACCAACTGTGTGCTCGCATCCATCTGCTTGATATAACGTCATCCTGGAGTTATTTTTTCCACTTGTTCTCTATTCTGTCCAACTATCTCAACTTTCCATTTTATCCTTTTGTATATTTGTGCTTCTATCACTCATCTGAAAGCTTTTGTGGACTGGAGTACAAAAGCATAATAAAATTAAAGTTTTTGTGCAAAGACTGATGACTTGCACACATGTGCCATCTAGTGGTGAGAGTGATAACTACCAGAATAGAACCCTCTGATTTTTCAGGTTTGTCTTTGCAGGGAAGAAGAGTAGGAGGGATGGAAGGGGAAGGAGACTAAGACTTCTGTGTTTTGTCAAGGAAAAGAGACTGCTGGGGGTTAAAAAGACTCCACGCAGGGCAAAAAAAAGTAGGTGATTCGATGGCTGAAATCTAACATGACTTAGTGGAATGTGAAGCAGCAGCCAAAAAACAGTAAAGACCTTGCAAATGAGGAAGGCACTAGCGATGCAAGGGTTAAGTGAAAGGTGTTAGAAAAACTAAACAATGAAAATAGGCCAGATTCAAGCATATGATCACTTGAAAGGTACTTAATGTGGTTTGATTGCAGATGTGACCAGCCATTTTTTAAGCATTCACATTACCTTAGGAAGAAGCTTAGAGTCTAATGTTTTTGTTTTACTTATGAGAAAACTGGGGCCCAGAGGCACTGAGCACCTTGTCCAAGGTCTTATAGCCTGTTAGTCACAGGTCCAGGGTGACCCTGAGACCAGTCCTCTTTCCCCAGAACCACACTGCCTCTAATCATATGTAGCAGATGCTCATTTGGGTTTTCATTTTGCACACAGGATTTCAAAATAAAAATCCGATTATCACATAAAAGTGCTGGATACAGCATGTTTCCAAGGAATTATTACTCACTGGTTTTGCAGCTGTCCCTTGGCATACCCCAAAGGGTCAGGATGGAGGAGGAGGTTATGAAGCACTGGTTTCATTAATCTTCACTGGATGACAGAAGCCATTAGTCCATAATAAGGAGGGATTCTAGAAGCCAAACGCAGTAGCTGAGGAAGCCCTAGCCTAGGGAAGAGAAAGTAAATTCATTCATCCGCAGTGTTAACCTAGCACTTGCTCTTGGCCAGGATCCAGGGAGGATGCTGGGGTGGTAAGACAACAACACATTGGCCATATCCAGGAACCATATATGTTCCATCTGTCTGTGCTCTGATGTGTTCTCGGGCATAGCGTGAGCTACAGTTTAAGGTATAGCCTGGATCTGCAGGACCTTTGCAGACCTAACCCAGGGGTCTGTACTCTCAGGGAGAGCTGTCTTGGAAACAGCCTGGAGTCAGGGACCACTGGTGGGGGCAGAAGTGAGGGTGGGGGTGCTAGAGCTATTGCTTAAGTGGAACTTGAGACATTACCATATGGAACAGCGCAAATATAGAACTGTTTAATCACCTCAGAGTTCTGTTGGACAGCATTAGCCAAGAGTGCCCTTTCTTAAATTTTCTGCTTCTCTGAGTATTACCGGTTCTTCTAGGCCCTTCAAATTACTGATATAAGCAGAGACATAAAGAATCACTGGTTTCTGGAAGAGGCGGAGCCCCAGTATAATGGCTTTTCTGGATCAGATGTACAGAAATACAAATGACCTACCTAAGATAGAGGGGATTTGAAGTTCAGTTTAAAATTTTCAGGATTCTGTGCCAGGTCTAGGTCCCTATCCCAGGTTCCCCATTACCGGTTGGGTGATCTTTGGGGTAGCTTTTGGGCAGCAGCTTTCTTGCCAGCAAAAAAAAAGCTGAGATTCACAATGGTTATGAGGATTAGATGAGACAGTGGAAGAGACAGTGTCTGGCTCATGGTAAGTGTAGATTTCTTAATCAGCTCTTCTTGACCTTTTGGATGTTAATCTCTACTCTGCTGCGGGTAGAAGCCACAGGTCACCTTCACATCAGATAGCAGGTAGAGGCCAGTGATGGCTAGCTGTTCTACTCATTCTCTCATATTTGTTATGAACACACCAACTGCCTGGCCTCGTGTTCTGCAGTTCTGGATCATATGGAGCTAGAAAACAAATCTCTGAGAGGAGAAACTCACCGTCTCATGGGAGAGATCAGTAAGCAAATGAATAATTATACAGCCAGGAAACCAGAAGTTAACTGAGAGAGCACTGAGGGAAAATCACAGAGGAGGTGATATTGAGGCCAAGACAGGACAGGTGATAGACATTTGCCTGCTCAGCAAGAATATGGGAGAGGGCATACCAAGCAGAAGTAACAGCACGTCCGAAAAAAAAAAAAAGGAGACTGTAACTATAAAGCAAGATAAATCCAATTACGAAGGTCCTTAAGCACTAGGCCAAGGAATTTGCCTTGTAGGGGGCACAAAGCCTCTACAAGAGAGTAAAGTCATCATATTTGAGTTTTGAAAAGATTTCTATGTTGTCAGTGTGGATCAGTTTAGATGAGTTAAGACTGGAGAAAGGGAGGCCAGCCTCAATTTGCTCTACCTTCTCCCAACCTCACTCCAGCCCTTGAATAACAATAGAAGTTCTTACCTATCCCAGGGCCTTTGCACTTGATGTTCCCTCCTCCTAGATCACTCCACTTTGGCGGTTACAAAGCTTCATTTTTCTCAGCTTTCAGGTCTCAAATCAAGCATTCCTTCCTTTCCTTAATTTCCCAATCTAATTTATAGTTCCCTCCATTCTCTTTTGTAGCACCCTATTTTTTCTATTTACTACAGTTTTAAATTTTATTCTCATTTGTGTTATGTAATTAGTATGTCTTCTCTATTAGATTATAAACTCCGTAAGGGTAGGGTTGTGTCTGCCCCCATTCAATACCGTGCCCCAGCATGCAGCACAATGCCTGGCACTTAGCACACCCTCAATAAATACTGAATGGATGACACTGTTAGTGTAATGTCACCCTTAAACTAAGGCAGTAGCAGAAAAACTGAGAAAAGGAGACTAACACCACACGAAGTGGACATGACAGGTTAGAGACAGGAATCAGAATTAGTTCCGATTGTACTGAGTTCTGACTACACAACTAGCTGAAGACCTTTAGCAGGTCAACCCCTTTATCCACCACACCTTCAGTTTTCCTCTCCGTGAAATGAGAACGACACCACTGCAGCTGGACAGAACAAATGTCCTCCAAGGCAGAAATAAGGCTTGGGCTGGGACCGAGGGTCCTGGTGGCCCACTTCAGGGGAGTGAGCACCAGCGAGAACTCGACACTCTCTGCAGGCGGAAGTAACTGCCCGATAGAAGTCCTGACTTAAAATAGATCCCTCCCACCCCAACAGGCGCGGCGCCACGGTTCTTTGTACCCTCATAAAGCATCCGACGAGCAGCAGAAGGGTGGGGGGTAATTTAGGGCTGTTGTCATTTGTTTCTTTTAAAATATTTTCCCCATTTCTCAGATCTCTCTAAAAATTGCTTAATCGAAATCTAAACTTAAAGAAATCTCAAGACAATAGGGTAGAAGAGAGATTCCAGCATGGGATAAGCAAGAGGTAGATGGGTAGATGCTCGTGCGCAGCGCCACCCGATGGTCGGGGAGAAGCTAGTAGCCTCCTCTTCCCCATTGGTCCCGCCCCACGCGCGACCTTCACAGCCTGGGGAAACGCGAGAACCAGGAGGACTCGGAGACCTCGATGTTACTACATTTCCCAGAGGCCTCTGCGCAAAGGAAGGGACAGTGCCGCGGCTCGCTTCCTCCGCCTCCAGAGTGCAGATGTTTTAATCTTCACCAGCCAGTCAAGTTCTCCATGGACTTGGGGCAAACCCGACACCACCCTAGATATATAAACAGCCAGGAAGAATAAGCACTGCAAGGTCCTCTGGGAAATGTAGTTTCCAGGAAGGCTTCTGGGAAACAGAAAGGCAGCGAGCTTTTGCAGCCAATTAGAGCCTGGCTCGGTCACAGGATCTGAGCAATGTGGTCTTCTAGGGCTTTGCTTTTGCTTTTGCTGCTGCGAGAAGGGTTTCCCAGATATGGGCGGCAGTTCCCGCCACTGTGTGGACTCGACCTCTGGACTGGCTTCCTCAGTCTCTGAGCCGTTCCTGTTGACCAGCGCTGACCGTATATTGCATGTACTTAAACTTGCCATGACTTCTGTGACCTCGAGTTAACTTGCAGGCTTTTATAGGACCTGACCATGCTCTATTACCTTGGCCTGGGCAGCAGCCAAACAACCGGCCACTCGAGTTGCTTCAGAGCTTTACTGAAAAAGCTACTAATTAGTTCTTGGGTCGCCTCATCTTTGGGGACGTTTCCCGCTACTGTTCTCACTCCGCCACCTTGTCCTCACCCATGACTGTCTCCTCAGAAGCTTAAGTCACGGGACCCCTCTTTTTTCTCGCTATCAACCCCTTCCTAGTTACATTTCTTCCTCTACCTGTCTTGCTTCACTTCCTTCAGTAGCAACCCCAAACCGTAGATAAATATAATTACCTGCTTTGGTTTTGCTAGGTGCTCCTGGAGAGGGAAAACTATTATCACCTAACTTCACAGGTTGGTGCCGTTGGAATCAAGGTCTCAGACTTCAGCTAACCCAAAGCTCAGTGGATTAGGGCAGCGTTGGGGAAGATAAAAATTAGAGGCAGGGAGTCTGCTGCAGAGACCTCTGGAAGAAAGACAAGGCTTTAGAGGCTATCGTTGTTGCCCTACACCTCATGTTTGTCTTTTAGGAGGGTGAGAATGAAATACAGAGCAAGGCAAAATACTAGTTATGAGAATATTCTAGAATGGCACGTTAGTAAGAAAGAATTCTGTAAAGTCGCAAACAAGTGTTAAGTAACATAAACGATAAAATTAGAAAACTTATCAGAGACTAAACTGCTGTAAATTAAAAGCTAAATGAGGCCAGAGACAAAGTCCTTTAGACTTTTTGAATTGAAAGAGATTGGGTGTTTCTGATGGAAAGCCAGGCCGAGGCAATGTTTTATTACTTTTCAGAAAGATTAAGATTATAAAAAAATCTCTCGAGAAGTGGCAGGTGTAAGAGGACCGTGGAAATCAGTAACTAATCTGGCTTAAAAAAATAATTTTAAAAAACAAGTCTATCCTTGAGGAGAAAAGGAGATCTACAACAGATATGTTTGGACATTTCAGAGGCCCCTACTGTGTAGCCTGGGCTCCTGCTGTCACACAGGCCATTAAGCAAGCTTTAGAGTCCTCTGATGGAGACCACACACAGCCTGAAACTTCACAGGAGTGCTGCCAAGCACTGGAGAAGAGGTTGGGTTTTATTTTGTTCTCTTACAATAATAATGTTTTATTAATTTATATCTTTCATTCTATAGCATGAGGTCTATTTTTCATGCAAAAAGTCCATGAAGTAAATACTTTAAATCCTATCTATGGTGTTTTCACATATCAGGTGATATTAGGTATAATTAAGAAAAGCAACAAACTGGTAAGTTAACAGTTAACTTGAAAAGGTATTGCTTTGAAAGCAATCCAATTTATTACACTTCTACATACCAACCTTACCACCTGATTCTAAATTTAAAGGCTTGCTGTTTACCAACAGGAAATTACAGCTACATTTACATGTGTCTGAAGGAAATGCATGCAAAGAATAGCCACATCTTTATATGCAAGGCAAATATCTGGAATTAGATAAAACAATTCTGGAATCCCACACTGGACATTAATATTTTAGGAGCAGAACACAAGATCCCTAAGGAACAAGAAAACCTAAACATTGCAGGGGGGGAAATCATGAAGATAGCAGTTTTCATTAAGGTAGAGCAATGCATCTCAAATTATTTATGCAGGAGCAGTTTATTTGTTTTCAATTCATTGCACACCAATACTTATGTAAAATAAGAGTTTATTTCTAGGAAAAAAATAAAATAATGAATTATAAAATATAAAATACAAGACCGTATTTTTCTATTAGATTCAACATACATAAAATCACTCTAAAATTGCTATAAAAGTTCCCAAACACTTAGGCTCAATTCTTACATTTAGTCCATGCAGACCAAATCACCAACTCACACTTGTCTAAGGACCATATTTTGAATAGCACTGAGATAAAGCATCTAAAAGTAGAGATCTGCCAGAAGCACATCACATATTACTCCCTGGATCAAACTTCCATTATTTTTATAATAATTGACTTTTATTGAAGTTGTAATTCTGTATAGTTTAAAGGTCAGCCAGAAGTACAATTTTTTAAAAAACAAGAAATACAATTTTTTAAAAAACAAGAGTCCTCTGCACCTTCCTTCACCTCCCTACTCCCTTTCCTTTTCCTATTTCCTTCCATATTTCTGAGCAATAAATATATAATGCTGTCTAAGTGGCATAGTTCATTCTAAGATACAAATAATGAATATCCATCACCTATTAAGAAATAAAGCTTTACATTTATAGCTGAAGCTCTGTATTACTCTCCCTGATTTCATTCCCCCTGCCAAAAGTAAACCACATTTGGTTTCTATTCGTGTTTATTATTCCCATACACGACTTTTTATACTTTTACTAGATATGTCTATATTTCCAAACCAAATATATATTGTTTTTTGTGTTTTTAACTTTTAGAAAAATAGTATAATACTTTCTGAAAACTTTTCCCCTTACTGTTTTTGAGAATCATCCACAATGATATATATAATTTATCATTAATTTCCTCTGTTGTACAGTATCTCATCTCATTATATGAATATACCACAGTTTATTTACCCATTCTCTGTTGATGGACATTTGGATAGTTTCCCATTTTTTATTATTACAAACAATGTTGCAATGAACATTCTTGTAAATGCCTCCTCATGTACAAGTTCAAGAACCTAGGGTATATACCCATGCAATTCTATGTGATTTGTATACCCATGAGTGAAATAGGTTGAAGGATATATGCCTCTTCATACGTCTTCACCTTTAGATACTGCCTACTTGGTCTCTTAAATGCTTAAACCAATTTGCAGTTACTTTAGCATGTAAAGGAGTTCTCATTTCTCCCTGTGACCACAAACATTTGAAATTGTCAGACTTTTTAATTTTCCCAGGCTGATGGGTGTGAAATGGTACCTCACTGTGATTTAGTTTGCATTTCTCTGATAGAGCATATTTTCATGCATTTATTAGTGATTCTTACTCTGTAATTTATCTTTTACTCATTTTTCTGTTGAGTTTTTTTAAATTATTGATTTATGAGTTATTTATATATTCTGGATTTGAATCCTTTGTCAATTATGAATATTGCAAATTTTTTCCCAGTCTGTAGTTTGTCTTATCATCTTTTTAATGATGTCTTTTGATACTCAGGCATTTTTTTATTTTAATGATGTTGGCTTTATCAGCTTTTTTCTTTATAGGCTGTGCGTTTTATATTTTATTATATCTTTGCTCTAACCAAAGATCATATACATGCTCTCATATTTTCTTCTAGAAGTTGTCTTTTCTTACTAGGTTCTTGAATTCCACTTGGATTTTTGTATTTGGTCCGAATACGAGTCTCAATTTTATTTTATTATTTTTCCTATATGAATAACCAATTACTCATCATCATTTTCTCCGGCGATCTGCAGTGCCACTCTGTCATATATATTAAATGTCCATCTATGGGTGCGTTTCTGGGCTCTGTTTTCTGTTCTGGTAATCTAGTTATCTATCTCTGTTGCAACACCGCACTGTCTTAATTGTCATACTTTATAATAAGTCTTGTTGTGTGCTAGTGCGAGACCACCATTCTATCTTACCTGTTCTTGTACATTTCTGTTTACATTTTAGAATCAGCTTATCGAGTTCCTAAAGAAACATGTCAGGGTTTTGATTGAAATTACAATAAAATCTATATATTCCTGTGAAGAATTGACACCTTTATCATATTAAGTTTACTGTCCATGTTCATAATATGTTTTTCTATTTATGTCATCTTTAAGATTTTTCTATCATTTTTAAAATAATTTTTTCATAAAGGTTTTAAATATCTTTTGTTAAATTTATTGTGAAGCACTTCATAATTTCTTAATGTGGTGACATCTTTTTTTAAATTTTATTTTCCAACTCTTTCGTATCTGAATTATAGGAAAGTAATTGAATCACCTTGTTAAACTCTATTAATTCTAATCTATTTGTAAATTATCTTGGCTTTTTCTACATAAACAGTCATATAACCTGTGAGTGATTGATTGCATGGAAATGATTTATTGTAGACTAAATAATGGCCCCCCTCAAAGATGTCCATATCCCAATCCCCAAAACCTGTGAATATGTTACCTTACATAACAAAATGGACTTTGTAGATGTGACTAGATTAAGGGTTTTGAGATGGGGAGATTTTCGGGATTATCCAGATGGTCCCAGTACAATCACAAGAGGCTCCTTTTAAAAGAGAGACAGAAGGGTCAGAGACAGTGAAGGCTATATGATAATAGCAGAGAGAGACGATGTGACAATGGAAGCAGAGTTTGGAGTGATGTGCTTTGATTATGCAGGACAGGGCCACAAGCCAAGGACTGGGGGTGGCCTCCAGAAGCTAGAAAAGACAAGAAAACATTCTCCCCTAGATCCTCCAGAAGGAACACAGCCCTGCTAACACCTTGATTTTAGACTAGATTACTTTCAGATCTCCAGAACTATAAGAGAATAAATTTGTGTTGTTTTAAGCCACTGAATTTGTGGTAATTTTTATAGCAGCAATAAGAACCTAGTACAGGATGCATATAAGATAAACTTTTTGAGAACTATCTCGTCTGAACTTGTCTTAATTCTGTGCTCTCATTTCCAAGTGTCATAGCTCCAGAATTCTAGGCTGGAATATTATAAACAAGATAGACATTTTTTTCTCCTTTTACAATTTTTATATCATTTATTTATTATTCTTGTCTAACTATGCTGCCCAGACTCTCCAAGTACAACGTTGAGTAGAAAGATTTTAAAGGATACCCTTGACATCTTCCTGGTTTTAAAAGGAGTTTTTCTAATACTTCACCATTTAAGTATTCTATTTGCTATAAGTTATTGGTAGAGAGTTTTCATGAAGTTATTGAAGAAATTCCCTTATTCTCCTAGTTGGCTAAGATTATTTTTAACGTAAATGAGTGCTAATTTTTATCAAATGCTTTTTCTGTGCCTATCAAGATAATCATGTAGATTTTCTCCATTAATCTATAGTTGTGATGATTTATATTAATACTTTTTTAAAAGTTAGACCAACCTTATATTCTGCAATAAGACCAGCTTGGTTCTGCTGCATTCAGCTAGCTAACATTTTAATTAAAACTTTCACATCTATGCTTATGAGGGAAACTGGCTGTAACTTCTTTTCTGCTTTCCTCATCTAGTTTTGGTTCAGGGTTATATAGCCTCACAAATTGAGTTGGGGAGTGCGCCCTATCCTGCGGTTTTGCTTCTTTTCATTTTAGAACTTAAACATTTTCTTAAAGCTACAGCAAATACAGATTCAGTTCTCTTACATTTTACATACTCTGACCCACAAACACACCACTATAACTATATATTCTCCCTATATAGTTATACTTTTTGGTTCAGTCAATATTCAGCATTATCAGGATTAAGTAAATATTACATGCCAGTGAGCCACATAGTATATTACATTTACACATCCTTTTCAGTACAACTTTTCCCTGGAGTAAATAAATGGCCTCATTTTGTTTGTTTGTTCATTTGTTTGTTTGTTTTGGCGTAGTTTTCTATGTGTCAATGAGTAATTTTTCCTGAAACTGTTGCACACAACTGTAATTCAATTCACTTCAATATCAGACAGCTGATATTATTGTTTTTCATGGGGAATTCTCTCCTGGAGTTTTCTTGTTCTCTTGCTGCCAACTGAGTTGTGCTGTGCCTGCTTCCTGCTCTAACTGACAGCTGTTATATTCCTTTTGTCTCTTTTCTGTATTGAAATCCGTCTGTCCTTGTTTCCAGGGGTTCCTCTTTGTTGATTTGCTGGCTCATTTTGATGGAGCACATTCTCCCATTTTGAGAAGGGGCTGCATGGAAGATAACATTTGTGAGGCCTAATTTCTCTGAGTTTACCTTAATTCTGCTCTTTCATTTGCTGCTTCGATGGGTCTAAATAGGAATCTTGCTCTTTCAGAATATCAGCATATGTTATCTTCTACTTCCTATCGGACCAACACAGTTCTGATTCGCAGTTTTTATATGTGAGGTATTTTTATTGCTCTTTCATTGCTTCAATGATATATTTTTTTTAACCTCTGTTGTTCTGAAATTTCTTCAAGATATGTTCTGGTGTAGATTTTTTTCTTCTCATTGCATCAGACTGTTAAGCCCTTTTCATTTGGAAACTCACCTCCCCAATTTGGAGAAGTTTTCTTATATTATTCGTGTGTACGTGTCTGTGTATCTCTGTGTGTGTGTATGTGTGTGTGAGAAACATCTCACATATATAAAAGAATATGAGTAATATAAGTTAAGAAATGTAGTAAAACAAGCATAGTAAAAACACCTATGAACTTTCTACCCAATTTGGGAAACAGGGTGTTATCAATACCTTATGCTGTTTTCTGATCCCATTCTCTGCTCACCATGCACTCACCCTCCAGCAGCCACATAACCACTCTCATGCCTTTTTTTCTGAATTCTCTTGCTTTTCTTTATTGTCTTATTACGTATGCGTGTGTTGCTAAACTCTACTTTGTTTACTTGGGCTTGCTTTGAACATCATAAAAATGGCATCACACACAGAAATGGCATTCTTCTGTGGCATGCATTTCATTCAACGTTGTTCCTAGGAGTCGTCTATGCACATAGCTATAGTTCATCAACTTTTCATCACAGTAGAGCATTCTGTTGTGTGATGATACTACAATTTCTTTGAATTTGCCCAATGACAGGTATTAAGTTATTCCTTCTTTTTTTAATCATGTCTACTAGTGTGACCATTTCTTTCCCCCATTGTCTCTCATTTCTCTGAAACTTGTATTAGTCGGTTGTTGGATCTATGGGCTGAGCTTGAATTTTCTTACCTCTTCTCTCTTGTTTTCTGTTTCTTTGTATTTTTATTCTACTGTCTCAAAGAATTTCTCAAATTATACTCAATTCATCTATCGAACTTTTATTTCTGCTACATTTTGAAATTTTAAAAGCTCTTAGTCTCTACATGTTCCTTTTTTTAGCTTACTGTTCTGTTTTCATAGATACAAACAAGGTTGAGAATTTTCTTGCAATTTTCTTTGCTTTCTGCATTCTCTGCCTCCCCCTAGGATGGTTGGTGGGGTAGTTGGTGGATTTATGTCTGTCTTTATGTTTGTCTTTCATGTTAGAAGCTCCCTCTGATATCAAGGGATGTTCAGCTCTCTGCTCAGACTGATTTTGAGTCCTGGGTGCATAGGAGGGGGTCATCTGCCAGTGGGCTTCACAGTAACGTGATCAGGTGGGGACACAGCTCTTTCTTTGAGGGAACACCAAATGCCTGTAGGTCTTTTCTCTTGGCCTAGTCAGTTTCCCCAGAGAGGAATCTTCCATTCTTCCTCTCAGAAGATGTAAGCTTGTCTCCATCATTCTGCATCTGTCTCCATCATTCTTGCTGCTGCAAAGAAAAATTGAGTAGGGGGAGGAGGTTGCCATCCACAGGTAGACTTTCACTGAATGCCCCTTTCAGTACTGTTCCCTGTTTTTGTCTGATTGTGTAGGATGGGAGTAGAGATCTGGGTGTCTCACTGCTTCTCAAACAGACAGCCAAGATGCATCTCCTATTTTCAGCCCCACCTCTCTCCCCATCTCTAGTGGATATTTATTTCAATTAAAGTCCTACAGCAAGGAATCCACTTCTTATTATATACTACCTCCCTTTTCAGATCTAAATTTCGGCTTTCTCTGTTCTTCTAAATCAGTTATCACCAGCTTCCAAAATTTTCTGGACTTCTGTCATCTGTCCTGCATCCTCTCCAATTTGCTTTGTCCTTGTACTCATACCTTTTTGTTGTTCTTTGTAATTACTCTCATTTCGAGGCTTTGTGGA
The DNA here is from genome assembly GCF_902729225.1 of Pteropus medius. Classification (NCBI taxonomy): domain Eukaryota; kingdom Metazoa; phylum Chordata; class Mammalia; order Chiroptera; family Pteropodidae; genus Pteropus; species Pteropus medius. The sequence goes on along the minus strand of NW_024342471.1, from coordinate 13,465,991 downwards.
GGAAGTGGAAATAAATGCACATGTTTTTGATGTCATTACCCCACAGTGCAGAGGTGTTATAATGCGGAGAAGTATCTGAGGGAAGGAGCATTAGAAACTGCAGGAAGTCTGCAGAGCCTCCCTTGGATGTCTACAGCCACCTCTGGTTTTCAGAGGCCTCCATGTGCTGGCCCACTGCCTGGCACAGTATTCATTTATGTGGCGAGTAGAGAGGAATTTGTGTGTGTGTGTGTGTGTGTGTGTGTGTGTGTGTATTATTATTGTGCCTTGTATGATGTGCGTGTGCAGACCATTGACGCTTTTGCAAAGAGCAGCCAAAGAAAGTGCTATTTGAACTAAGGAAAGAGAGTCAAGCTCATTTGGAGCAAACAAAGTCAACCAGAAAAGCATTGACAGCCAACATCCAGATGGATCTCACCCACTCCATTCTCTCTGTCCAGGATACTGCAAAAACAGCAGTTTACTCTCTCCCAGTCAGAGGCCTCCCCCATAGACCAGGACTTGGTTAACAACACCGGCAACCTTGTTTCCAAGCATGGGCCAGATAGCCACAAACAGGAGAGCCACCTGTCTGGAACAGAATGCTGTCTTGCCTCTAGCATCTAGCAAACCAAAGTCTGATGGGGCAGGTTCTGCAAGAGCAGAGTGCAGTCACCACCTGTGCATCCAGGGCTCTGTAACCTGGAGTAGGGCATTGTCTCAGAAATAGCCTGAGGCACGCCCTGTGGCAGGGGGGGCTGTGGCGTTTCACCTGCAGTTGCTGAGGGGCAGATGTGAGTACTGTTGATGCGAGAAACATACAAACCTGTAGGTAATCTTTATGAGTTTATCTGTGCCCAAACTGATGATGGTTGCTGGGAAGCAAGATCTAAAATGTTCTGGAGAATAACAATGTGCAGTTTCTTTTATGCATTTGAAATTGAAGGAAGTAAAGAAGATTGTGCGACAGTAGGAGAAAGCAAGGTAAGGATTGGATTACAAAATTATGTGCTTTCTTAAGGGCGGTTATGCCTTTGAGGGGTATCACTCCTGGCATTTCAAAGGTATGTTAACCTAGATGTACAAAAACAATGGTCAAAGTTTGCTTACAAACTTTTCACTAAAGAAGTTATAGGCCTGGGGCATGACTACTCACCATGACCTGCCCTGGTAGGCATTTGTGATTTATTACAGCACCTGTTTTTCTTCCACTGTACTCACCCTTTTCTTCTGATTGCAAGTGCCCTGCAGTCATCCTAAGAAGCTAAGACAGGCCTGAGAGGGATGGGAAAATGGGAGAAGAGCCTGGAAGAACAGCTTCTGCGCTGGTGAGTAAGCATACTCTGGAGAGTTTTCAACAGTACAAAGCCATCCTCAGAGGATACTGACTGATATCTGATCTGATACAATTGAACTCAATTCTGATACTACCTACCCAGAGACAGTATCGGATCTCACAGGTTACTGGTTCAGTCCCACAATACTGCCCCCATTTCACAATACTGTCCCTTGTGCTTCTGATCCATAGGCTATAAATCGGAGGTTCCCATGACTTACCCCCAAGTTTTATCACTTGTTAGAACAGCTCGCAAAGCTCAGAGAAACATTTACCGGTTTATTATAATGGATATTATAAAGGATGCAGAGGGACAGCCAGATAGAAGTACATAGGGCGAGCTCAGGAAGGATCCTGAGCTCAGGAGCATTTGTTCCCATGAGTCTGGGGTGCACTACCCCTCCTGGCATATAGATGTGTTCACCAACTCGGCAGCTCCTCAAAACTCCTTGTTCAAGAGTTTTTGTAGAACATAAGCTGCAGCGCACTCACACCCTTTCTTTAGATCAGTGGGTGGGGCTGAAAATTCTAGTCTTGCAATCACTTGGAGTGACCAGTCCCGTCCATTGTGAGGCTTTGTAGAGGCCCCACCCTGAGTCACCTCATTAGCATAAACTCTGGTGTGACGGAAAGGGCTTGTTATAAATAACAAAAGATATTCCTATCATTTAGGAAATTACAGGGTTTTAGGAGCTCCCGTGCCAGGAACCAAAGATGGAATTCTTATACCACACGTGCCAGTACCACATCCTCAGTGATAGCTGCTTCTGCTTTTTCCAGGGTGGCGTTACTCACGTCAGTGAGGAAATTACTCTGCACGCAGCTCCCTTTCTCTCACGAGAGTGAGGTGGGATGGGGGAAGAGAAGACTGCAGCAGATGCTGTTGGTACTCTGCCCGTAGCCCCTAGGATCCCTGGACTGGTTTTGTGCGCGCTTGCTCTCGGCGTGATTTCACTCCCGGCAGCCTGCACCTGCATCTCTTGGTAGAGAGCCTGGGAATTTATGTCCCCCTAGGGCCAGCCCTTTAATAATGACTGACAAATACGGGGGTACAGCCCTCCAGCTCTCTTGCTTCCTTTGAAGGGCAGTTGTAAGGTATCTCCAGAGTTCGCATGAGTGACTGAGCCAGAGCCACCCTCTTTGGGACTCTACTTGGTGTCATATCTTTTGCTTGTCCTCTTTTTTATCCAGGTCCCACTTCCCCACCCACCCCACCCCACCTCCAACCAGTTTTTTCTGGGAACACTTCTGGAATAAGTAATTTTTACATGAATCCTCTTCTCCAAATGCTCCTGGAAACTCCGTCGAAGGCAGCCTCATATTTCAGAGTCTTTGCTGGTTCTTTGCTACTAAAAATGGAAAGACCGAATAGCCCTTTGTTTATAAAGCACAATAAGGGTGCTGCAGGGGTGAAAAGGGTAGACCCTGAGATGAGGAAAAGAGTGGAGACTTAATTGTTCTTTAAATCAAAGGGAGAGAATTGGGCTTCTGAAGGAAACCTGGAGTTTAGGTAAGAAGGAGAGAAGGCTGGGAGTTTGGGATGCAGAAGGGGCTGAGCGGCATAGCAGAATGAAGCTGCTCTATGGTGCCAAGCCTTCAGTAAAGACTGCTGTGTACACAAAGACTGCACGGGCGTGATGTTTGGGACAAGGGGAATCCAGTGAAAAGGTTGCTTGGGATGAGATGCTGCAGTGCAGACCAAATGAGCAGGATGGGAAGGCCAGGCGATCCTGGCACTGAACTCTTTCAGTGGAAGCAGGAAGTCCAAACCAGTTGTTCTTGTAAGAGTAAGGAAAACATAATCCAGCATGCATATGGGCACCACACACACACACGATATCGAAAGGGATAAAATAACTCCTCTGAGATCTGAGTTATACATGAAATGGCAAACTTCACATACTTGAAGGATAAATTCTAAAATCGGCCCAAGAATATCCAAAGGCATCTACAACATCAGAAACAGCATTTCTCAGTTAAAACCTAAATCGACTCCCACAGCAAACAGGACTTCACGGACGGTGGGGATACAATAAGAAAGGACAAGCTAAGGCAACGTCATCCAAACCCACACATGACCTGAGCCCTTTCCATGCTCCTCCCAGCCTGTGGCAGAGCCGGGAGAGCCCTGGCACTTCCTCCCTCTGCCCTGCTCCTCCAGGGGCTCAGCGGCCTGTGCTGATAGCGCTGCCCCTTCCCTGCCCTTCCTCTCCGCAGCCCTGCCGCCGGCCGCCTCCCTGTGTGCCAGCGTCCTCACGACGGTTTCTCCAGGGTGAATGAAGTCTAATTCTGTCAGGGGACTGGGGACCGGCCTCTCATTCCGTTCCTGTCTCTGCTCTCCTCTTTCATGTCTTTCTTCCACAAACATTTATTCAGCGTATGTGACTCACCGGGAACAGATATCTGTGTTCTGTCTCCATCCGTTTCTGTTTCTTTTTCGCTCTGCCCCTGACTCCATTCCTGCCTCCTTCCTCCTCCTTTCCCCTCTTTCCCTCTCAACCCTTCACCCTCTCCCTCTATCCCTTCTCCTGGTCTCCTTGAATTAAATTGGCCTATATTTCTGAAAACATGACACAGCAAATTTGACAGTGCCCACAGTAACTGATGTGTCACAAAGCGGTTTGTGCTAACAAGTCCTTTTTTTTTTTTGGTTATCAATAAGGGTGTAAACAACATGATTTTAGATCTTTTTCTACTTCTCTGATTAATTACTTCAGAAGAACTCTCTGGGTATGGTATTTTTAAGTCGAAGGGTATAGACATTTTTAAGACTTGCGATATATTTGGAAAATTATTTTTATAGCAATGTTGTGCATGTAACCAGACTTCTTTAAGTTCATACCAACCTCAGATTTAAGATGGGATCACACATGTTTCTCAGGAACATGGGTTCCTGAAAACACTCAGGTTATGGAATATCTCTGCAGATTGGTTGTTTTGTAGGGACATGCCAAGTCTCCTTTCTGCACATTTGTTTATTGATTCGTTTAACACACATCGATATCAAGCATGTGCCAAGTGCTAGTAATGACCCTGGACTAGACTCTGGTGATTGAGAGCCTTGCCAAAATCACAGGTGACTCCTTCCTTTAAATTAGGCTCGATTTTGGCATTTGGTATTTTAAAAATCAACAGGAAGATGAGAGTTTTCTTACAACATGAGACAGTATAATCAGAGATTATTCTACCACCCATTTATCTCTACCCAGATAATAGTAAACAACGTGCAGCTCTCACCCACACTGCCTTCAGTCTCTGTTGATCGAGACGCTTTTTCAAACATCTAAACAGCTTTGAATGTCCTATAATTTTTAATTACTGTTTGCTATAGATTAAATATTTGTGTTCCCCCCAAATTTGTATATTGAAACCTAATCCCCAATGTGATAGTATTTGGAGACGGAGCCTTTGGCAGGTGATTAGGTCATGAAGGTTAGAGCCCTCATAAGTGTGTGATTAGTGACTTTATAAAAGACCCCAGAGTCCTTTCACTTCTTTCACCCCTTTTTACTGTGAGGATACATTAAAAAGAAGCTTGTCTATGAACCAGGAAGCAGGCCGTACCCAGACACCAAATCAGCCAGCACCTTGATCTTGGACTTCCCCAAATCTAGAACTAGGAGAAATAAATTTATGTTGTTTATAAACCACCTAGTCTGTGGTAATTTGTTATGGCAGCCCAAACAGACTAAGACACTGCTTCAAAGGTAGAAGGTGTTTTGACCCCTTTTATTTCCTCGTATACCTCAGAATTTCTGGGCCATTGTGCCTGCGCATGTTCTGTTCCCTCATTTGAGATAGGTCCAATGGGCTGGTCTTTCTCTCTGTTCCCCAACAGGTACATGAAAATACCAAGCATTATATTTTCTACTTGTCACAATATATGCTCGCAGATCTTGGTATAACTTGCTTACTAATCAAAACTTTTAGCTATTAGGTGAATGTCACGAGGTGTTTTTAGGTCTCCAAAGAGGAATTTGACTAAAGGTCACCCAGAACATTTAGATACACTCAGAAGCTCACAACGCATGTTAATCAGATAATCACACACAATACAGCATGATAAAGTCTTCTCTGAAGTTGTACTGTATGGGAGGTAGGATTTGAGGGGGAACCCAGAGGGGAAGTCCATAACACAACAAGCAAGGGCAAGAGACCTTATTAATTGTGTATCAGTCAGCTACTACTGCATAACAAACACTGTAATAATCTCGGTGTCCAACAACAATGGATATTTTTAAATTTCTCATTCAGTTAATGGAGGTTTGCTGGGCATTGATCTTGATTTTGCACCAGCACCTACAAAAGACAGGCATGCAAGAGACCAAGCCTAACATGTAAGCACATTGTAAGCCTCTGTCACATCATGTGTATTACTATCCCACTGGTCAAAGTAGTCATATGAAAAAGCCCAAGGCCTAGATGCAAGGAAGTATATCCCTCCCATGGAAGTATAGTGAGAAGCAGTGAATATTTGTATTGAATAAGCATCTAATCTACCACAAGCTGGACCTCGAAGGACCAAGGAATGTTGTTCTAGGAAGCTGTGAGAGAAATGAGAGTTCTGTAGAAAGGAACCACATCAGGAAAGGCTGGGAGATTCAAGGATGTATGGCACATTTAGGGAATCGTGCATAGTTTGAGAAACAGAAGCCCAGGGCACTTCTGAGAGATGTAAAGTGCATGTAGGAAGCTGAATCAGAAGAGGGAGACAGGAGCCAGTGTCCTCCTCAGGGTTGGAGGATACCTAAGAGATCTGGACAGATTGGACCAAGTCAGAGGCCTGCTCTCCCTGTTGGATTTTCAGGGGCCTCCTGCTCTGTTTCTTGAAGTCTCTACTTCCTGGGGGAGAAAATAACCTTCCATCAACCTTTTGTGCTCTCTAGGCAACCAATCTTAACCTCTTCACTATCCAAGGAATAAACTATACTAATTCTCCTTTTCCTCAACACTGACCATGCCCAGCATTGTGTCTAGGAAATGTTTCTTGTGTATGACCCAGAATGTATAAACAACTTGGAATTCTTTATTCAAAATTATTTTTTTTCTGGTCAGGCATACTTATTGAAAAAATAACACAAAATAGTGAATATTAATAATGAACCAACTATCGCCAGAAATAACCACCCTTCACACTTTGATCAATAGCCTTTCAGAGTGCATGCAAGGTAATTATATAACTAGAATCATATATTCTGTTGTAGTTAACCAGCTTTTTTAATATCCACTCAAAACATAAACCTATCACATCCTTTTTAATGGCTGTATTCTAGTTTATTGTATGGCTATGCCATCATTTATTCACTAGTGAATAAGTAGTAAATCAAATGCATACATACTTAAATTTTTCATACATATTACCAAATTGCCTGCCAGAATGGTTGTATTCCTACAAATGGTGTCAGAAAGTGGCTTTTCCTCACACACTTGATATCAGTAGGTATTTTATATGTTGCTAACACAAACAATTTAACCTCTGTTATTATAATGGAACAATTATATTTTTATTTCTTTGTGAAAAAGATATTTTTTGAACTAGAATTGTCACAGCAGAGCTATCAATCAATGTGAAGGTAGAACACAGATATTTTAGGAGAGAGAAATTCTTAAAGACAGAAACAGAAATTAATAAATTAGAAAGCAAAAAAATAAATAACCCGATAAATCAAACTAAGACCTGGTTCTTTCATAAAGAATGTGGTAGGGGAATGGGGGTGAGTAGAAAAGAAAAAACTACTCTCAAGCACAAGCAAAAAATAGGTTAAACACACACACACATATCCCACAATATCAGGTATAAGGAGTAGGGTTTTTACTCCACATATAAAAAACTAAAAATTATTAGAAAAATTCTATGTTAAAGTTTATTAATATGCCTGAAATTGTCTTTGAAATGACTAGTTTTCCCGAAAATATGAGTTCTTAAAATTGATTTTACAGAACCTATATACCAGAATATACTAAAATTCATTGATAAAATGGAAAAGGTTGTAAATAATTTATGCCCCCAAGCGACAGCAGCCCAGATGGCTTTATGAATGAGTTCTAGGAAATATTTTAAATACCATTTCTATGTTATTTAAGCTAGATATTTAAACTAGCATGGGAAAAGATGTAATTTATAATAGAAAAATGCAATACATTTTATAATACAAAAGTCTAACTAGGCACTTACACATATGAAAGTCTTAAATAAAATATTAATAAGTTATGCCCAGCAGTGTATTAAAAGAATTGTGCACCCTGATCAAGTAGTGTTTATTCCAGGAAGAATAACTGGTTCAACATTAAGAAATTTGTGTCAAGCCAAGCATCCTGTAACACATTAGATGGTGAAAGAAAAAAGCATATGATCAGCTCAATATATGGTAAAAAGTGCATTAATTAAAGTATAGCATATATTTCAGATAATAACGATAACGACAGTGGTGACAACAGTGGTGATAAATACATTAGTAAGCAAATAACAGAAGGGCCAGGGATGCATTTTTTTTAAAAATCGGAAGCCACAAGCAGCAAACTTAATGATAAAACATTAAACATTGGAAGTGTTTCCATTAAATGAGACATTCGCTATTATTGCTGTTAATCAAAATGTCTCTGAAGTCTCAGAACAATGCCATTCATTTTTTAAAAAGAAATAAAAGGGATAGATATTAAAAAGAAACAGCAAGTTATCTTCATTTTCAGACTATATTATTTTCTTCCTAGAAAACCCATGAAAATCAACTGAAAATATTATCAAAACTATTAAGTGAGGTCAAAGAAGTGGTTCAATATGAGAAATACATAAATCTGTATGTATGACTTATTGCTTACACCACCAATGACCAGTTAGTAAATGTAATGAAAAAAGGGAGATTCTATTCACAATTGCAACAGTAACTGTAAAATACGTGTATGTGAATATGACCAAAAGTATATGACCTATATGAAGAAAACTGTAAAATATTCCTAAAGAAAAAAAAATTTTAAAGTTGGAGAGAGATACTATGTGTAATGATATAAAGATATTTGTTTTCCCTGACTTATTTTATGAATTTAATACAGAACTTGAAAGATTGATTCTAAAATTGTCTGGAAGGAGGTATGCATGAAGCCAAGAAATTTTGAATCAGCTCATAGCCACACAATATAAAGACTGTATTTCCCATTCTCCCTTGTAGCTAGCTATATGTGTTCATGTGACTAAGTTTTGACCAATGAAAGTGTTTTGTTGCTCCATCCAGAAACTTTTTTAAAAAAATGACTTACATGCATCATTTCCCTTCTCTAACACATTTTTCTATTTTGTTGCTTGGAATATGAAGTCTGAGCATGAGGATGTGTAGGCTGGACTCTAAGAAGGAAGGTCACGTTCTAGTAATGGCAGAGCAGAAAGCTGAAAGGAGCCTGGTTTCCAATCAATAAATATCTGGTGTCATGAAAGAGAGAAACTACATCAGCTCCAGATTGCCTATCTCTGGGCCTTAATATTTAAGCCACTAATATTTTAGGTTTTCTTCATTCACAGGTGAATCTAATCCTGTTATAATAACCTTTCATATGGTCCCCATGCTTATATAATTATATTCAGACCTATTTAACACACACAAGTTTTATATAGATTTTTGAACTTGAGGGAGGAAAAAAATTTTTCTTCACTTTGTTTTCCTCAGTCCATACAACCTTGTGAAAAATGTTATCCATATCAATTAGTAGAGCTCTAATTCATGTTTTTTGATGGCTTTTAAAAAGTCCCAAAATTTATTCCCTCATCATCCCATTATTAGGCATTTGCTTCATTTCCAATTTTTTTTCTCACTACTAACAATGAAGTAATAAACATATATTCTTGTATATATACTGGTGCCCTTGTTTCTAAGGGACAGAATCCTAGGAATAAGCTAGCTGGATGAAGGGCGTATGTATTTTAAATTTAATAGATGTTGCTAGATTGCTTTCCAGAAAGCCTGCAACACTTACATTTCTATCAGCAATGTCTGAGAGCACCATTTCTCCACATCCCCACCAGCAATAGCTCCTTGTTATTTTTTAGCAGTCTAGTGGATGTAAAATGTTCCCTTAGTTTGCTTTTCTGGGACTGTTAATCAATTTCTGCTAATATAAGACTCCTATCTCTTCACAGTTTTAAGGCATTTTTCATACTATGAGATCACTTTATTCAATTCAAAAAAACCCCTATATAATTGTAAATGGAATTATAATAAATCGATATATAAATGTTGAGAAAATCAAAATTTTTGTATTAAGCCCTCTCACCCAAGAACTTGGTAAACTTTATATTGGTTTAGTTCTTTTATGCCTTTCAATAAACCTTATAGTTTTTATATAGCTTTCCCTAAGCCTTTCCTGTTACATTTATTCTTAAACATTTTGTAGTTTTTTAATCTATTATAAATAGAATATTTTCTCATTTTTATTTCTAGGTATTTATTGACAAAATAGAGAAATGTTATGGATTCTTTGTGTATTTATCTTATAACAAGACACCTTATCAAATTATCTTATTCATAAACCAATGCCTATGTTAGTTATTTCATTTTCTTTTTTTTTTTTTTGGAATTTTCTAGAACCTCCAAGACCATGATAAATAATAACAGGCCCAGTTTCTTGGTTTCTAAATTCCTCTCCTTCAATTGCTGGTGTTCATCCACTTCTAATTTTGATTTAACCCCTTCACTTACTGAGGGCAAGAATAAAGTCTGATTTTTCCAACAATCTATCCCTAGCAACCTAGAATAGGGCTGAGCACATACTATGAAAATGAAAGTAAAAAAATCTATATACGTATGTGTGTGTATAAATATATATATATTTATATATTTATACTTCACGGAGGAGGAAGTGGCCCAATATTGAGTTCACTAAAATCAAATAAGAATTCAAAATGTATTTTAGATTTAACAACAGGAATGTTATTGATGAATTTGGTGATAGTATTTTAGTGGTGGGAGCAGAAGCTACAGAACAGAAATTTTGGACGTAAGGCGTACTAGGCATGACGGAACATTTGGGGGCCAGGGCTCCCCTAGTGCTAATGGGACACTGAAAAGACTTCAGGATAGTGGAGCTTGTGAACGTTGAGAGCTAAGAGATGAGCAAGAACCATGCTAAGGACTGAGGGTCATGCTTCAGCTTGGGAGCTGTGGGTAGCTATGGAAGAACTTTAAAGGGTCATACCTATAGAGTTGTTTTTTAGAAAGATCGCTCTAAAGAAAATGGAGTACCATTTTGTAAATTCGCCCATTTCTCTCCTCATTTGCATTGCCTTTCCTTGGATCACCCTACTCACCCCTCCCCACACGTGGATTGCTGCAATCACTTTCTGGTCTGTTTCTATCCATTCTTGCCCCTCATCAATTCATTCTTCACGCCAGCTTCCAAGGTAGTTCCTTTGTTTTATTTTTTTTCAGTGTAATCTTTTCTAGATTACAAGTCTAATTATGGAATTCTTCTGCTTGAAATAAATTATTGGGAGTTGAAAAGCACCACCCTGGTTTCTATAGGATCCAGCCTTCCCAGGTGAGATTCCCAGGGCAAGAACATTCATTTTGGGGTTGGTAGAATCTTTATCTGGGAAATGGCCTATTCTTGGAGTTCCTGCGGAGAAAATCAGTTCCCTCTCTAGGGAAACAGAACTCAGTGAGGATCTAGTGACCATCCTTTGAGGTGTCGGGGCACAAATTTCCTCAAAACTGTTTACTCTCCCTCCATAAAGTCAGTTAAAATTGTGCCGAAAACTGGTTATGGTTCTTATCCCATTTTTCTGCCGAATGTTGCCTATACAAGGTCCTGATGCTCTTATGTCTGCTGGGGTAGGAGGATGAGTTCCCTGAGAACAATCTTGTCTGTAGATATGCACCTGAGGAGGGAACCAGAGAGATTTGGGTTGGGTTTAGAGAAGAGTTCTTGGAAGACATTACATTCAAAACAGTTCAAGGCTAAGATGCAGTAATAATAATAGTGATGATCATGTGGCAGGATGGCTTATCTACTATACCTTCCCCACTTCTCCTCAAAGCCTAGCACCTCCTGAGGCCAGGATAGTAGAGGCAGTAACACTTGGCCAGATTCTGACTATAGAGCCTGTGGGATTTGCTGACAAGTGTAGTGTGAGAGGAAAAAGAAGAGGTGGATCAAGGATGACTCCAAGATTTTTCGCCTAGTCAATTGGAAGCATAGAGTTGCTACTTACTGACATGACGGAAGCCATAAGAAAGTTTTGAAGAGGTCTGGTTTTCATTTTGTACAGATTTATATAAGAGATGCTATTAAATACCTAAAGGAGGATATCAAGCAGGTAATTGAATATAGTTATGGAGAAGCCTAGCTTGGAGATATAAATTTGGGAGTGTTTAAAGCCATGAGACTGGATGAGGTCACCAGGAAGTAAGTGGAGATCAAGAAGAGGATCAAGGACTGAGCCTGGGGAAATCCAACATTTAGATGGAGTGATGAGGAAGAACCAACAGAGAAGACTAAGAAAAAGCAGTCACTGAAGTAGAAGGAAACTAGAAGAATGCAATGTCATGGAAGCTCAACACAGAAAGTATTTCCATGAGCAGAGATGTTTCCATCATCAACTATGCCAAATGCTGCAGACAGGTTGCATTGCCCAGTAGAACTAGCTGCTGTAATAGAGACATCCCCATGTCTCAGTGGCATAGACAATATAAGTTTATTTCTCACTCATTTGAAGTATATTCAGCGGCAGAGGGGAGGGATAAATGGAGGGGAGAAGCAGTTCTCTGTTTCATGATGATAATCAGGGTCCCATATTGACAGAGGCTGAGTCCTTTTCAATTCGTGGCTTCAAAAGTCACTCAAGGTGTCACTGTTCCCTGGAGGTGGGAGATGGGGATAGTGCATGAGAAATGTATTGGTAAGAGTCTAGCAGGAAATACACACTCAAATTGAATAATTTGAGAAAGGTTTAATGAAAAGACTATAAAGATGTGAGCAAGGGCAGGAAAACGATTGAAGGATTTCCATAATCTTGACATGGTTGATAGTAGGAGCCGTTACCACCCCTGATTTGTATAGACAAGAGGAAGTAATGGCCAGCGGAACTGAGAGAGAGAAAGAACCGTGTGGAGAAAGATGCCTGACTGAAGCTTTGGTAAGGGAAAACAGCCAACTCAAAGCAACCCCACAGGAGGGAGCCAGGGGAACAAATACCCGTCCCTCACTCTCTTCCCTCCCTCCAGTCTCCAGCAGGTACCTCCCACTGACTTAACCCAACCAGAATCCAGAGTCTCATTGAAAAAGTCTCAGTAGTTAGGCTGCTGAGGCACAGAGCAGGATGGAAAAAGGTGAAGAGTGGATCTGCAGGAGCAGATATCCGGCACAGGACATTTCTGTGAGTCAGCCTTGAAAGTTGCAAACATCCTTTCCACTCAATTCCACTGGCCAGGCCTCAGTTATACAGCCACATCAAACTACAGATAAATTTGGGAAATATGGTCCTGCCAGTGCCCAGGAGGAAGAAGGGAGAGATTGGGTGAACAACTAACCCCTCTCTACCTCATGGTCAAGCAAGATGATAACTGAGAATCGACCACTGGATTTAGCAATATGGAGGCAATTGATGATCATGATAATCCAGTCTTGGTAGTGGATGTGAAAGCCTTATTGGAGTGGACTCGAGAGATTGGGAGGAGGATAACTGGAAACAGCGGTTGTTAACAACTTCTTTCAGTAAGTTTGCTGTAAATGAAGGCCAAGCAATAAGACAGCAGTTGGAAGGGTTGTGAGACCTAGGGTTTTGCTTTGTTTTTTTTTTTTACAGTGAGGAAATAAAAGCATGTTTTTATGCTGATGGGAATGTTCCAGTAGAGGGAAAAAATTGATGATGCAGGAAAGGGAGAAAATTGCTGGAGCGATGTCCTTGAGTAAGCAAGAAAGGATGGAATCTAGAGATAAGCAAAAGATTGGCCTTGGAAAAGAGTGCAGGCAGTTCATCTATAGTAAGAGTGAAGAAAGCAGAATATATGGACAGAGCCCTGGTAGGCAGTAAATGCAGCGGGGGGAGCCTGTTAAAGGTCTTTTCCATTCACTTGTATTTCTTTAGTGACACAAGAAACAAAATTATCAGCTGCGAACGAGACTGGAGAAAATTGCTGGGGGTTTCAGCAGAAATGAGACAGTATGACATAGCTACCAAAGAGACTGTGAGAAATGACATCTTCCTGATGGAGATGGTCCAGTTGTCTCTGAGACAGTCTACTCTGAGTTCACACCCAGGTGGAAGCCTCTGGCCCTGCCTTTCTCCACTCTACCTGTAGACTTCTTGTCCTAATCCAGTATCGGGCCTGGATAATCTGAATAGGTAGCACTTTTCGAGCATTTACAAGGTCCAAGCACTGCTCTAAACACAGTGCATTTAGTCATGATAACTCTATGAAGTAGGTACTGCTATTATCAACCCCTTTTTATAATAAGGAAACTGAGGCACAAGGTAAGTGATATAGTAGATGCTCAAGCTGAATTCAAACTCAGGCAGTCTGGCTCCAACACCCTTGCTCTTGACTTCTCCGTGTCTGTCTATACATACTAGAAGTGTCGGAGTGATAAACACTGGAGGGTGCTGGGCTTGGGAAGAGTAAGTGAACATTTAAAAGGTTAAAAGCCTGCAGCTGGTTAGGCGGGGATGAGATGCTGTGCTTAGGAGAGGGTTGGTGGGGACTTGCTGCTGAGAGAGGGGTGGCCACATGCCAACCCAGAAAGCCTATGACCGAAAGGCAGAGCCAATGTCAGGATCCCAGGGACAAGTCGAGTAGACCGGAAGAGACCCTCATATCTTCTGCATCATGTGTAGGCTTTGCATCAATCACCATAAAATGCTTGGCTTAATCTTGATTTAACATGCTCCTGGCTTCTGGGCATGTTTCACTAGCTGATGGAAGCTGTTCTGTTTCCACGATAGGGATACATGGTGCTGTGATGGTAGCAATAATGAAGACGATATGGTAAAATGAACATTTCATAAGTGAACGATGAACTTCATGAAGAACTTTATCAATGGGAAAATGTATCCATAAGTGAATTTACATTATATCATTCAATGCTTATAATACTCCTGTGATGTATACACCATTATTCTCATTTGAAGATGAGGAAAGTGAGAAGTAAGACTCAAAGAGGTTGTATCACATGTCCAAGGTCAGTGGGTAATAGGTGGTGGAGCTAGGGCTCGAGCTTCAGCCTGTGAGCGTCATAAGCCTGTGCCGGCTGCACTGTACCAGCTGCCTCTCTATCTTGTGATGAAGCACCAGGAGCGCTAAGGAACCCTACATGGCCCTGAGGGCCTCTGGAGCAGGGCCCCTGGGTGAGAGGGACTCCCTTTAATGAAGGCAATTGAAAAACAATCCTCCTCTTTATTTGCCTGTAACAGGGGCTCAGAAAAGCTAATTATCTTCCTGTGAACCAGTTAACTATTCAATTTTCTCCATTTGGGTAATTAATTATCAGAGTCAAATGCAGGATCCAGCTAATTTTAGAAAGATGCAGCTGTAGGGTCATCTGGGGAACAAGCTCAGCTGAGAAAAGAGGAAGGGCAGGCACCAAGCTCTGCGGGGGCTTGGAGGGAGAGGGGGAGAGTTGAGGGACCTTGGGCTGGCTGGAGTGGAGGGCAGGGAGAAGCGTGCCCAAAGCAGGCTGGCTGGGATTCCCTCAGCACCAGAGCACGGCAGAGTCAGAGTCTTTGGCCCAGGAGGGCAAAGCTGCCATTGAAACTGCCAGCACCATTTCAGGGTAGAGACAAGGACACTTCAATTACCAGCTGCTTTAATTGCCTTTAACTCCTCTTTCCCTTTGAGGGATCGGTGAGACTCTGCCATCCCCTTGGTCATTACATTCTCACTGAGAGCCAGCTCATAAAAGTGTTAAGTCACAGAGAGAGAAAAATCTTAGGTCCTGTCTGGCTATCAACCCGTTAATGTTGTTAGCACTTACCAAGAGCCAGGCGTAGCTCACACCAGAGAGGTTAGGTACTATCTCTCCTGTATTGCAGAGGGGAAAACTGAGGCTCAGGGAGGTGATGTCACTTATTCAAGATCTCATGATTAAGACATGACAGAAGCTGGGATTTGAACTCGATTCCTGAACCCATGCTCTCACTACCTCTTGAAGAGGCATGCTGTGTGTACAATTTTCTGAGCAGCACCAAGGTGAAGAATTGGAATATTTGAGGCTGCAAGGATTGGAGGAGAACTTGGTTCACTAAACAGAGTCGACTGGTCCATGGTATTCAAATTTTTCAGCAAGCTTATCAGGGGGAGGAGGCATGCTCCTTCTATCTGCAAAGCAGAAAGGCTAGGATTTTTGCCGCTATCTACTCCCATGTGCTCTGGTGGCATCAAGAGAGACTGGAGAGAAGACCTGGCCATAGAGTCTATATCCTGGGCTAGATACTGGGAGTAAGGGTTCAGTGAGAATAACAATGACAGTAGTTTTGCTGAGCACTTACTATATGCCAGGAAGTGTGATAGTCACTTTTACGTTAACTCATTTAATACTTACAATGACCCATGAGGTGGTCATTCTTATCATTCTCATTGTACAGACAGAGAAACAAACACCAAGTTTAGTCTCCTGCCTTTGGGCCAGGAAGCTGAATTCAAATCTGAGCAGTTTAATTCCACAGCCTACCTCCCAATCAACAGGGCCCTGATAAAGGGTCAGAGAGAGAGAGAGCTGGTGTCCAAAACCATGGACAGCTCCTCGTGGCCCTTCCTTGGGCTACTCAGGGTCCTGAGGCTGGTTTGTTGTACCTCCTGACCACCACCAGTGTCCACCTATTGTGAAGAGCTCTGCTTTCTTGCAGAGAGGAATTCTCCTTGGACTGACTCCCAGGGACCAGATGCTCTGACTTGATTTAAATCCCTGAGAAGCCCTGCGGAGTTGGGTCCTGAGCCAGGACCCTCCTCTGGAGACCCATCTCTCTAGACTCTGGACTCTGACATGTAAGAGTTTTCTCTGGGGTGGTCAGAGAGAGAACTGCTATCCCCAACAGTCATTTCTCATGTCCAGCCCTGCTCTTCCTACATCTGCCATTACTTCCCACATCCTACTACTATGGGAAAACCAGTCCCCTCAGCCTCAGCTTCTCTATCTGTACTTTAACCATCCCTGCAAAAGGTCTTCGTCCTTTTGCTATCCCAGGTGGGAGTTTCCAAGTTCAAAGCCAGGCTCCCTAGCCCAAGCTGCCAGCCCCGAGCCCCAGCAGGTACAGCATAGTTGCTAAGCAACATCCCCAGATCTCTGTGTTTTCCTGTCACATGATTATTGTTGCTAAGGAAACAAGTCCTCTGGCATCCCAGGACACAGCAAGGCCTAGGTAGCAGTGTGTTACCTGAGGCCTAACAAAAATCTTCCTGTCCCATGTTCCTGACAGGTTGTGATAAGGGACTATCAGGCTGATCCTTCTCTTTGACCCAGGCGCTAGCTCTTAGAAAGTTGTGCCTGAAGACTTGGTCACTCACTGGGCTCTCATGGAGTCTAGTTCTCTGGGGGCAATCAGTAGTAAAAGTGGCTTAGGGGGATGTATTAATATGCCAGACTTCAGAGGATGATCCCTCCATTCTTTATCCATAGATTCATAGATTGGAGGATGGGGAAGCTGAAGAGGGGCTTTGGCAGGAGGGTCATAGCAAGGTCCCAGTACTACAGCAGCAAGAGAGCCAAAAAGAGATTTGCCCCCAATGTCACCTTCTACACCCTCAGCTCTAACACTGTCGGGGTGTCGGTTTCCCTGAAGGGCTGGCCTCCCTGGATTCTCCAATCCAGACTCCTTGGGGTTCCCTACTCAGGACTGGCCCAGAAATTATGTGGAAATCTCTCTGAAGGACGTTGAGAGAAGGGCGTATGAGGGAATTTGAGCACCAGGGAGGAGATACAATAACTGAATAATAGGAATTGCAAAAATAAAGAATGGAGAGAACTGATGGAAATAAATTATCAAAGAAGTAATAGAAATATATTGAAACAACTAAAGTATCCCAGAAAAGATTGGCGTGAGTTTCCCGATTCAAAGATTCCAAAGAACAAACACTGACAATAATTCTACCTGGGTCACACCTTTGGGAAGTATCAGATCGCTGAGGACAAAGAGAAAATCCTAAAACCTTCCAGAGAGAAAAACAATTTTCATGGAAAACATTAAAAGAATCTTAATGGCGTTAGACTTCCCAAGTAGAAGATGGAAAACCACATGGCAACATCTTCTTAATATCCAAGGAAAATGATTTTATTCTTTCTATTATTGCTGTTTTTATTTCCAAGATTTCTATTTTTATCTGATTGATGCTCTTTTTATAACGCTTTTTTTTTTTCTGGGAGCACTGTCTAATCTTTCTATGTCGTCTCAAATTCCTTCAAATCACACCCATTAGTTTGCATCTGTCTATCTTTCATATCGGAAGCTTTCTTGAAGATGTTTAGTGGTTGTTTGGATGATTAGATTAGATTTAGGTTTAGAAGTTTAGGTTGCCTGGTCATACTTAAGAGTAAAGTACCAAAAACTAATTAGAAGCTTTTTGCATTTGGCTTGGGCATGTGGTCTGAGAATTTCATGGCAAGACGATCCCCTAAGATCCATGTTAGATCCTTCTTCTTGGGCTGCTTAGATTTCCCAGAGAGAAGTGTTGCCTTCTCTCCTGCCTAGAGGGTATGATCCTGGCTACCAGCATCTTAACAGCGGTGAGGGAAGAAAAGGGTGGGAATTTCAACAGTCGGTATGCAGACTTACACCCAATTCCCCTATTTTTATTAAGGAACACCCCTGCCCTCAGTTGTACCCTGCATCCTCAAATCCAGAGATTTTCTTTTATCTTCCCCGGAGAATAAACCTGCAGTCATCTGCTGGGATTGTGGAGAACTGGGAGTCTACATCTTAGACTCTAAACCAGTCTTCCTATTTTAGCCCTATCTGGGGTGCTGACAATCCAAGAGCTTTGGGTGTTTCAGCTTTTTCCACAGTCAGTCTAGGATTCAGTGTTCTGGGTCTCCTAAGTCAGCTGCCATATTTATTCATCTAATATTCTTCTAATATTTTATTGCTACTTAGGGATATCGTCTCCTCTCCCACTGTCTTTGTCTTTGTAAATTAAACTTTTAAAAATTTCCTGAAGTATTCTTTTATTAAGATTTTGGGAAAGAAAATTAGTAATCAGTTGCACTTATCAGTCTTCCATCTTGAACTAGAAGTCCTCACGTTGAATAACAACCAGGACTGAAACATGTGCATCTTGACTGCCTGGGTTTGAATGCTGGCTTTAGCATCCTGGCCCTAGCATGTACTACCTGCTTAACCATGGGTAAGTTACAGAAACTCTCTATGCCTCAGTTTTCTCATCTATAAAATGGGGGTGATAGTACATACTTCACTTGACTGTTCTGAGCTCTTAGAATAGTGCCTAGGACATAGTAAACCATTCTATCACAGATTATTATTATTGTTATTGTTGTTGTTGTTGTTGTTGTTGTTATTTCATAGTGTTTACTATGTGCCAGCACCTATGGCAAGAACAGTGGGTGTCTGGGGAAACCAAGATGAACATTCCACTTGCACGTCCACTCTTCCCAGCCCCAAACTGGTAGGACCAGTTTTCCCACTCTAGTCTATACCATGTAAATACAATATGTACCCTACGTAAATTACGAGCAGGTGGAAGTTCTAGTTGTGCAAATATATCTGGTAACAATGTAAATAGAGTATTCAAATGACTGGAGGCTAATAACACAGGGCAGTTGTTTTCAAATATGGTTGAATTTCTTCTGTTTAAGTGTAATGTCGCAGGCATCATTTTCCAAATGACTGACTCACGCATTTATTTCTGAACATCCAAATCGTGTTGTCTGTTACTTGTTTTGCAGGGCAAATGACACCATCTGGACAATGGAAACAGCACATGCTTAGGGCAGTGTCCCTCTCCCACTCCAACGGCTTAAGCAAAGTCTCCTCCCCCTTTTAATAAGCTTCTCTCCCGTTTTCTTTCTTCTGGTCGGCTTGGCTTTTCATCTTTCTCCCTCTGTTCTCTGTCCCCGCTGAGCAGGCAGCAAACCTGCAGGTTCTGTGATCCTGCTGCTCAGCTTTAAAACAAAACAAAACAAACAAAAAAGAACTGTTACAATTTGTGAACTTTCCCTCCTGGAAGGCATAAGCCATCAGTTTTTGAAAAGTAGCTGCTGCAAGGTCTTGAAATTGTGGAAGAAAAGATCGAAGAGGGAAAGAAAGAAAGAGAGAGAGAAACAGAGGGAAGGAGAGAAGCCAGGAGAGAGGGTGGAAAGGAGGGGGAGAGGGAGGGAAGAAGGGAGGGAGGAAGGGAAAGAGGCTGGGAAGCCAGCCAGCACCCAGGTAGAACTGGGGGCTTCTCTAACATGAATGCACACACCAGCCCAGGCATTTCCACTGCAGATTCAGTTCCAAGCTGAAGATGACTAGACATTTTTCAAATGATAGCAACTGGGCCAGCCCTGGGAGATGCAGTGATTAAAGTTATTATTGTCTCCACGCCTCCAACTCCCTCTGCTTGGAACGGTCTTCATTCAGTAACCTGCGTTTCGGTGGTTCTCGCCCCCAGCTTCAAACACAAAACTTACACTTCCAGACAAGAATCTCACACCAGGTCATTCAGTGGCCCAGGACTGTCTTACGTGAATTTATGAGCCTGGGAGGTTATCCCGAGACATCTGCAGGTATATTCCTCTTTGACTCCTGCCACCCTCCAGAGCATCGCCAGACAGTGCTCTCCTCCTCCAGACATTGCCACTGATGCTGAGATGCTCTGGGGTGGCAAGACGTCACACATTGGGAACCTACAGAAGGCCAACAGCTGTACTGTGCTTGAGGATGGACAGGGATTTACAAAGTCTAGTGTAGCAGCCCTTCCAGTTTTCCCATTTACAGCCTGTTTTCACTGTGCAGTTTTCAGTTTTTCTCTCTGTTCCTCCCCTGCCCTATCTTAGGATTCAGATGTGCACCTATTGAATGCAAATCTAAGTGGAAACCGCCTCTCTGAACTCAGATTTGCCTGGGATGAGGGCCTCGTTCACTAGATCATCTGGTTCTCTGGTTCCTCTTTGTTCAGGATGAGTTTTCTCCCAGGAAGCCCCCCTCATACCCTCCTGCCAAGAGAGGTCTGGTTGGCAAGCTCAACAATTTTATGGAGACAACTTAGACCAAGCCAAGCTGGCTTCCCTGCTTCCCTGTTAATGCCAGTAAAATCTCCTTCAGGCGTTTTCATGAGCCTCTGCCTTCACCTACCAATAGCTCCTTAAAGAGTGAAGATATGATGATTCTTCTATTAACCAGGGCCCTTGGATGCTTATTTGGGCCTTGGCTTCCAGGGACAATGATGCCACATGTTAAATGACTCTGTGCTAAGCTCCGAGGACAGGCAATAGCTGTTCTAACATATCCTAGGAACAAAGTAAGTAGGCCCTATCCCTGCCCTACGCTGTGGCCTTCTGTCTGGGAATCTGCCTCTACCACATCTCATCCACCCCCAGGACTGATGGGATTGAGGATTACCCTTTCAGGCCCCGAGTTACACGGAAGTTGGCAGCTCTCTTTGGCTCAAAGGTGGAAGCAAATCCATATGGATCATCTGGTTCTGAATCAGTGTCTCCAGCTACAGCCACTTTATCCTCAGATTGGCCTCCATTTTGGTTCTTGGTCAGATTCTTGGCTGGTGAAGGAGATCCTGCTCTTGCCTTTTTGAGGCCACTTCTTCATGCTTTACTCTTTATTTTCACTGTGGGCCCAAGGTGCAAATAACACAGCTCTCCACCTGCTCTCTGTCTGCAGAGAAAACTTCTCTGTCTAAATTGCATCTGTCCTTGGGGTCCTGCTCTCATGCTGAGCCAATTGGACTCTTTTCCTCCCTTCCTAGATTTTGAATCATGAGCAGAATAATCCAAGGATGAAAGTGATTACTATGTAGTAGAGCTACTCCAACCAAACTTTCTAAAAAGATAACTAATTTCTGCTCCCTGGATCCCAGAACTGCCCTTGTTTTTTTTTTTTTTTTTTTTTTTTAATCTTTCCAAAAGCCAATTATTCTGTGACTTTTCGCATAGTCTTCCAATAAATTCCTGTTATCCTTAAGTTAGCCCAAATCTGGATCTGTTGCCTGATTCCATAGGGATGGTTCTCTTTCCCCATCGCCCACTGTTGCCTTGGTGCCCTTGCCCTGAACTCATTCATTTCAGGGCCAGAAAACCCCAAGCTCAGCCTCCTACCACATACCCACAACCCCCAGGCAAACTTCAGCTTCTGTTTCTTTGTTACCTTTTTTCAGAAAATGGCCATCCTCAGTTTAAAAAACAAAAATGTTCCCTCCATGGTCCCTCTCCATTAATATTACATTTGTCAGGCAGAATTCGACCAGGAAAACAGAAACATGCTAAGTATTAAAAAGAGAGGGAATCCAACTCAGAGAACTGGTTACATAAATGGAAGAACTGATAAACCAAACAGAGGATGAAGCCGCACCACAGAGCTTAGCAACAACAGGAAGGCATTGCCATGCCTAGGCTGGAGGAACAAAAGAAGGAGGTGGTGATACTGGAGTACAGGGTTCAAGGTCACTGCGGGAAGCTGGGACTGTGACAGGCATGTCCGATGAGAGCTGGGGCACAGAGGAGGCAAAGCTACTGCTGAAGATGCTGCTCATGGCAGAGAAGGAAAGAAACGCCTTGGAATGTCCTTTCCTGCTGCTCTCCAGTCTCCTGGCAGAGCTCTCCCTGCTCAACCTCTTGTAGCCCAGCTGACAGAGGAGCCGGAGAAAGGAGCCTGCGGGGTCAGCCCCACTGTGACACAGAGCAGAGCAGAGGAAGGACCGGGAAAGACTGAGAGCAAATAGACCTCAGATAGTAGTACATGATTCAATATTTAAATTACATTTGTTAGAGTGTTATTTAATTTTTAGAAGTAAATGAAATTAACATTTAAATAGCACTTAATAAGTATATATCAATGTTCAAAATGTATGCACTATTTTAATTCCTTATTAAATACAGTTATTATCCCACAAAACAAAATAGGAAAGTCTTCTTTACTAGAAAAAGCTCAGTATCTTGGCCGAGTTCTTGCCATAATCAATGGACCCTTTCCTTTCTTCTGTTCATATTGACAACACTTTCTTTAACTCATAAATTGGTAGGGTGAAGGGGTACACAGTAACCTCTCAACATCAGGTTCACTGGCAGAAGCAGTGCCCCAGTATCCCCACACCTCCAGGCTCTGGAGAAGCCAGAGAACAGAGCAGTCACCATTTGATGACTTAGTAACACCAATCACTCAATTCCTACCCCACCCCCCTCCTCCAGGCTGATTTCAGGCTGCTGATGACTGCAAGACAGGCCGGTCTCCCATCAGAGCCCGGAGAGATGGCAGTGGCACGACGACGTGACACCATCACAGCGACACACCAGAGTCATTTTTCTTATACACGTAAGGAATTGTTAGAATACGTATAAACATTTTATTAGGTGATTTGTTGTTAAGTTTACAGTTTTAGCTGTAAAAGCAATACAAGCACTATGTGATTTGAGCGCTCAAGTTTTATCAGTCTGTGCTGTATGCAGTCGATGCTCCAGCATTCTGTAGTAGCTTACGTAATTCTGAGACAGAGGTTCTGGTGCAGTGTTTAGGCTCAGTGTCCCTCAGAGCAGTGCTGAACATCCTCCCCGCACTTGTAACAAAACAGTGAGCCCAGAAATGGGAGAGGGAAGACATTAGGACAGGGCACACAGTAGGCCCTCAGTGTTTATTACATAAATGTCCAATAGCAGAGACAGGGCCAGAGTCTGGGCTGCGGGACTTCCCAGAGTCCCAGCGTCTTGGGCTCAGGTGTCCCAGCTGGCACAGACCCTAGAGAGGCTCTCCAGAGGAATTGCCAAATCTCCACCTGTAATCCATCTGGGTGTAGGTGTGTTCTCTTGTCATAAACTTCCCGGTGTGTTCTCTTGTCATAAACTTCCCGGTGGAAGTGTCCACCTGAATGGTCCATAGACACATAAAACAATGTGTCAGCACATGAATTTGTTCATCTACCCCAGACCTGTTCCTCCAGTGTTTCCTTTCACAGGTAATGGTACCCCTAGCCATTCATTTGTCTATGTAACCAACCAAGATGTTATCCTTGATACTTTGCACCCCCTACCATCTTCACTGCACCCTAAGCAGCATCTAATTTATTCTATCATAATTTATTCTATCTCCTAAACATCCCATGAATCTGGCCACTTCTGTCCATCCCCACAGCCATCACTATAATTCACTATAATTATTTAATATTTGGACTACATAGATATCTCTTAACTGATGATTTCCCAAAGAGTGGTCATTGATTTCACCATTGTGTACCAAGCACCTACTGTCTGTTAGGTGCTGGTGATACAGTGGTAAGCAAAACAAAATCCTTGTTCTCATGAAACTAACATTCTTACAGAAGTCAATTATCCTTCATAAAGCACAAATATCATCATGTCTGTCCCCAACTTCAGATCAGTGACATCCCTTTGCCCTCAGCATAAAATCCTCTCTAGCTCATCTCACCCCACCATCTCCTTTGCTTATCATCCCAGCCACATGGAATCAATTTCAGTTATTTAAATGCACCAAACCGTTGCATATCCTGGAACAAGCCTTTGCATATCCCTCCCCTCATCTTCTACTCACCCTTAGGGTCTCAGCTTAGAGCTGTCTTGGCCAGGATTGCCTACTGTGATGAGTTAAGTCACGTTGCGGATAACAGAATTCGGAGGATGCCCAGGATTAGGCGAGATCTGAGACCCATCTTCCCACAACGACCACTGCCCATTCCTTCTCCCCAGGTCTTTCGAAAGAAATAGGTGCCCAGAGAACAGGCCAGAAATCCCTTCTCTGAGGTTGTGGCCCCTCATTGTGTTGGACTGAACGATGTGAGGATTTCTTTGATCTGGGTTGGAGGGAGACTGAACTGACCTCAGAAGAGGACGTTCACCATTTTTGGCCGCTCAGCATCTGAGCGCTCCTTCTCTTTGTAGGAAACTAGAGCCCAGCACAATGGAGGCATTTTTCCAGGGGCAGCACAAGTGGCAGAAATGACCTCACTGGATGGTCCCTGTATTAATATCTTCGCTGGCTTTTCTGAAGCCAGTCTTCCAGCCTTCCTATCAGTTCAATGAGCTGCTTAAGATTCTTCCAGTAAATCTCTTTTCTCTTTAAGATGACTGGATATGGTCTCTGGTTAGAAACTAGAACCCCTGAATGGTTCAACATCATTTTTATCCTATCCCCACCCATGAGGCCCATCCTCACTATACTCACTCCACTGGTGCAAAAGGACACATACACTGAACAGGATAGAGTTTCTAACTTCCACAGCAGATTCTGACTTATCCACCCACCCTAAGCTTTCCCTGATGGGCTAGAAACACAGATCCTATGTGGGAACAGATCTAGGCCATTTCCCTTCTCAGCCACATAAGAGGAAGAAAGAGAGAATTAAAAAAAAAAAACAAAAAACAACTCATTGTAAAAAGGGGAGATTCACCCTTAGTCCTGTGGCCCCATTAGTACCCTGGCCCTTTGTCCATCCATATCAGCAGGCCTCCTGCTTGGAGGCAGAGCCAGGGAGAGAGGACCTGCACCTCTCCCTGGGGTCCAGTAGCTGTGGATGAACAGAAAATGTTTGTTGTCTTTCCAGGCATCCCGGGGTTCCCTGAGAAATGGGCACTATTGCTCCCCGCCTTTGTCACTTCACCATGCTCATGATTTAATGCCTTCCTGTCTCCACTTCTATCTCATGGCTTCTCTCTCTGGTGTGTGTCTTGATTTCTCTTACCTCTCCCAACTCTCTACTCTCACAGGGTCATAGCTGTTTGCCAGATTCCTGTGGTCTCTTCTGCCTGGTGACTTTGCTGCCTCACTCCTTCTGTTCGCTGCCTTTTCTCTATGTTTCTCAAAACTCGCAGACCACTCTGCTGTTTATCTCTTAGATCCCAACTTCCCCAAAGATGGTGTGATTAGATCTGTCGACCACCACTCAGACAGTCCTACACAAGGCCTACAATCTATGGCCACTTTGCTCTGAAAGGCTAATGATATGGCAAGCACACAGAGTTAGTGGATTTCATTCTAATCCAGCATTTCAGACTCAACTTAAACCTAGCATGTCATCTTCACTCCCAGGTCTGCTCCTTCTCCTGTGCTCCTAGACTCAGTGAATATTCTGCTGTTTTGCTATAGAGGTCTGGTCTTCAAAATGAAGTCCTCTTCTGTAATTTAACAATCCAGCGTCATCTCCCTTCATTCCCTCTGTACCACAGTCATCTGAACGTCTCAGTAAGTGATTCTTGAAGTGAAATTAACTCTCTCCATCTTCTGGACAAGGTCCCCTCCTTTCGACCACACTCTGCACAAGGGAGCTTTGTCTGGATTTCTTTGTCTCTGCTTATATTTTCTTTGTCTCTGCTTATATTTTCTTTTTCTTTTCCAGAGCCCAATCTGGAATGCTTTAACACCCTCATCTGCTGGACCATGAACCCTCTAGGGCAGGAATGACAACTTAGTAATCTTCAGGGCTGGTCCAAAGTGAGTATCAGTGAGTATTTAAAGACCAACTCAGCCTTGACTCTCAAACATCCTTTCTCTAGAGCTCAGAACACACATCCTCTGGTCTAGCAGCTTATCCTGGGGGGTGTGCAAAAATGAGGGTTCTGGAGACAGCGTGGTGAGGTCCAATGATCCGTCCCCCGGATCAGAGACTGCTGGAGCCTTGACCCTGAGAGCACTCTTCTCTAAAGAGTGGCAGTAGCTGAGAGGACGCAATTGTGATCTAGGTGGTCCTTTGCCTGATCCGCCTGGGGCTTTAAGCTGACTAGCTGGCTGCTCTAAGTGCCCTTCTATGGAATGAGCTAATTTCTTCTTGCTCTGTTGATGTCTCTTGTGATGGTGGTGCTGCAGGACTCCTGGCCCAGGAGCGGCCCACCTGATTTGCTTTGTGACATGCTCAAAGTGGTGTAGGAAGGGAACAGGATGGTAGGGGGTTGAGTTAGAATCAAAGTTTGAGTCTTATGTTCATGAGGATGCCTGGCCTCATGTCCATAAGACCACTGGGAGGGCCAGAAGGTTTAGGACCTGGTCCTGAACTTATCCAGGGAGTATGGCTCAGGTTGGGGAAATACTATTAGCTCAGGTAGGATTTAAGAAGTTGCAGGATTCTCAGTAAAGCTCAGACTCTGAGATTCTCCTACCAAACAGCCAGAATTAGTGGTGAGAATATAGCCTTACAGAAAGTTAGGAGGGGAAGCAATTTACTCCAGCGAATCAGAGTGAGATCTAACGCAGAAATCAGCCCTGTGAACATGGGCACAAACTGGGTGGGGAGGACAGACCTCAGGTTCAGAAGTACTGTCATCTGTTCATTAATTCATGCTGGGTACTGGAGATGCAGAGATATGACTGAGCGTGGTTTCCACCCTGGAAGAAACCTCTTTTTGAGTTTGGTGGGGAGCCCAGACATACAGTTTAAGCGGTTAGAGTCATCAGCGAATGTTTTTCTTTTTAGTTTGACAAAGAGGATAAAGTTTCACAATATACAGCATGGGAAGGCTTGGGGTAGCATGGACTGAAACCACCTTACATGTCTATCTTCTAAGTCTCACTGCTCTAAGTTTCTTATTATGTATCTTCCTATGAAGACTTAGCTTCCCACATAGGTGTGAGCCCAGGGGGAAAATGCACTGATCACATAGACCTGAGTATTCTAGTCCTTTCAAAAGCTGTATTTCTCATTGAAAATTAATTGACTGTGATCTGGTTTATACACTGGCCTAATGAGTTTGGTTAGTGTGAGTCTGCCCTAGAGGTGACTCTGTTCTCAATGCTGACAAAATTAGGTTCCTGAGTATAAGACTGAGAGGCAGACTCTGCGTTAAGTCATTCAGACTTTTTTTGGGAAATGTCAATCTTATCGCCTTTTCTGGGAGATAATCCTCAACATTTCCATGGCTATGCAAGAATCTTTCTCAATAATGAACGGTGGAGGTAAATGTACGAGAAACCCCATAACTAATAATAATTAATAATAATCATGCCTAACCCCTAAAGCAGCAATCTTTGGGAGCCTAGCACTGTTCTTGGCACATTTAATGGGCAATTAAATAGCCAAAACATTTCTATGTGAACAATATTAGTTTCTAATTTCAGATGGAGTAAAGGGGGCCCAGAGAGATGGAGTAACTTGACCAAAGTTATGAAGTCGGAAAGTGGTGCTGCCAGTATTTAAACCCTAGATCATCTGCTTTCCTCTGTACTTGTGTTTCTAATAGTTGATTATGACCCCATCTTGAAATCTCCCTGCAGCTTAGAGATCTTCATTTTTTTTTTTTTTTAGTTTTTCCACTAACTATTCCAAAAATAAGTTGATAACCCCTTTCCCATTAATTTCTTCATTTCTTTCTCAATGTTCAGGTCTTCATCATTTAATCATGCATGTGAGAACCCTGTGGGTATTTTGCAAGGACCTCTTGCTAAATTTCTCTTCCTAGAGAATGTAGCCCTCCATTCTACAACTAGAAACCCAATATAAAGGGTTTCTTATGCATTGTCGTCTAGCCAGAAGTGGCAGCAACAGGCTGATACACTCCATATGAGAGGCCTTAGACCTCGAAGAAAATATCTTTCTCTTATCACTTTCCAAAATATTGATTTAGCTCTTTATTTTCTGAATGTGAATATAGAACTTTATATACCAGTTTCAGGTGGTTTAGTAATGCTCAAATAACTAACACTGACCAGTCTATAATTGAATTGAGTTATCTGGAGGATATAAAAATGCCGTGCAATTTTGTTTTATGTAGTGCTATTTTTATGATGAGATCTAGAAAATGTTCTGTAGACAGAAAAGTGAAAAATAGAAAAGGAGACTGCATTGTGCTACAGGAAGAAACAAAAGAGAGAAACCTGGGGGGGAAAAAGGGGAAATTAATCATCGATTGTCACTTGCTATTGCCAGTCACCATGCTAGATGCTTCATTTATATCATCATGATTAATCGCCACAACCACCCTGGGACATATATTTATTGCATCCATTTCGTAGATTAGGAAACAGGCTCAGAAAGGTTAAATAACTTGCTCAAGGGCACACAGCTATTCATATAGAGCTGAGATTCGAGGGCAGTTCTCTCAGGTACGAAAAGGAAGAATAGATCACAAAACTCAAACTGAAGCCTAGTAGATGACTGAAAAGGTCAACGTGAAACTAACTGGAGATGAGAGAAGAGAAAGATGATCAGAGTGTCAGAAGAGGCTGTGCTAGGTATTGGTCAGAAGTGTGGTCTCTGAATCTGTCAACCTGGAGCAAGGCAGGGTCAGGTGGACATGCACTGATGGAGGTCAGGGTGGGAGATGGCTAGAGGGCCTCATCAAGTCGGAGAGGCTACTGGTTCCAGGATCACTGAGGGAGGAGGATCTGAGTTAAAACAAAGAGCTAGTTGACCTGGCCCAGAGACAAGGGCTCTGTTCCTGTCTAAGACAGAGAGGACTCTGAGCAGAGGGAGACTTGAACTCAGTGGATGGCTCTTCCCTTTTAGCAGAGCACTCTCCTTGTCAAAGTCTGCCATCAGTAAAGCCGGACTTAGTCACCAGGGTATCATCATGCCCCAGAAACTCATCAAGATCTTTCCTGATTATTTGAGTGGGTATGCCACAAGAAGGTTTCAATCCATTCAAAAAATACTTACCAAAAAAAAAAAAAAGAAATCACACTTCCTATGTGCCAGGCATGACTTAAGGGATGGGGATAAGATGGTATGCAAAAATACTTGGATCCCTGTCCTTGTGGAGCTACAGTCCAGTGGAAGAGACACATACTAATAACATGATTATACAAAAAAAAAAAAGTGATATTGAAATTTTAACAAGTCCTCCAAAGGAAAATTACACAATACTGTAAGCACATATTAAGGAAGGCTTCCCTGGGAAAGCAGTGCTTGTGCTGTGATGCAGGGAATGAGTAGAAATTAATTATTGAAAGAAAGAGTATTACATTCCAGATGGAGAAACTATCAAGTGCAGAGGTCTCTTGTTTTAAATGGTTCATCCTGGAGAATGGAGGCTTAGTGCAGGATCAGGGCTTTGTACTCATTTTACAGTCGCTCTGGATGTCTCCTTCCCTAACTAAAATGTCTCTACTGGCCAACAGTCCACATTTCAGGTCAAAGATAGTGCCTCTGTCTTTAAGCATAAGACATTTTTCATTTATGTATGCATACGTACATGCAAGTTACCCATCTATCCAATCAGATCTCCAACTAAGTATTCATTTATCTAGTCATTCATTACCCATTCATATATCCATTTAATCATCCATCATACCAATCATCTACCCATTAACCAGACAACCATTCATTTATCCATGTATCTATATACCCATTTTCTATCTCTCCATATGTTTATATATCCATTTATTTGTTCATTCACCTATTTATCCATTCATTTACTCATGTGTCCATCTATTCAGTTATCCATTCATGTATCATTTATTCATTTATCCCTCTGTGACATAATAAAAAATATATGTTTGGTCTCTACCCCCAGTTCCTGACACAATTCTTGGTCATCACTAAGACGTGCAAATTATATATAACGGGTTTATACTTTGATGTCCTGTGTATAAAATAGTAACACCTGAAATTCTCAACAATAATTCTCGGGTTTAGGCCAAAGCTCTTTCACATGCTGCATCTCATTTGACCCTTACAACAACCCTGAGACGTTGCCTAGACAGGGCATTATTCTATTTTACAACTGAAATGACTATATCTAGAAAGTCAATGTCCAGAGATGGCAAATAGGATTTCACACTGAAAGCCATTTCTAGTTGGCCCTTTTCAGTATAGGAGGGGACAATATAAGGGTTTGAATCTCAGTACATGGAGATCAGCGAGGACCACCTTGGAGGATGGCTACCATGCTTAACCTCAGGAAACACATGAAAACTAACTCATTTTTAAAACCGTAGTGCTTTATTCCTAGAATGTAAGACAGCATTGCTGCTTTTATTATCAATTTGCAAATGACGCCTCTAAATTGGTCAGTAATGCTGATGGTAGAATTATGTACGTAAGGGAAAAGGATTCCACAAAAACCTGAGGATTTGTAAAGGGCCTCAGCTTAAGCAAGTTTTTATGGCTAAAATTGTCTGACTATCGCTGCAGGAAAGTACACCGATGAGTGAGAGTGAAAGATTTATTGAGCTCTTTCAGAGTAGGGTGACCAGTGTTTTTTAAAAAATCCTGCCCGAGAACATTTGAGGTCTGAGTTTCCATAAATCATAGTTACTGAATGTAACTCTCATTTTAAAAAAAATCAAAATAGTAGTAATTCTATACATGGCGATAGAGCTCTGCAGGACATTAAGAGTTAAATCAATCAGATTAATATATGAGGGATGGATGGGGCTATACATCAGCAGAAAGCACTCTAAAAGACAGAAGGTCCCTCAGACCAAGGAAAGAAGAACAGAGATTAACTTCAGTCAAATCAGTGGACTTAATAGGCTTTAAAAAGAACAAATCAACAGAAGACAGAAGGGTCTACACAGAATACAAGAAAGTGGGGTCCAGGGGAAAGACCGTGATAATAATGTAGTAATTAACAATTTGTTGAGCAGTTACCATGTGCTAAGGAGTTTGTTTGACTCATTTGATCCACACAACAACCCTAATATCAGAATCAAAAAACTATAAGTTAAACGACTTTCTTAAGGTCACTCGTGGTAAAGCTGGGATTTGAACCAGAACGCTCAGGTTCCAAAGCCTGTGGGTTTAACCATTCTTATCCAGGTTTGTCTCAGGGGACGCTGCTTTTTGATAGGCCAGGACACTGCCACTGGCTCTACACATTCTTTTATTTCTTCTTTGGGAGTCACCTCCACATGCCAAAGGTCACTGTTTGGAATCTTCTCAGTGGCAGATCAAACACACATGACTTTTGAGCTGTAAGGAAGAATAGAGCTGATATTGTCTGCTCTCCTTCTTTTACATCTGTAAGTTTATTTTTGCAAACTGCCATGAACCCCTCTCCATCAGCTCTAGGGAATAAGGTCTGTGATCTAGCAGGGGAATTCCCTTTTTGGCAATAAGTGATATGTGATTCTAGAGGGATGCAGTTGATTTTCTTATGTGGCTTGTTATATGAGTCATGCTCTAATCAGAAAACAAAACACTCTGAGAGGTTAAAACACAAGGACTTTAACTGAGGTAAAACAGGTCCAGGACCAGCACCCCAATAAACTGGTTCAGAATTGTTTGCCAGGGCAGCATTATTGGAAATAAGTGTATGGCCTCGTAAGTTGTTACTTTAAAGGACAAAAGTCATTGGGGTGATATGAATTCATGTCACACTTCGGATCACAGCTCATGGTCAGCCTTCCTGTTCTCCTTGACTAAGGCAGATCCTTCCAGTGTAGGCTCTCACCACATAGCAGTCTATGGAGGAGACAGGCATTAGTTAAATACTCTTTAACTAATGCCTGTCTCCTCCATAGACTGCTAGCTCCACGAGGGCTGAGTTTGTGCTGAGTTTTATTTATCTTTGTATCCCTGATACCTAGTATAGTGCTTGTCAGTCCTAGGCATTCAATAAAAATCCTTTCCATGAATGCGTTTAATTTTAAACATCAATTTCTTTAGCTTTTTACCCAAGAGAAATGAAAACACATTGTCCACACAAAGACTTGTACGTGAAGGTTCACAGCAGCCTAATTCAAAATAGCGCCAAAGTGGAAACAATCCAATGTCCATCAGTTAGTGAGTGGATAGCCAAAAGGTGGCATAGCCATACCTGTGTGTAGGTGACTCCCAAAGAAGAAATAAAAGGGTGTACAGAGCCAATGGATATCCATACAATTCAGCAATAAAAAAAGAATAAACTGATAATATATTCTACAACATAGTTGAACCACAAAGATATGTTGAGTGAAATAAGCCAGACACAAATGACATATCGTACTGTTCTGTATATATGAAATTTCTAGAAAAGGCAAAACTATAGAGAAGAAAGCAGATCAATGGTTGCCTGAGCCTGGGGTGGAAGTGGGGATTGACTACAAATAGGAAGAGAACTTTTGGGGGTGATGGAAATGTTCTAAAGCTAAAACGTGATGACTATACAACTATATAAATTTACTAAAAATCATCAAACTGTACACTTGCAGTAGGCAAATTGTATGGCATGTGAATTATTCCTCAGTAAAGCTGATAAAACGTTTTTAAAAAAATCAGTCTCCTTACTTATCTCGACTTATGTTCTGTAGAACATTTTTTCTGTAGGACATTGTGCAAGAGACTGCTGGTTGAATCTCTAACTCTTTAGTGACCCAAACCTCAATTTTTAACTTGGCATGTAGCCAAGCAAAATAAAATAGCATATTTACCAGCTTCCTTCGCAGCTTGGTATGGTCATATAACCAATTTCTGGCCAATGAGACATAGGCAAAAGTGATGTATAGTAAAATGTAGGCTAATCTAACCCTAATACCAGTTTTAATTGGTATTAATGAAAACGGGGTTTTGTGGTCAAATAATTTTGAGAACTATTATGTTAATGTTTAACGGATTTCATTGAGAACTATTATGTTAAAGTTAACAGATTTTATTAATTCTCAGAGTTCTTAATATGCTACTGAGCAATGGGAAGGGACTAGAGTATATACAACTTGCCAAACCACTTGACCCCCAAACCTCTTTGTAATGGAGCATCTCATCAGATAAATGTTTTGGGGCAAAGGAAAATGTTGCTTTAAAAAATCCGCATTTTTGCTTCTTTCTAATCCATCCTCTTTCTAGGCTGCTAGAGAAATCTTTGTTAAACATGAACTTGATGATATCACATTCCTGTTTAAAATCCTTGACCGATTCCTTTTGGATGAAGGTCCACGCCTTTCACGTAATGAATAAGACCTTTTGTGATCTGGCCCTTGCCTTCCTGCTAGCCTCAGTCTAGCCATCTCCCTCTCACATCATCAACCATTTGCACCCAGTCTCCACTCTTCATATGCCGTACCTTGAGTACACCACTTTCTACCTACCACCTTGTCTGACATTCTGTCTCTGATCCTTTAAGACCAGGCTCATGTATCAGCTCATTCACACCCATTCATACTTTGAGCTAGTCCTACTCTGTGTCAGGCATCACACAAGTACTTGGATTACAAAGCCACATAAACATGATCCCTGCCCCAAGGACAAGTACTGTATTAGTCAGAGTGTGCTAACAGCTGTAGCAAACAACCTTCCTATTTCAGTGACTCGACACTGTAACACTTTATTTCTCCCTCACGGCACAGTCCACTGCAGGTAAGCACAGGGGTTCTGCGCTGTGCAGTGAGTCAGGGACCCAGGTTTACTCCATTGCCAGTTTCTGGGGCCTCTAGGTCCTCCCTGAATACTTTTGCATCTGGTCAGCAGATAAGAAATGAAGGAGAGTTTGGAGGATTGTACAGAAGGTTTTAGGGGATGCCCAGGAATGGGATATATCTATCACTCTGTCCAAATTTCATTACCCAGAGCTTAGTCACATGGGCCTACTGGACTACTGAGAAATGTAGTCTTGCTATGAGCCTAGAAAGAAAATGAAATGGGCTGATGAAAATAGCCTTTTCTCTGCCACAGATAAATACAAGAATAATAAAGAAGCTAACAGTCTAATGGAGGAAACAGACAACTGAGCAGAGGCAGGAAGGCAAGAGAGAAATGGTCAGAGAGGATGCAACTTGTGTTTATGGAGTTACAATCAGAAAGTTCTAGAACTGCTGGAAGCCCTTCTGTGGCTGCCCTTCAGAGCTCCTAAGGATTGCTCTTCTAGGGCCCTTCATAAACATGGACATGGTATATGGTACAGAAAGTCATATATCACTGGTATCACCTGCACAGCAGACTTTCAGAGCCTCTCAGGAGTCAACCATCTCTTGTTCCAGCAGCTATTGTGACATCTAGCTCTGCTTAGGCTCCATCTGACATTATACAGCTGCACCCTGATAATGCTTTACCTCATGGCCCTGCTACATGCCTCTCGACACTGGGTTCTGGGACAGCACAGAACCCCACTTGGCACCTATGCGTAAACAACTGGAATGAATCTTTAGCCAATGGAAAATGAGCTGGCGGATTAATTTCCTTCCCTTTCCTCTCCTGCAGGATATTCTGAGACTCATTTTATGTGGCTTCTCAGAGGATAATCCCTTGAGCAGAAGCAATCAGCCACAATTAGTGGAGGTCAGATGAATAACCATCCTGGCATCGACTCTCCCTCTTCTCTGCCTTACTCCTTTTGCCTCTCATGCCTGCCCTATAAGAATCAGGCTCTGCATTTCGGAGAAGCCAGGCTAAGACAACTCCATGAATGAGTAAGGCTAAAAGCCACTTAGCTGTCTCCATTTCCTTTCCAGTGTCTACCCACAAGTCCCTGGTAGCTGTGGAAGTATTTTAAAGGTCAGGTTCCACTAACCCCTCCTCAGTCCTGCAGACCTGACACTTTGAAGGTCAAGCCTACTGCTTCTCCTGAGTGCAACTTCCAGACCTTTCTTTTGCCTGTACCAGTACCACTCATTTGTGAATCAATTATGTACTCCTATTGATTTCTCGGTTACATAACATTTGTGTCTCTGTATTTAATTTCTTCCATGCTACTGACTTTTTTCAAGTCCAAAAGCAGAAATACTGACGAGTCTACCTTCCTTCTCCCTCCCGCACCCACACCTCCCAATGCTGTCTCTTGCTTCTGTGTCTTGGCATGTACATGCTGCTCCCAATCCTTCCCCACCTCCGTTATGTTATTTTATCTTTTGTGGGCAAGGGACTCGATTGTGCAAAGGGAGGGCCACTTGACTCCCATGTAGGACTCACCAAGTCTGCCTCTGACA
Source organism: Pteropus medius (assembly GCF_902729225.1). Taxonomy (NCBI): domain Eukaryota; kingdom Metazoa; phylum Chordata; class Mammalia; order Chiroptera; family Pteropodidae; genus Pteropus; species Pteropus medius. The sequence goes on along the minus strand of NW_024342471.1, from coordinate 13,430,757 downwards.
TAACTCTGTGCCCAGCCCCTTTCCAGAAATCAAAGTGCAAAGACCTGAGCCCTATGAGTACTCTTGAGAATTTTAGATCCCTTGATCCTGGTGTCAAACTGGAGAGGCTGCCTTAACCTCTGTAGCAGCTGGTTCAGGAGAGCACATTCATTGTCCCTGAGGAAGGGGTGGACAGGCAGCTCTCTGCATATTCATTCACCAATAACTTGGCAGAATTGGAGGTCGCCAGAATCCCTGTATAAATTTCCATCTTGTTTTCAACTAGACTGTGAGTTCCCTGAGGACAGGAATGTTTATCCTTGTGTCTAGAACAATGCTTGGAACGTGGCTGGTGCTTAATCAATATTTGTTGAAGGAAGAAAGAAGAAGAAGGACCATGGGGTTTCTTGGCCAGCCTTGAGTCAAATGAGAGACATGTGCACAGGTGAGGTAGACAGGTGGCAGGGGGCTGCTATCTCTGTATTTTCAAACTGGTGATATCTCTGGTGTCTGCCACATAAGTGGGCCTCAGAAGAGAGTTAGGGCCACAGGCTGAAAAACCACAGGAACCTTGGGGTTTCAAAGACATTAAAAATATCCTCTCTGAGGGTGCAGTAAGGCTCTGCTAAAGCATTACAACTGCCCCCAACAAAGGCGAACCATGTTCATTTTAAATGTATCTGACAAACTGCTCTTGGAATCATCAGGACTCTGATCATTCCTACTTTAATTAAGGTAAAATGAGCCTCTACATTCAGAATCCAACAGTTTTTTCAGTGGGTGCTAAGGAAACACTCATGATGGGGACAGGTAGGGAGTAAGGTGACCACCAAGGTCCCAGCAAGAGGGCGGTAATGGAGTGCCAGACACAGCATTCAGCAAGGCAGAGCAAACTCCCCATCCCCCCTGCCTCCATCTATTTTCTTTATAGCATGTATCACTGCCTGTCCTTTGTATTTACTGTGTTTCTTTCCCATTAGTTCGAGTATTCCATGAGGGCCAGGTCTTTGTCCTATTGACCGCTGGATCCCCTGTCTTAGATCAATGTCTAGCATTTAGTGGGCGCTCGAAAATTAGCTAACAAACGAATTAAAACATTTTAAACAATTACTTGAATCTCTGCCATATGCTGGGCCCTGTCCTTGAAGATGCTACAAGGATGATGCGAGAGAAAGGCCTGAAAATATATACACCACGGCTAAACACTTTCTTTAACAGAGGTATATCCAAGGCGCTGCAGGATCTTCGGGACTGGAAAACTCCCGGAGTGTGCAAGGGCCTTGGGATGAAGCCGGTTGTGTGATCGGAGTGCTAGAGAGCCAGGCGGAGCGGCAGGAGATGCGGCTGGAGACAGAATATAGGACTCCTTGGCTCTTCCTTTGGCTTCTCGGCACCTTCTTTTCCTGCTTTGCGCAATCCTCGCCTCTCTTCGATTCTGTCGGCGGGACCTCAGCCCCAGCGGAATCTTTCTGTCACGGGACCCCTGCTAAATCCTTTCTCATCCCCAGAGACAGCAGCCCCCGGTTTTCCAGATGGCTAGCTCGCTACCTGTGAGACCTCCACCTGCGGGCTGAAACCCTGCCCAGTTCACAGGCGCTCCAGGTCCCCGCCCCCTGCCTGCGGTCTGTAGCGTGCGGGACCCCGCCCCGCCCCCTCGGGCCGCAGGACCCCGGCCCCGCCCCGCCCCCGTGGCCCCGCCGCTTGGTCCCGGGGGGCGGGGCCGCGCGCAGCGGCGTCTCCAAGGCGGGGGGCGCGAGGCAGGGGGCGGGGCTGCCCCTGCGCCGGCCAATCAGCGCCGCGATCACATCCATGCAAATACGAGCACAATGGAGCGAGCCCATCACTCGCCCCTGCAAGCAAGCTTGAAATGGGTTTCTGCCTGAGCGGCAGCCAGGCTGACCAATGACTCTATGTTTTGGGCTGGCGAAGCCCAATGGCATGGCAAGAAAGGCGGGCCCGAGCCGTGTTAGGGTGTCCTTGCAGGGTGTCTGAGCTAAACTTCACCAAATAATAGCTGTTTGTATTTTGGCTGCTGCAGGAGCCATTTTAGGTAAGTTCTTCTCTTAACTTTTTATTTTCCTCCCCGGCCTTGGCGGGCCGGCCTTGTCCGGCGGCCCCCGGTCCCGCCCTGCCGGCCGGGCTGGGGTGCCCCTATGAATGGAGCCGGGATGAGGGGCTGCGGTGGCGCCGAGGCCCGGCCGGGCCGGGGTCCGAGCAGGGCCGGCGGCGGGCGGCCTGGTGCAGGGCAGGCGGCAGCCTGAGGCCTGAGGAGAAAGGCCGGCCTCCGCCGCGCCCCGCTCGCGCTCAGGCCGCGCTCGGGCCGGGCGGCCGTCCTTGGGAGTGCGCCTCTGCGGGCCGCGCGGAGGGGCGGGGGTCTGGGCAGCCCCCGACCCTAGGCCTGGCGGGCGGGGGCGGGGCGTGTGGAGGCACCCCACCCCCCTCCCCGGGCCGGGTCGAGGAGGGACCCTCGGTTCAGTCGCGCCGCGCCGTAACGGGGGTGACCGCTATTCCGCCTCCGCCCCCGCGGAGAAGTTGCTCTATTGGCGTCCTGCGTCTGTTTGCAGGGGTGGAGGAGGGTGGGCTGGTGCCAGGCTGCTGCTCCGGGAGGGGGCGGGGGCCCCGGCGCGTCCTCGGAGCGCGCACCCCTCCGCCCCCTTCTTACGCACTAGCGCGCACTCGCCCCGAAAATTGGAACCCTGGAGGTGCCCAGCAACCCCGCAGCCAAGTTTTGTGCATTATTAGATTGCATGTTTAAGCTGAAAAAAAAAAAGAAAAAGGAATGTGTCCCCTTCAGGGTTTTTATCCACTTGGCTGTTGAGAGGTAACGGAGTCTGTTGCTTCCAAATTTCCAGGGATCTGTCAGAGGTGCAGAGGGTTGGCAGCTACTTGGTTTTTAAAAAGACGCTATTAGGAAATCCCCTCACTAGTGAGATAATTGAAATTTGAGTTTGTTTGCAGCTTCAGTTTTATGTGATCCAATTAAAAATACATAAGCAGGCACTTATATTTGTGTACATAAAGTATTCCTAGTTCCAGTTATGACTGATGGGACTGTGGTTTCGGTAGTGTGGGATCTAATAAAGCAGCATAATTCAATTTTGAACTTGTAGGCCCGTGTTCTGCAAATTAGGGTTTATGGACCATTGGTAATCTGGCCAAGGTTTTTAGAGAATCCTTGACATCTCCACGCATCTTTGGGGGCTGCGTGCGTGCATTATTCCTCACCCCCTCAAAACTGCTCATTTTTGGTGTAGCAGATCTGTGAACAGAGAAAGAACACATTTAAAAATTTTTAGTTTTCAGAATATCTGCAGTATCGCCTGAGATTTGATTGTTTCTCAAATATCACATAGGAATAACATCCCAGTAGGTCCCAAATTTTGACATTTTCAGGGATACACTATGGCCCTTAGAAAAATTGGATCAGAGACCACTCTGCTGTAGTCCGAAGACTAATTGTGAGTTGTCTTTCTTGAGACAACTGTACTTACTGACGGTGTATGGCACAGTATAGTTTGTTGGTAAGCCAAATTGGAAGATCAGATTGGCAACCTCAGGGAGATAGTTTCTGTGAATTTTGTGGCTCTCTGGCAATAGAACGGCTTGAGATCCACGTACGATAAAATGATTAGGCATGAATCGTCAAGTAACATGGTTTATGCCAACCAGAACAGGTGGTTTCATATAAGCGATGCATGACTGTAACCAAAGGCCTGGGAAAATGTGGAGTGGTAAAATGATTAGTTTTGAACTTCTTTCTGTCCCAGGGCAGATTTCTTAGATGAATTATGATGAATTATTTAAACATTTTTCTTGATTAATGGACTATTAAAAGCTATCTTTTACAGATTTTTTTCCTCCCTTTTTGCTAACTTTAGACTTTCATAGTAACCAGACTATGATACTGTTCTGGCTGTCGTCTGGCCATGGGCAAAGTAAATCTAGATCTTTTGTGAAATTAGTTCTGTCTCATCATGGTTTCGCAGTCTGCCTGGAGTCTCATCTTTTATACTATAGTTATTTCTTTTTACATTTAACTCTTTTGTTGTTATAGCACTGCAAACTCTTTCAATATGATCACGTTGACCACAACTTTTTGATATTCTATATCTTTATAGTTATTTTTATAGTTTATTGTCAGTATAGTTGGAAGTTCTCTGAATTCATCAGTATGTTATTTCATGAGAACGACACAAGAAGTTAAAAGGCCAACAGCAGGTTAGGGAAGCCACAACTAACACGGCTGCATTCCTGGAAGATCCTGTGGCATTTAGTCTTTCATATTTATTGACGTACCTTTCTTACAACTATTTCGAATACCAAAGAAAATCTTAAGCAGAATTGTATCTTTTTAGAAACCAGATGCATTTGTGACTGTTGCCATCGTATTACAGGAAACCTATGGAAACAACAGGCCCTTAGGCTACAGTGTCTTGGCAATCTCTGATTTACAGAAGTTTCAAAGAAGTTTTTATGGTTTTCTTGGAAGTATGGCTTTGCCGCCAGTTTGTGGTTATGTCTTCCTGTGTTAAACCATGAGGGAAAGGGTTCCACATTCTCAGGCTTGATTCTCACTGTAGGTTCCTGTTTTCACCTTTCATGGAAAGACTTTGTATTGGTTATGACCAAATAGAGCCACACATGGACCACTCATACTCTAAACCCTTTCGAACAGGTTTTAGGATTTAAGGATTCTACCTGCAGAAATATCTTTAATCTGTGACATTGGTGGTATCTAAATCAACTGAGAAGATGATATTTTCACTCTCTTCCTTTTCCTCTTGTCCCCCCAGTATTGCAAGGTTTGAGATAGTTTTAGTTTTAGTAAATATTTAGTAGTTTAATTTGTGTTTCCATCCCTTATGCAAAGCTTTGGTTTAATTTAGGTGAATAGTTGCAGTGAATTCCGGGGGCCTGCCTGAACCCTCCTGTATCCCGGGGTATTACGAGAGTCCTCCCTTATCCACAGGGGTACATTTCAAGACCCCCAGTTGATGGGATACCTGAAACCACGGATAGTACCCAACCCTCTGTATATGGTTGACCTTTATACAACATGGGGGTTATGGGTGCTGACCCCCTATGCAGTTAAAAATCCACATTTAACTTGGCTCCCCAGAAACTTCTAATAGCCCTTTGTTGACTGGAAGCCTTACTGAGAACATAAACAGTTGATTAACACACATTTTGTATGTTATATATATTATCTATTGAATTCTTACAATACAGTAAGCTAGAGAAAGAAAATGTTATCAAGGGAATCATGAGGAAGAGAAAATACACTTACAGTATTTATTGAAAAAGATCCATGTATAAGTGGACCTGTATAGTTCAAACTCATGTTGTTCATTGGTCATCTGTGCTATTTTTCCCTATACATATATACCTATGATAAAATTTAATTTATAATTAGGCACAGTAAGAGATTAACAATAATAATAGGACAGTTATAACCATATAATAAAAAGTTATGTGAATGTGGTCTCTCAAAATATCTTATTGTACTGTACTCACCATTCTTATGATGATGTGAAATGATACAGTGCCTGTGTGATGAGATGAAATGAGGTGCCTGACATAGGCATTGTGACATAGTATTAGGCTACTATAAGGGTTACTAGAACACAAGCACTTGAGCGACAGTTGCAGACGGCTACTAAGTGACTAACAGGCAGGTAACATATGCAGTGTGGATACACTGGACAAAAGGATGATTCATGTCTTGGGTGGGACGGAGTGGGATGGCGCAAAATTATATCATGCTATTCAGAACGGTGCGCAATTTAAACTTATGAATTGTTTATTTCTGGAATTTTCCATTTGCTGTTTCGGATCGTGATTGACTGCAAGTAACTTGAAACTGTGGATAAGTGGGAACTGACTGCTATATACTGAAAACTCTTTGATATAATAAAATAATAGCTCGGGCTTAGATTAGCTGCTCTCTAGAGAACAGTTTTGTTTGCAATAGAATTTGACATACTTGTGAGAGAAACAAAAAGAACTAGCATAGAATGAATACTTGGTGCTACAGAAATGAAAAAATATTCCTGTTTTCATGGCCACTCTGTGAGGCTGGACTGCAGTTTGGAGAAATGAAGTCACTTATGCAAGGCCATAGAGCTAGTAAATGTTAAGTCAAAATTTGAACCCAGATCATCAGGATTCAAAGCAAGTATTCTTTTTACCAAAAGCTGTCTCTAAAGATTTCTTCCAAAGCTGAAGTGTGCTGCCATGTTTTAGTGGTATGGTGCTAGGTTAACTAATACACCCTGTCTAAGTGCTTCTACATATGCATCCATTTTTACTTCTCCGTTTCAAGAATTTATCACCGAAGAGGCATATTGGAGTACAGTGAGGGCACCCTTCTCCCTTGTCTCTGCGGTGTAGGAATAATCTTTAGGCACTTAAGAGTTTAGGTGTAGCTTGGTACAGTAATAACCATGAAGTGCGGAGGGAGCATGCAGTCACTTTTTCCTTGCCAGAGTGTTCTTTTCTTTAGTTCATTTTGTGGAGGCGTTGATGCCCTCATGAGAAGTTCTCTTACTTCCATAAAAGTCCTGAAGGTAGTAAAACAGTTATTTTAAAATATCCCTCCCTCCCTGTTCTCATTTCTAAACTAAATAATTGTCATAAAATCCAGAGGAATATATTTAGTTTTGCTCATAGTACCTGTATTAGTTGGGTTTTATAGTTTGTAATAGTCATTCTTTACATCCTCCTAAATTTCTTATGCCATTTGCCATCGAGACCTTTAGAATCTTTGATAATGTATATATATGACATAAATGACTCCTGTTTTGAGGAATTTGGGGGGGCTTTTAAAAATTTTTTTTTATCTTTTTTTAAACTTTTTAAGTTTATTGGGGGAACATTGGTTAATAAAATTATATAATTTTCAGGTGTACATTATCATATGACATCTGTATATTCTATTGTGTTTACTTCAGCTACCATATATATTTGATCCCGTTTACTCACTTCACCCTCCCCTAAACCCCTATATTTGACTCCTTTACCCAGTCTCCCTCTCCCCTCCTCCCCCCACCCCACTAGTAATCACTAATCTATAGTCTTCTGGTAACCACTAGCCTATAGTCCATGTCCATGAGTCTCTGTTTGTCCTGCTCATTTGTTGCTTTTAGGTTTATAGCCCACATGTAAGTGTTATCATGTGATTTCCAACTTTTTCTGTCTTGCTTATTTCGCTTAGCATGATTATCTTGAGGTCCATCCATGTTGTTGCAAGTGGCAGTATTTCATCTCTTATGGCTGAGTAATATTCCATTGTGTATATGTACCACAGCTTCTTTAGCCAGTCATCTATTGTAGGACACTTTGGATGCTTCCATGTCCTGGCCACTGTGAATAATGCTGCTATGAACATCAGTGAGGAATTTTTTTTAATTGATGAACCTTTTTTCTTTATAGTCATAATGAAGGTCAAAAATTTTTAGCAAGGAAAAAAACTGGTTTTTCAATAGATTTCTGTGGTGCTTTTATCTGCTAGGTATTTCAGAAGAACATACTAAGATAGAATTTGAAAGTTTCAAAAAAACTCAAAAGTAGAATTTTAAGATAACTTGACATGAATCCAAACATAAGTACAAAGTGATGGATATATATTTAAATTTTCTAAAAAAGATTTTTTTTTTTACTCTTAAAGATACTTCTAGGACATATTCCCTGGTCTAATTTTATGGGTCAAATATATTATTTTATCAGTAAATTTTTAGTATGTTAGGATTATCTTGCATACTATGTGACCAAGGTATTTTATTTTTTTGAATCTATAATTTTTGATTCTAAGATTCTTTATGTAAAAGGTCTGGCTTCAAGTTAAAAGAAGGTCTAACTGTCGTGGTGACATTGATCTTTAGTTCCTACCTATTTAGGTTGAGACTTTTTATCCTGGGATTCATGGATCCATAGGGAGTCTTTGGCTGGTCTGCGATCTCCCCAAAAATAGTATGCAAAGTTTTGTTTGTGCCGCCTTGCTTTTATGATTCTCAGAGGAATCTGTGACTCCCGCCCTCCCTTTTTCTCCCCGCCCCCATCTCTTCCCACCTGCATACAAAAACAATATTAAGGATCATTGATTCCCAAACAGTTGTTTTGTATGAGCAGAATCTTATGCCTGGAGGCTGACTTCTTTGGGCTTTTTTTTTCCCTCCCTTTTTAGGAGGTCCTGCAGTCTCAGTTCGGATCAGTTGGCCTGGGCTTGGGGAGGTACTTAGAAACCTCCTAGGCAGGATCCAGGCAAGGGTCATCCCCAGAATTCTTCTTGGCCTTGTTATTCTTGGGAAGCTTTTCCCCTGCCCTTGCCTATGCAGCCTGGTGAGTAAAGGTTGGAACAGGAGGCATGAGGGTAATTGCAAGACAGTCTTAAAGGGTCCTGGGCCTCAGTCTCAGCCATCTGCCTCTGCAGATGGGACTGAAGAGGTGGCCATGGCAAAAGCTCCTGACATTTTCTTGCTTTGAATACTACTACTTATTCATTCTGTTACTGCTTCATTCAATATGTTAGGAGGAAAAGGGTTTTCTTTCTTACATTGTAGGAGGAACAATTGAAAAGAATCCCTCCATTTTTATATTCTCTAGACTTTGTATGAAATACTTTCAACTTTTTGTTAATGTTGTGCATTTTAAGTAGAATTTTTCTTAGAATAATGTCTAGTTGAGTGTGTAACCTTATTTTTACAGAGATCATGCATATATATCAAGTTCTGTTAAAGCAGATGGTATAGGAAAAAGGATCACATATTACAATTCAAGAGTCTTATAAAGTACTTAAGTGTAAGTCAAGCAACTTGGTGGAACAAAATTCTAGAGTGACAAGAAAACTCTAAGTGTAGTCTCTAGAAGTGGCTGAATGAACTTGAAGTTATCCTGGAGATTTTCATAGAAGTCTCTTTGTTGGACCAGATCCGAAGTCGAATAGAAAAAAAAAATCTGTTTGGTTTGATATGTAATTTGGGGAAAATAACTAAGCTTTAGGCGGTTTGGTGCAGGGCATTGACTTTTATAGGAGGATTCTGTTTTATTTGTTCCTTCCCTAAGTGTACATAGTAAGGAAGTGTACCTAGACTGTTTACTTTGGGTTCATGGAAACCATCAGTATTCTGAGAAATCCTTTGCAAAATTATGTCTGGTAAGCTAGGTCCAGATCATAGATTTTATTTACTGAAAACAGTTTTATAATTTAACGCAGAGACTTTACCAATGATGTTCATCGTGTATTTTGGCATAACAACTCTGGCAATGTTAGCAGTCTAAATTCAACTGTGAGTTAGCGTGAAAAAGTCAAAGTGCCATCCTTATTGACCATGTGACAGTTGGATCACATTATAAATTACATCATCAAATTGCTTCTTTAAGCAAACCCTGTGTAGTGTCGTTTTAAGGGACTCAGGGATATTCTGCCTAATAGAATTAACAGTTTTGCCTTGAGTTGTAAAAATAACACTGAGGAAATGATAGAGGATATGAAAGAAAGACATCATTAATGACCAGCTCCAAAAAGATAATTATAAAAATGTAAAATAAGCTCCTCTTATCAGTGCTATTCACAGTGTGCGGATCTCTGCGAGTCTGGACTGTTGCCTATGTGATGAGTTAAGTCTAGAAGTTGAAGCATTCAGATGCTTTTTTAGAAAGATTGTCTGTTGAATTTAACAATTAAAAGTAAATATATAGCGTACTCTTTATTTTTTTTTTTAATTTATTCCTGGTAATTAATTTTTCTAGTATTTTTTTTCTAATTTTTTTTTTTTAAGTATTGATCTATGATGGATTGGGGAAAAACTAAAAGTAGTCCTTTGTCATAGAGGGCACTGTTCAGGATAATAGGCAACACCAGCATTATCTTGGAGCTTGTTAGAAATGCAAATTTTTGGGCCCCATTTTAGACTGATTGAGATGAACTACCTTGGGTGGGAGGCTCAGTAGTAATCTGTGTTATGTATAACAAGCTATCCTGTTGATTTTTTTGCACGTTTAAATTTGAGAAACAATGTTCTAGATCAGCACCGTCCAGCAGAGCTTTCTTTGTGCTATGATGGAAAATGTCCTATATGTGTGCAGGACCCACATGTGGCTTCTGAGCCCTTAACCCATTTCCCATTTAGGAAAAAAAAAAAGTGCAGCTCTCTGCCAGCATTAATTTAATTTTACATAAACATGTTCTCTTTGAGGCTGAAGCAAATGTGACTGGTTTTCAAGGTGAAAATAAAATATAAAAACTGTCCTTGGAGTTATTTCTAAACAGAACTTGTCGCTAATCCCAATGTAACAGGAATGTGTACATAAATCAGATTCCTCAGATGAATCCTTGGCTAACAACTGTTCGAGAACGATGTTAACATCACATGCAGGAGTGCTACGTTTTCTAGGATTTGACATTTTCAGTGATCTAGAATTACGATATTTTGTAATTGGAAATACCACCACTAAAAACAGAATGCTATAAATAGAATGATGTCATTTGTTTCCAAAGACTATTGATATACTAGAGTGATGCGAAAATAATAATAAAAGTGAAATATTTCGTGGCAGACTTTGAGGATAAAGTTAGGACTGTAATCCGTGAGTCTCGGGTAAATGCAGCCACAAGCGCTGCGGGCGAGTATTCTCAGGGCAAACGGGAAATGGGTTAAAAGGTGGCTAGTTGAGTGAGGAACAGAATTTCAAATTTTCTTTAATGTTAGCTAATTTAAATTTAAATAGCCACATTGGGCTTGTGGCTGCTGGTGTTTGACAGCAAAGTTCTAGACCTTTTAGGCTCCCCCTCACCTTTTTAGGGGAGGGGAGTTGATTTTTTTCTTTGTTTAGAAAGGAAAATAGAATATGAGACAAGACTACCATTTAGCCTGAAATGAGACTAAGCAATTCATATAATAAAATTTGGCACTATTTGCCCATTTATATTTACCTAATTTTATCTAAAAGTTAGTTTGATGTTAAGAAAATAGTAGGATCAGAAACAAATTTAGATGTGTGTTTAGTAAGGTTTTGCAAACAGCAAAGTAGCTGTTCCAGTGAGGCCTTGTGACTAACATGGATGTCTTTCAACATGACTTCTGAAGCTTTTTTAAAATTTTCATATAGATTTAAGACAGGCAACTTTTAAAAGTACAATACTGTAGTTTTCCAGTTCTCAATAAAATACTGGTTTTTGAGGATTCTCATTACTTTAGACTAGTTAATGGGGATTTTTCTGTGTAAAGTATTTCTGGTTTATCAGTTTACTTAGAAGATGGTTTTTCTATTTATAAAGATATCTTTGTTTTTAAATAATATTCACAAAGGTTCCCTCGAGAGATTGAGACTTATCCTCTGTCTTCAATATATTTAAAAATTAATTTGTCAAAAGAAAGGATTTCTTTTATTTATTCAGGGTTGTATATGCTTCCCTGCCTCCAGCCCCACATATTTGTACTTCAAATTTAAGCTCCTTAAAAAAAAAATAAAATAAAATCAAGCATGGCATTGATCAATATGTTGATCAATAGCCATTGCAGAATTGGAAATTATTTTCTGATTGACAAGTGTAAGGAACCATGGCTATAGAAGTAAATGAAGATCCACCTGTAGAATCATAGCTTTTCAAACTGCTGTCCAGACATAATAAAATGAATCTTTCTAACCATACTATCGTTTTGTTAAATATACTTGCCAGGTTTTAGGTTTTCAAGCAGGAGATTATTAGTCATTTAGGCAGTGATTCTTGAAGCATGAGTCAGTAAGGGGGTCCCGTGTGCTTTATATTTTCATGGAATTTTAGAATTGGAAGGCTTCTTAAAGATCACGGACAGGACTGCAAGAATAGCAAAGTTATTAATGTACCAGTGCCTGTTGCTTTGTTTATGGCGTGAATTAATGCTGTATTGTCTTCCATTGGTGTTCATTAAAACAGCAGTGTTTTTAATTCTGTTGTAGAAGCTGTCATATACTCTCAGACAGAGTGAATGAAGATGTCATGGTAGGTTGTTTGACCAGGGGCTTCTGTTCAGCTGAAAGTGTCCCAAATATCACTGATTGGGGATAATGGGAAGGCTTAACATTTTGTGACATGCTTTGGGTTCCAGAGGGTTTTAAATTCTTGATTTCTAGGCATTTTTATATTTAGATTACCGCTTTGGGTTCTTAAGGAATTGGAAAACCCAGTCTGTTGGAATCAAGTTCTGTTTGTTGACAGATCCCAAGTTTAAAAGGTTTGGAGGTTCCTTGCTTCAAATTTGTACCCATCACTGCCACTGGTTCCCAGAGCTGTAATTGGAATGTTGTATGAGATGTTACTAAAAGGCTGATTTCATAAGTTATGCCCCAATACCAGTCTCCTCTTATTTACACATAATAGTCATACTCTGTCTGCCCCGATCCCCCTCTTACTGCAGCATTTCCTGCCGTCAGGCTCTCCCTGGGTTCTCCTGACATTCTTTCATGTTCACTCTTGAACTAAGCTTTGTTGCCGTTATAGCTGTGGTCATGGCAGTTATTTCTAGTTTAAGATTTAAGCATTATCAGGTTTCACACAATGAGCGTCTTAACTAGGTTCTTCTAAACCAAAGCCTCTTTTTTTGGGTTCTCAGACTGCAGAAGAATAGAATTGGAAGGGACTTCAGAGGCCATTTAGTCCAATTTCGTCATTTATGGATGATGGAATAATCCTGGTCACGTAAATATTTTTCGAGATTGTCTATGATCAAGTAGGAATAGAATTAAGTTCTCATTTTACTAAATGGGACTCTTTCCCTAACTCCAATGGTTGGGGTCCCGAAAACCCACTTAGTGGAATTTCGCTTAAGAACTTTTGGGAGAAATATGGAGGAGGTGTGCTTTGAGATTAGAAATGAATTCCTGAAAGGCTGCATAATCTTTTTTATGTTCTCCAAAATAAAGATATTATCAGTGAAATTTCATGTGTCATAAATGAGTGGGAATGAGTGGTATTATTTTGGTAACTCTTGTTTACTATGTCTTATTTACTAGAAACATTTTGGCATGTCCTTTATATCATGGTAGAAGGCTTGTGGTACTATTTTGGTAACTCTTGTTTACTACTTTTTGCTTACTAGAAACTTTTTGGCATGTCCCTCTTACATCATGGCGAAATGCTTGTAAATTCACCTTTGCTTTATTTCAAATAACATGCATAATAGATTTTTTTCACATCTGCATGTTCATTTAGCTTTATGACTTGGTTATTAGAATAGGTTTTTCCCAGACCCCTAATAATCATGAAAACAGTAATAGCAGCAACCCAATCATTGAGTGCTTACTATGTGCCAAATATGGTGCTAGACTCTTTCATGCCGTGGTGGTCGTTAGGGCTGTTTACCAGTATCTGGTTCTCAAGTCTCTTAACAGATACATGGTAGGATTGCCCTTCTCCATCACCTTGTAGCTGTATGACTTGCTTTGGATATTGGAATTTGAGTGAAAGTGATAGGAGACACTTCTAGGCAGATAACCTTTGTCTCTGAAAGAAATCTCTGATGGTTGTGTAGTGTAAACAAGTAAGGCTATGCTTTAAACCAGAGTTTTTAAAAATGCAGTTTTAACTGTAGAATACCCAAGCCTACCCTGATAAATATACATTATTATTGTTGATCCTCATGGTTAAATGCTGACATTAAGCCCATGTTACAGTTGAGGAAATGGAGACAAAGGAATTAAGTAACTTGTCTATAGTTGCAGAACTAGTAACCCAGGCAGTTTGAGCCCTACACTCTTAAGCACTACAATTGGCCGCCATTCTCTGTGCTGTGTGATCTCAGTGTCCACTATTAGAGATAGACTCCGGGCTCTGAAGTTCATGCCAAAGCTTATGTTTACCTCTCTGTTCCATCCCTTCTTACAGATGCTCCTGAAGTTCTAGGTCCAAGGATGATTGTCTGTTACCAGCATTTGTCCTTCCCAATGTATTGTAAAAACCTCTATTCCTTTTCTGTCACTTATCGACTTTCATTGCCCTCTGGAATTCCATCTTTCATGTAACAAGGATAGTTTCTTGCCTTAAATATCTTCACAACTCTTAAATATGTTTGAGGTCAGTTTCTCAGAAAGCCACATTGAGTTTTATGACTAGGAGGCTGCCCAGCAATCTTAAAGGTTAAGTGCATGGATTCTGCAGCCAGACCATACCTGGGTTTGAGTCCTAGCTCTGCTACTTACTACTGGCTGTGTAAGCTCTCTATGCCTCAGTTTCCTCATCTGTAAAATGGGGATAAGTAATGATACCCATCTCATACAGTGGTTTTGAGGCTTAAATGAGTTAATTTATGTAAAGCCTTGGGGTCATACCTGGCACATTATAAGCATTGTATAAGTTGGATATTTTAAAGAATCATGTACCATAGAGCCAAGATGACTGGAGATGGGTCATTACTCATCTTGATTTTTCTGATGTTAATGTTAAAATATTTATAGTTTGATGCCACCTTTAATTTTTTCTTTATTCAGTGGGGAATACTGAGCAACTCTACGTGGCACTGTGCTCTGAAAGTGGGAGGTTGACCTAGAGCTTGCCTTCAAAAAATTTACAGTATAAAGGGGGGATAAGATAGACACAAATATTATACCTAGATAATCGTACTATTATAACATAGCCTGTAAAAAATGTCATAAGACAAGAAGGATAAAGGCCTTTAAGAGTTCAGAAAAGAGAGAGCTAGGGAGTCAGAAGGCTTTGAGTTTAGACAGGACATTTTTTTAGAGCTTGGAAGGATAGGCAGGATTTGGATGTGTGGAGATGGGGTGAAGTTGGGAGGATACCTCTAGGTGAGAGGAAGCTCATAATAAATGTTCATTTACCCATTCAGCAAATAATATATTGGACATTTACTATGTGCTTGGCACTGATATAAGCCCCGGAGATGCAGCAGTAAACAAAAGGAAGTTCCTGCTCTTGTGGAGCTTAGGTTCCAGTGAGTATTTGACTGTGTAGAACCATAGTATATCAAGCGGTGATAAAGACTTAGGAGAAAAATAAAGCAGAATAACGGGACAGAGAATAGGTTTATATAACTAAGATAAGCACGATTAATTTCTAAAGTGTTATTTTAGGGTACCTTTTGAGGTAACCCAAGGCAGAGCTAAAGGACTTTTTTCCTGAGCAAGGGGTTACACTTGTGCTGCTAGCTAAGCTCATGCATATAGTTCTCTGCCCCTAACTCTTGGCCTATGTAGATCTTTTCCTTTCATTGAAACTTGAGAACAAGTTCGAGTGTCTTCATGGGGTTTTCCTCTGTTTATCTGCCAGAAGCACTCTCTTCCCCCTCTGTACTTCTGGAGTCAGATTTTGCCTATATAATTAATTTGGCATTTCATATTGAACTGCTTTGCGGTCTTTTCTCATGTTTATTCCACAGTATATGATAGCCACTTATTTAATATATAATTGTTGAACTTTCATTTTGTTTCAGCCATTACTGGGCACTGGGAACTTGAAGATAAATGCACATGGTCTCTGTCCTTGAGGAATGCACAGTTTATTAGAAGAGATAGAAATGTAAACTGCTACTACAAACATCATGATAAATGTCACTTTAGAGCTATGTCCAAAGTCGTGTTCGAATGCAAGAAGAGAGAACAACCACCTACCCAGGGGAGTTGGTTAAGGCTTTTGAAAGGAAGAAACGTAAATAGTTTCTTGAAAGTTGATTTAGAGTTTAATAACTAGAGACTGGGATTGGTGTCTGTGAGTTTGGAGAGCCTTTTATGCATAGAAAGTATCCTGCAAGGAGACGGGGGCAGATGGTAAATTCCTTGTGGCTGGAGTGTGATGGAGAGAGAGCTGTGTAGTCATGGTGGGCAGTGTGGCTGGAGGAGCAGGGTGGAGATGGTGGAAGGCTTTGAAGATCAAGGTAAGGATTTTAGATTTGCGTTGGCAGTGAGGAATCATCAGGCGTTTTAATGCAGGATAGTAGATTGTACTCTACCCTTGGCCAGCAGAGGTGGTTGTTGAACTGGTGCTCAAACTTTGCTGTGTATTAGAACCACCTGGAGAGCTTTGAAAAATGCCAGTGTCCAGGCTGCACATAATAAAAATCGGATTCTCTGGAGGAGAGACCCAGGTACTGGAATTTTGCTAACTTCCTAGATGATTCCCGTATGTACTCAAGTTTGAGAACTAGTGCTTTAGAGAGGCCGGATGATAGATTAATGAATTCAAAGGTTACTGCAGTGGCCTGGCTCAGAACTGAGTCTTTGAATTGAGGCATTGGGAGTGGGAACAAGGGAAGAGGGAGCCAACCATTATTTTTTTTTTCTTTAATTTTCTGTATGTTTGTCTTCTCCAACAAAGTTGTGACCCCCCATGGCTGTAAGGCCCAGTCTTTGTATTTTGAATGCCACATAGAGATTTGTACATAGTACATTTTCAATAAATATCTGCCTTGATTAAAGTCAGTTTTCTTTTGTTCAAGTACTCATAGTTGCAAACTTAGGGCATTTTTATTTCATTTACTTTTTACTATTAAATCGAAATTCCTTTAGGGATGAATGTGGATAGAGGTGAAACTTTTTGGTCAGTTTTACTTCATAATTCTGATTAAAGATTTAGGAAAGTAAAATTCAGTAATTAAAACAGTCTGCATATGAACTTGGTTTATCCATACTGTCACTGTCCTTGCTGGCAAAAATAAGTTTACCCTTACTGTTTGCGTAAAACCCATTAATGCTAATATACTCTTTAGAGAATCCAGATAAAGTATCTAGATTCTTAAAGTATTTTTAAGGTTTATCTTCCACAACAACATGTGGAAAGTAAACCTTAAAAATAACACCTTGTCTAACTACTGTGCTGTACATTTGAAACTAATATTGTATTGAATGTCAACTGTAATTGAAAAATAAAACCTTTATTCTGTTAATCTATGTAATAACTCGGAAATTTGCCATCATGGTGTAGAGACTGACTTGGTTTGTGCGCTTGAAATAATTTCTCTTTGCCAAATAAATTTATTTATTTGTGAGTAGGGATAGTATTTAAAAATGCTGTGAAGGTATTTTTGTGTCAGCTTTTCATATTCTGTCCTAATAAAGGAGAGAAGTTGGAACATAGAGAAATTAAAAACTTTTTTTATACTTGAAGGCATTTATATTCCCACAGCCATTTTATGTTTTAAAAAACGTCAAGCCTATAGAAAAATAGTACCATAATACCCATCTCCCCTTTACCTAGATTCACCAATTATTAACATTTTGCCAGATTTGCTTTATATCTTTTTCTCTGTCTATATACATACACTCTTGTTTTTAGCCATATCCTTTGAGCGTTACTTTCAGATATTGCTACACTTCGCCCCTAAATACCTTCATAGTTTTATCCTGAGAGAAAAGGTACATAACTGTAACATAGTTTATACGCTAAGGAAACCTGACATGAAACGAGGTGAAATAATGTATTCCATATTTAAATCTTCACATTTACATCTTCTGTAACTTTTTTATTTTTCCTGATCTAGAACACAGTCAAGCATCATGCAGTTTTATGTTGTCATGTGTCCTTACCTTTCAATATTTAAATTAAAAAAAAATTTTTTTGAATTACAATTGACATTCAGTATTATATTAATTTCAAGTGTACAGCATAGTGGTTAGACATTTATATAACTTACAAAGTGATCCCCCCAGTAAGTCTAGTACCCACCTGGCACCATACATAGCTATTACAATATTATTGACCATATTCCCTATGCTGTACTTGACATCCTCGTGACTATTTTGTAACTACCAATTTGTATTTCTTAACCCCTTCACATTTTTCACTCAGCCCTTCAAACCCTTACCTTTCAATGCTTATTAGTGTGACCTGGTAGTCACAGGATTTCAGGAATGGAAATGAAAACCCTCCTCTAACAGGCAGTGTGGCCCAGCTTCTCATTTTTACCTGCCTGCCTCCTTCCGTGCCTCACACCATTCCTGGGAGTTGTCCTTAGTCTGACGGCAAAGCTTCGAAGTGGAACCTAGCACCCTGTGCAGACCTGCTCATGAACATCTTCCTGAGGCTGGAGAGGTTTTGTCTCGGACAAAGCGTTCTTTCCTATTTTAGGATTAAAGCCATGCAGGTCACCCAAGTGCTTAAGAAAATGTCAGTGTCAGTGAAACTTTGAGAAAAGATTTTCATAGTTGACTCTAAATCATCTGTTAAGAATCATCTGCTATTTCTTGAAGACCACGGGTTATCATTACCATGTCTTTAAATAGTTCATAGGGTTTTACACACACACACACACACACACACACACACACACACACACACACACACACACACACACACACACACACACACAGGACCTCCATACCCCTACCCCTCTTTAAATATTCCAGTGGTTTTTTGGCCCTTTGGCCCTTCTTGCTTTACACTCCTTCCTGGGTAGACTTCTTTCCTATTATTTCACCTCTTAATGAAGCTAAAATCTGTTTCTATTCGCACCGTCTTCTGTGCTCCAAACCCATTTTCCAACTACGTGCTTAGCAGCTTCACTTGCCTGTCCCACATGCAAAACTGAACTCAGATCTTTTCATGTAAACCTGAGCATTGGTTTTAACATTGGGCGGGGTGAGAATGAGATGGTTTTTGAGTAGGAACGTGGGGCACCTGTCTCTTATCAGCCCCTGCCCTCCTTAACGCAGCCCCACCCCCTTTTCAGGGAAAAAAGGTGAACCAAAGGCTGTAAGGCCTTGCTGACACCACCATTTCTGGCTGAATGTGGAGTTTTGGAAGTTAGGCTTCATGAAATGAGTTATTTTTAACCCAGTGTTTCTCAACTTCTTTTTTTTCATAATTGGTCCCCTAAGGAGCTTTTTTAGACCTTTTTTTTTTTTTTTTAGCCTTATTGCTCTTCTACCTGTGAAACTTATTTACTACCACAAATATACTGTATCTGTTTATGGGTGTATGCTTCATACATAAATAAGTAAAATATTTTAACCCCCAAGAACCAATTTTTGTCTCCTTGGGGTGATAATGCCTCATTGAGAATGCATGTTTTAACCTAAGCGGGAAGGCAGTCTAATGCCTGGAGAGAAAGCGGGCCAATATCTGCTTGCTATCTCTCCTACCCACAAAGAATTTACCTTAGGCTCGCATCCGACTGCTGAAACTGGAGTTCTGTAATCTTGTTGTGACCATAACTCATAGCAATAACAACACTATATTGTGCCCACGATACACACACATGTAATTCAAAGGTTTTAATACTCAATATTTATTCTACTTGTAATGCACTCTTTTTATTCTGTATTTTTTAAAAAATAGCTGTTGAGATAATTTATACCATAAAATTCACCCGTTTTATTGTAAGTACTTTTTAATTGAAAAAGAAATGCTGGTTGTGAATAACTGACTTGCAGAAGCATGTCTGCCAGCAAGAAGAGCAATGCCTAGGCATAGGTGGGAATACCCACCGTCCACCAGAGAGGCGAGAACAAAGAGGCAGGCAGAATCTCAACCTTAAACCACTGTGCTCACTGTAATCATTGGACTTTGTTTCAATAAATGCCCTTGAACTTGAGCACTTTTACTCCTTGGTATGGGATGAAGGCTGGGGAGCTCATGGCAGAGAAGGTCTACAGTGAGCTTTTTAAGCCCACAGGTAAAACTGCTCTGGTGGCAGCAAAAGGGCTTGGCTGTCAGGAAGATGGAATGGGTATCTTCCTTCTGTGATTTATGGTGCCAGTACCACCTCTCCCTTTTGAAAGAAGAAAGAGATTTGGGGCAGGGTTGGGGGGAGATGAAGGGAGGGAAGATTGATCTAATGTTACATAGTAGAGCCTTACATCGTTGAAATACACGATATTAAACTGGGTTTATCCATAAGAATATTTGAGAGAGTGACTATAGAGATCTGTGTATTTGATTTACTGTAATCTGTTGAAAGGGGTAGAGCACTGAGGAAATGAAATAGGAATCTACTAAGTTTTCATTAGGAAAATGGAAAGGGAGAGGGTCTAAAAAAATGAGGCGTGGCTTTGCTTTGTTGGGTTGTATTCATGGTGAGAGGGAGACCCTGTATTACATAGCTAGGGAGAATCAGCCTTGTAAAAATGGGAGCGAGTGGTGGAAAGGCCCGGATAGTACATCAGGCCCCAGTGCCAGGCAGGGCAGGAATATGATTGGACCAAATAAAACCCAGGGATCCCTATTCTGTCGCAGAGCAGCAGAGTAGTTAGAGCCAACATTAACTGAGTGCTTACTGTGAGCTGGGTACCAAGCATTTTATATTTAAACTGACGAGGAAACAAACTGAGGCACAGAGAGGTAAAGAAACTTGTTCAGGGTCCCACAGTTACTTGTCCCTACATGTAATATAAATGCAGGACCTTGGGGACCCTGCCTGGAAGTGAATGAACCTCTGCTTCTGGGAGCATGTCGGCTGCACTGTACCTCTCTGTTCAGGAGCGTAGCCTACCTGGCAGATCCCATGTTCTTCGTTTAAGTCATTTAGACTCCAGGTTGCTCTCTGAACTTCACTCTGAGAGACCGGTGACCACAATACTAAAAATAACAGTGTCCTAGAGAATATTTATAGTTTTTTTTCACTCCCTCTTCTTGAGTACAGACTGTGCCTTATCTGGGAAATACCACTTATTTTAGGACTCTAGGGTTGGACATTTAGATGTTAGGGCTTGTCCAGTGGTAGTCATATTTCAAGTCAATTCAACAGACACTTGTATGTCTCTGAAGTGCCCTGCCATGCGCTTGGTGCCAGGGCGACAAATGTGAGTACGTCTAGTAGGGGAAACGGACATGACCATTATTTAAATTGCAATGAAACAAGTAAGTAGAATAGTAAAAGGAGCATAGAGGAGGGTAGGAAGGTTAGGAAGAACTTCCCGGAAGAGTTACTATCTGAGTTGGGTTTTGAAGGATGAATAGGAGTTACCCAGGCAGAGAGTTGCAGAATAATTCAGCGAAAATTGCTAGAGAAATGGACAGATCTCATTGCCAGTGTGTCTAGATTTTTATTATATATAGTATAATATATAATAAAAATTCTGATCTCATTGCCAGTGTGTCTAGATTTTTATTATATATAGTAGAAAGAGTTTGCAGTTGTAAAATTCTTTTTTCTCTTAGTGTCTTGAAATGCTGCTAGGATTCTGTGCCTCAACAGTAGGGCTGGTCACCTGGGGATTATGCTTTAGGCCAGTTGTAGGAGGGGAAAATTGTTCCCAAGTAGCTCCTGCAGGCACACTGCATCTCAGGGCAGAAGCGAATTTCTCCTGCTTGTGTGAGAGGGTAATGGTGCTGTTCCCTGTAGCCTAGCTCCAACTTAAGAGTTTGACTGCAGTTTTTTGGTGAGATTTTTCTTCTCTTATATGAAAATTGTTAATTGATTAAGTATTTAGGCATTCAGCCACAAACATTAATGAGCACTGACTATTTTGGACGGAGGGTAGATAAGGACCATACATAGAAATTGGGTTTTTGAAGTATAACGTGCATTCGGTGAAGTGTACAGGTTTCAAGTATACTGCTCGATGGATTTTTACATGTTGTATGTACCTGTGTAACGACCTCTTGAGATCAAGATGGAACGTTGCCGGCACCCTAGAAGGTTCTCTCGTGCCTCTTCTCTGACAATACCTGTAACCCACACCTCCTTTAGCACCGTTCTGATTTCTGTCACCAAAGATTAGTTTTACCTGTTTTTGAACTTAATTTCAGTGGAATTATATCAATGTATGTTTTTTATGTGGCTTCATCAATGTATGTTTTGTATCTGGCTTCTTTTACTCGATTTTATAATTGTGAGATTCATCTAATTTGCTGGGGAGCTCTAATTACCAGTCACATTGTTAGGAAGAGACCCAGAATGATCATATATGATTGATGACAGTGAAAGTGGGTATGAATTTATGGGTGGCATTCATTTATTCTACACACATTTCAGAGTGGCACACACTGGGTGCTTTGCAAGGGCCTGGGTCAAAGATGAGCATGGTGCCGCCATGAGGAAGCTTTCCGGCTACTGAAGGAGACAGACCCTTAACACCCATTGTTATGACAGCGGAGACTTGGTCAACTTTTAGGGGTGAAAATGGTTTTTGACACATTTTATAGAGGAGGTGAAATTTCTTCTGATCGTCAAAGGACTATTAGAAGTTTTCTGATGGTCAGAGTTGACGGGTGGTATAGGTATGGAAGTAGGCAGCGTGGTGTCTTCAGAGACCTGCGGTAGTGATGTTTTGATTTTAAATTAAGAAATGGAAGAATACCAAAAATACCACGTTAGGAAGAACTTTTGAGGAAAACATTGACATATAAATTTGACTTCCATTTTGGGCTGGAGCCATGGGAGATGACAGCTTTAGCGAAGGGTTGTGAGAAGGCAAGGAATGGAAGTGAATTTTGGTGGCTGTATAGCTTAGGAAAAAGTACCCGGCAGTGCTTTGCTGTCGATGTTGTGTAAGACTTTTATAAGGTTAGATAAAACTACAGATATGCTTGTTACGAAAGTGGTGTTTTTTCAATAATTGAGATGACTTGAGAGGTTTCATTGAGTGGGCAAAAATTCCCTAAGGCTGGTTTTAGGTGCAGCATCTCTTTCTCAGTCAAGGGATATCGTAGCAAAATGTGTTCCCTGTCTCATCGGTGTGCTGAGGCTACTATAACAGATACCAGGCTCTGGGTGGCTTACACAGAAATCTATTTTCTCACAGCACAGGAGGCTAGAAGACCGAGATCAAGGTGGCAAGTTTGGTTTCTTCTGAAGCCTTTCTCCTTGGCTTGCAGTACTTCTCACCGCATCCTCACCTGGCCCTTCTACGTGTTGTCTGTGTCATCAACTCTTCTTTTAAGGACACCAGCCATGTTGGATTAGGGCCCACCTCCAGTGACCCCATTTTAACTTAATTACCCTCTTTAAATGCCCTATCCCCAAATACAGTCACATTCTGAATTACTGGGGTTTGAGGCTTTGCTTCAGCATATGAATTTTGAGTTCAGTTCATAACCCCTATGTTTCAGTACCTGCCATAACATTGTTGGCTGTCTGAGGGTTGTCACATGAGAGAAACGGCCCAGAACAGGGCTAGCACAAGCAGGTAGCAGTGTTGTAGACCAAAGTCTGGTGTGACCCTTGCGGGGGGCAGGGGGCTGGGCTTGCTCTTAAAATGCCATCTCTGAGTTCTTAATGGCTCCGTCTGTCTACGCACAAACCCCTGAGCCTTGAGTAAGATGTCTAACACTGTTAAGACTATGGTGTTTAACAGTTAATAAAGACTGAAAATAGGGACTAAGAAGAAAAGAATAAAGCATAAAGGCCAGGTGGAGGTCAAAAAGAAAAATAATTGTATAACGTTCATAACTCTTAGTAATCTGTTCCAGTGCTGAACAAACCATCTCCCTCGAGGTCTCTTGCCATTTAGCCCTTTTCTTTGGGCCAGAGTTAAACAGCCTTGGCATTTTCCTTATCAAAACATTTGGATACCAAAGATCTGTTTCTAAATCAGATCACCTCAACCTTCCTCCATGATCACAGGAAACAGTTTTCTGTAGAAGGATTTTATTTTGAATTTTCTTTTGCAATGGCCACCAAGAAGTTAGAGGGTGGGATTTTTCTTTTTAAGGAAGGGATTTTAGATAGTCACATCTTAAACTTGTTTCACGGGAGACAGAGAAATCTTGTTATGATGAATTTTGGAGCGACTGCCTCTGTTTCAATCTGCATTGGAATTCTCTGGTCACAGATGAGGCCTGTTTTAGGTACCTGGGAATGGGAAATCTTTAGTTTTCAGTGTATTGGTGCTTATATAATGGTGTGTGTCCTAGAGTTACTGTACGACCCTTTTCCAGAATTGATCTTGAAAGCTCCTAGGCTGTTATGAGAACTCAGGCAGAGTTGGACGAGGTGCCTTAGTACACACCCACTCGTACTAGACCCAGCCCGGGGTGAACTGGGAGATCTTGGGAAGTCTCGACATGCCCACGTGTTTTCATGGTGCATCTGTACGTTGATGCCGATGCAGTTCTGTTGCCTTTTTGTTTCTTCTCTTAGTTGTGGCCTGGTTGACCATGAATTGATTTTGCCAAGATAGTCCGAGTCAGAAGTAAGCACTTAAAAATCTTTGAACAGCAGTCAAAGGTAGTGTGTGTTGTGGCTCTAATTTCTGTTTATATTAATATAATACTTGTGTTATCTTTGACTTGCTTGGTTGTTTACTGAGGAATGAGGTTCTTTTAACAGATATTACTGAGACATTGTTAATTCTTTTAATAAGTAAGTTCATTGTTTGAAGTGGGTCAGTTCAAAAGTGTACCCAGAATTTTACTTAATTTTTGAAGAAAGTAAACTGTCTTTTTCAAAACTTTAAGACGAAGAACAATATTTCTTATATCTCCAGCAAATTAAATGTTTAACTTCTCAAATATTTCTATTTTATTTCCATTCTGTTTTCTACCATTTTGTTCCACTCTACTTTTTCTTTTTTACAAACTGGGTAGATAGTACCATTTTAGGTAAGTGTTTTTTAACCGTAAAGGTGCTGACAGAGTTCAAAAGCATTGGATATAGGAACCTGTGACCTTTGCACCCACAGCACACTGGTTTGAAAGTCTGCCTTGGTTGAGTGGTCTGCCTGTTTTATTGGCACCTTCTGTCTGTGGAAATCTTTGAGTAGTTACTGCTACATTTTCTAGACATGTCTGCTGACTTTAAAGTTTTTCATTAGTTTCAACAAACTAATTTAGATGGTTCTACTTCTTAAGGGGAGAAGGGAGACATGCGGTTCATAAGTAACACTGCATTGGAGAGTGTTTTAGTTAGATTCTTCTAGTTGAAAGGAACAGAAATTTAAGCCAAGTTAGTTTAGGAAAGCAGTGTAGAGAGGTATAGACGGAATCATTGGCCCTAATTTTTCACTCTCCTATAGTAGCGTTTTACATTCATACCCCTGCCATAACCTCATGGTAGATGGAATTATGTCCCTACCCCTTAATTTTGGGCTCGGCTGTATGACTTGCTTTGGCCCAATGGGAGATTAGTGGACACGAAGAAAGCAGAGGTTTGCATACGCTTGTGCTGATGGGCTTGTCCTCTTGTTCCTTTGCCATCGCCATGAGAAGAAGAACTCTTGAGTAGTTGCTGCCTCTTCAGCAGGGAGCAGAGCCAGTCCAACTAGATGCTTGAGGGGAAATTAAATACTCACTGTCGTATGCCCCTGAGACTTCCTGGCCTGTTGTGTAGTGTCATTGTGGTAATAGGTGACCAACACAGTCAGCCTGCTGGGTCCAGGACAGCTCCAGGGCCTTTAGGAGTAGGCTTTCTTGGCTTTCTTGGATGGTCTCTCACCATACTTTGCCATTACATGATGCCCAGTGGGTCTGCCCACCTTTCTCTTACCCACTGGCTTCCTCATCCTAGCGTATGGCTCTCTACTTTATAGCTTCTGCCTACTTGTATACTATGTTCTGTCTTAACTTTTCCATGTCCAAGCCACTTACAGCTCCTCCAGACTCTCAGCTTATGACTTCTCAGCTTCTACGCCTGTGGCTTAATGCTGCTTATTGTTTTGGTACTTTTCATTTCAGATTTCTGAGAGAAAATCATTTTCGTCCAGCAGGTTTATTTATTTTTTTTCACCCCAGAAATGTCATACCCTCTGTGTTTGGCCTGTTTAGGCATTGGTTGCCCTTGGATTAGGAGCCATCCTCTGTTCCAATTAGATGTGTCTGGGGATGTGTTGGGAGGAGGGACATCTCTTGAAATACATGGTGCCTCGTATTGCCTTATTAATAGAGGCCACGAATGAAATAAGACAAGTTTTTTGCACAGTGTTGTGTTTCATCTGGGGTTTTTACTATTAAGGCTTGTCAGTTTCTGGGGTAATCAATTCACCAGAGGGGAAGCTTTTAACTTTGCTTTTGCAAACTTTTAATTTTCTGGGGCTGCATTCAATTCTTTTGTTTCTTGGTTCCAAGATACCAGCCTCATAGTACGAACTCTCAGGATGACTCTGTTATAAGGGAAAATGTGAGAGAAAGGACCATCTACGGGGAAGAAAGCTTACTCATGCAAAACCATCCAAGAGTCGAAAAGACAATAAGTCAAACTTTGAAGTTTTAGGCTAGGTAGATTTTCTTATAGCTTTTCTGTACAGGGAAGAGACTGCTCACATTAAAGCTGGTTTGTAATAATTAGAAGGTTGTGTTTAATTTAGATTTACTTCTAAGTATTTCATGTTTTGGGGTGCTGTTGTAAGTGGTACTTTAAATGTTAATTTACAGTTGTTCCTTGCTAGAATATAGAAATATTATTAACTTTTGTATATTGATTTTACATCCTATGACCTCATTAAACTAAGTCACTGGTTCTAGAAGCTTTTTTGGTAGATTCTTTGGGGTTTTCTACATGGATAGTTATGTCAAGTGCAAATAAAGACAGTTTTATTTCTTCCTGTTTAATCTGTATGTCTTCTATTTTTCTTGTCTTACTGCATTAAGACCCCCGCATGATGTTGAATAGATGTGATGAGATTAGACATGCTTGCCTTGTTTCTGAGTTTAGGGGAAAATAATGCAGTCCCATTAACTGTAATTTTTTTCATCAGTGCTTTTTATCAGGTTGAGAAAATTCTCTTTTATTCTTAGTTTGCTGAAAGTTTTTATCATAACTGGATATTGGCTTTTGTCAGATACTTTTTGTGTATCTATTGAAATGATTATGTGGGGTTTTTTTTCCCCTTAGTCTGTTGAATTACATTAATTGATTTTTGAATGTTGAATCCCTTTTGCGTACCCAGGATAAATCCCACTTGGTCTTGATGTATTATCCTTTCTGTATGTTGCTGGATTCAATGTGATAGTACAGTTGATCCTTGAACAACACAGGTTTGAACTGCCCGGTTCCACTTACAGGCACGTTTTTTTTTTTCCTCCAACAAATACATTAGCCCTTTGTGTCTGAGTTTTGCATCTACAGATTCAACCAGCCACAGATCAGAAACAGCATTCTCGATCTGCAGTTGGGAATCCACAGATGTCCAGGGGCGACAGTATCCACGTAAGGGACTTGAGCATCTGCAGCTTTTGGTATCCATGGGGGTCCTGGAGCCAATTCCCCACAGATGCTGAGGGCCAACTGTAGTTAAGTTTTGGGGGAGTCAAAAGTTATATGCAGATTTTTGACTGTGTGAGGTTGGCACCACTAATCCCTGCGTTGTTCAAGGGTCAGCAGTATTTTGTTCAGGATTTTAGTGTCTTTGCTTTGATCTTTGTCTTTAAACTATGGTTTCTTGTGTTGCCGTTGCTGTTGCTGGATTTGGTGTTAGGGTAATAGTGGCCTCATAAAATATGACGGGAAGAGTTTCTCCCTCTTCTGTTTAATGGAAGAATATATGTGAGATTGGTATGATTTTTGTTTCCATAAAAATTTGGTAAAATTTGCCACTGAAACTGTCTTGACCTGAAGTTTTCTTCGTTGAAGGATTCTTAACTATATATCTACCATCTTTAATAGATGAAGGGCTGTTGAGATTCTTTTTCTTCTTAAGTAAGCTTTGCTACTTTGTGTCCTTTGAGGAACTTACCCAATTTATTTAAGTTGTCCAAATTTACAGGCATAAAGTTAGTGTTATTATCCTTTTAATGTGTGTAGGATCTCTAGAAATGTCTCTTTTTTTTGAGTCTCAGTATTTGTAATTTGTGTCTTCTTTTTTTCTTGATCATTCTGGCTAGAGGTTTGTCAGTTTTATTGATCTTCTCAAACAACTGGTTTTTAGTTTTATTTTTGTCATTTTTCTGTTTTCAATTTCATTGATTTTTGTTCTTTATGATTTCTTTCCTTCTTGCTTTGGGTTTAATTTGGTCTCTCATTTTAGTGTCTTAAGGTAGAAGCTTAATTCATCTGAAGACTTTTTCTTATTTTCTAAAAATAAGCTTTTAATACTATAAACATTTCTCTAAGCACTGCTTAAGCTGCATTCCATAAATTTTCATATGTTGTTATTTTGATGTTCATTCAGTTAAAAATATTTTCTAATTTTTCTTGTTACTTCCTTTTTGCCTCAAGGTTGTTAAGTGTATTTTATTTTCAAATATTTGTGACTTTCTATATACTTGTTAATGATTTCAGTTTTACTTTATGGTCAGAGAATATACTTTGGGATAATTTCAGTTCTTTTAAATTTGCTGAGATTTGTTTTATGGCCAAGGATATAGGCTATATTGGTCAATGCCCCATGTGCCCTTGAAAATAATTTATATTCTGCTCTTGCAGGGTGGAATGTTGTATAAATGTTAATTAGGTCAAGGTGATTGATAGTTATTCATATCTTTTCTATCTAATAGGTTTTTATCTACTCTTTTATTGATTACTGAAAAAGAAGTGTTGAATCTCCAACTATAATATATATAATTATATATTTTGTTATATATATGCAAAAGTATACATATTCTTTGACTTCTATAAGATTTTGGTTCATTTACTTTGAAGCTCTGTTGTCAGATATATACATATTAAGGATTATTATATCTTCTTGGTGAATTAACCCCTTTATCATTTATATGAATGGCTATCTTTATCTCTTTTACTATTCCTTCTACTGACATCTACCTTGTCTGATATTAACGTAGCCTCTCTGGCTTTCTTTTGATTGATATTTGTATGGTATATCTTTCCCATCATTTTACTTTTAATCTGTATCTTTAAAGTGGATTTCTTATGGAATATATAACTGAGTCTTGTGATAATCTCTGCCTTTTAATTGGGATATTTAGGCCATTTTCACTTAATGGATATGGTTGGATTTAAATCTTTTATCTTGCTAGTCGATTTCTATTTGTATCATTTGGTGTGTTCTCCCTTTACTCTTTTTATTCTTTCTTTTATATTGAGGGTTTTTAAAATTCCATTTTATCTTTACTATTGGTATATTAGTTATACCTCTTTAACAAAATTTAGTGGTAGCCTTAGGATTTACAATGTACATTACAGTCAACCTTCACATATTATATTGCTTCATATTTCACATACAGTATAAGATTCTAACATAGTATATATACGTCTAGTTTTTTCCCTTTCATCTTGTGTGATATCATTGTCATACATTTTACTTTTACATATTTTATAATCTTCACAATACACTGTTAGTATTTTTGCTTTTGACAGTTATCTTTTAGAATATAGAAATATAAAAATATAGAAAAAAGCTCTTGTACATTTACTTTCTTTTTTATTTTGGAGCTATTCTTTGTGTAGATCTTCATTTTTGTCATGTCATAAGAACTTGCTTTACCATTTCTCGTAGGATAGGTGTGCTGACATTGAAGTACCTCAACTTTTGTTTGAAAAGGCATTATTTTGCCTTTTACCTTCATTTTTTGAAGAATATTTTTGCTAGCTATAGAATTTTGGATTGCCAGTCGGCCTCCTCACCCTTTCAATTAAAAGATATTACTCTATTATCTTTTGTATTGCATAAATTCTGCAGACATTTTTATTTTTTGCCTCAGAAGGTAATGTCTTTTTCCTCCAACTGTATTTAGGATTTTTTTTTTCTTTAAGTTTTAGCAATTTACTATGAAGTATGTAGGTATATGTTCTCTTGTATTTATTTGTTTATATTCTGTAGCATTCTCTGAGCTGCTTATATCTGTAGTTTGAAGACTTTATTTTTGAAAAGTTCTCAGCCATTTTTTCCCCAAGTACTGTTTCTGCCTTGTTCTCTTCCTTTCTTTTCTGGGACTCCAGTTACATATATATGATATCATTTGATCATATCCCACAGCTTTCAAGGTTCTTTCTGTTGTGTGTCTCCCTGCTAACCCCCCCTCCCCCTTTATGTTTCAGTGATCTCTCTTCAAGTTCATTGATTCTTTCCTTGATTATGTTGAGTGTTCTGGTGAGCCCATCAAAGGATTTTTTTTTTTTAATCTCTAATACTGTAAAAAAAGATAGCATTTCTGTTTGACTCTTACATTTTCTTTCTGTTGAAATTTACCATCTGTTCATGCATATTGCCTATACATTCTTTAACCTATTAATCACTGTTATTTTTAATTCCCTATCTGATAGTTACAGCATCTGTATCATCTCTCAGTCTGGTTCTCTTGATTGCTTTGTCTCCTTCTACGCCTTTACTTTTTTGTATGTCTTGTAATTTTTGATGGACTGTTGGACATTATTGTAGGGCAGTAGAGTCTGAGGTGGACATTAAATATTGATGTCGAGACTTACATTAAGGGTAGGTTTTGGGGGCAGGCACGTTGTCACATTTGTGCATATAGAGTATTCAGAACCTATTATAGGACTAGGAGCATAATTTCATTATATTCAGTTATTATAAAATTCCACATTTTTATATCTTTTCTTTTTATACCATCCCTGGGACTCACCTTATTAGGACTTCCTCTCGTAGTTGCTTCCTCCTTTGTTTCTGTTGTATCCGAAACTCTTCCTTAGTTCTGTTGTCACACCAAGTGACATTTGTTAGCAGGTTTGTCTTTTCTCACTAGGCTGTGATTTCTTATAAGTAGGTAGAGTGTCTTGTGGATCTCTATGGTCTTTTAACTACATTTTAGATATGTCTTTTTCTGGCTAGAATTGAATTGAGATTATTGAATGATTCTCTTTTCTTAGCCAGAAATCTACAGTGCCTCTTTACCTGCTTCACCAGTTAGTGGGAAGATTGTCTGTTTGAAATTCCACCGTGAAGTATCTAAAAAAAAGGCACTAAAAAAAAAAAAAAAGGTTGAGAAGTGAGGGCAGGCCATGGATGAATTTATGAAGACACTACACAGGGAAGACACTCATTTTCTTTACCAGTTTTACGTGTACGTTTTGTCTCCCTACCTTGACATTAATGTTTTGAGAAGGAATAACTTTTTCCTGCTTCTCCAGTGTCCTTTAGTAATTATTAGTAGTGTTGAGCACACAGTAGATGCTCAGCAGATATTTCTTCATGAGATTTAAAGATACTTAATGGATTTTGGAATAAGTTACTGATAGCTTTACTTTTTCTGTTTATCTTTAAAAAACTTTGCGTACTTATCATGGTGATAGTATTCCAGTACTTACTAGCTCCATTTTCTTTGGTAAGTTACTTAACACCTTTGTGCTTTGGTTGCTTCATCTATACAATGGGAATAATAATAGTATGTCTCACATGAGTTGATTACGATGATTAAGGAAAATAGTGCAATAAATGTTAGTCGCTGCATTTCAGTTTCCTAATTATTTAACAGCGCATGTTAGAAAGGTAAATCCAATTATAAGTTTTTAGAAGCTAAGTTCTTTCAGTAGAAAAACATTTAATGTCCAAAAACCATCTATCTCAGTATTGATAAATATGACTATTTCTGTATTAATTAAGGAAGTAATCTTTGCTCGGAATATGAACAACAGAAAGAGAGCAGAGCTAATTAATTTCTACCTTGCTAGCAATAACGTAATGTACCTTCTCTCCTACCCTAGGAACAATGTGCCCTATTCCCAGGGGACTAAGATCAATACAGAAATAGAGTTCCCAGATCAGCTTTCTCTAGGACCAAAGGTACTTAATCTTACAGTTCATTTTCAATTATATGTTAAAACTATATTCATCCTTCCTTTTAGGCATCATTTATTGTTGTGTGTTTTTATAGCTTCTCTTCCTTTTTACCACCATTATTGACCAAATCATGTTCAAAAGAATATAAAGCCCAGAGGGGGTTATAAAGGAAGGTGACGATAGTCTGGTGAGAGTTATTCAAAACATTTGGCAGACAGCTGTCGGGAAAATACTGGTAAGGCTGGTAAGGTGCAATATTTGGGACTCACTGTTTTCCTTACCTAACAAGGAGGAGAGGTACAAAACAGTTGAAGATCAGAGAGAATTATTCCTTGCATAACTGTGGTTGCCTGTATTCCTGAACCCATTTATTAGATTAGCAAATATAGCATTTGAAAAGTACCCTCTTCTGTAAGTGCAGACAAGTAAGTGTAAGTCCATTACTATTATATGTGGGACAACGAATATTATTCATATGTTTTTTAAGTTTGGAAAGGAACGGGTGATGTAGTTGACCTGTAAATCTGGCATAGTCAGTTAATGTTTTATCTACTCTGATACCAAATATGAGATGATAACATAGCTTGAATTATGTTTAGGAGCAGTGAGAATGTAGAAGGAAAGGATTAGAAGAAGGGGAGTTTAAATAAACTTTTTTAATTACAGCATTTTTTTTTTAACTGCTAAAGATTATTTCTTGAACTTGTACAAAAATATTTATTTATATGAATGCTGGAGACACAAAAAAAGTATAAAGAGCCACATTGCCAAAGACTTAGAAATATATACAACCCGTTAAAAAAAATAGATGTTTTGGTAGTTAAGTTTCCTTGAATAACTTTTCTCAGGGTAAAGAAGCTGGAAGAGTTCAGTTTTGTATCAAGACATCTCGTTTACACCTCGGTAACAGAACAGTGGCTAGTGGAAGACACATTTCCACAGGAATGTTGTAGAGAGAATTTCTGCTGACAAAAGAAATCTGCTCAAAGTATCTCACATGCAGCCTTTAGGGGCCACTGTTGTCGTGTGTGTGTGTGTGTGTGTGTGTGTGTGTGTGTGTGTGTGTGTGTGTGTGTGTGTGTGTGTGTGTGTGTGTGTGTGTGTTTTACATAGAGGTTTTCTGCAGTTTTTGATGAATGTTGGCCAAACTTAGATTTGGCTATGAATTTCTGTCTCTCCCTTAACATAAAAAAAAATTTCTGTTATAGAAAATTTCAAACATACATAGAGTAGATAGAATAATATGAGTCCTCATGCCATTCTTGTTTTATATATCCTTTTCCACTTTCTTTTTGACCTGGAGTATTTTAAAGAAAACCCCAACAACCTATCATTTCACTTATAAATATTTTAATGTACATATCTGTCAGATATGGACTTTATAGGAAAGCACATCATACCCTATAAATTTCTTATTACCTCATTTTTTGATTTTATTTAATATTGACTCTCTTGATTTTCTCAAAAAATGACTTTTTACAGTTAACTCTTTGAATCAGGTCCAAATAAGGTCCATCTAATGCATTTGGATTTATATATCTCTTTAATCTCTTTTAATCTGTAATAAATCACCCTCTTTCTTTTTGGTCATGTCACCTGTTTCTTGATGAAACTAGGTCAATCCCCGTCCTCACTTTATTAATTTTGATGGTTGTATCCTTGTATAATGTTATTTTTTCATATACTTGTAAACAGGTAGTTAGAGCTTAACTATTTTTGTAATCATTCATATTTTTAATTACTCATTGGCGGTATATTGTACTTCCTGTTCATATTAGAAGACCAGAAGGCTTGATTATCTCACTCTGTATACTGAGATTGATTGGTAGGTTAATTTTGGCATAGCCCTTTGTTGTCAAGGTTTTGACCAACAAAATCCATGGGTTGACATTCTGGCAACCTGCAGATTTTCAGGTCATATTTTCATTTAATGGTCTTAATTTAACATTCACTGATGATTGTTACCTGAATCATTTATTTCACTATTGTTGCATTTTAAGAAGACTGTAGAAAATGAAATGAAAATTTTTTATTACGAACTTTGAAAACTGCATGTAAACTCTGAGGTGTCTGGAAAATTTATGCGAAGTATTTTTTTTCTCATTACGTCTAGTAAAAGAAGTGTTGTATAGAAAAGAATGTTTAAAAGTTGTGTGTTTAGCTAAATTAAATGCCTCTCTATTGACTTTGAACGAGTTGTCTTTAAAAGGTTTTATGGGAACAGATTTGGAGCTAGACTCCTGCTTTGTGATTATTATGCATTCATGAAATATTTTTACCTACATTGGGGCTTGCTATAAGCATAGTAAAGTTCTAAATTTACTTTGATTGGGGATTATGGATCATGAATTCATATAGGTCACTCAAATCCATGTAGGTTATTTATTTGCACTGCTGTGGTCACATTTTTCCTATAATCCTGTCTAGGCGGGATTATATAATTGTATAAATATCACTACTAATATTTGATATATAGTAGTTCCTATATGCCAGACACTGTACTTTATAATTTGCTTGTATTAATTTATTTAATCCTCACATGATTATCATTCCTGTTTTACATATGAGGAAACTGAGGCAGAGAGATGAAGTGATTTGCCTTGGTCACACAGCTAATAAATGGCAGGGGCTTGGATTTGGACCCAGTTTGCTGAATTTGTGCTCTAGCAGGACAGAGTGGATTATGTAGTCTTTGTACTACTAGAAAAATACAAGAATACTGTCTTAGTCCTGGAGGATAATCTATTTATATTCATATGTAAATAGTCTGTGCATATATGTATTTTGTTTGCTTGTGCAGGTGTATATATAGAGAGAGACACACACATACAAACATAACATGCCCACATGGAGGGGCAAATATGTAGGGTTTTCCCTTTAGGAGGGTCCTTCTTACTCTAAAACCTTTTAAAAAATCTGTTAACTTGACTTTAGATGGAGGCAGAAACAGCCCTCAAGCTCTGGTAATATCATCTGGTGTAGAGGGACTTACGAGGTCAGAATAGATGGAAAGGTCACAAGGGAAGCATAGCAGACAGCTTGAGGTCACAGTCAAATTCACACAGGGTACGACTCTGGCCTGTGGACCCTTTTTGCCTTGAAGTTCAGGCTGCTTGCTCTCTAAACAGCCACTCAGATCTTAGCTATACAATTGCAGGTTATTTGTGGGGGCAGAAAGCCATATAGCTAGTGTCTAATACCATAAAAACAATTTTTTCAGATTTGTCAGATTATAATAAATAGCAGCCATAGGTCTTGATTATAGAACCAAGAGTCAGGAGGCACTATAGATGACCTTGTCCTGTTTATCTCTGCTGTCTTGCTAAGTGATTTTTTTTTTTTAAAGTTGAGGTAATGTGTCTCATTTTAACAAACTGTTAAATTCCCTTCCTCTTTTTTTCCCATCATTCTGTTTTTACTTTAGCAAGTGAATGTATTACTTACACCAAATGTCAGTTCAGGTGGGAATAATTTGAGCAGTCATGTTCTTTCATTAAAAAGTCTCTATGTTTTTCTATGTTTTTATATTTGAATTGTGACTGTTTTATACTGGTCTAATAAGAGGTTAATCTGTGTGGATAAGAAAATGACTCGAGGCCTTTTGAGCCATGCTTCTCTTGCCCAGGCCCGCTTCCACGTCTGAAAGTGTGCTTTCCCTTCTAATAAAACTTTTCTACTGTAAAAAAAAAAAGAAGAATAAAAGAAAATGACTCGATCCTCCTGAATGTCGTAACAATCCCAGGGTTGAACAATAGAATATCATTGGTAGGGATAAGAGGAAGCTTCCTTGGGTCAGGGGTGAATGAGATGGACTTATTTAGTTGTCTTTTAGTCTGTGAGGCTTCAAGCAATTGTGCACCAGTGGTAAAATTTCACAGGAAGCTCTTTAGGTTATAAGAGTGAGGATGGATTTAAAGATAGCATGTTGCTTAATTTTATTTATTCTACTTACAGATTCAAATATTGATACTATATAATTTTGATAATCATTGCATGGTTAATTTTCTCCCAAATTTAGAGAATTTCTTGAAGTATTTAACAAGTTTTTTTGTTTGTGTTTGTTTTTTTAGTAAAGATGTTCATGCCTTCTAACAGAAACAGATTTCCTGAATCATCTTCCTGACTTCTGTACAGCCTTTCCTTTTAGTAAGTTTTTTGAAGACAAAAATGAATTTATTAACACTATATATATATATATATATATTTTTTTTTTTCCCCCCAAAAAACCCAGTGAGAGAATGGAGATCTTCAGTAAAGCAGGGAACATATTAATGTTGCAGGATTTGTTTCTCAGTCTTTTTCTCTTGGTATGTAGTTATGTAGTTACTTTATGTACCGGGGTCCTAGAATTACAGGATTTTAGGGCATAGAATCCTTAGGAAAGGAGTTTTAAAATCTTATGTCAAACATCCTAATTTTGTACTTGAAGAAACAGTTGGTTCTTTTAGTTTCATTGGTGACTGTGCTGCATATCTTCTCTTGTTGATTGCTGAGTGAGGTGCCCAGCTCCTTAGAGATAGGATAAACCATAAAATGAGAGGGAGAAATTTGAGAAATGCATGAATTTGGTGTAATAGAAATTCAAGATGAATATTATGTTGGGCATATATTAACACAATTCTAAAATTGTGTTAATAAAGAAAGCTAAACGTGAGTTGCGTTTTTGTGGGCTTTTGGCTGATTGGGTCAGTTTTACTATACAGCGGGTTGACCTCTCATGTCTGGCCTAGATAAGTGTGGGCCTTTGCCTCGGCACCAGGCCCTTGAGTAGGTAGTCATAGCCAGAGTGGTAGAGTTGGTTTCACTTGGTACACATGATGTGAACAGCAGCAACTGTGTACTTGAAGAAAGCTTGAGATTTTTTTTCAACAGTTATTGATGTTTACATAAATATATTTTTTTTACTGACCATCTTATAAACTCTTTTTCTTGGTTCTCATAGTTTCTTAAGCATTTAGAAGAGTAACAGTCACATCATATATAAATAATTTTTTGTCTTTCCGGGTTATACATGTCATAATTTTCCCCATATTTTCTAGAATGTCCAGAGCAGTGCTTGATAGATGGTGTCTTTGTCTTTCCCAACTTCTTTAATAGGAGTGCAGTCAGCATCTCACCCTAAAATTTATCTTGGTTTCAGTTCATATTTATAAGAGTTGATAGTACTTTAACCAGATAAAGTATTTTAGTTCGGCTTTTGACTTTGCGAATTAATAAGGATACAGAACATAGAAGGTTCAGAAGAGAGCATAAAATATGTGAGGTGTTTAATAATAATATTAACTGTCTGAAAATATTTATCCTAGAGAAGAATAAACTATGGGATGATTTCATTATACTCAAGTATAGGTAGGACCTATGCTGGCAAATTAAAGCTTCTAGATTGTCTTTGAGAATGAGAAAACAGTTTGATGTTCTGGGCATGCAGTTGAGCCAGAGCACCCCCAGATAGATGTCCCTACATGCTTTCACTGGTGACCATGGAGCAGGAGCAAGAACAAAAAGCCTTGAACCCTTGAACCTGGGAGATAAGCTCCCTTCCTCTTGCAGTATCCCTCCAGTGCCCTCTACTGGCCAAGCTTAACATTATGGTCTCTGTGAAGGAGAAATGCTTAGAGTCCAGTGCTTATCACGGAGCAGGTACTGAAGGGTGAATTTGAAGTCAAGAGGCAATAAATTGATAACTGGCACAGAAGCCAGACACAAGAAAGAGTACATACTATATAATTTCACTTTTATGAGATACAGAAACAAGCAAAATGAATCTCTGTACTCTTAGAAGTCAGGCTAGTGGTCACCTTTGGAGAAATGTGGTAGTGACCAAAAAGGAACATGGATAGGGCTCCTGTCACACTAGTAACGTTCTGTTTCTGGATGTGGTTGCTGGTCATACATGGGTGTATTCAGGTTTGAAGAGCTATACTATACTCTTTTTAAAATGCACATTATACTTCAATAAAAGTTAAAATGTGGTACAGTTTGATTCTAAAAGTAAAACAAAACCAAAATTTAGGCTAGAATAGGCTAAAAAATCTGTTTGAGGGTTGTCCAACTTAATGTTAACAAACAAATATCTAATTCATTCAGCAAAATATTAATTGCCAGACTACCTTGCTTCTCATTTGGGATAAAATCGTCACTACTGAAGCAACTTACTAGGCACATTTACTTCCGTAGAGCAGTTTATTCCTTTTATTGCCATTCTTCTTACCACATCTTTGAATGGCAGCTTAGAAGTTTGTTTTTATGGCCTTCCAGATGCCACTGTTCTTAGTCTAAATAAAATAGCACAGCTGTTCTCTGTAAGCATTATCTTTGCTTTTATCTTTGTCATGATATACTCTTCTTGTAGCAGCTGATAAATCACCAGATCCTTTTTTTACTGGCTCAGAGATTTGGGATCCCACAATGCAGGGGTTAATCGTAATGGGAACCATGGCTTTGTTTCAGGAATTGGTGGTGTTAAGAGAGACTCAGTGTGTGGCTTTAAAAAGCTGCAGGCAGAAACAGCTCAGTGCTGTCGTTTGTTCAGGGGTAGGTAACTCTGGGTGCAGAATCTAAGGAATCTACCAAGTTGAGAGTTGAACCTGTATCTGGGAGATGGATATGGAATCTAGATAGGAGTTACATTCCCAGAAAGCAAAGATTGCTAAGAAACTGGCATTACACTGTGGATAGAAGTTAAGGTGAATTTTAAAGTGGAGCCAGCTTTTTAAAGTCCAGTCGTTGTTAAATCTGAGTAAAGTGAATAACAGTAATAGACTTGGAATTCCCTACTTTTGTCTACAGAGCTTGATATCTCCACATATATAGGATATGAGATTGCTCTTGCTCTTCGAGTGTCTAGTGGCACTCTTGTGTCTAGAGTAGAGAGAAGACAACAGTGAGTAGTAAAACTAGCAGGGGAATCTTTTCATTTATAAATTCAGCCGATGTACTCACTCAACCAATGTACAGGTATTTACTATTTTGTAGACCCTGTCCTATGATATAGGGGGCCCAGAGGTGAATCTGATGCAGTCTTTTGGTCTTCCAGAAGGTTATTATTTTGCATTCTTCTGTTTGAAGGCTGCCTTTATTTTACTTTTCTATGACATTGCAGCTCTGTCACCACCTCCTTTATGATTCTATTGAGCCTTTAAGAACTGATACTTGGATTCATATCCAGGCTAAGGAGAGTTTCCTGACTTTTATTTATTTCATATTATTACCAACCTGGGCTTATACCGTGCCACCAATAAAAAGCTTCATTTGTAAATTAGCACGGGGAAGCGTGCCTGTGATTGAAGGTATGACTCTCCTTCTGCGTATGTATTCCAGAGTGGCAGTTTGGAAATTTGCTGTCCTCCACACTGGTCATCTTTATCTAGAACAATCTTAAACCACATCACTACGGCTGGTTCTTAGTGCTTGTGGTGATGATGGAAGGGACCGTTGGAACAGGTAATATAAATATAATGTGATAGAAGTGGGAGATTATGACTGTTAAGAAGTTAAGTTTATATTTCAAAATGGTTGTCTTTTGATCTGGGAGTTGATACTACTTACCAGGGAAACTAGCAGGTTCTGTGATTCTCTTGCTCCTTCTGGGCATGAGTTGTATCAGCTGTCACGTCACCCCAGTTCTTCTAAAATAGCACCACATGCCAATCTGAAAACTTGCTGAGTTCTACTTGTAGTTAAGTAATCATTTAGATGTTAGAAGTCAATAGTTTTAACAATACGTCGTTTGCTAATAATCTAAAATAGGTGACATCTATACCAATTTGTAGGCACATTTGACTGTATAGAATGTAGATGATATTAACAGATTTCAGTCACTTGGCTCAAATTTGCCTAAGGGTGGTCTCTTGAGTATTTTGCTTATTGCCTACAGTTTCTACTCTTAGTGTAGTAAACCAGTTTTGGAGAACCAGGGCATTTTAGTGGCAAGAGGTTCCTGTTGCCAGCCACCCACCTCACCATTCAGCCAGTGCGGTCTGGACTTGCTTTTGCCGGGAGGACGTCTTACATACGTCTCATTCACAGCCTACAGCATCTTGCTTTATTTCCCCCACAGACTTGTTCTGCATTTTTCACAGTACTTCCTTTTAGGTTTTGGGGAAGGGGAATTGAGTGTGGGAGAGGATTAAGAACTATTTCATCTTTTAAAAACCTAGAGCTTATAAAGCTCTTCTCAACTTCTATTAAACAAAAATTCCTGGGCCCAGGGAAGGCGCAGGATTGAACAGCTTTTAGAACAGTGAGATGACTGTGGTCTCCATCAGGCCGCAGCATCCGCCCGGATTTGAGCCCGCGATTCCATGTAAGATGTGGAAGTTAGGATCCGGATTTCACCTTAAAACGTGAATGGAAGGAAGTTTGTGTCAGATTCAGAATCCATTATTTGTCTTGTCTTTAAACAATAGAGAAAAAACACTTTGGAAAAATATTGGGTTTTCTTTTACTTTAAGAATACCGAGTTGTAGAAATAGGGGGAAATCCCATCTTTTTTGTGCTAGGAATTCCACAAATTTAATTGATAAGATGTTTTCAAATTGCACTTGGGCTGGCTCTTCTGTTTCCTGTAGAATAAAGAGTGTGGAGCCTGGATAACCATAAATATGTGTTTTTTCTTTTATTATCCCAAAGTAAAAACTCTGCTGAGTATTGTCTGTATTATGATTCTGGTAATGTGTTTACTTTGTTCCTGCTGTCTTGGATAGCTAACAGATAGACTTCGTTCCTTACTATAAATTGCTCCAAAATAATTTTGTTTAACAATTCAGCATGCAAATGGAAGGCTTTATGAAAGTAATAAAGAATTTAGATTTACTTGCAGTTATATTCTTATATTTATGATATGAATAATATGTATATTTTGTTCTCTTATTTGTAATATTTTCTGAAGGGTCCATCCATTGTGTCTAAAATGTGCTTAAAAGGTCCATATGAATGATAGTTTTATCAAGCTGTTTTAGTTGCTTTCTGTTCACCCCATGGATAGACGAAAACCATCCTTTGCTCCAGCCTACTTTCTTTGGACCCTCTCCTTTTTTTTGGCCTCATGGGCTTTCTTTTTCTTTTTTTAGACTGTTGTAATTTATCTACAGAATATCTTTCTAACCTCTGCCCACTCCCTGAGTGTCCCAAATAGAACATGTCTAAATCCTGAGCTCTCACTTGTGCTATTTTCGTTTGCCTACGCGGCAGCTTCATGTAGTACTAAGGGGGCTGAACTGGAACCCAGTTCTTGAACTTCTGAACGATTGTGAGCCTTTGAGAATCGGGGCAGCTCGGACTCTTAGTTTCGCTATCTCAGGATAAAAGGATTGCATTGCCTGAGCTTCACATTCCCTCCCTTCACTATATTTGTCTTGACTGTTCCTTCAAACAGCCTGTCTGAAATAGAACTCATCCATTTCCTCTCCCTAAAGATGGTTTCTGTCCCTACTCTACAAAGGAAACTGAGACCCAAGGAGATTGAATAAATTGTACAAATCATACTACCATGTGTATTCGGCACCTAGATATGTTCACTCCCAAGTCCACAGGTATTACTCTTCTTCACAAAAGGCATTAAAGTGTTAACAAGTCAGAAGGTCTTGCATTACTGGTGCAACTTCTTGAGACTGAATATGGAATGTCATTTGTAAAACCCTTTGTCTTCCCATATAAGGGCATAGCTTGAATTTTCAAGGCTCTGAACCTCAGGTGGGCTTGGCTCTCAGGAGATTGGTTTCTTTAGTCCTGTGTTCACAAATGCGATCATTCCTTATCTGGGTCAGTTGACATTATGGTGTAGGGTCTAATGACAATACAAAACAGTATAGTCACGTTTTACAGTGTGATATTTGATAGCTATGGTAGTGTCTGGCCACTTGCTTCTACTACTATCCTAATAGTGATTCTTATCAAGCAACTTGATTTTTATCACCAAATTAGGAGTTTAATTGATTTTCGCAGATCAAAAAGATGAACTGGGATTTGGAGTTGACCTTTCTCCTCCTGTATTATGCAGATGTGTCACATTCATTGTTAAAATCAAAGTGTTTGGCTAGGTTATCTCAAAGATCCCATTCAGTCCTGATTCTGTGTCCTGAATGCAGCTCTGTTGAAATGTTTCTAGTCAAAAAGAGAGAGCTTCCTTCCTTTACACCTTGACAACCATCACGGGCACAACAGATTATAGTAAGGAATTACAGCAACATGACACTGGTTGAAGTCAGTAGTAATTAGTTTATTTAACTAGAGGAGATTCATTCAGTTAGTAAAAGCCCTGTTATTATGCAGTCGACCAATAGGAAGCCTCTCGGAATGGACTTTTCCGAAACTCTGGATCAAGTAACAACAGTTTACTAGAAGGCTATTGTTACTCTTACTGCTAATTATGTCTTTTCACTGACAAAGATCAAAATCACTATTCTTGGTTTGCCTTTTGGCCTGCACTACTTATGTACAGGGTAACCAGCTTTTACTATAACATATTAAATGTTTAAAACACTTTTTTTTTAGAAACAAAAGTATCTTAAGTTAATGTTAGCAGTGGTAGTGTATGTTCCAACCAGCAAAACAAAAAGCCGCCTCAGTTTGGAAGTTGATGGTACTGTGCCTTTTCTATAATAATGTTTGGCAGTTATTTCAGTTTAGGCATCTATATTTTTGAAGAGAAAGGTTTTTAGTCCACGCCTGATAAATTTCCCTTACACTTAGTATGATCCTTCTCTTTTGTCCTCCTATCAATAAAATCATGTGTAATCTTAATATGTTGAATTCATTCATTCATCAGATACTTGCTAAGAATTAGATATATAGTAGAGATCAAAATCCCTGTCTTCATGGCCCTCTTTTAGTCTTACAGATGTGAATGCTTCCAACACGTAGTCATGACATTAAGGTGATATGTTTTCTCTAGCCTGTAGTAAAGAACATCATAG
The DNA here is from genome assembly GCF_902729225.1 of Pteropus medius. Classification (NCBI taxonomy): domain Eukaryota; kingdom Metazoa; phylum Chordata; class Mammalia; order Chiroptera; family Pteropodidae; genus Pteropus; species Pteropus medius. The sequence continues at coordinate 13,388,365 of NW_024342471.1, read as the reverse complement.
ATGAACCTATGCAGATTTTGCTCTAGCCTAAAAACTATACACAAAAGTTATAGAAGTAGATCTTATTTACAAATGTTCTGCGTTCCAAAGAAAACTTGCAGGCACCGAGAAGAATCGATTCGCGTGAGCGCATGCATGTCTGTCCTCAGTGTATTTTGGTACTGTGCTACCTTTAATGGAAAGTAAAACTTCTCATCTAGAGCCTTGAAAATATAAGAAGCCCTTAAAATTATTGCAGAAGCATTTTATCACCCAGTTTGAATATTTTAGTTGTGTAGATGTGTCCACTAGATTATAGGGTCTTTAAAAGGAAAGAGTGACCATTTGTCACTTGAATGCCCTTCCATTGTTGGTTAGTTGGTATGAGCATGGACTGAAAAATTAAAACATTAGAGTACAAAAAAAAATTATTGAATGTTCAAAGTATTAGTCATAAAAATAAAGAAGAGCTTGAAGATAAAGTTTGGGAAGCCTCCCAGAAAATAGAACAGGAAGAGATATAAACATTTTTTAAAATGAGTGCAAATTAGAGGTACAGCCCAGAAGGTCCATCATTTAAATTTAATAATAAGAGTTCCATTGAAAGAATACAATAGGGAGGGAATTATGAAGAAATAATACAGGATTTCTGAGTACTGGAACAAGAGTTTCCAGATTGTAAAAGAAGCCACAACATTTCCAGTCTCATGGATGAAAACAGCCTCAAGGTATATCATTGCGAAAATATGATCCTAAAAGCTTTCTGAGAAGGAAGAGAGGTTATATACAAATGATGAGAGATCAGAATGGTCAGTTTCCTGAACAGAGGTGGTAGAAGGAACTGGACAGTGGTGCAGTGCTCTCAAAATTCTGATGAGAAAATGATCTCCAACCTGTGATTTGGTACGCACCAAACCATCAAGGTGAATGGAAACAGTGAGTTCTCAAAACTTTACCCCTCATTCATAAATTTCTTAGAGAGTTTATTGACATTGTGATTGACCTAGAGAGAAGCAGCATAGGAGTCTACTCTCGAGAGGGACAAAGGGAACAAATCCTCAAGAGGATGGTGGTAAGAAGCCCCAGGAAGGTAGCTTTGAATTAGGTTGGAGAGAATGGTAAGACTCCAGGTTCACTGACCCAAGGAAGACAACTGAACTTAGATTGAGAGGAGTTTTAAGGTTTGGCGGGGAACATTTTGAGATAAGTTCGTGGTTCACAGAAAACAAAGCAAATTTTAAAATGAGGTCCTTAGTCTTTTTAGGGGAACAATTAAAAAAAAATTTAGCTTAGCTGTGAATTGAATATTGATTTAATAAATAATGGTGATAATAACTGTATTGGGATGATAACACTTATCCTGCATAGCAGAGGCTACCTGTTTTGTAAAAAAAGACTTATTGGGATGCAGCCAGGCTCATTCATTTGTATATTGTCTGTGGCTGTTTTCATACTGCAATGACAGAATTAAATAGTTGCAACAGAGACCATGTGACCTGCAAAGCCTAAAACGTTTATTATCTGGCTTTTAATAAAAATATTTGCCAACTCCTGTTTCATAGGAAGAAACCAATCGATTAATGTTTAAAATGGGAAAAAAATTTAATAGTAGCATTAAGATGTTTTCTTTAGAAATATTCTGGAAACTAGCAGAAGGAACAGCTAAAGATCAGGTTATTACCTTGGAGAAGAGTGAAATCAGGAATGGGGATGAGTACAGTAAGGGAAATACTATTTTTTGTTTTAAGCTTTACGTTATTGAATTTCAGGTATTACTTTCAAAAAGTATGAATGAAGAATGCTGAGAAATGTCATTGGACTGAGAGAACAGAATGAACAGGAAAGTAAAAAAAGAAACCACCAATTATGACCAAGAAAGCAGGAACTCAAAGCCTTTTCTATAAACATAGCTTTCTCACTTACTCACTTGCTCATTCCACAGCTAATCATGTAAGAGTCCAAATGGGAGGCATTGAGCGCCATACTGCAGAACAGAGTTCCTTCCCAGAGGATGCTTAGGTACATAACAGCAGATGGCATACACAGGACAAAGATGGTGTGTCATAGTGGTATAGCTACTGTAGTGCTTTTCAAGATGCTTTCACGGTTTAGGGAAGTCGAGTAAGGCATTCTGGAGAACATGACACCAGAGCTGAGTGTCAAAGGATGAGAGACCAGAGAGGAAGGGCAGTAGGATTTCCCAGGTGGAGGCATAGCCTGAGTGAACAGAGCTGGTTTCAGTGCTTGTCAGTGTTCGGTATAGTTGAATGAATAGTGGAAGGTAATGTCAGAGCTGTAGACGAGGACCAGAGACCAGACCACTTATGCAGGACTCTGTACTATGAGGCATTTGTATTTTTTTCTGAAGACTGTAGATAGTCTCTGTGAATGAATGGCGGAATGAATGGTGTGTACCTGATGTTTTATTTTTAAGTGTTCGTAACAGCACTGAGGAACTTAGAAATGACACAGGCACTATTGTAGAAATTTTGAACCAGAGGGAGAGATAGTAATAAAATAAGTTTAAAAATGTTCTTATTGAATTCTGCCACCCTGTTTCTGTAACAGAAGCATCATTAGGTGGGTGAGTGTCAGAAGGAATGGGAATTTTTGTATTGTTTGCTCTTTAAATTATTAAAGAGCAACTTATCTTCTTGTAAAAGATAATTAAATGCTGCATTCATACATAAGCACTGAAATACAGTGAAGAGAGCAGGAGTCCTACCAGTTTTCATATAATTCCGAAGTTATACACATTTTTTCCCCTGCTGACAAATTTCCTGATTTGCCCACACAGTTAGGAGTTTCAGAATATGTCTATATTATGTTTCTAATTCAGTTGTGGGATGCTGAAATTACTGTTTAATTTGTTCTTTATTGAACCAAAAAGATTTAATCACAACTTTTGAGCGCAGCATCAGAGGCTGTAAAACGATTTGCAGTATTGTACAGAGGAGTACATGCTTTAGGGTGTATCTATTCATCCATTTCTGCTACATAAAATTTAGCCTTACAAAAAGATTATGTGGTTTTTTGTTTAAAAAAACAAAAGTTGTCATAAAAGGCTAAAAAAAAAGTAGAGGTAATGTAAGAGAGAGTGCTTTGTAGATTATTTGGTACTATTTGGAGAAATAGAAGTCAGTGATTGCTTATAGAACACCTCTTTGATGACATCCGTTATCCTGTGGGGTGGCAGCATACTGGTGTGTGACAATTCATCGGAGTGCTGTAAATGATTTCACAATAACATGAGGTTTGCCAGAGATTGCTTTTAGTGAACTAGAACAGTTTATTCTTATAGCAGCATCACTCCCACTGACTCAGAATACACACCGTCCCCCCTCCCCCACCTCAGAGAATGGGATGAGGTTACCTGTGCAGCATGAGTATTGCAGAAAGTACAGGTGGCATATCTTGCATGAGAACCAATTGCAAGGGAAGGATTTGGTTTCACATATCTCTCTTCCTCCAGACAGAGCTCTCTGCAAAGTAATCAAATTCAAGCCATACTTGAGTCAGCCCCACCTCTTCCACAGCCTTCCCAGCCTGTGTTCAGCCGCCTTCTCTGATTTTCTTGGGCCCTGTGATGACACAGGCCCAAGGAGTGGTGGGCCTGTGTGAGCTCCATGGCTGGCTCCAGTGGCCATGCTCTGCAGTAATAGGCATTTTCACACTTCATCTTCACCCTCCCTCATCCCTGAGCTTCCTCTAAGGCCCAGGTTTATTTCCTCCTGGCTCGTTTCTGTGAGATATATTCTTTAAAGTAGAATTGGCAGATAAAAAGACTGTAACAGTTTACAGATCTAGTGGCACATTTCCTGAGTGCTCTTCAGAAAGCTCAAAACAATTAAAAGTGCTATTAGCAGTGATAAGTTGGCCTTGTTTTTCTTACATTCCTGGTAGTGTTGTGGCCTTGCTTATTTTGTGATACTTAATTGGGAATCGTTTGTGATATTTAATTGGAAAGTGTATTTTTCGATGTCTCTACTGCATTATGCATGTTCTTTATATATTAAAAAGTAATTTTTATTGGCACCGGTGGAATTTTTCTGTATTTTTTAAATTATTTCATTTTCTTGGGGAGAATTTTATTTGAGTACTTAATAATATCCCTTAGTACTTAATAATATTTGAGTACTTAATAATATCCCTTAGTACATTGTAATATTCCTTTTTATTAGCTGGATTTATTTTCCAAACTTTTCAGAATTTGTGACAGTTTGGAATGGCTGAGAATGTTGATTCTCTGGGGTCTGATCATTTAAAGTTGAGAGATAAAGGAGATAGACTTATACTAACATAATTCATCTAGAACTGACTCTACTCTAATGAAGACGGGAGGTAAAATTATTTTAACTGCCCTGATTCAGAGCACTTATTATTTCTCTGGAATTTAGAGTTTTCCTGAGGTGAATAATTGTTCTAACTAGTTGGTGATTCACATGGCCCCCAGTTCCAGGTTTCTTGGACCAGCGTTCCTTCTGTTCCCCAGGTTCCCCAGTGCTCTTCTGAGACCTCTAAAGCCAGTTGTTGGGCTTTTATCGCTATGGTGCTCCACAGTCATTTATGAAGAAAAGTTCAGTGTCATCAAGGGCATTGTGGTTGGGTTGGAAATGGGCTTAAGTCCCGGGTACCATAAAATCAACGATTTAAAAAGTCATGAAATATGAGAATGAATTTGTTATGTCAAGTAATATATGCACATGGTTGAAAACATTACACAATATAGGAGAGCATATGATGAAATATAAGAGTGACCTGTCCTACCTCACACCAACTCCTCTCTCTTTTTCAAGAGAACTACTTTTAACTCCTTTAGCTCTCTTTTTTGTGTATGTTTCTTTTTCTTGATTTATCAATTACAGATATTATTTATTGGTTTTCTTCCAAAAGAAATGAGGGCTTAGCTTATTTCTACCCCCTTTCCTCCACTTCTCTTAATATAGTCACATCTATTATTTTTGGTTCCTCTTGTAGTTGGCTTTGTAATTTATATGCCAGCATCTTTTATAACTTATCTACAAAGACAGTATCTTTTTGATTCTACCCCATCTGGAGCAATGAATTAGGGTTTGGGATAGGGTTAGGTAGGGTCCAGGCTATATATATTTAGGGCTCCAGCAGGTCCGTGGATTAGAACACTACTGTTTTTAAATGTTCTGTAGAAGTCATCCTGTATTGTGTTTTCTTCATGTGTCACAGTTAATGCCAAGATAATGTAAAATATTTTATTTTGGATGTTACCATAATCTTTGCCTTTTTTTTTTTTCCTGCTTTACAGAAATAAATATCCTCCTTCAATAAATGATAATGAAAATACAGAAGAAAGAGAAGCAGGTAAGTGATCACCTATCTTTTAAGTGAATGCACCCAGCATATACTGGTGCTTTTTTAACAAGAGGAGACGCTGGCAGTTTTTGCTCATCTCTTAGCCTCTGCTAATTACTGTGCTGCCTCTGTTTTCCATTCTTCAAGTGGTAACTGAGAGCTCTGTTCTAAATGACTTTAACGTATGGATTTTTACTTATGCTCACGATAGCCCATTAGCCCCATGTAGAAATTACATATGGGAATAATGTAATTAAAACTGTAAGTCAGACTATTACTAAACATGAGCTGGACAGAGGAGAAATTTTTCCTCCCCTGGAACAGCTTTCTAAGTTTTTATGAAGAGAGGTATGATCAGCTTTTTATAGTTTATATATTTAGCATTTTGGATATTTGGTTAAATGAAAAGCATTCTCATTTATAAAATTCTTGTTTATATGAACTTCAGAAGTTTCTTCCTAGAGAAAATAGTGAACTCATTGGAAGCATGTTTGGCATTTGGTTTCTTGAAGGAGAGGAGAGTTGGTAAAAATCTTTTGGCTTGTGTGGCCCATTCTGCCAAGATCTTTTTTCTTCGTTGGTACTTCTGTGGTCCAGGTGGTTACATATTCAAAGGAACCCAGAGACCCCAATCAGCGTGGCTCAGGGAGGTGAGATGAGACCCGCCTCTTTCTCTTGGAAATAAGCTATCTCCGATGGGCTGGTTTTCCTTTTACAGAATTGAATGATAACCTGGTAACCAAGGAGATCTGAATCCTTGCCTTTCACTGGGCCCCTCTGTAAATAGGTTAGGTGGGACCAGCCACTTCTCCAGAATGCTCCTAGGGAGCACTGACCAGTCAGATAAAGGGCAACTTACAGATTTAGCTACAAAGACTACTCTCTGGTCTGTCCCAAATGGATGTGTTCTTTTGAAACCCAAACAAAACAACCTGTTTGGGGAAATTAATTGACTTATCTGCTGCCAGTTCTTAACAGAAAGAGCAGTGATTGCGTACTTTCTACACACTGATTTATTCCTGTCCTGGCTCTGTAGAGTCATTAGCTGGTAGACAAACACTGTGGAGAATGCAGTTCCATCTGTCAGGAATTTATCCTGTGGATATACCTAGAAAGATGTGCAAAACTGCATGTAAAGAACTTTCGTTACTGCTTTATTTATAATAGCAAAAATAGAAAAAAATCAATATATCCCATCAAAAAGGGGACAATTTAAATCAGCACTTCCACCCAGTGGAATATTATGCTGCTGTTAAGAAGAACACATTACTAAAGAGAACCCCAAACTCTCAAAACTATTGTCATTTACGATAATGGAGCAGGTTTATGTTTCTTAAAACAATCTGCATATTTATTTTTAAGATATTCTTCAAAGTAAGCATTTATTTCAATAAAAACATTCTTTACCAAAAGTAACCCAAAATGCATTCAAGTTCCTTCTGAGATTTTACTGGTATGTCAGCTAGCTATTATGTAGCCTCAGTGTGAGGGGTTTTCATTTTACCCCTCACGATATATTGATGAACAGAGCAGGATTTTTACTTAAAAGTTAATATTTGCTTTGGTAGAGGAACAAGTTAAGTGGAGACATTTTCAGGAGTTGATCTTGCTCCTCTTATAGTGCTGGCGATAGACCATGCTGATGACTGGACCACAAGAAGTTCCAGCGCATGTAAGCAGATAATTGCGGTCATGCTAAAGCAGGCCCCAGGCTTCAGGGCTGAGCATGTGGGTGAAGAGTTCAGTGTCTGACAGAGAAGAGCCCATGTTCTGGAATGAACTTGGGCTTTGATTTGCAGAAGAATTGGATTAAAACTCTTAACTCTGCCACTTAGCTTTGTAACTTTGGACAAGTTTAGCCTTATTTTTTATCACTTAAATGGGAGCAGTCATACATGCCAGTAAGGCATTGACAAAGATTAAATAAGGTAATTCAGCAAATACTTGGCATTTCGTTTGTCAGTGGCAAGGAAACCTTTTAGTATAACAATAAAATTAACTGTCAAACTTACCATGATTCTAAGATTAACCATCTTACCACGATCTTAGGTGTTAAAAATAGCAGCATACAAAATGTCCACTCTTAAAAAACCCTCATTCCTATTAATTCATTTTTTCTTTTCTTTGGAGAAAATGACATGTAAATGCATTCTGATCTTGAAAATTCATTCTTTCCTCGTCCAGAATTTTACCAAGGTAAATTAAACTAAGATGACAGATTTTGCAAGTTAATCAAAACTCAGCAATAAATAATCATGCGTCTTATCCACCAGAAAGAGCACAATAGGAGTAAGTGTGCCAAGAACAAAGAATTCAGAGTTGTCTTTGTATTGTCTAAAGAAATGTTGCAAGAAAAATAGACTTTAACAAAACTTTTCAAAATGAATCACCAGCAGGCTGGGGTGGGGAGGTGCTATAGTCTTTTATCTATATTAAAAAATAAACTGCTTCTAAGAAATATATATATTTTAATCTCTAAGATGACCAAGCAGTATTAGGCAGAAAACAATTAACTAGAGAAATAAAATGTGAACTGTAATCATCGGAAACCCATGTAGCACTACCGATGAATAGAGCAGCTGAACATGCTTCTTTGTAACGGGACACATCAGATGTTAGCGATGACAAACCTATGACATGGAAATATTAATTTTTGTTCATCTTAGCTCCTTGCTTGGTAGTGAGAGAAGTACAAAATATGATAACTTTTGTGTGATGTATGATAGGTGCTATGATCTTCAGGCACTTGCCATCGTAAGGGGTAAGAGAGTTTCAGGTGCACAGTTCCAGTGTCAAGAACAGTTAATTAGCATGAATGCAATGGAAGTAGGTCATGTAAATAGAATTAGAACTTGGAGCTATGAGCAGGAGGTCAACCTAGACTTGCAGTAATTAGAGAAAGACCGAATAGCACTGCCTCCTCCGTCCTGACCAGCGGAGTCTGGGAAGCTCTGATGACTAGGCCTTTGGAGCAGCATCAAAGTGACAATGAAAGACCTAGGATCTGCGACATGTTTAGCTCACATACAAGCGTCAATGTGACTGTGGAGAATTGTCTTCTTTTACCTTTGATTCACCCTTGGGAAAACTAGCCCAAATCTAGTATTGGGAGTTCTATGAAAAAAGCGGAAGTGCAACAGGGACCTTGTTTCCCATTTTAATATGATTTATAGTTTTCTCATTAACTCACTGGCACCTCAGCCCATTCCTTTACTAATAGTATGGTTTTGAATATATTTTGCAAGTTTTTGGAAATTATGTAATACTTAGTGATCAAGGATCAAAAGTTCTCATTTCATAAAGATAAATGAAATATAGTGTCCACTGCTAACAAAATAGGTTCTTAGGGTGGTGGTTGAAGGTTGTCTGGTAGTTGCCAAGTTCACGTTCAGTTTTCATTAATCCTTGGGACTCTTCTGGGTGAAGTTGAAAAGTCTTAGAAATTACTTATTTAATCTGATATGTTCTGCTAAATTGTTTATGCTTTGTAAATTCTCTCATTCTGATCTGGGTAACAAACGGATAGAAGAGGAATAGTTAATGATTGAAAGTTGTCTGGGGAATGGTCAGAGAGAGACAACGGTTTTGGGGAATGGATGATGGAAATACAGTAGAGGTGATTGTAAATAAAGTAGAGGTGATTAGAGAGTCTTGCTAATTCTTATATCTACGTTTGATATATCTAGAAACACAAGGTAGTATCATGAAGTGGTCAAGAGCAGAGGCTCTTGAACCAGGAGTCAAACCTGAGTTAACATCTTAGCTCTATTGCTTACTAGCTGTGTGACTTTGGATGAGTTATTTAACATCTCTGAGCTTCTACTCTATAACATGGAGTCTTAATTGGAAACATAATATACCTACCTTCTCTTATAGTTGTTTTGATGATATAATTCATTTAAAAAACTCAGTACACTGCCTAATACTTAGTCCTTAATAAAATCATCTATTATTATTATTATTATTACTGACATCTATTTTGTCTTTAAAAATATCAAAACAATTTTGAGTACTTAGAGTAGTTGTGACTGAAAGGTTGAGATCCATAAAGAAAACCATTCCATATCCATGTATATAGTATTTCTAACTCCAGGCCAGGGTCTTGATGGGCCTTTATATGTGGCAGTGGCATGGGCTAGGGCTGGCATAAGTTCTGGGCTCAGGGGCTCTGGTGTCTCAAGAATACAGTAAAATTACAGGTGGGCCAGGAATGAAGAGGTAGGAAAATAGTATTATCTAGTATATAAGTACTATGAGTGTTGAATATCTACTTGTCCTAGAAGATGTCACAAAAAATTGTGGACGCGGTCTCTCCTGGCCTTGGTTGGTGGAACAAACATTATTCCACTTAGGCAGGTTAAGAAATTAAATCACTTTGAAGTTTGGGTTTGTCCAAAGCCATAGTTGTTTGGAAATAAAACTCATAGTTTCTAAAAACAACACAGGCACTTATTAAATATTATTTTTCCTCTGTCCTCCTAACTCTTCCGTGTCTGCATCTAAATTATATAATCTGCCTTCCTCGAGTTTTTGTTACTGCCTAGAATTAACAAAACTTTGCTTACAGATTTAGAAGTCAAATTTCTAAGACTTATCTTAGGAGAAAAATACAACCAGTACTCTACCCCCAACCCACCCTTACCCCACAACCCCATTTTCAATGAGAGAATAGAGGTGGACACTAGAAACAACAGATTCAAGGACTTTGGAGTGGATGGGTTTTTCAAAAATTACATTGCCAAATCTGCGGATTACTCTTCAGTCCCTAACTTGCCTGCTTCTCAGTGGCCTTGACACCTGTGATCATTCTGTCTGAAAATGCTCAGGCTTCTGTGACACCACACTTTCTTAAATTTTTTCCCACCTGTATCACTGGCGTGACTGCTCCTTCTCACTCTCTCTAGGTTCTTCTTTGTCTTAGGGACCCTTAAATGATTAGTGTTCCTCAGGTTTTGGTCCCGTTTTCTCTTCTCTCTTTATCCGTTCTTCCTGGGCAGTTTAATTCATTCTTGGAGAAACTTCTCTTAGAAAGTATATCCAAGAACCTACTGGACACCTCTACTTGACTTGACTTTAGGGACTTGAAACTGAACTTCTCCTTCCCCTGGTTCTAACCTGCTATAACTCAGTAAGGATCCACATCAGGATCAAAATACCTGCTTTATCACCCAAAACCCAAAGCATGGGACTCCTTGGTGAAGAAGGATTAGATATACTAAATGCAGAGAAAGGAAAAACCAGGGAGGGGGACACCCAGAGAGTTGTACGATATTCATTGTTTCTGCCCTTCTCCCACTCAGCACAAGTCTCTTTGCCAGTTGAACCTGCCTCCGTCCAGCTGTAGCGTGATCAAGGCAAGGGTATGTGGGGTTTTCTGCCTTCAGTCTGTTCCTCAGTCAGGTGACTATAAGAAACATTCTTTCAGAAGGAAGCGAAGGTGAAAAAATAAGACAGTCCTATATTTAGTTGGAAAATAACTTTCGCCACCTGAAATATTGTCCACAAACTGACTTCTTAATAGTAGCAATTAAGTTCTTATTTTGTATTTTCATTTAAAAAAAAAGACTGAGGGTCTCAAATTTGGATTAACTTTTCTTCTCATTTTTGTGTTTAGCTAATACCTTGATTTCAAGTAAGGCCAAACGTTTACTGTTTTCATATCCCTGCGGGAGGAGGTAGAAGACAAGCAGATCCATGGTAGGAGTTGGCTGGGCCCACTTACTCTTTGGCTGAAGGTGCCAGGAGGCACTTAGATGAGGAGTGTGTGGGTGGGGGTGGGCCTTTCCAGCCCAAGTGCAAAGTATACTCTTTGTCCTTCGCTCAGTCAAATGGGATTGCACTGCTGGTGCCTCACATATTCTGCCTTGATTGCGAATCGTGATGATTTGGAGGAACATGAATTTTCTGGCAAAACCGTTTTTGCTGCTTGTTATAATCTTAGAATTTTTTTCTATGACATACATGTGAAATTTATTACAAATACATGAAAGTAGTATGTTTCCATCATTAAAAATGTTGATGTCTCTTTTAAAAAAATCCAGCCACCAAATCTGCACAGCCTCAAATGATTACTATTAATGTTTTGTTCATTTTCTTCCGTTCCATTTTCTATGCACAAATATTTGTCATTTTTGTTTGCATGTACAATTTTATAGACTTTTTTCTTTTTCAAATAGAATATACTCATTTCATACAACAACCAGATGACTGAGTTTTACCATAACCCACAGAGACATTGGGGAATACCACGAAGTCACTGCCTCATGAAGCTTACGGTCTAGTCATGGGACACAGGTGAAAACAAGTAAATGATAACTTTCAGAAAGTTACAAAAAAAGTGACATTTACTTACAGTCCTTTCACTCAGACATAATGACGATTACTATCTGGAATGTGTCCTGAATTTATTTTAAAAAACTAGTATTGATAAACATTTTTAAAAAATGGAATTACATCATAGGTTTTCTCTTTTTACTTTCCAACATGTTGTAGACATTTTTTTTTAATGTCAGCTAAAACTTTGTATAATAATGGCTGCATTGTATTATTCTGTAGGATGGATATGCTATTTAAGCATTTTCCTAAATAGGTTTATAGTATTTTTTTCTATTAAAAATCCTGTATTGGATATGTTTATGCATAAACCTTTGGAGTACCTAAATGTTTTCTTAATTTATATTCTGAAAGAGAAATTGTTCCATCTAAAAAGCATATTGACAGTTAAAATCTCAGTATTACTGCTACACGCCTCTGCAAAAAGGCTTTTCGTAGTTGACTCTTCTGCCAGCAACATAGGAGAGGACCATTTTTAGTATATCCTTATATTGGATTTTTAAAAGTTGAGACATAATTCACAGACCATAAAATCCACACTTTTAAAGTGAGCAATTCAGTAGTTTTAGTATATTCACAAGATTGTGTAAAGACCTCCACTGTCTGAGTGCAGGACATTTTCATCACCCCCAAAAGAAACCTGACTCCCGTTAGCAGACACGCTCCTTTTCTTCCTCCCTCAGCCCCTGACAACCACTATTCTCCTTCTCGTCTCTTCGGATTTGATTATTCTGGACGGTTCATATAAATAGAATTATACAGTATGTGGTCTTTTGTGCCTGGCTTCCTTCACTTAGCATAATGTTTTCAGGGTCTATCCATGTTTTAGCATTTCTTAATTAGAGTAGATTTTCTTAATTAGAGTCTATTTTGACTTTCAAGTAAATGAGTGATTCTTAGGGAAATGACCCAGGTTTGTCCTTGGACCTCTGTTTGAAAACCATTGACCCTAGGACATAATCTTTCCATTTGTTCTTAAATCCTTTACAACTGACCTGAATCCAGTTTCTCTAGATTCCAATCTTTAAGAGTCTTTTTCAGGAATATTGTAGGTGGAAAATTTTGAATCGAAGAAACGGGTTTTCTTACTAACAGTACAGTTTATGATCTAAACATTGTTGTATGTTTATCAATCAGCCTCTCTGTTTCATCCTTGTATTCCTAGATAATCATCTCTATTTAAATTGTCAACGTAAAGGAAAATCTTGTTGGGCCATCATCTCCAATCTATTCCTTTTAGGGCCATTTTCAAAGTGGTGATTTAATGTCCTTGGTAGAAATTTAAACAGACTTTATCTAGGCTCTTTGCTTCTTCTACCACTGACTTTGAGATATATGGAAGAAATATTTTTTGTCTTAGAGTTTTTAATCCTCAGCAGCTTTCTTTTCCAAGCTCCCAGTGAGGTGCCTTAAAAAACATTTCTCCTGGATTATTGACATTCAAGATTATAATTTAACATTTTTTACTAGCTAATATCTGCCCTTGGGGATACTTCTCCCTTTTCAACATTGATTAATTTTGCCACATTTCTTGTGTTTCCCTTCTGCCTCTAGGATGTCCCAGCTCTGCCACTCCCTAGGAATCTAACTGACAAGTTGCTTCATCTCTCTGAACCGATGACCCTATCTGTACGACGAGGGGGTAGACCACACGACTGACTCCTGGGAGTGGGATTGCTGGGACATAAGGTAGCTTATATGTTTAGTTTTAGAAAGAACTACCTGACCTTTTCCCACAATGGCTGTATGTGCCATCACATTCAGCATTTCTACCAGGTCTATTTATGCTGGTCTTTTAGTGGCCTAATCGTTATGGTTCCCTGGTTCGTCATAAAATGTTCAATGAAAAGAGCATTAGCTTTTGGCCAGAGGGTTCAGGCCCAGGCCTCACTCACTGGCTGTTTGGCCTTGGGTGTGTTACTTAACATCAGTAATCTTCCATTTCTCTTTATACAAAATAGGCATCTGTCTTTACACTAATCTTGCAGGATTGTTGTAAAGATTGGAGAAACTATGAAACATGCTTCGAATAATTCTGAGTATATTTCTATGATATGTGTCCAATAAATATTAGCTGCTGCTATTGTTATTGCCTAATGATTGGATATCCAGTTACCTCCACCTGCCTTAGCTTCTTTGGTGAGCCCCTCTCCTTCAGACACAAGAGAGACCTTGACGTGAGGAATGAGTTGAAGAGAGGGTCCCACTTCACCTACATTTCACCTCGTTGGAATTAAGTCTTTAATGTGTTGTCTTTGAAAGCCTCTTTAACAAACACACCTGCATCTCTTGCTTTTTTATTGTGTTCACCCTTATATGCTAAGCAGATCTTCTTCCCTGAGGGCCAAGAGTCCCTGACACAGAATTTAGTAATACACCAGGGACAGTAATACACCAGGGACGGCTATGCACTCACAGGATCCGAGCTGTAAGTGGTTACATAACTTTTGGGTTTCTTGTTGCCTTGTATTTTCTCTTTATTGTGGTAAAAAACACATAACATGAAATTTACCATCTTAAGCATTTTCTTGTATTCGATTTTAAATTCCTTTCAGGTTTACTTAAGCTCTTTCTTTTCCTAAGCCATCTCAAGTACTGAATCAGCAATGAGGCAGTGAAACTGAATTGTTTTCCTCTTTTTTTAAGTAGTTAGTCCTGCCTGAATGACTAGCTTCCTCTGGATTTAGACTTGTTTTTTGAGGCTGGACTTTAGTTATAAGAAAGATCCAAAAAAATTTCTTTTCTTTCATCTTTTTCTCCTGGGATTCTCAGTATTATGTTTGAGAGTATCATACAAGGGAGGGGAACTGGAAGAAACAGAAGGGGAAATATGCAGCTGAATTGGTCCTCTCCCTCACTCTCAGGGTGGGCCAGGAAGGCTGAGCACAGCCTGGGTAACCAGAAACTGGAGGCAGACCACACCACCTGGGCGAGTGTCTGTGCCCTTTTGCACAAGCCAGGCTCTTGTTAGGAGAGCAGGCTACTCACAAATGGTGCTCTTCCTAAGCCATCACCCAAAGATGATTGTAACCATCTTCCCGGAAAGCCTGTTTCTTCTTAAGTTATTTCTTTGTTCTCGACCCAAAATAAGTGACTTATTTTGGTTATTACAGAAGAGTGTGCTGTTCCCTGAAATTAGCATCCACATTATTATCAGATTATTGCCAACCTTAACTTCGTTATGAAATGACAAATGTACTTTTTCACACCAGACCTGAAAGTATGAGGTGTGACTTATGCTGTTTCCTTAAGGGTGGTGACTTTAGGAGGCTGTATCTTTATTGAAAGGTGCTCAAAAACAGCTTGGGAGCTCCCCTGTTTGGGTTGCCTTTAGCACCTGTGACAATCTTTCTAATGACTTCAATCACAATAAAGCTTCCTCCTATACCAGGAGTTAACTGATTTTTGCAAGCAGCCAAAGGTGGTTTGGTGCTGAGTCTGGTGAATAAGTTAATTAATCATATAGAAGAACACTATTATTAGTTAAAAATCAAAGGCATAGTTTTGAATTGTCCAGATTTTCTTGTTGAAAATCAAATCAGCTGAATGTTGATGCTGCTTGATGATATGTGAGAGCAAAGATTTGGAGAAATAAAGAAACATACGGGGTTTGTTTGACCCTGCATCCTTATCACCCCAGTGATATTACTTTTATTCATGAACACATTTGAACGGGACTTTTGTGAGCTAACATGATAAATGCTATTCTAGGCCAGAACTGTGCTTAGAAGTTTGTGTCAGCTAGTGGCATCTAAAGGTATTTTGTGGGAGATAGTTGTTTTACGTGTTTTAGACATGGAGCTTAGAAGGTACTTCAGATTCCTGCACATAAAATGGAAAATTCTTCAGGTCATTACATGCAGATTTCCTACATAATATGCTAACAGCAACTTGATATAGCTCTACCTGAGCCAAGGCAAACAGTATGTGTCCTATTTGCCACCATTTTCCCAAGGCCTAGCCCAGCAGGAACTAACACATAGTAGGAACTCAGTAAATGTTGAACCAATCTATGTATTCAAACTTAATAATGCTCTTTGTATGAAGCATGCAGGGGAAGAGTAATATTCTTGTTTCTCTCTTTTTTACAGTTGTCGCACTTAAAAGTTTTGAATCACTCCCCAATGTCTGATGCCTCTGTCAATTTTGACTACAAATCCCCTTCCCCGTTTGACCGCAGCACCGATCAGGAAGAGAAAATTGATGATGTTGCCAGTCACTGTCTGCCCCAGAAGGACCTGTATGCTGCTGAAGAGGAAGCTGAGACACTTTTTCCTAGGAAAATGACATCCCATAATGGGATGGAGGACAGTGGAGGAGGAGGCACTGGAGTGAAGAAGAAACGGAAGAAAAAGGATCCAGGAGAGCAGGAGGGGGCAGCAAAGGGAAACAAGGACAGGGAACCCAAGCCAAAGAGGAAGCGAGAACCTAGGGAGCCAAAGCCACCCAGGGAGCCCAGGAGGGCCAAGGAGCCCAAGCAGAAGGACGGAGCAAAGAAGGCGCGGAAGCCCCGCGAGGCCTCGGGCACCAAGGAGGCCAAGGAGAAGAGGGGCGGCGCTGAGTCCGCCTCCAGGACGAAGTCCAAGAAGGCCAGGTGCGTCCCTTTCTTCCTGCTCTGAGGGCTTGGCTCTGTCTCCACCCAGCGGTTTGCCTTCGGCTTACTCCAGCCCCTGGACACAACTTTGCTACTTTCAGCCAAAGTGAACGACTTTCTCACCTCCTAACGAGAGAAAGATAACCTTAGTGCTAGTCTTGCAATTTCTTCCCATTCCTTTTGGATTAAAAATTAAGATGTGTTAGCATGCTTGGGGTGTAAGGGAAGGGGCATCGCAAGCGTGATACAGGGAGGGCAGTGGTGTTTGGAACAGCAGCCGTGTGGGGTGGCAGAGGAGGGTGCACACTCAGGAATCCGTGGAGGTGGGGTCTGGGAGAGCCGGGGGTGTGCGCAGAGTCCAGACAGGAGGAGGACTGCCTAGCTCCCCTGGGCTGTGAGCACAGTGCGGACCATTCCTGGCCTTGTCTTTCTCAGTAATTAACCCAGTGCCCAACACATCAGCAGGTGCTCAGGAAATGCTGAGCAGATGAGACCAGGGGAGACCACAGTGCTCGTAGAGGGAGATTAGAGGACACGGGTACAGAGTCCGTGTGGAGTGGGCAGTGCCAAAAGTTCTGGCTGTAGGTCCGGTCAGGATCCAAGCGCACTCTCGGTGAATTCAGCATTTGTCATTTGTACACAAATGGAATGTTTTACATTTTGTTTCTTTCTGAATTCTTTGTACAGAACATATTTAAGCTTTTCGAGGACATACAAACCAAAAACTATATAACTTCTATGTATCTAAGAGGAATTTAAGTTTCTAAAATCTGAGCGCAGAGGCAGAATGTAGACCAAGGCCAGCCATACAAATGCAGAGGCTGATGTGAATGTAGCAACATAAAGCAATGAAGCCGTCAGATCTGCGTGGGGTCAGGATGGTTGAAGTAGGTTTTGAAGAGAGAAAGCACTTTGGGTGGTGTCTGCTGTGACTTGGAATTTAGTATATGGTTCAGTTAATTTTCAGGATGGTTGGGAGCAGATGGATAATTTCATAATCCAAGTTAAAACTCCTTTATAATATTTACTCCTTTTTGCCTGGCAGGAGATTTTATCTTTTGTCTATCTTAGAGGCTTGGGTGGGATCCTAGGAATGTGGGACCTAAAATACCTTACAGAAGGTCAAGAGAGAGAGGTAAAATCAAGATTCTGAGAAACTTATGGGCTTTGTTTCTCAGCGAGTACACTGATCTCCGATTGTATAGGGGTGTGGCAGAGTGATTGTCTTCTACCAATAACTTTGATCTTCAAATTACTTTGGAGAAGCTGAAATGGTTCTTCAGGGTGATAGCATATGCGAGGAGGGAGAATCAGACATGAGAATGAGACAAAACAAAGGGGAATCCTTGAGAATAATGTTTTAGGGTAGAGGAGAGTTTCACAGCTCTTAGGTGTTTGGTTTGTGTGTAGAAGGCAGTAGAAAGCCATAGATATCTGAGCTCACTTTATTTTATTTATTAATTTATTTATAATTCTTTAATATCACCACATATTTGACCCTTTTACCCTACCTACCCTCTTCCCCACCCCCTACCCTCTGGTAACCACTAGTCTGTTGTCCATGTTCATGAGTCTCTGTTTGTTTGTCCTGTTCATTTGTTGCTTATAGGTTTATATCTCACATGTAAGTGATATTGTGGTTTTCAATTTTTTTTTTCTGGCTTATTTCACTTAGCATGATTATCTTGAGGTCCATCTATGCTGTCGCAAATGGCAGTATTTCAGGCTGAGTAATATTCCATTGTATATATGTACCACAGCTTCATTATCGTAGGGACACTTCAGTTGCTCCTATGTCCTGGCCACTGTGAATAATGCTGCTATGAACATCGGTGTGCAAATATCTTTTTGGATATGAGTTTTCAATTCTTTGGGGTAAATACCCAGTAGAGGGACTGCTGGATCATATGGTAGATCCATTCTTAGTTTTTTGAGAAACCTCCATACTGTTTTCTGAGCTCACTTTAGCCACTGGTCTCTGGTGCTTGCAGTTGTCTTCTCTTTCTTAAAGGAATTCACATTTGCTTTGTGTGGGATATGAAACAAGGTGATGAGTATACAGACATTGCCATAAAGTCACATTTGGGGGCAGTGAAGAAGCATTTCGCAAAACAAGGTTGGGTGCCAAATGTATGCGTAGCAATACTGAGGGAACCTGATTTTGATCGAATTAGTCTGTACACAATATAAGTGAGTTGAGAAGTGCTTGGTAGTGTTTTCTAGGGCTGCTAACTTAGAAAACAGTAGAATCTCTTGAGGTTTAGAAATCCGGAAGACACTCTTTGAGGGGATGCTGACAGATAGGGCTGGTTATCTCTTCAGATATGTAAGCAAGTTACAAAAGGCTTTCTCTCTCTCTCTCAATCTTAGGGCTATGAAAGGTTGACTTGTAATGTAATAGATTTCTTCAATGTAGCCCAGGTAGTGTTAGGAACTGGCAAGCTTTCCATTTCTTGTCCTTTATATATTTATAAAATTTATTTGGTTCCTTTAATTAATACCCCACTGGTCAACAGAAGCAATTTTAGTTATGACAGGATGACCTTAATTGATAGAAAAATATATGTTGGTAACTAAGTCTCAGTTTTTGGTGTTCTTTGATTTACTCTCTTGCAGATTGGCTCAAGTACATGTTTTGATGGGAGCAGTTTATTGATTAGCCCCTGGATAATACTGGATGATTACAGATGATTTACTGAATGCTCGAGTTATTCTAGGAGCTCCACAAATGATTTAAGGGCTTCCATTCTTTTCCTCCTTCAGTCCATCTTGCCAGCTGCCACCTGGCTAATCTTCCTGAAACACGGCTGTTACTGATGTTTGTAGTTGGTGGTGGTGGTAAATCAAACCCTTTCTTCCTCTCTCTTCATTCAGATCAATTGGGGATTAGTCAGCAGAGATGGAGATGCAGTTATCAGCTTTATTATTGATAAACTGGATGGAAGAACTTCCATTGGCTTGTAGCCAGAATCAGGCTTCTTGTTCGTTACTCCCTCAGTCGAGTTTTTCCACTAGAACTGCAGGCATGTCCCTGAGCAAAGGGAGGACACTGGGCCATGTATGATCTGTTCCTTTTCCCAGTCTCACCAGTCCTGTAGGTCCCTAGTCAGAGAAATGAAAGGAGTTTGAAGAAGTAAGTGCAAAAAATATCTTTCCAGTATCGTTCCCTCCTTGGGAGTAAAACACGACTTTCCTCATGAAAACGTGGGTATGGGGAAATGTGATTCTCTCTTATAGCGTATACTTGCTTAGAAGCTTCTGATTGTTCCCACTGCCTCCAGGACAAAATCTAGACTTCTTTCTCTGTTATTTAATCCCTTTGGGGTCTGACCTCTCCCTGCCTTCTTGCCTCTGACAACAGGCCTCGCCCCCTAGATGATCCCAGTCATTCTTACAGGTACTTGACTTATTTCTCCTTTGGATGCTCTTGCTCTTTCTCTCAGCGTTGAGTCCTTTGTCCTTCTCCCAGTATCCCAGGTCTTATCCATTCTTCAGGTCCAGTTCCTCCACAGAGCTTCCCCAAACCAGTGTGCTAGCATCGTGGTCTCCAGCCTTTTTGGCACCAGACACCAGTGCTCCTATGAGAATCTAATGCCTGATGGTCTGAGGTGGAGCTGAGGCGGTGATGTTGGCGTTGGGGAGCGGCTGCAAATACAGACGAAGCTTTGCTCACTCACCAGCCAGCCACTTAGCTCCTGCTGTGCGGCCCAGTTCCTAACCAGCCACAGACCAGTACCGGTCTGCGGCCCAGGTGTTTGGGACTCCTGTGTTAGCGCATCCCCTCTGATCTCCCATGGCACTTGGAGCCTCACATGTATCATAAATCTGATACTTCTGCACCTGGGAAGACTAAAGGAGATTTAGTCCAGTTCTAGAGAAGTGGAGACCCCCTTTGCAGTGGCTTATTTACAGGTCATAAACTCAGACCTCCCGATTCTCAGTCTTGCACACTTCCCTCTGCAGTAGGCTGACTCTCAAACACATACCGTTGTTTTCATGTATGTATGACATGTCTCCTCAGCAAAAAGTACAAGTGCCTGAGATCAGAAACTGCATGCTTTTGTCTGTTATGTCCCTGGGGGTCGGTTGCCAGAGGTTTGTTAGGTTATTGGATACATAGGAGGCACATATATATCTGTAATATATATTAACATATATAATTTATCTTATATAAATAATATGTAATTCATATGCAACATAAAATTTAATTTATATGTATAAAAAAGTATTTATATATTATATGATTTGTGTATTATTAAAATACATATTATATATATATCTATAATTTATTTTCCTAGAACAGATGGATAGAGCTCTTCTTGAAAATAAGACCCATATAACGTACTATATAATAACTCCCATCGTTAAGTAACAGTAGGTGGTTTCTACATTTCGTAATTAAAGAAGGGAAAATCTTAAAAGTAACTTGTCCAGGGCACAAAGCTTAATGAGCTGCACTGTCAAGATTTGACTCCAGACTCACCTGACTGTAGAACCCACTTTTTTCTCCCACAACTTTGTGCTGTTTTGTACCAGGCTAGGGAAGGTCAGGAATGGAAGATGGGCAGGGGGTGGGGTGGGGGGGCGAGGCAGGGGGTGCAGATTCCGGTGTAAGAGAATTTGGGTTTTTATTGGTCCGGAATGGCCTCTCTTCTAGTGCACACTCCACAGCATCCTCTTAAGAACTGAGGTGGCTCCAACTTTTTCCCGTGCTGTTTCTCTTTGCGTTTGAGGCAGCAGATGAACATGTCTCCTCTCCTAAATAGATAAGAGTCTAGCACATTGTCCTTCTCAAGGATGATATTAATAGTTCGTTTACTACTTAGGGGATAAAAGTCCAAAATGCCCGAGTGGGAGAAGGCTTTATTTGAAAACGACCCTCTCTTCCTTTTCTTTCAGATTATCTTGGAATATGAACTTTGTTCACTCTTTTGTTGTATTAAACTTAAGTAAGGAATCTCCAAGAAGCCAAGTTGGATTCTCATTTCCCTGTCTCTGAAATTTAAAGTCCACTTAGCATAGTTTATTTGCTTTTACTGTTTTTTACCTTTTCTCAAAGAGGATGGGGCCACTGACATAAGAAGACATACACAGGTGTATATACATATACACTGACCAACACATATGTAGACACACATGCCTGTATAGCTTCAGCAAAGGGATCAGAATGGTAGGCAGGTGTCAAATTGTGTGGGGTCGTGTGATGTTGATAAGGGCTTTGGGAAAATGCTTTGATATTAGACACTGTGCCAGTTCCTCAGGGAAGCCAAATTTTTACCAGTAGAGAAAAAAATTTCTCGCTGGGGAGCATTAAGTGATCTAATAAATATTGTCCTCAGCAACAGTTTTTGGATAAGTGCCTATGAATTTCTTATTTCTCTCCTGAAATAGCCTTTAGTAGAAATGAACTTCATAGAATTACAGTGTGGCTCGGTGAGCAGGCAGGACGACCCCCACCCCCCCGCCCGCCCAGTGTGTGTGAGGCCTCCCGGTGCTCGCCCAGTACTGGGGTGTAGACAGAGGGATAGGTTCAAAGCTCCTTAGATTGCACTCCCTTAAATTGGGAGCTGAGCATTTGACGGAGCTGGAAGTTGCTTTTGTGAGCTAAGGTCTTGAGTATTGGTGTTCGTGTTGTTGGTTGAGGGCAGAGCGTAAGCTTTGGAATTTGCACATGTGTCAGAATGGTTTATATTCTCTCTCGAAAGTCAAGAAATTAATCAGTGTGCTGGCCCAAGTAGAGGCCTGTATACCTGGATCTCTGGTTCTCGGACTTGGCTGTGACTAAGGAATCACCTGGACAGCTTGTTAGAAAAATAGATTCCCTGACCACATGCCCAGAGAAAATGATTTAGTAAGTCTGGGGTAGAGCCCAGGAATCTGCCCTTCAGAGGTCTGCCAGCTATTTAGAGTGTAGCTGGTTCTCGGGCCATCCTTTGAGAAACAGATGAAAGACCACTGGGAAAATGGGGCATATTTACGTTTTTATATTTAACATCTGCTAGGAATGAAAAACCAAAAAGAAAAATGAATGGTGTGATTAGCCCTCTGAAATAATTAGAAATATATGACTTGGTCTCAGCCCCGTGTTACTGGCACAAAACTCCTGAAACCTTGTAAATGCCTAAGTGATAAGGATAGTAGGAGAATCTCTTATTCAGATGTTTGGTCTTTGACACAAGGCTCCTAATACCCTTGTAATTTCCAAGTGATAAGAGCACTAGGAGCATCTTCTGTTCTAATGAAGCGACTCTGGATGGGCTCCTGGCTGGGGGCTGGTCACAGAATAAACCAAGCCATAGCTAGAAGCTTGGCATTCCCACCCCTTATCCTGCAGAGAAAGGCTAGAAACAGCGTTCATAATCGATCATGCCTGCATGAGGAAGGCTCTGCGAAAACCCAGTAGTAGGGGGTTTGGAGAGCTTGCAAGTTGGTGAACGTGTCCACATGCCGGGAGGGTGACGTGCCCCAGCTCCACAGGGGCAGAGGCTCCTGTGCTCGGGACCCTCTCAGACGTTCCCCTATGTATCTCTTCATCTGGCTGTTCATCTGTATCCTTTATCATATCCTTTAACAAACTGTTGAATGGAAGTAAATGATTCCCTGAGTTGTGTGAGCTGCTTTAGCAAATTAATTAATTGAACTCAAGGAGGGGATGGTTGGAACCTCCGATTGATGGCTAGTAGGTCAGAAGCATGGATGACAACCTAGGCTGGTGACTAGCATTTGAAATGGGGTTTGGCAAGCAGTCTTGTGGGACTGAGCCCCTAACCTGTGGAATCTGATGCTATCTCTGAATAGATAGTGTCAGAATGGAGTTAAATGCTGGTGTCCAAGAATTGCTTGTTGGTGTGGGGAAGAACCTCCACACATTTGGTGACCAGAGTGTCAGAAGTCAGGTATTTTGTGCAAATAGCAAAAAGAGTCACAAGAGAGAACGATATAGGAGGGGAAAAACTCTAGGTTTTTTCCCCTACACAGGAAGATGTGGGACACGTTGTTGTTGTTTTTTTTTTTAGTACAAGCCCCAGTTTCTGTGCCTCAGAATTTTGCCCCCGTTTGTTTTTGTTTGTCAACCCAGAGCAAACTTTTCTCCTAAATTCAATAAGTTTAGTAACATCTTAGAAAAACGGTTTTACCTTTTCTTATTTTCTTTGATGGTTGTTTCTGGAAAGTTAAGCCAAGCCCCAAAGCTTCTGATTGTATAACCATATGAGCTGTGATGACTGTGATGCAGGCAGAGTAAAAGTCAGTCCACTAGCTCTGCCTCCCTATTTGAAGGTCAACACCCGTCTTTGTTTAGAGTGCAGCTCTTTACCGAGACTGGGCTGAGGCTCTAGAGGGTCCATTGACCAGATTCTGTTGGGGGACTTATTTTTATATTTGGATTTTTTTATTAGAAGAAAGAAGACAATGAGTAGAGACCTTGTGCTTTGAACCCATTGGGCTTTATGTTAGTAGAGAAGGAATCGAAATGATCATGGCAGAGACCCACCTCTGAAGCTTTGGGCTAGGTCTCCATTCCCATTTTTCTAAGAGCACCTGGAGTGCTTACTCTGTGACCCCTAGGGCTTTCTAAGTTAGAGTCTGGTGCGTAGTGGACCTTTACTTAATCTGTAAGGAACAGTTACTAAGCCATAATGCTTCATTTATTTATCTAGTGTATTTTCAGTGCCTCCTGTATCTTGCTTTGTTTGTGAATAGTTTTGTTAGGAATAGGATAATCGAGGAAGGAAGGTGTCACAGAAGTATCCTTTATGAGGAACTTTAATGAGTTAGAGAAACAGCCTTGCAATCATTCAAAAAACAGGCAAAAATGCAAATAAGTGAAAGAACCTAGTATAACTGTATACAGAATAGCTGAAAAGATTTAGAGGATTAAGAATGCTTCAGTTCTAATCTAGGGAATCCTTTAGAAGAAGTAAGTATTGAGCCAGGTATTAAAGGAATTAATAGATAAGGAATGACTAAAAGCAGAAAGACCCAAAGGCAGTTAAATAAATGTCCTTTGAGGGGCATTTTTTGTTTTACGGTGGTAGACTGAACATATTTTTATTTTCCTTTCTTCACCAAATCTTAGTGAAATGACTGGAAGAACAGAGGGGAATACATTCTTCAGAGATAAGCGATGTTAAGAATTTCTGGATGTGGAAAGCCGGTGGTATCGTACTGATGGGTAACTGCTGTGGAGGGAGTCCCAACTCAGAGCACATACGGGAGCTAAGTTGGTAGCAGAGGTAGAAGTGTTTCCTCCACACAGTGGACCTGGCAGCCCTGGAGAAGGGATGGGAGGCATGTCAGAAGTGGAGATGGCTGATTAATGGACTGTCTGCAGAGTGGATTCATAGTTTGTCAGCGCCAGGCTGAAGTCAGGCAGTTACTCTCGAGATACTGAGCAGTTTGTTCTGGGGGAGGGCCTAGGGCTCCAAATGGAGACTTGACATCCCCAAGAAGGAGCCTAGGGGCACTAGCTTCTCTGCCTTTCCCTGCCCATACCCTAAAAGGGGGAAAGAGGGGCAGCCGCCCATGTATGCAGAGTCCCAGGCCAGGCCTCTCATTTATGAGTGAGGCTTCTTGGAGAATGTGACTTATTCGGCAGTATATCGCCTAGGTAGCCACCTGCGTTATCAGCCTCGTTCATTTTAAATAGAAACACTCCACCAAAGATCACGAGACTGTGGAGGAAAACAAACAGCAAAGAAGAGGAAAAAGGAATGAACAGAACAACTGTCCTCAGAAGAAACAAGCCAAGGAAAAGAACTTGTAAAAGATTTTAAGTTTAACATCCTCAGATTCTGGTCAGAAAACGAGAAAAATTAATGCAAATTTAAAACATGGTTTGCTTAGACTGAAAATTCGACAAAAACATTGAGTAGAGGAAGGAGCGGGGAGATATGTAAGATCTAAAAAAGTTATCAGTTTTCATAACAGGATGTCAGTAGCTATTGCTTAATGTGGATAAAGAACTAGAGATATGAACATATTTAGAGTCGGAGGTATTAGTCAAACGCGATTCTGGAAAGTGGGATTTGGTACAAGCAGGGATGACGTACATTGCATTTGAAATCTTTCTACATTTAAAAAATTTCTATTTTCATTTGCTTTTATCACTGTTAATAAGGTTTGTTAAAACTCTGTTTTTCATCCTATAAGTCCATAATGTTTTTGTTTCATTTTTTACTAGGATAATATCACAAACTTATATAATCTTTTTTTTTGATGGTGCTAACAATACAGTTAAAGGGGCTAAGGACAGGGTAGATTTAGTTCTTATTTTGTCTGTAGCTGACTCCATAAACACCAAAACAATTAGGTGTTCTGCATTTTTTTCTTTTAACTAGTCTTTAAAAGCTATGCCCAGCTCAGTTCTCTAGATATAGGCTGAACTAATATGGGCATTAAGTAAAAGTTGAATTAAGTGTGCAAATGATCTCTTTGGGGCCAATACCATATTTTCGGTATTAGACTACTGGGAGGAGGGTCAGTAGTCTAATACCGAAAATATGGTAAGGCCCGGACTGGAAGCTTCTCTGAAAGGGCTGTTCCCTGGAGTGTGGTAGTGGTTCCTGGGCTGGACACCCCGCACGCCTGCACGTCTGGGAAGGCAGGAATTGGCATCATGAGCTGTTTTTAGTCATTCTGAATTTGGAGATTATGGCAACTCACTGTGGCAGTAACTGATTCTGTTCTGCTAAGGCTTGGATGGACATTTTATAAGATTTAATTTTAAAGTGGAAAGATGAGCCATTTTGAAGGATGCTTTTTTTTTTTTTTTTTTTGGGTAGATAAAAAATGTCAATACCTGGGGTCCATGGAGGGATAGTAATAAAAAAAAAGTCATTGTCATCCAGTGTTGTATCACATACCTGGACCTTTTTCCTCGTATTCAGGTCTGGCACTCAGTTTCTAACTCTCAGTTCTAGCAGAGAAACCTGGAGGTGGGAACTGGAGATAAGGCTGGGAGGAGAGTTGGAGAGTGTCTGTCTGGTGCTTTAATACTATAATGTAATTTCCTATTTGGAGTTAAAAAAAAATAATAAAAACAAAATAACCCCTTATTTTCCTAATACAAACTGCAGAAAGTAAAGATGCGTAGAATCTTCCTGGCTGGTGAAGCTGTGTGGAAGACGGAGAGAGATTTGGGGGGAGGCCTACTTATAAACCATCGTTCGTCTTTCTCGACAGTCGTCCTGCATGGGTAGTATACGTTATATATCAGAAGTTTCTTGCTTTCATGAATAAATGTGTGGTAGATGCTTGTTTTAGAAAAGTGGATATATGTTTTATTTTAAAATCAAGTTTGATTTTGTTACTAAAAATAGGTACTTCAAGCCTAAAAAGTCATGTCTGCTACATTTTTCTGTCTTGTAAGTTGGTTCTAACTCTGAAAGCTAGAAAAGAGGATTATAAAAATAAGATTGCTTTGATCCAGCCTCAAGTACCATTAAATGGTGAGGGTATTAGGTCTTTGAATTATTTAGAACTCTCTCGGTTACAAGTGACATAAACCCAGCTTGAGTTAACCTAAGTTAAAAAAAAATAAATAAAAAAGTGTTCATTGGCTTAGGGACTCAGAACCAGGAGGTAGAGTGGAGGATCCCACAGGGCTTTGTGTGCAGCCCTTCTCTGCACCTCCCTGGTCGTCAGCTCCTTCCTTTGCAGTTGCTTTTATTCTCAAGCTTGAATTGTGGCTATCTCCAACAGTGGGCTCATAGCTTAACAGCCTTACGACCTAAGAGGTACGACATGTATTTCCCTACCCACTCCGGCCCAAAATTAATATTTTTGTTTTTGTTGTTTAAAGGACGGACTCCCAAATTATCCTGGCTGAGTCATTTGTCCATCCCCGGACCAGTCACTGTAGTAAAGGAATAGGATACCATAGTCCAGCCTGACCCCCTGCCCACCCCTGGAGTCTGGGGGATCAGGATCGGTACACGGTGTGAAAAGCAGCAGGCTGTGAGTCAGGTGAACTGAGTGCGGCCTCTGCTCTGCTGCTGACTTTGGGGCCTATGGTTTCTTCATCTGGAATCTGAGGCTCATCTGCCCTGGCTCCCTCATGGAATTGTGATTTTAACAGTTAAATGAGACTCAGAACGCACAAGTACTTTGTAGAATATAAATAGCTATACAGTTTTCTTAGTGAGAAGCCATATAACAGATAAATATCCCTATGAAAATTTTCCATCTTTTTAAACTGTTTCACCAAAGTCTCCTGTCCTGACCTGATAAGAAATAGAAGAATTTTTGCTTTTTTCCCCCCTGCTTGAGAGTACAGGCCTCTTGTTAAAATGTATAATCCTCTAAAATGGCAGGACCCCTTGAGTTTCATTTCCTCAGGTTAGAACAAAATAATTTCCATAGAGAACTTTCCTGATAGGTAGCCAGCCAGTCTTCATCCTCAGGAATCGGGGATGGGTTAAGTTTGTGCTGACATGATTTGGGGATCCGTGAGTGGTCAAGGTGTTCAAGAGAGAGGCAGTCTGAATCAGCAGTCAACTCTGGTTGGTCTTTCTACCACAGGTTCATCGTGCTGGGTGTCCGTCCCTTCTCTAAACAAGGCGCTCGGTTCCCATCTCTTCCTTCACACCTTTCAGTAACTCACCTGATGGAAAATATCAATAATTTTATCTCTTTTCTCATCTTTCATATCTGTAATTTGCCAAGACTTAATGGCTCTACTTTTGCTGGATCTTTCGAATCATTTTCACCTTTGAGTTTTCATTGATTATGTCTGGCCTAGGTCTTTATTCCCTCTTGCCTGGGCTTGCTTGCCACCATGGCCCTTTCACACAGAATGAAGTGCAAACTCTCGAGGCTGGTGTATCACTGACTTTTTCCAGCTCTGTCACTTAGTACTTGTTCACTTGCCCTGGCTGTTCATCCAGCCACACAGACTATCTTTTACAAAATATGCCCTTAAGACCTTCCATTTCCCAAGAATGCTGTGGTGGTTAAAAGCATGCCGGAGTTCAGATCCTTTCTCTGCCATTTACTAGCCATGTTACCCTGGACATCAAACTGAACTTCACTGTGCCTCTTGAAAAAATGAGGATAATACACTCAGCCTTGTAAGGTTCTTATGAAGAATAAAGGAGATAATCCATGTAAAGGATTTAGAGAACCGTGCCTACATGTAATGTTACTTATTAGCTATAATAAATTATTATTATTATTATTCCTATTTTCCGTCTGTCAAAATTCTGTGTATATCCTCACTCAGATGCATTTTCACAAATCACCTCAACGATAAGTCATCTAATCCATCCATCGATGCATCCATCTATCCATCTATATCTTCAGTATATATTTATTGAATACTTACTATGTATAAGGCGTAAGCCTACTCATTGTGAGGAATATAAAACTTAAAATCAAGTACATATTGTCCTCTAGGAACTTAGAGTCTGGTGGGAGATCAGAGAAGTATAAAATATTCATCCATTCAGCAAACGTTTATCAAGATACGGCAGAGGGTCCACGCACTGTATGGTTCTGAGCCTGGTATCATGGTTAAAGATGACCTTTGGTAGAAGATGAGAGTTTGTGTATCTTAAGCAAAGAACAGTTTGAAGAGTTTGGGGAGTATAAGGAAGAGATTCTATCAGCCAGAGGCTTTTTAGAGGAGATGTGGCCATCTTAGCAGGGCCTGGCAGGATAGATGGACTCCGCCCATCTCTGCCTCTCTCAGGGAGCATTCATCTGCTGCTTTGGATTGTGGCTCCAGGTGGTCTATAGAGTTTTTATCATTGTAACCTCTTCAAGAACAAGGACAGTGCTGTCTTCATTTTTGAGTTTCTAGAACTTTAGGTCTTACACATAGAAAGAACATTCTCAATAGAGGGTGATGACAGATTAGGAAAATGTCTCTTCCCATATAACTAAAAGAGAGATTGAAATTTGGTGGTTCTCAATATCTGCAAAGCAATTAGACTTCCTAGAGAAGACATTTATATAAACCGAAAGTGAGGTTTTTGGAGATGTTTATATTATTTTATTATCACATTGATCATCGCTATAGTAGTCGTGAGGGGTGTACAAAAGTGAATGAATTCTGTATCAATTCATGTCGATATTTCTTCTCATATTTATATGGGAAGAAACTCATAGATTCTCCATTAAAGCCTACCCTGGTTCAAGATTCCCAAAATATGATATTATAACTTCGATCACATGAGAAATCTTAGTTTTAAAAGCTGCCCCACAGTTTTAATTCTGAATTTCTCCTTGTAGCAAGGAGCAAGGACCAACCCCAGTAGAGAAGAAGAAGAAAGGAAAAAGGAAAAGCGAAACCACAGTGGAGAGTTTAGAGCTGGATCAGGGCCTGCCGAACCCATCCCTGCGGAGTCCGGAGGAGTCCACCGAGTCTGCAGACAGCCAGGTACAGCCGTGCCCGGGCGCCCTGGTGGAGGCTGCAGCTGCCAGGTGGGGTCTCGCTGATGCTGATCCGGTTGCTCCTCTCTCCCCCTCTCAGGTCGACATCCCCTGTGCACAGACCTGGACTGGGCTTTCACGGTTTTGGTGGGTGAGCACCAAAAGACCACAGGCCTTTTCCTTAGCATCCTGATCTTTCATACTAATAATCTCCCAGTTTTTTAGTGGTGTTTGCTTCCGTCTTGGAAAGTAGCATATTCGGAGGCACAGAGCGAATGTGGAAAATGGAGTTGCGAGCCAAGCTAGGTACAGCTCGGGCCTGTTTTTGCATGTAGGTGATGCATTTAGGGCCCAGGGAGCTGGGGCAGTCTGCACCAGGATGTTTTTATCATCCCAGTGCTGGAAAAGTTAGGAATGTAGTCATTATGCAAAATAGTAAGGAACGTTTGGTCAAACATAAAAACAAGCAGTTTCCCACCTAAATGGGATTCCTGAAAATACGCCCGTGTTCTCATGATATTGGCAAGAATTTTCTCCCTGAGTTGAGGCAACCTCTCTTGGACCTGAGTTCTAATGTTTAAAAGTACTCTTTCCTCTGATATCCACAGCCGGTTATGTGTGTCGCAAGGGGACGTTTAGAATAAGACCGGCTTACTTCACCTTCAGGTATCATCTGGACCCTCAAGATTTTTAGGGTGATCTTCATTGTAGGAAGGTGTCAGCTCCTAAAGTCACAGTAGTAGTGAGTAGTAGTGTCTGGAGTGTCAGAGCTGAAACTCTGCCTCCCCCCGCGCCCCCGCCCCCACACACACACTGCTTATAAACTCAGGAACAAGCACGTCAGGTTGATGGGAGTTGGTTGAGGGTGTTTCCAGGACGGTGATCTGTATGTGAGATTGAAGGGGGAGGTTTTTATGTGGAATTCCTCACATAAAATTAAATGTCACAGAGGTGACATAGTGAAGAAATGATGGGAACACACAGAGAGAGAGACCCAGGAGATATCTTTTAGAAAATAAGGGAGGCGGGGTTTCACTTTTGTTTTTTAAGGTGTAAGTTTTTGAGAAAGAGCTAGCAGGTGAATGGTTCCCAGAAGTGTTTCTCTTGCTTGGTTGTGATGTGTACATAGAGATGAGCCGTGTGTTTTTCTGTTGGAGCAAGGCCACTCGGCTGCTTTGTTGCAGAATGCTGTCTGTCTAAAAGGTCACAAGCTACTTAATTATAGACGAGTCCTCAGATGGTGACTCACGAGTCTTGTTTTGTCACACTTAAGATGTGTCCCTGCATTTCGTGAGGTATTAACGAGATTCTAATAAAGTCGATATTATTTAGTTTTTTAGAAGTCCCATGGTAAGTATGGTGAATTCAAACAAAAACAATTATATCATTGTCATAAAATCAGAGTTTCCAGCCACACTGGAAAAGACCTCAAAAATGATGGAGTTTACCTCCCTCCTCTGTTTTGCTGGAATAGAAGCCAATTCCAGAAAGGAGGGAAAAGTCACTGCCATTGATGAAGAAAATACATCCCACTGGATTCTGAGACTACACCTTCTCAGTGGTCCTGGCATTTTGGGTCCCCTCCCTCAGTTAGATCCTTTTCTGAGTGAATTCAGTTTTTAAAAGTTGTGTTTAAAGAAGATCCCTTTCGTATAGTCAGAGAGCTCTCCTTTGCACATCCACGAGTATAGTTGGAGGTATTCTTGTGCAAGCTTTAGCCTTTGACTCACAGTCTGTCTCTGACGGGTGTGTTTGCCCTGCAGAAACGACGCTCAGGACGACAAGTGAAGCGCAGAAAATACAACGAGGACCTGGACTTCAAAGTGGTGGATGATGACGGAGAAACGATCGCTGTTCTCGGCGCCGGCAGAACGTCCGCCCTCTCAGCCTCTACCCTGGCGTGGCAGGCAGAGGTACGGCCTTTGGATCGGGTGCTGACCTTGGTGAAACAGTCATTTTGTCCTTCTTGACTGAGTTGTCCCGTGGTTCTTTGCTCAAGCTAAGTTAGATCATTTTAACTGCTGTTTTTAACCTGGCTTCCTGTTGCAGTTAGAATAAAATTCAGACCCCTGACAGTGCCAAGCAGGACCCCCTACCATTACGCTCTCTCTTTCACCAAATTTTTCAAATAAATGACTTCCTGTCTCTTTCATTACTCTTCAGCCAAAAGACTTGCCATCTTTTAATGCCCGAACTAGCAGTTCTTTCCCACCTATTGGCCTTTGCCTATGTTGTCCCTTCTGCCTGGACTGCTCGTCACCGCATGCTTTACATGGCTGGTTCGCTGTCTTTTAAGTTAAAGCAGGTCCCTGCCCCTCACCCTAATCATTCTCTATTTCACTCTGTTTCCTTCATAGAACTTACCACAGCTTCAGCTTGTGATCGTGTTCGGATTTCTGCTTTCATTTTAATTTTTGTCTCATTAGAATATAAAAGTCTGATACAGAGTAAATACTTGCCCAGTGAATAAAATCACATGAACTAGTAATTACAGTGGATTCAGCAAATATGTATTGAGAGTCCACGGCAAGGCCAAGTCCTGGAATACAAGGATGAGTATCAGGGATGGCCCCTGCCTCCAAGGAGCGTCATCTAAGAGAAGGAGCGTGTGGCTATACTGTCACCATGATAAGTGCAGCACTGGGAGTCTCTGCTGGATGTAATGGCTACACAGGCAGGGTGGACAGAAACGGGAGGTGGTCAGGGTTTTAGGAGGGATAATTTCCGGCATGAACTAAAGCCTCAGAGCCTGAATGGTCCTGCAGGTTGCAGTATGATGGGGACGAGCTTGGCTGGACTTCAGGGTCTGACTTGAGGAGTGGTAGGTAGGACATGAGCCCTGAGTGGTCAGTAAAGTCACATAATACAGGTCCTTGGAAGTCAGCTAAGGCGTTTGGCCTTTATACTGTAGAGCAGAGAGAGGCGGGAGGCATTGTTGGGCTCAAGCAGGGAAGCAGGATGGCCGGCCATATTTGCATTTTAGGACTTTTCCACTGGCAGCCGAATCAAGGAAGAAGAGGACAGCATTAGGACCCAACACCCAGATGCTCAAAAGAAAGAGGGATATATGTTGAAAAGGAGGAGGTCTATGCCAAGGAGCTTACGGAAAAGAAATTAGAAGCAAAACGAGGAGCAGACTGAGCATGTGGGAGGAGCATCGTTGCCAGCAGCACATTCAGGGACACAGGCCGTCTGTTGTTTCGGAGTCGTCGTCGCTGACTTGGCAGAATCACATTCTGTGTGTGCAGCAGCAGCGTGAATACCTGTCCTTTCTCCTGGGTGCCAGTGTGGTTTACTGAAGCGATAATACTTTTATCTAGTTAAACCACCTGGCCTCCAACTTGAAACATTTTTACATAATTCCTGCATTTCATTCTGTGTTGGCATGGAAGGTAGCGTTTCATTCTGTGTTGGCATGGAAGGTAGCTAGGAGCAGGGGTCATTGTCCCTCTTTTAAGTCAAGAAACAGTCTGAGAATGATCCAGGTCATAGAGTTATATAGTAGCGGTTGATCAGTGACTAGCACATTAAGAGTTGATTTCATGTCTCTCTGCTGAGGATTATCCAGCTAATACCTATAAAACACTTAATAGGAATAATAATTGATGTATCGTCATTGCAGTATTTTTCAAGCAAATAGTTAAAAGTAGCCCAGACTGCCTGGAGATGATAGGATTATGTTGCTTTATGATGGGTTTTCCTGCCTTGGAGATTTTATGGTTGGTTTGGTATTTAAAACCCTGTAAGGGATTTTATTTTCTCTTAGTAGCCATTTAGCCTAAGTCATTAACCATATTTCAGTTGTCATTATGACTTCTGCCCTGGTACCTGAAGGGTAGAATTAGCCGATCTGACAGAAACAATTAAGGAAATTTTATTTTTTTAAGGCTATTTTTATCCTCTTAAGGATACAGCAAAGAGAGGGTTTTTATATATGGTGAAATATAAGATAGAAATCTGAATTTTTGAGGCATTAATCGTGTCTCAAAAATTGTTATAAATTTAAGCAAGGAGGAGGCCTGATAATGTGGTTTTGTTGCCGACATTCATGAAGGCAGCCGTGTGGATCCGGCCTCAGCGCCCCAGGCCTGGCCCGGCACGGAGGGCAGACTGGAGAGCCTGTGAGGGGACGGAGGGGGTCTCCAACCCAGAGCTCCACAGAGCCCCAGCTGCTGCAGAACCGAAGCAGCTTCGCTTCCATCTGTTCTACATGTTGGGCTTCCTGGGGAGGCATGAACAAAGACTTGCAAAGCTTGAAAGCCAGGATCTTCATCTTGAATTCCAGGCAATCCTCAAAGCATCCATGGCACAGAAAATCAGTCGAAGATGAGGCTATTTTTTCATCTTTCTCTTTCTCTCCAGGCCCTTTGGATGGGTGGCTGCCTGCTTGCTAGCTTTAGCTTGGGGCAGAGAAGGGTGTGGAATCGGCATAAAAAAGGCTCCCCTGGCACTTCTTTGCATTTCTGTGCAGTGTCTTATCAGCATGCTCAGCCCATTTCTGTGGCTTTTGGACCCGGTCCCAGCCCCAAATTGCAACCTCAGCATTGGTTACCTAGTGGTGAGTTGCTGAAAACATCTTTACACATGATTCATTCTAACTCAGGACAGCCCTGCTTCAGAGTCCAGAGCACAGTCCCCTGACTGGGATCCAGGATTTGGGAGGCTGGAGATAAAGGTCCATCCTGACTCTGACACCTTGCTTCCTTATTCTTTGTCAAACTGCTTTGGTGCCTGGAACGAGGCTACTTCCACAGTCGTGGTACATTTACAATGTATAGATTTTTACAAGGTTGTCTCAGTTTTTGCCTCCTACAACTTGTGTGGTTTATATGATTTTGCCTTTTGGAACAAAAAGACTTAATGAGGCTTCAACTCATAGTGCTCTCCTGTGCCTCATCAGCTGTGTCTTTGCAGGCAGGACCCTCCGCTTTGTCCAGCTTTGTCCAACCTTTTCCCGTGCCTGGCGAGCTGAGCTCAGTTTTTCCTCCCCCAGGAAGCTCCCTACTCCCCCTGAGCTGGGGATTAGTGCCCCTCCTGGGCTCCCACAGCACTTAATATGATCAACTCTGTCACTGTCCCTTAAACACCTGCCAGATTTTTGTTTCCTTCTTTTTGTATTTTTTTCCCCTGTGTATCTCTCAGGTCTGAAAGAGTTTCAATAAAGAAAGATTTCCATGAACTCCCAGGAACTTTTCAGATAAAAACTCACTATGGCACTTGCTATCCTCTGTTTTGCTGTGTTCTAACTGTTGTATTTATTATTCCCAAAGTCAAGAGTCAGCCGGAACCTTTGCCCCACTGGTTCTGTGACTATTCTGATTTGTCGGTGCCTCTGTCATGCTGTTCTGAATATCACTCCCCATTGTTCCCTCGATCAGATTGTAAACTTTTGTAAAGTGGTGTCACTTTTTAGTTTATTATAATGTTCACCCAACTTAGGTAGTACTTTATGTAGGTCATAGCTAACATAAAGACTTGCAATCAGTTGTATTTATAGATTTATTTAATAGGTGAATAATGAATAAATATGCTTAAAACGCATCATGTAAATGAGTATGATTTTTAACTCCTCCATTAGAAAGATAAGAATGCAATAGTTTTTCTTTTCTCTCAGGCTCTTGTTTTCTCCATTTTTTGATACTGGCATTTTTTCCCCACTGTTCAATTCATTTACTTCTCACTGCTTACAGGCACTTCAGCCTGCACACAGACTCCCTTGGCCAGAGTTACTTGGTGGTGTTTGGCATATGGCATCGCTCCAGCTTTGTGCCAGTTCATTGATACAGTGTTAAGTTCTCATCTACTTGGCCTGGGTGGATGTGTTCTTCCCATTTCTTCATTGGCTACAATGTATCTTGCTTCAGACTGTCTCCTGTATTTGCTTCCTCTTAGTTTCTGCTGCCACCCATTGTGCTGAGCCAGTGTTCAGGTTATTGCGGCGTGCACTTTTGTGGTTCCCCACTGCAGCCTTTACTTCCTAATCCATTACCAGACTAATTTTTCCATAATACCAGAGAAATTTGTGATATTTCTCAGTGTCTTGCTCAAGAATCAAGGTGGTTACTTCTTAACTCCTATATTAGATCAAAACTCCTGCCTGATTTCTTAAAAAATGTGGCTACCTGTTAACCCTCAATTATTTCCATTCCTCATTGAGTTCATTTCAGCTTTCCTTCCTGTTTTCTGCCTTCTTGTGACCCATCATTCTTTCAGGCCCAACCAAAACCACCTGTTCTATGACATCCAAGCTCTTCTTGCCTTCTCCATTCTGGTTGGAACTTACGGTTACTGTCACACCAATTAGCTTTACCCTAGGACATTTCTAATTAAAATATGGTTTATATTGCTTTCCCCAAATGAGCATAAGCCCCTGAGACTGGGCATCTTGTTTGATGCTGCTTTCGAGCCTCCCATGGCACTCAGGAGATATAATTTGAAAAGCGATTTACTTCTTGCTAGAGCCTCTCCTTACGGTTGGCCAAATGGAAGCAAGTCAGGTGGTTGGTTGAGTTTTAGGCAACTTGGGTTCAAAATTTTTGAAATTTTCTCTAAGAAAAAAAATGTTTAATTATGAGTCTCTGACATGAAAGTGAACGAATGAAAATGGTCTTTGAAGGATAATTTGAGAAAATTCCAAGCAGTCGAGAACAGATGGTTGTTATGGAATTGTGTTTGGCAAGCAGATTTAGTTTATATCTGTGTGTATCTGTATACACTGAGTGTTTATATACACACATGATCATGCTTTTATGCACAGCTCTGTTTAGGAAAAAAATCCCGATTTTCCAGTTTCCTTCCTACTTTGTTGTGTATTTTGGAAATGCTACTCTCCTTTCCTTTTATGAGGCTAGAGGAAAACCTGTTCTCAGTATTTTGATGATAACCATTAATTTTAACACTAGTGTTCATCTTCCATTCTTTGATCAGTGCCAAAAAAATGAATTGAAATTTTATTTCGTTTCTTAATTTTTCTTTAAAAGTTTTTATAACAGCATGTTTTAAGCCCTCTCCTTTTAATACTCAGAGTGAAGTATTGTACTTTCTTCATCCATGTGTTAATATTTCCTCGGATTTGGTCCTAGTTAAAAACTCTGAATAGCAATCAAGATCTTATCATCAGAAACCATCTTTTTCTGCTCTTCATGGTAGGTGGTAAAGAATAAGAAAATACTTGAAGCAATCTGGTAGTGAGGAAGAGACGATTGTTCTTTCAGCATGTGTGTACTTTATGAAAGCTTGCTTGCTAGTCTGGGTTACAGTCTTGGGAGTAGGTAGGAAAGGTAGCCAGCACTTATAAAAGTTTAATCCTGGCTAACAGAGATCCAACTCAGGTGTCATGTCATGTCTAAAACCTCCCTTAATTTGCCACATGCTCTGGCTTCTGTGGTCCCTTAGCACTTGCATTGTACTATTACTATGTTGCATTGCAAAATCTCTAAACATTATTTATTCAGAAACATTTATGGAGCACCTGCTACATGCAAGGACTATTCTGAGTGCTGGAGAAGACATCAAGAAACAAAAGAGACAAACATTTCCGCCCTCATGGAGGGAGCCTACAAATGGGGAAGAGACCTACAGCCAACCTCTCGCTCCAGATAATTGCCAGGTTTTGAATATACGTGGCATGAGAGGCCAAAGGAATAAGCTGAGAACTTCCAAAGGGTAGAAATAGCGAGAGAGAGGCTGGTGATAAAACTAAAACTAAGAAAATTTCGTAGTACGTCAATGGCGATCAGTGCTATAGGGAAAAAAATCAGAATAAGAATGATATGGAATTCAGGAATGAGGATTGCCATTTTAAATAAGATAGTGTTGACCTCACAAAGATAACATTTGAGCAAAGAATTGGAGGATGTTAAGGAGCAAGGGAGTCATGTAAGGGAGAAGAGCATTCTAGGCAGAGGGAACAGCCTGTGCCAAGTCCCTGGGGTGGAAGCATGCCTGGTACGTATGTGGAGCAGGCAGAGAGACCCGAACGTAACAGATGCAACAGGAGACTGGGTACTGACACTGTAGGTTTTCGTAGACCTTTGGGAAAGTCTTTGGCTTAAATTCTGAGTTAAAAGGTAAACCTTTTAAGTAGTTCAAGCAAAAGGTGACAGAATAAAAAGGACCATTCTGAATGTTGTTTTGAAAACCGAGTAGCAGGGCAAGAGTAGAAGTGGGGAGACTGGCAAGGAGGCTCTTGGGGATGATCTGGGTGAGAAACGAAGATGGTTTGGATTCGGGTAGAAGCAGTGGACGTGGTGAGAAATGGCTGGATTCTGGGCATATCTGAAGATAGAACCAACAAGATTTCTTCATGAATTAGATATGGTGTGTGGAGAGAAGAGAGTGAGGTGAAGGATTACAGCACGATTTCTGGTCTGAACCCTTCGAAGGATCGTTTCTTTTAATTCAAATAGAGGGAAACTGTAGCTAGAACGGGTAGGGTTGGGCAGTTGGCTAGGAGGCCAGGAGTTTAGTTTGTAGACA
This sequence comes from Pteropus medius, assembly GCF_902729225.1. NCBI lineage: Eukaryota > Metazoa > Chordata > Mammalia > Chiroptera > Pteropodidae > Pteropus > Pteropus medius. The sequence continues at coordinate 13,350,282 of NW_024342471.1, read as the reverse complement.
GTTTAAGTGAAATATCTCTCGAGTTACTCAAGTAGAGAAAGCAGGTAACGATTAGATATATGAATCTGTAATCAGGGGAGAGGTTCTGAGCTGGATATATAAATTTAGCAGGCATCACAATGTAGCCAATATTTATAATCATGAAACTGGACAAGATAATCAAGAGAATAAGTATGGATAGAAAAGAGAGGAAAAAAAAACAAAACCTAGGCTCTAGGAAACTCCAGAAATAAACATTAAAATTGGAGGATTTCCACTTCCAGATAAGGTATAATAGGTCATGGCAGGCCAGCACTCGCTACAAAGAAACAAATAAACAAAAAGACAAATAACAAAGATCATATGTTTAAAAAACAGAGATAGCCACGGAAGCAACAAGAATTGGATAAATTAAAATTCCAGACAGTGAAGAGCTATTTGTGGATGAGCTGACAGTTGCTGGCTGTTTCTCCTCTGGAGACATTCCACAGTCCTGGACATGGATTGAGGATCAGGCTTGGCCCAAATGGAGTCTATTCTGGGTTGAAGAAGAATCATCTGACTCTGTTGGTGATTGATTATACAGGGCTGGTGAAATGATTGGAAACTAAAGGATTCTGCAAAGCAAGGAGATTTTCCTCAAAAGACTTGCTGAATTCTGGGGTAGCCCAAGAAGCTAGAGGCTCAGACATAAGGCAGGTTGAAATCTCAGTCTCATGGTACTTAGGAGACAGAATCTTAGTAAACAGATGAAAACACACACACACACACACACACACACTCCCCCACACACCCCTCGATTCTCCCTAAGGAAAGATTTTAACCTCCTTGGGATTGGAGACTTCAGATCTCAGGAGTAAAAAGACCTTGCAGACCCTGTCAGTGACCTTGGACATTCATGCTCGAGGAACAGGGTAAAACAAGAGATGGACTGAATCTTCACAGAACAGTAAACCAGTCTTGACCCAGATCAATCCCTGATTGTGCCAAATGGACTACCCACTCTTCCTGTTGGTCTAAGACAAAATAGAGAACACTTGTGGTGGAAGATATTGTTTGGAGCTGCTGTGATTCTTTTATCTACAATATCCTACACATAGTAAAAAATTACTAGACATTTGAAGAGACTGGAAAATATGACTGAAAATAAAGAAAATAAACATATAATAGAAGCAGATCGAGATGATCCAGATAGTAAAGTTAGCAGAAAAGAACTTTAAAATAACTATGATCGATATGTGAAAGACAGTAGAAGAAAAGATGGGCAAAATAAAGTGAAGAATTCCAACAGAATTAAATCAGTAAAGAGAAATCAAGTCCTGAACTGAATATTTCGATTTATAAAATTCAGAACACAATGTGGATGTGTTTAAAGTAGAAGATAAGATTAATGACTTTGAAAACATAGCAATAGAAGAATTTTAAACTGAAGCACAAAGAAAAAAAGAATGGCTAGCACAAAGCAAAACATAAAAGCGTTAGAGGCAGTTTGGATGCAATTAAAATGTCTAATCTATATCTGATTAGAATTCTAGATACGAAAGAGAGATTGGAGCACAGAGGAGTGTTTGAAGATAAAATTAATGGTCAAAAATTCCTGCAAACTAATGCAAGATATCAACCAGTAAATTCAACATCAGTTGACCCCCAAGCAGGAAAAATACAAAAAAAGAAAACCATACCTAGCCATATCTTAAACTGTAGGAAACCAAAGACGGAAAGAACATCTTAAAAGCCTCTAGATAAAAACTGACAGCTGATATTATATTAAGTGGTGCAATATTGAATACTTTCTCTCTGAATTTGGAAAGAAGAAAGAGATTCCACTATGGTCATTTATATTCAGAAATATACTTACTGGAGGTTTTGTCTACTAGCAACATGAAATCAGGAAAGGAAAATTGTAAAAGTCATGTATAATAGCATCAAAGTATTAGATATTCTGGAATAACTCTCAAAAAGATATACAAGCCTTCTGTACGAAAAACGTTGCCAAACAAAACTTAAAAAGGTATAAATAAATGGAGCAGTGTATGACATACATGTATTCAATATTGTTAAGGTGTCTGTAATTCAGTTCTGGTCAAAATCTAAGCAGGGTGTTTTGGGGTGGAAATTGATAATGGAAGTGTGAAAGACCTAGAAGACCCAAGGCAATCTTGAAGAAAGAACAACTAAGTTGGAAGACTTACCACAATCCAGGCTTTGTAATCAAGCTATAGTGATGAAGTCAGGATAGTGTTTCCATAGTCTGAAGTGAGATGCGCTGTTTACTGTAAAGTACACATTGGATTTTAAAGACAGTATGAAAAAAAAGAATATCAACTACTTTATTAATACTTATATTGAAATGATAATATTTTGGATATATTGGTTTAAATAAAATGTATTATTAAAGTCAGTTTCATCTGTTTATTTTTACTTTTTAATGTGGCTACAAGAAAATTTTAAATTAACATGTGAGTTAATGAATGACCGTGGAGGCAGCAAATACTCCTTAAACAGGACACAAAAATACATAAGAGAAAAAAATTGATGAGCTGGATTATAAAGAACTTCTGTTCATCAAAAGACACATTGAAAAAACAACCCATAGATTGGTAGGAAATGTTTGTAATATACGTATTTGACAGAGAACTCATTTAGAAATACATAAAGAACTCTTGGCAAATAAAAAAAAAGACAATTTTAAAAATAGGCAAATAACTTGAATAAGAACTTCACAAGGAGAATATCCACGTGGCCAGTAAGCACATGAAAAGTATTCTCAGTTATCAGGGAAATGAGAGTTGAAGAGAGACTATTGCACATCTACTAGATGGCTCACATTTTAAAGACTGACAATATCAAGTCAGCTGGAACACTTACACATTGCTGGTGGGTATAAAAATCGTTACAATCACTTTGGGAAAAAATTGACACTATCCATTAAAACCAAACATATAACCCACCTCATAAGCAATTCTACGTATTATATATCCAAGATAATTGAGTGCCTCAGTCCAACAAAAGACATAGAATTTAAAGAAACATTAGAAGCAGCCAAATATTCCTCAACAGTAAATAGATAAATGGAAGTGTGTTTATACAACAAAATATTACACAGTAATACAGAAAAATGAACTACATACTATATGATTCCATTTACATGAAGCTTAATAATAGGCAAAACTAAATAGCTGTAGAAGTCTGAATAGTGGTTACTTCCACTGGGGGCATGAGAGTCTTCCAGAATGTTGTAAATATTATATAACTTTGATCTAGGTGCTACTTATACAGTTGTGTATGTGTATATATAAAAATTCATCAGCTGTACACTTGAGGTCTCTGCATACTTTATATATGCCATATCTCAATAACTTCTAAAGCATTATGTTACATGTTTAATAGTTCCTTCATGATGAATTCAATATTGTGGAAGAAATTTAGGGAGGAAATAAAGTAGGAAGGCTCATTTAGTTTCTCTTCACCTAGCCCCTATTTTTTTTGCTCACTGCCCACTCGCCATGATCACAGTTCTGTTTGTTGTCTGCAAGGTCTGGGTAACCATCTTTACTACTCAAGAAAGTACACCTAGCTTTGGCTCTTTGCCCTTAGCCATCCTGACAGTATAAGGTAGGTCCAAGTATATGGAGACGGGGGGGATTTTAAATACATGATATAGACTAAGATTAATAACTGTCTCCAGTCTCCGGCCCTGGTTAGTCTGGTGTTCTATTTCCTCCTCCTCTTTTCTTCTTGTTATTTGTCGATCACCCCGTTGCCTGGTGTTTTTGAGGCATCTAGCTCCATCAGTGAATAAAACAAGGATGTCTGCCCTCAGAAGATTTATATCAAATGGAGGAAGATAGGCAGTAAACAGTAACCTGCCCGCTTCTTCTTTCCTAGCTTGTGCTTAAGAATCAAGCAAGACAAATACTTAAACAAAAACAAAAGCTTAGACTGTATTCCCACTCCTTCCTTCTGTTGTTTGGTAGGTACAGTCCACTTGTCTTCTTGTTGGGTAGTAGGAAAAGACTTGTCATTTTGGATTAACTTTTGTATAGCACCTAGCACAATGCCATGTGTCCAACGGAACATGATAAATATTTGTAACCTCTGGAAGCATCTGTCAGTGCCTGCTGATTTCCATACTTTTCGACCATCTGCCCTCCTCACTTTTTTTTTAACTATCACTTTTCTGGGAAAAGCTTGATTTAAGATCTTATAAAATACATTTTCTTAGTGGTATGTGGCTTTAGGACAGTTGAGCCCTAATATGGGTAGACTAACAACAGTGATGTGCCACATAAATCATCCTTCTGGGAAGTTCTAATCAGGCGCCCAAATAGTTAACAGTGAGAGTTAGGGTTGTTGTGACAAGTGATCTTTTTACATACAGTTCTAAGTCTCATGTTGTGATAAATACTAGATCCGGATCCATCATACAATGTGTAGGAAACCACTGAAATAAAACTGCTTAAATAAATTCCTAGAAAGAACGTTAAAATGCAAGAGGTTCTGACTCAATGCATCCTTTTTAAGTTTGTCATTTTGAATGCAGATTTTTAAAAATCGAGTACTCTGTACAAAGATTTCATGGAGATTAGGAGCCTAGAAATGTTTATGTGTATCTAGAGAGTAGGAAGGAAGGAATGAGTTTGTTTTTATTTGAGATTTGTAGTCAAAGAACGATCAGTAAAAGAAAGCCATTTCCAGGAACAGAGGGGAAAGATGGTGTGACTTAGGAGGGGGAAATTACCCCTTGCATTTGCATTGTTTTACTGTCCAAAAAAGTGTTTTCACATGCTATTTTATCCTCCCAGTGACTCAGTGAGATGGATATGTATTTTTAACTCCTATTTTAATAGATTTGAAAACTGAGAGGTGTTGATCAACTTACCCAAAGTCAACAGCTAGTGTAGGTGTTAGAATTAGGACTTTCTGATTCTAAAGCCCCCCGACTTTTCCATTACGCCTTTCTGAAAATTATATTGGCAGAGAAGGGAAGTCCTAGGACAAAGTGTAGCAATGCTAAAGGCAGACTTGAAATTAAGAATCTGAAAAGCAGAATAATTTCTCTGCTCATGTAAGAGGGAAAGGTGATGATCGGGTTGGTCCCAGAGGCTAGAATGTTTTGGATCTTTTGATCACCCTGTGGGCTGATAGGAGAGAGGCCTTTGCTACTCCAAGGTGAACTTTTCCATGCAGTAGTACCTATTGCGATATTTCTTACAGAATTATTTCTTGGATTCTGTGGTGCCAGTGATTCTCTTTCTTTTTAACCCCTGTTTCCAGGAGCCTCCAGAAGATGATGCAAACATTATTGAGAAGATCCTGGCGTCTAAGACCGTCCAGGAGGTCAGTGACTGATGCGTCTGGCTTTTATATCACTAGCACAGATTACAGCCTCTGTAAAGAGATATTTGGCTGGAGAACCTGGAATGCTCATTCCTGGCTGGAATGAGAGCTAGGCATGAACATTGGCTTGTCAGCACTTATTTTTACCCCCATGGAATATTTAGGACATAAAATTCTTAAATATTTGAGGATGACCCAAACTGAATTTTTTCTCTTTTGTGATCCTAGCAGTGTTGCTGTAGCCCAATGACAGTCAGCAGAGGGTCAAGAAAAAGAGATGGCAAAAGAGTCCTAATGAAAACATTGTGGGATTTTTTTTTCTTTAGATAGCTCAGCGTCATTGTAGGGAGCCTCTAGAGAAAATTCCTGGAGTGAAAGAGGATGTTGGTGCCAGTGAGAGCATAGTTTCACCTCTTCTTCAAGTCTCTACAAACATGAACTTTAATTTGAGCCTGAATACCACTGGGGTTTTGGGGTGACAGGAGGGACTCGAGATGCATGTTCTTACTTCTCTACCTAGTTCTGGTGCTGATAGCACTCACAGCCCTGGGCCAGCCTGGGTTTATCAGCTGAACACTGTCCCAGCCTGGACCTCAGAAGGCCACCAGGAGGATCTTTTTTTTTTTTAAACCTTACAGCTAGCTGTGTAGTCAGCCTTTGAAAAACCTGCTCAATAGCTGTCAGAAAAAAAAGACCTGGGAAAATGAAAATATCCTTGAGAAGTCTGTACTAAAACCAGGCAGAGGTGTTGATTTACCTGTTTTCTTTTGGCACATAAAGGTGATCGGCAGGGATCTGGGCTGATAACTGCTTGCCCTTGGTTACAGGTTCACCCAGGAGAACCCCCATTTGACTTGGAGCTATTCTACGTTAAGTATAGAAATTTGTACGTCTATTTAATGTATTATTCATATTTGAATTTTACATCAATAAAACTCCCTTTTCTTTATCACATTATCTGTATTTTCCGAGAATGGCCCCTAAGGCTTGACCCACACATGTTAGTTGACTGAAGTCCACCCCAGACAGTAGTGCTCAGCTTTGGCTGTGCGTAAAATCACCTGGAGAGCTTTAAAACTACTGAAGCCCTTGCATCACTCAAGACCTGTTGGCTTACGCTCTGGGAGTAGGTCCCCAGGGATTGGTGTTCCTTTTAAAAACTTCTTTTGCCATTCTTATTTACACCCAGGGTAGAGAACCACTGTCCTTTATAGCCTATACTTTTTTTTCCTCTTGCATTTTTCTTTCTTTGTCTGCTACCTGCCACCTTTCACTAACATGTATGAATGATAGCCTGCCTACCTCTGCCCTCCCTCCACTCTGAGCCAGTTTCTGTGTGTAGAAGCTGCAGAGTGATCCACTGCTTAGAATTGCTGCATTATTTTGTTTTCTGTTTTTGCCCTTAAGGGCAAATTGTCACTTTAAGCCCTGTCTCCAGCAGTTTCACAGCAAACCACCCCATTGCTTCTGTGTTAGTTGGTCACCCTGTTTATTGAAACACTTGAAAGCTCAATGATTTGCTTGTCTCACAATTCACATGTCGTTGGATAGTTCCTACTTACACTGTAAATGGGCCACAATGGAAGAGCTCGAAAAGGATCCTCGCATCGCACAGAAGATCAAGCGATTTAGGAATAAACAAGCCCAGATGAAGCACATTTTTACTGAGGTAAAGCGATATTTACTGACTGATTTGACCACTGCTTTTCTTGCAATATTAAATACTGGGTGTGAGTTTCTTAAAGTTGAAGTCCAGATCTATTGCTCAAGTCAAATTGCTAAGTGTGCACTGATTTGCAACAAAATAGTCCAGATTTAAAACAAAACAAATTGTCCACCAAGGCCTGAGGATCAGACTTTACAAACTGGGAGCTCTTAATAAGAGCCTGCATCTTGGTCAGAATACTGATAAAAAGCCAGGGCAAGGGGAAAGTGCACACGATTCTTTCATTCCCATCTCCACCCCGCCAAAGGGCAGTTCCTAAAAGAACTAAATTTTGAATGTAAAACAATAAAAACAAAACTAAAATGTAAGAAAATAAATAAATTTATACAAACTTGGGAATTTCTAAGTATGGTACCTACAGCAAGAGGAAGAATTGATGGATTTGAATATTAAACAGATCTATAGTATGTATACATTAGAAAAATACCACAAACAAATCTTAAAGTAAATAATTAGGAAATAGGTATATACATTATGTACATATACATATTTTTAAATTATGCACACATACATACATGGCGTATATTTTTCCTACCTAGTATGAGAACCTTCCTGTTTATATTTATACATATACATGTACATTATACACACCCATTTGGCAAAGTTTAACAAATGCTCTTATAACTCAAAAAGAAAAATATAAAACCCCAAATAGAAAAAAATGGACAGATTAACATGGGATTTAGAAAAGAAGAAAAATTTGTCATTAACCATATAAAAATGTAGAAAATTTCACTAGTAATCAAAGAAACGTAAATTAAAATGAGAATCTTCTAGTTTTTACTTATCAGATATTTGAAGGTTTTAAAAATAATTATTACTCATTGCTAGTGAGGGTGTAGGGAACAGGTAGTCGTACATCACTGGGTGGGAACATAGCTTAGTTTGACCTGTAGGAAAAGCAGTATGACAACAGATATCAGCTGTCAAAAAATTTGTATGTCCTTTGTCCCAGCAATTCTAATTCTGTCATTTATTTTAAGGCAATTGTCAAGTCTTTGTGCAAAGAATTAAACAAAGGTGAACCATTATTTATATTGGTGAAAAATTGAGGAAAAAAAACCAAAGTGCTAAATAATAGACATTTATTAAATTATGATAAATCCCACAGAATGGAATACAGTACAGCTAGTAAAAATGATATTGGAGAACAATTATTAATGACAGAAAGTCTCTGGTTGATGGGGTTGTGGTGATTTTTATTTCTTAATTTTTTTAACATTGTTTTAAAATTTTATTTAGGTAACTTGAAGAAAAGAAGCAATAATAATTATTCTTAAAATGTAGTCACGAATACTAGACCTTGCGAGTGTACTCAGGTGCCGTGAAATCATAGGAAAGGAAAGGGGTGACTAGAATTGGAAAAACCATCCTGAAGCCCTGATGAATACTCTCCCTCCATTCTGGGAACGTTTTTTTTCACAGCTCTATTTTAGCAAGTATTTGCAGGATAGCAACTTGTTTACATGTCTGTATCTTCCATTTTGAGCTCTGTGAGACAGACAGGGCCCATGTTTGTCTGCCTCATATTTCTATCCCTGGTATTAGGCACAGGGTCAGTGCTCAGTAATTATTTGGCCGTTCCCAGGTAAGGGGGGGAGAGTTTGCTTATGCCATTGTCCTGCTCCAGAACTTTTAATATTTCCCATTTTCTTGTAATAAAATCCAAACTCCTTAATATAGCTAACAAAACCCCATGTGTCTATTTTCTGGTGTATTCCCAAGGGAGTGATTTTTCCTTGGTTGAGAATAGAGGAAATTGTGTTAGGCTGTACAGAAATAATGTGATGGGACTTCCTACTCTTGCAGGGAGGAAAGGCTCTTGAGAAGATTGGAGGACCTTGTGAAATTAAGGAGGAGTAGTGGGGAGTGGTTCCTATACCACTGTTTTTGGTTTTGACCTCTTTAACATTTTTATTAATAACTTGGATAAATGATATTTTAGGAATAAACAATAACTTATTTTTTAAAAGAGAGCTTCTTCATGTCCATTATTTCCAGGTGCTTCGTGAGGTAGCCTGGGAAAAGGGTAGCCATTTGAGGGACACTCAGGCTGAGGGGGTGTGAGTTCCCACACTCCACAGAGGTGGAGGCCATCTGTCTGAACCTTGATTCTTTCTGAAAACCAGACCCAGTGATGGGAGAATAAATGGCAAAATAAAGTTCAGGCTTACCTGGACAGGCCAAGATGAATGAAATACAATGACAGTAAATAAATGTAATGTCATACTTTTGTATTTTTAAAGATTTTTACAGCTTCGGAGTGGGGAAAATGACTAGATAGCAGTTCTGGAGAGAAAGGATATTGCCAATTTAATTTCAAGCTTACTGTGAGCCGGTAGTAGGGGTACAGCTCAGTGAAAATAAACATACCTGTGTAACCAAGATCGGGAAATAGAGTTATCAATACTCTAGAAGCTCCCCTCATGCCTTCTTTCAGTGTTAACTGTTATCGTTGTTGATATTAAGAAAAAGAAACTAATTCTGAGTTTCCAAGGGTTATTTTTGATACAGGGAGCAGTAAGAAAATGGGAATCTTCCCTGTGCTGAGTTTTGCAGAGTGTTGTATGACCAACAGAGAAGTTTTACGCTGGCCATGGTGCAGCGTATAGGTGTGGTTGATTCCTTTAAACTTAGTTGTGGAGAGCAGGACTCGGTGACAGTGAAGAGATAGATGTCTGTGAGGTGGCTTTTATTCTCAAGTAAACCTTTTGTCTTGTGTTTCCTGTTAGGGCCCAGAGTAGGGGGTCACTTAAAGATAAAACAGGGGAAGTCGAATTGGAGGGAAGGGGGCACTTTTTAAACTATTCTCTTCCGTTTGCATTAGCCTGATGAAGACTTGTTCAACCCAGACTACATAGAAGTTGATCGCATCTTGGAGGTGGCCCACACCAAGGATGCAGAAACGGGAGAGGTGGGTTTTTCTCTCTGTCGACTCTCCTAAAGTACCTTCCCTTCTGATCTCATAATTTCTTTGTTTTGTGAACTTGTGGTCTTTGTTTTACTGGCATTCATGCATTGTATGTGGTTTTCTGTAGGTCAGCCAGAGTATGATCTACTTCTTTAACCGAGTAGAAAGAACATAAATTTCTCTCCTCTTTCTCATAGGAAGTGACGCATTACCTGGTAAAGTGGTGCTCACTGCCTTACGAAGAAAGCACATGGGAGTTAGAGGAAGATGTGGATCCTGCAAAAGTTAGAGAGTTCGAATCTCTTCAAGTTCTCCCTGAAATTAAGCATGTGGTAACGTATCCATATCTCTCATGGGCGCCTCTTGTAACATGTAGGTTTTTGAACTTAGCAATCCTGGATGTCTACTGGGCTGTGCACCTCAGTGGTTTCTGTGGTCTCTTACCGTTGGCTACTCCCCCAGTGAACGGGCATTTCAGGTGTTTTTCTCCCCAAACTAGATTTTGCTAGCATTTCAGGTCAACTTAAGGTCTCGGCTCTACTTTGATGTATGGGGCATTTAAGAAGCTTGGATAAGAGCTTCAATTTCTTGGTGTACGGTTGTTGTATGGAGTCCGTAGGTAGAAGGTGTAAGAAATGCCTGGCTTGGGAAAGAAGCTCAGTAAATTATCAGTAGCTCAGTATCTTTTCTTGTTTCCTATTTCTTATCCCTTGCTTTATTAGTGATCTCTTTTCTTTGGATTTATCCTTTACTCAACTGGAATATTCTTAAGGGTGAGAACTGTCCTTCATCTATAGATCCCTGGGACTTCTCAGAGAGAATGTAGGTTTTCAATATACAGTTATTGAATTGGTTTGTTTTTCTGATTCTGGGTTATTACCACTGAACTGCAAAATGTTCCAGAGTACCTGACAAATAGTATACAGAATATCTACAGTCAAAAAGAGATAGAACTGGGATGGTGCCTGGTTGAGATGTAACATGGGAAGAGAATTGGAGTTGTTCAAGAATTAGCTATAGGTTAAATGATCAGTTTTTATTTTAAAAAATCACCATTTTAATATGAAAAATTTTATCCAGTTTCCTATTAGTATTTTTATTGTTTTTACATCACTGCAGAGTTAAGATTCAGAAGACCTCACATGGAACTTAGATCACTGTCAGAATCCATCCAAAAGCAGTGTTTTCTTTTTGTTTTTTTGCTTTTTGGCATACGAAGTATGTAAAGGTATCATCAGATGCAGAATGGTGATTAGAAACCTACGTATTTTATAGTGTTTCGTCTACGTGATTGATTAATAAATTTCTCTTTCAACCCTCTCCTATATAACTTGTCCGTTTTTTATTCAACTTGTCATGTATTAAGCATCTGCTGCAGGTTGATTCTTGTGTGAGATACAATAAGCAAAAAGGTACAGGCCTTACTCTTAGGAGCTCATGGTCTAATAGGAGAAGCATATGTGTACGTGGACGAATGGGGCAGCAGGCTAATTGGGGTATATGGCACAATGCAGAGACGAACAAGTGTGGAAGCAGAGAGTGGAGAGAATTTCATTCTAAAGCTAATTATAAATTACCATTCAGAAATAATCTGGATTCTTACTCAGCCCGAGTCCCACTTATTTCTTCAGACTACATGACTTTGGCAAGAATATGAATTCTTAAGTGTTTTTAGTCAATTTCTCTTTTCCTTTACCCCTTTGCTCTTGTGATGCTGCTGTCCTCAGCTCTCAATGAACCACGGTATCATTTTATACTTGGCTCTTTTTGTTTCTAAAATTTTCTCTCATGTAAAGTGCACCTTTTGGAAATTTTATCTCAAAAGTTCTAAATTGGAATGATAGCAAAAACTATAATTAAAGTTGTCTTTTTATGTTAAGGGCAGGCTCCAAATGATACTTTACCTGAATAATAATTTTTAAAGGGATTTTATTCTGGGCTTTGAAGTTTAGAGATTGACCTTACCAGTCTTGATGAACAGGACATTCTATACCTAAAAGCTTTTTGGTAAAAATTGGTTACATATAGGTAAAATGTGGAATTTTGAGAAAGCAAGAAATAAGAATGTCAGTAATGATTGTGCAGAGAAGACAAGCAGTGTTTTAATAGCCAAGACCCACCTTGGAGACCAAAAATCAATTCTGTTCTTTCGATTTTAGCTAAGTAGCCACAGAAGGTTGTGGAACCCTGGGCTAAGTTGTTTCCTGTAGCCCATACCACTTACGAGGCAGCCAGATTAAGCACCAGAAACTTGTAGCTGATTTCAGGTCTTATGCTTTTAGATGGCTGAAATTTCTGGCCAGTAGGCGATGTTAAGCTAGAACTGTTAGCACTGGGGAATGAGGTGAAAACTTAGAGGAACGACTGGATTATATCTATCTAGAGCACTACCAAGGCAGCAGAGTAGAAATCTGCAGTAAAATTCTTCCCTACAATATCTACAATGCTGAGAGTGAGCCATTTAAGTCACAAGAGATAAGGGACATTCCAGAAGTCTCCCCATAGTATCTAGTAGAGTAAGGAAGAATGCCCAATTCAGTGGGTTGCCATGGACTCAAAGGATCCAGGCTGAATGGTTCCTGTAGGTTAAGAAGAATGTAATTTCTGTAAGCAAATAGAACAGCAGATTTTATATAGAAATATTGTTCCTTAAAAGCTTTTTCCTTAAAATTAATTTTTTTTGACGTAATAAGTTATTTTCTCCTTTCTAAAAACACCTATACCTTTGTGCTGGTAATAATATCCAGCAGAGTCCTATTTCAGACAGCTTAGCCTAACTACAGTTGGAGTAATTTTGTAGGTCAGTTGTGATACATGTTTTTATAAAAGACCATGGGCAGATTACACTTATCTCCAAATATCAGTGATATATTTGGGAATATTCAATTAAATTTCACATGCACGTGGCTGAGTTTTAGTTAATCACGTGTTTCAGGTGTACATTTTAACCCGATCCCTTAAAGTAGAACTACCAAAGACAAATTACTGTTTAGAAAAGCTACAGTTCAAAACTATCATTTATAACTACAGGGATAGCTAAGAATTTTTTTATTTTTACCACCTAACATGTCAGTTTAGGGGCTCAGTTTATCTATAAGCAAAATAACCAAGTCTGTGTCCAAATAATATGATACCTAAGTGAGTAGAATTTTCAGATGGGAGGGCTCAATACCTAAAGATTTACATTTTCTCTAGATTAATTGAAATATCAATGGGATTTTAAGAGAATTCAAAAAATTGATTCTAAAGTTACACAGAATAGTAAGATAGAAAAGCTAAGACATTCAAAAAATAATTTCTCATCAGCTGTAAAGCTATAGTAATTAAAATGTGCTTTTATTGCAGTAATAGTTCAGTGAAACAAAATGAGGAATCTAGATATAGCTTCATTGATATATCGGAACTTAGTATATGATAAATATGGCATTTCATATCAGTAGAAAAAAGATCAATTATATTTAGAAATTGATATTTCATATAGAAAAAGAAACTAACAAGAATGTTCTTGTATTTATGGAGAATTTAAGGAATTTGCAGTTTTGATTATCCAGGCTTTTTCCCTGATGTACTGACTCTAGAACCTAATCAACAAAACATTTAACCCACTGTACTTTTCCTGAGCTGATAGCAATAGGCACAAAGAAATTAAAAAGAAATTCTGTCTGTAGAAACCAAAAAACCTGACTAATATTGCCTTGCAGGGAAATTAAAAGTATAAATGGGAATGACATCTAAGAGTCTAAGTAAAACAATATAGCATGGACCACCATTTTAGGTGGGTCTGTTTCTCTTCTTCATTAATTACTTGCAAATTTTATAGAAGTACTCTTAATCTGATGAAATCTAGGAAATATAGGACCTGCACATTAGAAAATAGTAACTGCAGTTTAAAGCCAGCTTTAGGGCAATATTTTGAGATTTACCACTTTCCCCATTATCATTCTCTTTGTATTTTGCTTCTTTCTTCCACTAGGAGCGGCCTGCTTCAGACGCGTGGCAGAAACTTGAGAAGTCTCGCGAGTACAAGAACAGTAACCAGCTCCGGGAGTACCAGCTGGAGGGAATGAACTGGCTTCTTTTTAACTGGTATAACAGGTGAGGAATCAGAACTGTTCCCGTGTTCTTGCATGATTGTTTTTTACCAAATGTTCGTACCTGGGGGTGGATTGCTGCCTTCGCCCGCTTGGAGTAGCAGTAGCAGGTGGTGAGAGAGGGCATCACGGCCATTGACTTAGGCTGGTAGTCTTTGCACATTAGTCATACCAGAACTTTATTTTTTTGTTAGGTATTTCTCCAACCAAAAGGAACGTTCTTTAGATATCCCCGACTTTGTGCGTTTTAATGGAGAACACACCAAGATGTGACTCTAGAGATTTATCTGTATTCTAGCATCTCTGGCACTTAACAGTGCCACTCAGAGCATAGCTCAGAGCTTGGCTTTCTAGGCCTTGGGGTGCCCATCTGTATAGTGAGGGGTGAGACCGGATGAGGGCCACTCCGCTTCACGTGTCACAGCTCTGTGCAGTCTGTGATTCTGGATCACCGAAAGAGACCAACATTTTTACTATGATAAGGAGTTTATTATGCGGGTTAAAAGTTTGTTCTTCAATAACACAAAAATGATAGATAATGAGAATCATGTAACTTATTTTATTTTTGCTTTTATTCCGTGAAGTTTGTCAGGTACAGAAACTGGCTTCAGTATGAGGCATATTTGGTTTTTTCTTCTTGTGTCATGATGATTTTAACTTTTAATGTTTTTAGTTTATATTTAAATGGACCTATTTTATGTATTTTCTTGCAAGTTGCAGTAGTTCCTTCTTGGAAGTAGGCAAGGTATGAATAATAATAATAACTCGCCTCAGTAGCATCTGTGGAAAATGCTGATAATATCTTTACTCATGACCTTACAGGTCAAGGTGTGCTTCTGAAGTATCTTTTTAGTTAAAACCAACTTCTTCCTCTTTCCTACATTGATGATGAATTATCTGTATTTCTTACTCTCTTCAGAAAAAACTGTATTTTGGCTGATGAGATGGGCCTAGGGAAAACCATCCAGTCCATCACATTCCTTTCAGAAATATTCTTCAGGGGAATCCACGGCCCTTTCCTCATCATTGCTCCT
Source organism: Pteropus medius (assembly GCF_902729225.1). Classification (NCBI taxonomy): domain Eukaryota; kingdom Metazoa; phylum Chordata; class Mammalia; order Chiroptera; family Pteropodidae; genus Pteropus; species Pteropus medius. Next base: position 13,335,201 of record NW_024342471.1, on the reverse strand, counting down.
CTCTCCACCATCACGAATTGGGAGCGGGAGTTCCGGACGTGGACAGAGATGAATGCCATTGTGTACCACGGGAGCCAGATCAGCAGGCAGATGATCCAGCAGTATGAAATGGTGTACAGAGATGCACAGGTGAGCCTTGACACGAATCACAGAGGCCCAGTGACAGCCTGATGTCATAGCTCAAACCAGCCATTCTGTCTCTCGTCTTTGGGAGTTTTAATGCCCTGTACCTCGGGTTACTGTTGCCTGACCTCGTAGAGTCTTATATTCATTGAGGCAGACTTCTTGCTCTTCCATGGTAGTTTAATTTACAATAAAACAGAAATTGTAGGGCAAGCTTTCCACTCTCTGAGATACACCAGAGGCTCTTTTTAGGACACTGAAAGTTTGGCTTCTTGGTTGGCTTCTGTAGTTGCTTTTACATGCAGAAGATTTTTTCTGAATTGTTATGTGCTCAGTGAAGAAAGTGAGAAGAATTAGTGTACAGAGGATGGACTCCAAGCCAGGGAGTTTGGAGAGGAGATTAACAGATCTGACAGGGAAAGATTCAGATTGTTAAAAGCACAATAGAATTTTCTTAAAGCTTTTGTTAAATATAATCACTTTGCTGAGTATGCTTGTCCTGGGCACTGGGTGTTATAATTAAGCAAGGTGAAAATTAAATGAATCCAGACGAAAGCCAGTGCTCTCTCCCCAGGAGCTTCATAGACAGCAGGAGACACTTGGAAGAAATTTAAGATGTGCTCCAGCATGATGCAGCTCTGCTCTAAATGCGATGGCAACACTGAGACAGGCTAAAAGACAAAGATGTGTCCTTGCCTGGTAGCACTTGTCCCAGGTGACTCAGGATCATTACTTTGAATCTGTGCTAGAACTCAGGTTACAACTTGAAATTAATTATACCTGAGAAGTAGCAACGAAGGTTTCCTTGGTCCCTCAAGCTGTACATGCTTCAGACCGACTTGTGGCTGGAAATGTGTAAATCAACACCCAATGTGTGAATCTGCTTTGCTTATCATGGAAATTAATAAATAAAACACTTCCTCGCTGTGCCTCCCGTATTTCTCATCGCTCTCACCTTTGTGAGGGCATGTATTCTTGCTTCTGTTTCTCGTCTAAATAGCTGGTTCACTCTTTTATCCTCTTTTTTCGCAAGTGAGAAAGAGCATTGCTCACTGGCTTCTCACCTAGGGCCCAGCATTTATAGTGCTCTCTCCCCTAATCCAGTGATAACCTATTAGCTGAATACTATAGCCACGGCCCAGAGCTTTGCCTTCTGTGTCATCCTCAGGGAAACCCCCTTTCGGGAGTCTTCAAGTTCCATGTTGTCATCACAACATTTGAGATGATCCTGGCAGACTGCCCGGAGCTAAAGAAGATTCACTGGAGCTGTGTGATAATTGATGAAGCTCACAGATTGAAGAATAGGAACTGCAAACTTCTGGAGGGTCTCAAGCTCATGGCCCTGGTGAGAGCTGCAAGCTTTTTATGTAAACAAGGTTCCTTCCATTCACTATGGAGGAAGCATTCTTCAGCCATTGTGCATGTCGGGTATCGTGCATAGTCTGTTTGTTCTAGATTTTCCTCTAGAGCTGTGATAGTGTAGGAATCAAATGTTTTTTTCGTTATGAACTGGGTTAACAATTTAACCTTTGCCACAGATCAATTCCCAAAGGGACTCAGAGGAATCTTAAATACCATGAAATTTGTGACCTAGAAATGTAAGGTATTTTGGTTTGTTTCCAGGACCCTGAATGATCTGGTACCAAAGATGATGGCCTTTTAACATTATTGTCTTGGCCCAGTGCCCAGTATGTGGTGGGTAGGCACTCAATAATGAATGACTGAATGGTTGCTTTAATTAATATGAAATTGCTGCTGGAATCAGTGATATAAAAGGAATCTTGATCTGTTTATTGATTGTACTCCTATGAAATGTTGGCACCTTATCTTTTCATAAAAGCAAAACAGAATTGCTCCAAATTGAGCACAGAATGCCCTGGCTTCATTTTCCCACCAAAACATACTGTTGGGGGGCTCAAACACTGTTTATCGTGTAGTGTTAATTCGTGCAGGAACACAAAGTGCTGCTCACTGGGACGCCCTTGCAGAACTCTGTGGAGGAGCTCTTCAGTTTGCTAAATTTCCTGGAGCCATCACAATTTCCTTCAGAGACTGCTTTCTTGGAGGAGTTTGGAGATCTGAAAACAGAGGAACAGGTAACTAGGGGCCTGAAGGATTGAGGAGACAATGTGATGATTCCGTCAGTGAGGAAAGAAGCCATTGAGGGGACAGGAGTTAGCAAGTCTAACGTCCTTTATTTAACTTATATTTTGTTTATATTAAAAAGGGTAAGCTGATTATTGCCAGCTTGTATTACCCCAAAGAATAAATGAATCAACATCGAAAATATCTTACGTTAACGTATCAGGCCTCTTGCCTTCACTGATCTCACATGTAAGTTTGGTGATTTTGCTCATAGCTCGGGCCTCAGAATCGTGGTGCTTTCTTCTGCTTCCCTCATCCTTCATCCTTCCTCCTGCATAATTTGCAACATATTCCCAGGCTCATCTTTTTGAGTACAACAAATACTGAGGAATAGTGAGGAAAAGAAGGCAGTCATATACTAGAGTACTTGGGAAGTCCAGTTTTGTTTCATATCAACTAAATTTCCTCACTTTTCAAAGATCTAGTCCTAAGTCTAGTTTATCAGATTCAAAGCTGATTCAAACCAACCAACATTAATAAGTAGCTATTACTGTGGGTAGACATCTCCACTAGAGTTTACAGAAATAAGCCACACAAGTTTAAATGCCACAAGAGGAACAAATAACAGAAGACTTGAGACTTGAAAGAAAGGTCATATTTGTGTGGGAATCAGGATCGATTTTGTGGACAGATTACAATTTGAAAATGGTCTTTGAAGAATGGATAAGTTTTCAGTAGGTAGAAAGAGAAATAATTATATAGAGAAAAAATGGAATTTATTTATTAAGTGGAATTTATTCAGTATTATGGAATTATCTGGTTGAGCTGGAAACTGGAAGGATGATTGTGAAGTATGAGGTCAGAGGAGTTTAGGCTTATATTTTGGGAAGATCTTGAAAGGCAGGTTTAAGACTTTGTAGATATTAGAGAAGCAATGCAAAGCTTCGATTGCAGGAATGACATAATAGTTCTGTTAGATTAATCTAGCAATGGTGAATCGTGGGTTGGGGCAGAGAATTTGGGGACTGAGAAAGATTGGGAATTTCACTAACAGATGTCAAGAGTACACTCTGTGGTTCCAGTCTGTTTGTTTCTATTTCTGTGGCAAGTCAGACTTTGAGAGCAGTGAATAATCAAACTGCATTCCACTTCTCTACATTTGCAGTTATCTGTTGAGCCTTCAAAAGCCAGCTCCATCCCTCTCTCCATTTTTGGATCGTTAGAAATGCATCCGCTTCTCCCATTACACTTATTTTGTGGTATGCATTTTTTTCTTCTTCCTAGACAGTGACCTTCTTGAGGAAAAGGCCCACATCTTCTCCAAAGTTGTGTTTGTTGTATTAACCAGCACATTGTCTGGCACATAGTATACTGTAAATGATTCAAGGTATGAACCAAGCGAAGGGCAAAAGCTGAACCCAGCATGTGGCAGATTGGCATTTGTGCCTGTCTTTAATAATTATCTAGCTGTATTTTTTCTCTTTGGGTTCCTAAATAGTATTTCCTTATCCATTTTGGGGATGAGATTCCTAAATATCGTAGTTGGTAAAATAAAAGCCTCAAAAATGGGTTAGATTTAATATTGGGGTTACTTAGGAGAAATCCACAAAAATGGCATCAAATGTCTATATTTTAAATGACAGTAAATAAAAGTTCTAGAAAGCATCTGCTTTCAAGGTAAAGTTTATTCATCATTGTTTAAAGCCTGCTGCAGTAAGTGACTCTTCCAAGCCACTCTTTGTAAGTCTCTTTGTATTTCTCCAGGAAGCATCGGCACAATACACAACTTATTTATTCAGAATCTACCTGTTTAAAAGTTTCGGAATCATGCCTTATGACTTGATCTTTTGCACTTACAGTTTCCTTTATTTTCCCACCAGGATTAATCTTACTGATATCATGTTTTAGCTCAGGGTTAACTCAGGTGCCTTGACTTTGAATCCCTTCTCTGTCATTGTCTTCTTGGGAGAGAGAGCAAGTCACCTTGTCAGTGCAGGCAAGTGAGTCGAGAGAGATCTGTGTTGTCCGGGCCTGGGCTGTTAGAAGAACAGACAAATCATAGCAAAGAATACTGTCAGGCTCCAAGTGCCCCTGATGCGACAGCTTACGTGATGAAATGGGAGGGATCGCCTTACAGCATTCGCTTTCTGCATGCTGCTGCACCAAACATGTTTGCTGCTGTTGTTATTTACAAGATGTAGGAAGACTCTGTTCCAGATTGCCTCTACTTATTTTAAATTGAGATATAATTGATATATATTAGTTTCAGATGTATATCATGATTTAACAACTATATATTATGAATTGATAACTATGGTAAATCTATTTTAGTTAACATCTATCACCACACAGTTACAAATTTTTTTCCTAGTGATGCAAACTTTTAAGATCTCTCAGCAACTTTCATTTATGTAATACAGCATTATTAACTATCGTCACCATGCTGTACGCTACATCCCCAGAACTTAACTTATTTTATAACCAGAAGTTTGTACCTTTTCTCCGCCTTCATCCATTTCTCCCATTCCAGATTGCCTGGAGTTCTTTCTTTGCTCGGCATCTAAGTTTTCCCTTTATATGTCACTTGTACCTCCTAACATGACTTAAGTAGTCCAGGTAGTTACTGCACTGTGTGCACGTGAGAGAGGTTTGTTTTCTTTATTTTAGAGAATAAGTAATGCCTTTTATTTCTTTTTTCACATCTTATAAGGTTGCCACATAGTTTCTCAATAACTACTTGTGAATTAGAACCAAATCCCTTTTCTTCTTTCAGTCCTTGTGTTCAGGAATCAATCATGAGCTTTCATTTAGTCTCCTCCCCCAGTACTGTGCTCAAGAGATTGTGGTGAAGGATGGAATACTCCAGTAATCATTAAAGCAGGATTTCCCTGGACAGGTGAAGAAACTGCAGTCTATCCTGAAACCAATGATGCTTCGGCGTCTGAAAGATGATGTGGAAAAGAACCTTGCTCCCAAACAAGAGACGATCATTGAAGTAGAGCTGACTAATATCCAGAAAAAGTACTACCGTGCTATCCTGGAGAAGAACTTTTCCTTCCTGACCAAGGGGGCAAATCAGCACAACATGCCCAACCTCATCAACACCATGATGGAGCTGAGAAAGTGCTGTAACCATCCCTACCTGATCAATGGTAAATGGAGGAAGCAGGGAGCAACTCAGGCCTGGGGTGGGCCTCTGCCGCAAGCTACTGATAACCAGCCATCTTACATATTGAATTCCCATTAAGTGCCAGGATGTATGTATTCTCACCTTTTTACAGAGTATTAAACTGAGATTCAGAGAGGTTGCTGGATCTATTTAAGCAGTCTACCTAGTGAGCACAGAGAATCACGTTTTGAGGCTACCTCTGCTAGCTTTCTGCCTGTCAGAAGATGGGCTATTAACTCATCAGTCTGCTGTCCTTCGTCTACTTGCAGTTCGGCCCACGCTTTCCACTTTGGGATAGGGAAGAGTGTTACTTGGTTGAGTAAATGATCATGATGCAGTGAGATTAAAACTCTCTGCAGATGAATGAACAGTTAACTGTATTAATTAGAGAACATGTGGGAAGCTTTTTTTACTATAAAACTTTTTGATAAAACTTTAAATCAAAATGTTGCTCGGATGTGCTAATAGCTAGTTTTTATAGCATTAAAAGATACATACATCTTTAAGCTTTCTGAGAAGATTTGTTTACTTGCATGAGTCAGCTTGATATCTCAGATCCTTTCTCTACTTAGTGAGACTTCCCAGGAGAGCTAAGTACCCGTGTTCTCTGCACCTGCCACCACTGCAGAGCCCTCTGCTTGATGGCACAGATAAGGGTTACACACACAGCATTGCCTTACTGGACTGTTGGTCCACAACCTAAGAATTCACTTTGTTTCTCTGAGGATCTGTAAAGCAGAGAGCTGCTTTTATCCTTACGGTTTGTTCAAGGAATAGTTCTGTTCCATTTCTTTTTAGGGGCAGAGGAGAAAATTCTGGAAGATTTCCGAAAAACCCACAGCTCTGACGCCCCCGACTTTCAGCTGCAAGCCATGATTCATGCAGCAGGGAAGCTGGTGCTGATTGATAAACTGCTCCCTAAGCTGATTGCAGGTGGCCACAAAGTGCTCATCTTCTCCCAGATGGTGCGCTGTCTCGATATCCTGGAAGATTATCTCATCCAGAGAAGGTGAGTGTGTGTCAAAGCTGTGCATCAGATGCTGAAGCAGTGCCTTTTCTTTGATACCTTTTTGATTCATTCAAAAGTTATGCTTTAATAACAAAGCATTCAGAAATGGAGAAGAGGAATCTCCTCTTAAAGATTTACTAAAATTCAGAGTTAAAGCTTATGACCAAGTATACCCAAGTTTAACTCTCTAGAGTGAATTTCATAGCCTATAATGTAAAGAGAACCATTGATTTGTTTAAAAAAGAAATTCTACATGTTTATTATGTTCTTCTTAGTTGGAAAAAACAATTCAAATAGCATTGGAAAAGGTTAAGAAAATAATGTTATTTGCTTTTTTTTGGCCTAATAATTAATGATGAGACATATACATCCCGGGGAGCATAACTATGTATCAGTTGCTAAGAGCATAATCTGATAACTCGTAGAGAAATGATTTGGGAATATTTTTTGACCTTTTTCAGCAAACCTTCTAAGGGTTTATGATACCCTTGTTTATGATACACTAGTCTGTGGCATCCCAGTTTATTTTCCTGTCCATACTCCTGTACTTTCTTGAACCTTGAGTAAATTTTATTACTTATGCAGGTAAACAGTCTACAGTGTTATGTGGGTTATTTGGATTCCGTGTAGGTACTACATTTGTTACATTATGCACTGTACATTATATTTCTGGTCATTGGGATACATTAATGATCTGAAGATGATAAATGAACTTTTAAAAATTTACTCTTATTGGTAAAAGAATTTTCAAGATCATAGAAACTGTTAGCCTAGGCATTGCTTTGTTTTCTTAAAGTAAAATCATAGTGAATCTCAGTCGTCTTAAATATTCTTGTCCTTGAAGAATCTGTTTGCCCTTATCACATATAGAAAGAGTATTAAATGACAAATTTAACTATGAGATATGTTGACATTTAATGTTATATAAGTAATTCTCTGAAATTGGATTAGACAATAAAATAATTTCTTTGAGCTCTATAGTGGAGGTTTTTAGAAGTCTTAAGACTTTTATGATTTTTTTCTTTGAGGCAGTCATAATGAATAAATCAAAACTGGTAAAGCAGTTTCATATTTTAAAAATTCACTGTAGATTAGGAACCCATTACCAGAACACTTCTCAGAAATATACTATCTCAAAATGAGTACCAGTGTAACAAACACACTTTTGTTAAGTATAAGTATCTTTATTTAGTGCCCTTTATATTATTTTTCCTTATCATTTATTGATCATTTTGTTTTCAAATTACTTAAGTACTATAGTATCTCTTGCAAATATCGGCACATAAAACGACACCACCTGCTCAAAGCCCCCATTCACACTTGGGCATTTATTTTTTTAGTCTTTTTTTTCTTTACACATACATATATTTAGTTTTGTTGTTTGTTTGCATATTCTACATTCTCCTTTGTAACTCACATTTTTATGTAATACATTTTGAAATTTTTCTTTAATTATTTTTCTGCAACATAATTTTGATGACCTGCATGATATTCTGTTTTTTAAGTCGTTTTCAGTTTTTCAACATTTAAGGAACTCTGAATATCCTTTTGCATTCTTTGTGAACATTTCCAGTTATTTCCCTAGGATAAATTCTGATGTACATTTTAAAAGCATTTGGTAAATATTTCCAAAACATCTTTTAGAAAAATATTTAAATTATGTTCTCTCTCTTTAGTTTGTATTTCTGATTATTAATGATGGTAAATATTTTTTCGTATATAATAGCTACTTATAGTTCTTTTTTTGTGAATTGTTTATTCATGTTCTTTCTCCATTTTCTGTTGCTCTTTGCCTTTTTATTAATTTATAGGAATTGTTTATTTACTTAAGAATATGGTACAAATACTTCCCCATTGTCATTTTTGACTTTTAGTGTATGGGTATGGATTTTTTTTATAATAGTCAAATCTCTGTCTTCATACAGCTTTAAATAATTTTAAATGTTTAAATATGCTTTAAAAGGCTTCTCCATCTCTCAACCATTGCAATCATAATAAATATTCTGAAGTATTTTCTTTTATGGTTTCTTTACCCCAGTACCATCTAACAGCTTCTTCTGGGCTTAATATCATCATTACTTTTCTCTTTTTAATTTGTTTTTTATCTTTATTAAAGTTATAAATGCACAAAACTTAAAGAGCTAAATTATTCTATTAGATTTATGAAAAAATGCATTTCCTAATTTATTCCCCCCTCCCTCTCAAGTTTTCCCACCTCTAGAACCAGTTACTTTACACTCTTATGCTGTTTCTTTTGGTATTTATAGCTATATATACAAAATGTTAGTAATTAAAATGTCTTGATTTTTTTCAGTTTTAGATTTTATCTGTTCTCACTATGGAAGTGAGTATTTGTTTTCTTTCACTGCCCCTCAAACACCACGTATACAACTTCTTGTCTTCCCATCTTCCTGGTATGCCATGTAATACTTTGAGTTAGATTTTTATTCAGTGTTTATTAGAACTTATGTAAAAGCTAAATTATAGCTTAGTCATGTAGTATCCTGTTTATTATTTCTTTATTGCATGATAGTTATTTTCCCTGAAGCTAAAATTACCTATCTATTTAATTGCTTAGTTTCCTATATGTTACGTATAATTCAGCTCCAGAATTTACCCTGGCAGTCTGAATCTCCTCTTGTGTTCAAGCACAGCAGTTTCATCTTCTTAGAGCCATTGAATTGAATACTGAGTAATTTTTTCCCATATGAAATCTAAGTTCTTTCAGGTCTGGGGAATTTTCTTGAATTTTATCTTTCATTATTTTGTTTTGTTTTGTTTTATATTTGTGGAACTCCTGTTATTTGTATGCCAGATCACCTGATTTTCTCTTTACTCTCCATCTCGTTATATTTTACTATATATTCTGAGAGAATTCCCTTAATTTCATCTTCCAGCTTTAACCCTAGGTTTTCTTTGTATAATTATATTTTTAATTTCCTAGAACATTTTTTCTCTAATTTTTCAATTTTTAAAGCATTCAACTGGTTATTTCATTGGTGCAATGTGTTCTTTTGTCTTTCTGAAATTAATCATGATAGAAGTTTTTTTTTTAATCTCCCTACAATGTTTGTTTTCTCCAACTCATAATTTTCTTTTTGTTTATATCTCTGTCTTTCATATTAGAATTCTTAGTTGGCTTTCTTTTTTTTTTTTTTTTTTTAGCACTTTAAAGTGTTATTCAAGTGTGTTCTGGCCCCCATGGTTTCTGATAAGAAATTTTGCAGTCTTTAAGTCGCTATTCCCCTGTGTGTGATGTGTTGTTTTCACTCAGTCTAGTGAGATTTTTCTTTTGAATTTTTAGCAGTTTGACTGTGATGGGTGGAATTCATCCAGTACAGAGTTCACTGGGCTTCTTGAATATGTAAATATGTATCATCAAATGTGGGAGGATTTTGGTCAGTATTTCTTCAATTTCTTTTTTCCTTTTGCCCCTTTCTCTTGATTCTTTTACGGTTCCAATTACCTGTATTTTTGACCTTTTAATATTTTCATAGAGGTCCTTAGGCTCTGTTTTTAAATTTGTTTTTCAGTCCTTTCTCTTTTTAATTTCTCTGTCTTCAGGTTTTCTGACTCTTTTCTCTCTTGTTTCCAACATGTTTATTACACCTATCTAATGCTTTATTTTAGAGATTGTATTTTAGTTCTGCGATTTCCATTTGATTCTTAGTTTGATGTTTCTGTGCTGTGATTTGCTATCTTTTCATTCTTTGCATACATTACTTCATTGAGCATAATTATAATAGCCTTTGGAAAGTTCTTGTTTGATAATCATAACATTTTGAATCTGACATCTATTTTTTCCCTTGAGAACGGGTCACATTCTTCCTATTTATTCATGTTACATAATTTTGAGTTTTTCCCTCGACATTATAGATTTTGTTTTGGAGATTCAAGATCCTGTTAATTGCCATGAAGATGTTGATGGGTTTTATTTGGAGGTATCTAGCTAGCTAGGTGAGATTGAAAATACAAATTCTGGCAATCTCTAATAGGTAGCAGCTCCAGTCTTAGCTCAGACATCTTCTAGGAAGCATGTGGGAGTCATAGGTCAACCAGAGACTTAGATAGTTTATACCCAGAGACCGGGGTATACCTCTCTGTCTTTCTACTTTCTGAAGATCGCCTCTCACCCTCTGATAGTCCTGGTTGCTCCGACTCCTTCTCCTTGTGCTTCTGGTTAGAAAGACAGTGGCTTTTTATCAGCTTTGTAGCTGACTTGCACCTCTACCGCTGTGGCTTCCCCTCTGGCCAAACCACAAGTTTCTGTTCCTCTCTAAATCCACCTGCTTTCCCTAACTGTCCAGTGCCCACAGAGAGGTTTTCCTGTTCATTTGTTTTTTTGTATGTTGTCCTGATTTTGTAGTGGTTATTTGCTGAGGGTTGGCGTATTCGGACCTTGACCCTCCGTGTCAGAAGCAGAGCCTGTGTTTCAAATCAGAGGCTTTCCTGCAGCATCTGGTCTTAGGCATCAGATAGTGGGCACTGTTGGGCTGATTGAAAGCTCTGTGTGTGTGAACTAGGCTTGTTGGCTTGGACTTCACTCACCATATGTGAACACTAGTCATCTTGCTGGACTATTTCATTGGGGAACCTACAGTGTCAGTATTTTGGGGTGTTTCTCTATCTCTCTCAGGCCTAGAAGATGGAACTTGATTGTACCAGGAGCTGATTATGGGGAAGGGGGGTAGAGAGAAGTAGGCAGGTACTATACCATTTTTCAGTATAGTACTTCTTTCTATCTTTCGTTGTGATTGGTTATCTCCTAGGATAAAGATGGGTACAGGTCTTCTATTTTACCTTCTCAAGGCTGGGGTGGGCGATCTATAGGCTGATGCTAGTTTTTAGTTCCTCTAGTTTTCAGATTATTTGCATCCCCGTTTTCAGGGGTACCTGTTGCCACCAGTGCCTGATCCCTTTGTGTATTCTGTAGTATCGAATTAGGTTATTTCTCACCTAGGATTCTGCTTTCTTCAAATTAAATTCCACTTGGCTGACTTGCTAGCTTCCAGAATTTTTGTGACTTCTCCCGTTTGTGCAGGTATTTGGGGCATTATTATGCATTTAAAAAAAATCCTTTTACTATCATTTTACTAGAAGTTTGGAAGATAAAAGAATTAAATATGCATGTTGATTCATACTCTTTAACTGATTTTCCTTTTTTTTTTTTTTTTATAATTCAGTCTTCAATCCTGTAATTTTGGTAAATAGTATATAATGGGCGTCTAATTTAGTTTATTTCCAGAGACATCTAATTTTCTATTTGTTAAATAGTTCATCTTTTCCCCCATTCATCTAAAACACTTCATAATATATAATGAGATATTATATATACTAGGTATATCTCTAACCTTTCTAATTCTTCTGATCTATTTCTATTTCTTCACTCATATGTGATTGTAGATGACCTTCAGAATTATTATAGTTTAATCTATCCCTATTTCAGCCCCTCACTATAAAAAAAAATTATGTGTATGTAAGTACATCTGTATTTAGATATACATATGTCCATTTGTTGGGATTTTGATTGGGTTTTACACATTTAGTAGGGTAGGATTGACATCTTTGCAAAACCGAAGAACCTGATATTTACTGTACTTATTCAGGTTTTTTATATACACTATTGATGTAGTAAATGTTTATAAAGTGCCAACCTTGTGCTAGAACCTCCGTAGGTGTTAGGGAGATGGTGGATAAACCAGCATGGCCCCTAGTGTCACATTGCCAAGTCCTTCATATTTCTTAGTGAGTTTAATCCCATGTATTTTATGTTTATGGCTATTGTGAATGGGAATTTTTTCACTCTTTATGTTTTCCAGCTGGTTATTGCTAGGAGATGAGAAAGTTGTTCATTTTTCTTTAGTCCTTCTGAGAACAACATTTCCTGTTATGCCAAAAACATGTCACTCCACCACTCCCTCCCCCCAAGCAAAGCACACAGAGGTTTTCCAGAACCACCTGCTTCTCATTGATATTTGACAGTGACTCAGAATTACAGTGTGATGAGCCCCATCAGCTCCTAGGGATTTTGTCCAAAATATAGTTGAGGGTTAATTGCTGCACTGATGTTTGGCGTGGAGAATTTTATGATGTCTGATTTCTTCATTCAGACTTATTAGCCCTCAAGATTTTCTTTGTTCTTGAGCCTCGTTGCCTCTCCAGCTGTCAGTTCTGTTTTGTTCCTGTTTAATTTCATTCCATGCTCTCATACAGGGGTGAGGACATAGAAGTAAGGGAGGTATGAAATAGTTTAAAAGAACTCAAATAATTGGGTTTATATTTTAGTTTTGTGTTCTTTGAGAGCACTTCCTCAAAACTGAACAAGTGATGGAAATGAGAATGAATGTTCTAGTCATCCTTCACAATTTCTAAAACCATTATTACATCATAGCTGGCAAAACACGGTCTAATTTTATGGAAATTTTTTTCCATAGGTGATGGCCAAGCTATATCGTTACTATTCATTGATTTCTCCTCCTCCTAAGGCTGTGCTGGTTCCCTGCCTCACTCAAAGCCATGGGAATCTAGCTCATCTCTGATGGCTGGGGTTGTCTTGTCAAAGAACATCGAGTCCTCTGTGCCCATACCTATAAGCAATCGTTCGCCTGTGTGATGGTGGCGTGGTAGCAGCTATTGTTTAATTGAATCTCAGCCCTGTCTTCTTACTCCAAACCCTGTGGTTCTTGCACTGCATCACAGACATGGCCAAACTTTCGTGAGAACCCACTGCACATGCTTGGCACATTGATTTATCAAAATCATTTTGATATCTAGTTTCTACTTTGACCTTCCACTAGAGTTATGTTTCCTAAGTGTCTCTTATTTATCTTTAACTTTCTCTTTTAAGTTCTTAGGGGAATCTTTCTTTTCTACTTCTTTGAAACATAGGGTACAATATGAAGGCCACACAGTAAACTGGTTAAGAGTATGGACTTAAAGTCAGATGGATCCGAGTTCAACTCACTTACCAGTTAGGTGACTGAGCAAGTTACTTTGCTTGTGTGGGGTTTTTTTTTGTTTTGTTTTTATTTTTGTTTGAAGTTTCCGCAAGGGTAAAATGGGATGATAATAGTAAAACTACCTCATAGGATTATCACAAGAGTTAAATGTGATGATGCATATAAAGCATGTATCACGGTGCCTGGCACAGAGCTTGGCACTTAATATTGTTGCTGTGGCTGTTATTAGTAATAATGACAATTATACCTAATTGCTTCATAGTTTTGTAGAATTCAGAAGGTTAACCTTAGCTTTTCTCTTATGACACAAGATCTTCTTAGTCTGCCTTCATGACAATCCTGTCATCACCACTTGTTTTATTTGCTGCTATAGTCTCATGTATTATTCTTAAGTTTGTTACATTAGGTTTTATCTGTAGTTCCAGGTATGAATGCACTGCAGCTTCGTAAAAGGCAGACAGACAGTATTTTCAGACTTGGTGCTGTGTTACGTGCCCCTTATGAGTCTGAGTTGGCCTGGTTTCCTTACCAAGTGGTTTCTTTACATGGATTTTCCTTTTCCTCAAGGAGTCAGGATTATATTGCCAAATTTAGTTTCCCAGAGCCATCCCCACACAGTCATCTACCCCTAACCTGTTCATTCTTATTTTCCTACCAGTTATTTATCTGAACTTTTAGAGAGCCCATTTCCCAAATTCTGGGCTACTGATAAGATTTTCTTTAGAATTCGTGTTCTTGGCTGTTGTCTGGTCTAGGATGACATGATCTTTTTCTCACAAGTTTCCTATTACTCCCACTTTACCAAACAGTTCTTGCTTGTTGGTCAGGCGGGCCCAGGGTAATGTCCCCTTGTTAATTCATTTATTGTCAGGGGGTAAATAAGAATAAGACTCAGCAGCTGTCCAGATTGCTACAATATTTTAATTTTGTGTTAGTTACATGATCTCCATCATAAAAGCACCTTCTGTGTTTTCTAATTGGATGGACGAATGGTAGTATGCTCCTAAAACAGATTCATTTATTCTTTCCTTTTCCCCTCCTCCACCATGCTTTCCACCTTCGTTTCTTAACTTTCCACACAGATATATGCCTTCTTAAAGATATTCAGCTTTACTTCCTTACTTTATTTTCCTTTAAAAATTCTTTAGCCACCCCACCACCCCTCACACAGCACAAAAACATTTCCTATGATTTATCCCCACTTTGCTTGGCAGTAAACTGCCCAGAAGACCTTGGTTTTGGCTCTAAACTTGGAGGTTTTGCTGTGCACCTCTAAAGCTTTGAGGAACTGTTAGACTAGGAATGACCAGCCCAGACATAAAAGAACTGCCCATCGGTATAGTCTTCCAGTTTTCAGTTTACCAGAAAGCATCTCGAGACTGATTCGAACTCTGAGTCCTTGCTGTGAGCATTACTGAAAGTAGACAGTTGAGATTTTTATTTGCTTTTCCTGGCCTTATGATTAGATTCAGTGCAAGTAAAATCTGGGAAATAACTTGAGGATAAGTTGCTTGGGCGCTGGGGGATTGATATTTTTTACGTTTACAGTTTTTCTAGTCCTCTTTAGTTTGTGGTTCGTTTTTTGTTTTGGTTTGGGTTTTGTTTGTTTTGAGAGATGGGGACATTTTGCAATGCAGTTTTAGGTGTCCGCCCTGCTGCATATGTGGGGGGGAGGGGGAATTCTTCTAGACTACTGACATTTGAGGTCCAAAGTTAGAAGTGAGGGTTTTAAGGCCATCAGTCAACAGCTTCCTGCGTTGTTTGCTGTTCTCCATTGAAGTCATGATTAACGCCTGGGCTTTCGTTCGTTTGGGTCCCCTCAGATACACCTATGAGCGAATTGATGGGCGAGTACGGGGAAACCTGCGCCAGGCAGCCATCGACCGGTTCTGTAAGCCAGACTCAGACCGCTTTGTCTTTCTTCTGTGCACCAGAGCGGGAGGCCTGGGGATCAATCTCACAGCTGCCGATACCTGCATCATATTTGATTCAGACTGGAACCCACAAAATGACTTGCAGGTAACCATTAGGATGATTGCTGTTGCCTTAGCTGCCCCTGAATCCAAGAACATCATGACAGGGCCTGGCTTGGCTATGGAGTGTCACCCGACATGCTCCATGCTGTGGTGTCAGCCAGATGGCAGGCGTAGGGCCTCCGTCAGGTTGTACAACTGAATGAAAAGTAAATGTCGATCCTACCCACTAATCAAAGAGTGCTTCTTTACTTTTACTTTAAATCAAATGGTATTTTACAGTGGGAGCCTCCAAAAATAGAACTACTATATTGTCATCATTGTCATCAGACAAGGAGAGTTAATAAGCTTGACTAATCCTCTGGTTCGTGATATATAGAGTGAGTCTGGCATTTGCACTCAGCTCGTTTGTTAAATGGTCATATGTCACATACAGTTAGTGAGATAACCCGAAGGGGCGGGAAAGTTCCATGGTGTGGCTGGGGTGACAGAGCCATCCTCACTAGTTCATTTGCTCTCTCCTTAATTTATATATGCCAAGTTAAGTGGATTTGCAGATTATATTTTTCTAGTTTTAACCAAACCAAATATTGGTGGCTTTAAAAGATTATTGCAGAGATTATTGGAGTTAATATGTTTAAAAAGCAAGCATAAACAAACAAGAAAATGGTAGAGCTAACACTTCTGGTTCAGATTTCTTCATCAACCCTGTTTGAAAGTAAAAACGATGACATTCTAGCCAGATTGGACAATATCTCAGCCAAAAAGATTCTAACTTGTCAAGAAGACCATTTGGAATATAGATTTACATCCATTATCATTAACAATGCATTTCATCCTAAGTGTATATTGTATCTTGGGATATTTACTAATACTCAGAATGTGAGAATAGTGGGTGCCTCAACCTTTTTTATAATACAGGTGATTGGTAGAAGAAGTTTGAAGGCTGCTATTTAACAAAACTGAAGGGGTACCTAGCGGGTACCACAGGGAAAGGGGGCAGGAAATGGGAGCCAAGCTGATGAGTAGTGTCTGGGCTGCTTCCTTGGCCACCACCTCACACCGAGTCATTCTGCTTTGTCTTTTTTATTTAATGAGTTTCCAAATAACACTTTATTTGAAGAAAGCAGTCTACTAGTTGAAAAGCCAGTTCTTTAAATTATTAAATTGGTGACAGTTGGCTAAAACTGGGGGAGGGGGACAGGAAGTCATTGTAAAACAGATTGTGAGGCACTGTGTTCAGTAAACAAAGAAAATTAAATGAGATTTGCAGATAGCAGTATTTCTCACAAAGAAATGAAACAGAATAAGAGGATAAGATTGATGGGGGTTGGGTACCTGCATTAGAGTGGTCAAGGAAATCTTCTCTAGGAAGGTGACATCTGAGCAGAGACCTAAATGGTGGAGAAGGATTTTAAGTTATGAGGTCAAAAGGAAGAATGTTCCAGACAGAGGGAATAAAAAGTGACCACCTCAAGTGGAGTGAGCATAGATCGCACCCCTGAAGCAGTTGGGACAGGCACTTACTGTACAGTATCAGTCCCACAGAAAGCGAGTCAAGGTTGTTTTGAGGACTCTCCTGCCTCTTTTCAATGTCCTTTCATTCTCACTCCGTGTTCCTTTTCTCTGCTGCCCCAAAGCATTCTTTTTCTTTTCCCATGCTATCAACTCCTCTCTCCTTCCTGTTCTCAGCCAGCTCTTGACTGACTTACTGACACGCTTATTGAGCCTTAGGCACCAGGCCAGGCCCTGGGGAGACAAAGGTACACAGACTTTGGTCTGAGGTGATTAAACTGAATCGCAGAGTAGAAACAGAGTGTGATGGGCACATATCTCTGCTATTTCCCAGAGACTTTTACATTTAAGAAGGGATGATACCTTTTCCCAAGGGATAAATCTGGAGGTGGAAATTTCAGATTCCAAACATAGGTCTTCAAAAGGGAGGGCTGCTTCCCAATGCTCCCTGATCGCTATTGCCTAGAGGGCCCCTATTTCCTCTTCTGCATGAATAGGTGACCCCTGGACGCAGACTTCTAGAGGTCCAGGAGAAATGTAAAATTGCTGGGGCTGAAATAAAACACTTAAGCATAGAAGCTGTACTAGCGTGCTTAAAGTGTTTGGGTTCAGGTGGGAGTTCAGTAATTTTTTAACCTCTCTGATTATGCAGATTTTCGAGGAACAAGTAGTACTTTAAATTGTTAAAGAAAACGTACTTTTTAAATAGAGCTAATGATTTGAAAAAGTAGTATAAAGGTCAAGAGAGGGATTAGCACTATGCTTGGTTCTTTATACCAGCTGTTTAATTCTCACATGATTGTAAAGACATGGTATAGGTTTTGCCAAATTCTGGACTTGAAAGTGACAATTTTAAATTGGAGGCCAGAATCAATTTGAAATCTTTCACTGTTTGGGCAACTAAACCCCTCTCTGTTTCTTCCCTTTGAAGTCTCTGGGATCTGTACCTGTTTTGTTTTTGTTTTTTTTTCCCTGAACATCACTACTTGTTTCTCGTAGGCCTTTATTCTCCTCAGTGTATTAAAAAATAAAGAACAAACTATAAGCCTGCAAATCATGCAGGAGAGCGTTAGAGCTCTTCGATTTTTCCAGGGTGGGGTGGGGGCGTGGGGTAGCACCACTGGCCCTTACTTGTGGCCTACTCCAGAGGTTCTGTGTTTACACCTTTACTCTGATGTATCTTATTTGGACTTCATCTCATTTGCTGCCCTACTTCTGAATGTTTCTCTCTCTGCCACATTTTTGTGTGTGAGTTCTGATTAGGAAAATAAGGAATGTATGATTAACTGCTTAAGATTTGACTGTAAAATGACAAGTCTCTTAAATTGGACATCTTGTTATCTTTCAGGTAAGTCATCTTGGCAGAGCGTGCGTTTATCACCTCTTATCATTTAGCTGCTTGTGACAGTGGCCCCAGAACAGAGATTTGGTTTTTCTCAGTTAACAGTAAGTCCAGAGATGGGTAGTCCAGGATGAGTGAGGTGGCTTCATAGTGTCGTCAGAGTCCCAGCTTCCGTCTTTCTGCTCCACCATCCTCAGTGAGGGTGGTTCACATCCTCTTGGTTCCAAGATAGATATCCCTCAAGCCCTGGCAACAACAATAAGGAAGGGGAAGGCATGATGCTTTTCTCCGGAGAGCAGAACTTTTCCAGATATCCTCAGTAGACTTCTGCTACATCTCGTCCAGAAGTGTATGAGCTCGCCATCCCTGGGAGTCTCGACACAGTTGGACATGTTGCTGCCCTTTGCAAGAGTCAGGGTTCTGCTAGTGAGGAAGAAATTCTCTCTTAATTTACTCTCAAAACTAGATGAGTCAAAAAAGAAAATCAGTGTCAGTATTTATGACCACATATCGTTACTGCTTTATACGTTCCATAAACCATATTACTTACCTCGACCCCTTCCTTTATTTACCAGACTTGTCCATCAAATCTTCTAACAGTAAAGATTTACTACCACTAAAGATACAGAAACTAATTGTAATAGCCAAAGACTAAACAACTTAGTTGTCCAGCAATAGAAGATTGATTGACTAAACCATAGTACATTCAGCTTTGATTAAAGAATGAGAACTATTTCTGTAGATTGCTATGGTGTCATCTCCTGAATATAATGTTGAGTGAGAAACAAAAATAAGGTGGAAAAATATGTATAGTATGCTTGCATTTATCTGCCTATCTCTTCCTCTCCCTGCTCCACCATGGAATGATAAACAAAACTGCGTTTTTAAATGACTAACTGTAGGAGGAGTGAGGGAACAGGACAGAAGTGGAAAGGGGTAGAAACCCATTTTTCCAAGTATGGCTTTTTGTATGTTTGACTTTGGAACCATCCTAAGTATTTTATAGCATTACGAAACAAAATTAATTTTTAAAAACATTTTATTCTGAAATTATTTCAAACTTTAAAAATGTTGTAAAAAAGTGCTGAGTTCTAGGACCCTTCACCCAGCCTACCTTCATGTTAATATTTTATATAACTATATTATAATTATTGAAACTAGGAAATTATCATTAATACAATAGTCTATGGACTTAATTCATGTTTTTTCATTTTCCTACAAATGTTCTTTTTCTGGTCCAGGATCCAATCTAGGATCTCATATTTCCTTTAGAGGTCATGACTCCTTAGCCTACTCTAATTTGTAACAGCTCTTGTCTCATCTTTCATGACCTTGACACTTTTGAAGGGTACTGACCAGCTGTTTTGTAGAATGTCTCTCAGTTTGTATTTGCTTGATGTTTTCTCATCAGATTTTGAAGTTATGCATTTTAGGCAAGAATGTCATAGAAGTGATGTTATGGCCTTTACAGTGTATCCTGTCAGGGTACATGATGTCACTACGTCTTATCACTTACGATGTTAACCTTAATTACTTGGTTGAGGTGGTGTCTGTTAGGTTTCTCCACTGTAAAGTAACTATTTTTACATTTAAAATTAATCAGTGTCTTGGGAAGAGATATTTTGAGACTGATAATATCCTATTTCTCATTATACTTTTGCCTGTTAATTTTAGCATCCATCAGTGGTTCTTGCCTTCAGTAATATGGCGTTTGGCTAATGGTAATTTTCTGTTTTACTCATTTCTTCTACAATTATTAAATGGAATTGTGCTGTAAAGAACAGTTGACTTTTGTACCCCATTTATTTATTTATATCAGCGTGGATTCAGATATTTATTTTTATTTTACGGGTTGTAATTCATTACTCTCATTTTGCTCTTCTGATTTGGACATTTGGAGGTCCTTTAGGTTGGCTCTGTGTCCTTTTGACATGCTCTCATCAGTTTTTGAGTACTTTCTTATACCCTAGCACCACAAGATCAGGTTCATGTTCCATTTTTCTTGCCATAGCCATGGAATTGACTTTCTCCAAGGATCCTTGATTCCTTTTATTCAAGATTGGCATTTAGAAACTAAGATTTGGCTAGTAGGTGTGCCCATTGTTGCTGAAATATTGCTTCTAGGCTCTGAGCAGACAGAGCTAGGAAGTGTATGTGTGTATGTGTGTGTACGTGTACGTGTACGTGTACATACACACACAAACACTCTTACTACACATCTATATTTATTCTGTATCTATCCATCCATAGTGAAATTTCTGATTCCAGTCCAACAACACAGAATTCCTTCTAGCTTTCCCTTCTTCCTATTTGTAACTCCTTCCCTTGGCTGTTAGACACCTGGATCTCATTATCATAACACAGTATATTTACTCATTTGTTCAGTCCTAGTATACATGTAAATAGTTTCAGAATTCCTAACCTGTATTCTGTGAAAGGAAATTTATCAGCACGTAATGTAGGGCTATAGTGTTCTTTAAGTCATTAGTCTTAAAATTCAAAATATCATTTTCTACAGGTTCTGGTTTTAATTTTTTTCTTTCCCACACCCTTCATTGTGGTTAAATTAATAAAGGGAAAAATTAATTCCTAAACTTCTAAAGCAAAATGAAGCAGTTGAATCAAGCTGTATATCAAGTGGACAGCAGAATCCCAAGAGCAAAAGTACTTCAAATGTCTGTATTTAATAGTTTTTACATTGTCATTTTGATATAATTTCAGATTGCAAATCCTGTATATACATAACCATTATCCAGATTCACACACTGTTTACATTTTGCCCCATTTATAATTTTTGCTCTTTCTAACTCCTTTGTCTCTTTTGAGTGCATACATGTACATACACACATCATTTTTTCTCTGAACCATTTCAGAGTGAGTTGCACCCTAAGTTTTTTAGTGTGTATTTCTTAAGTGCGAGGACATTCTCTTACATACTCACAGTTTAGTTCTCAGAATCAGGAAATGAGTATACTATCTCCAATCCATGGTCTGTATTCAAATTTTATCATTTCTTTCAACATCTTTATAGCTATTATTCCCCAGTCTAACTAAGATCCAATCCAGGATCACCCATTACCTAAAGCTCTCATATCTCTTTCGTCGCCTTTAATCTAGTTCCTCCATTTTTCTTTTTCTTTCACGACCTGATGTTCTTGAAGATTACAGACCAGTTGTTTTCTAGATCGTCCCTCAGTTTGTGTTTGTATCTCCTTGGGATTGGATTCAGGACATAACCGAGGTGTTATGTCCTTGTCAGTATATCACATCAAGAGGAACATGATGTCTGTTTGGTAATACAGACTTTTGTCTCTTAATTGAGTCTGCCAGATTTCTCCACTAAAAGTTGATATTTTTCCACTAAAAGTCGATATTTTTCCTTTGACATTAATAAACTATTTTGGAGAGATACTTAGAGACTATGTAAATGTCCTGTTCCTCATCAGAGTTTCACACACTGATTTTAGTTTCCATTGATTATTTTTGCCTGAATCATTCATCACTATGATGGTTGCAAAGTGGTGATTTTTCTGTCACCCTACATTTTTTGGTTACATTATACTATAAGGAAGAGTTTTCCCTTTTCTTCCATTTGTTTATTTATGTCAGTATGTACTCATGGTTCTTTTTTTATTCAGTGGGTGATAGTCCGTCACTATCTTTATTTATTTTGTTGTTCGAATAGTCCTAGACTTAGCCAGTGGAAGCCTCCTCAAGTTTCAAGCGTTACTTTGATCTGTCTCCATCATCCTTGAGTACTTCCTTACATCCCGGCACAGTAATATGTTCCAGGCTCATCCTATACTTTGTCTACGCCAGCCTTGGAATTAACCATTTCTCCAACATGCCTTGGTTCTGTCTTATGGAGAATGGTATTTAGAAACCAAGATCTGAGAGTTAGTTTTATTCTTTGCCACTGGGATGACCTTGGTTCTCGACTCTCTCAGTGAACATAGCTAGAATACGTATACACACAATATAAATATACATAATAACATGCATGTATCTGTATATAAACATGCGTATACATAAACTAACAGGACTACACACATCCATGTCTATTTCTGTTTGTATTTATGCACTTCGCATACACGCATGCACACACCTAATCATGAGTGAATACCGATACCTCCAAATCCATTCTAACACCACAGAGTTATTCTAGTTTTTCTTCTTTCCATATTTGTAACTTTCTTTTCTAATAGTCAAAACACTGACTTGTTATCCTCAGTATATGCACCTATTTGCTCAATCCTAGATTACACAGAAAGTAGTTTCAAAATTGCTAATCTTACCACTGTGAAAAAGAAACCCACCTGCAAGTATGTGTTTAAAACACTATAATTTGACTGAACATATTTACTGAGATATAACTCCGAGCAGGAGAAAACAAAAAGCTTACATGGTTTTCAGTAATTGTATTTTGGGGAGATTATAATGGTACTCTTTTTCTGAGACTTGCATATATTGTGGGATAAATCAAATGAGTAATGATATTGTTGTGGTTGAGAACTGAGCTTTTAAACATGGTTAAAAAGAAATACAGAAATGTGGTTAAATCTCATAGTCCTAAATTTGAATTTTAAATATCGATATGATCTCATGATGTGTTCTGTGTTACCTGTGCTAATGGTCGTATCTACTGTACACTCACAAACACTTCTAGTTTCGCCCACTGAATGGGCCCAGACTCAGGGATCAGCCTAGTGGCAGTGAGCATCCCCAGGACATCTAGATTGTTGTCTCTAATTATTGGTTCCCAGTAAAAGGAACTAGGCTCCTTGGAAAAAAAGGCTGAATCCAGGTTTGGGCAGGAAACATAACAATAGGATCATGAAACATGTTATACCAGAAAGCAGGGGAGCTGTCAGAGGCTACTGGTCTTTGATGTAACATAAAAACTTAAATACAGACATTGCCATATCTGTTCCTTTATCTGTATGTGTATGTATGCGCGCACAGACACACACACACACAACCTCTAACTGAGCTCACAGGGTACCTCCAAATCCATTATAACACCAGAGTTTATTCTCATTTTCCTCCTTTCCATATATGTATGGATCATGTCAAAAGAACTCAGGAGCCTACTTGAAGAGATTCTCACAGGCCATATTTGAGCAACAATAAGAATAATAAGAGCAGTGCAATGAAACATATTTAAATGTGTAATTTCATTATGTTCCTTAAAAATCTGATAATAAAAATCTTCATAGGTCACTTTTAGAGGGTGTTATTTTTGGAAACTGATTAAATAAAGAGAAAGGATTAAACATTTAGCTTGTCTCTTTTATATAAAGTGTACATCAGGGTAACCAAAAAATTAGTGAGGGGAATTGTAACCCCTAATGAAATAATCATTCTAGGCAATGATTATCAATTCAAAAGAAAGACAGCCAGACATCATGGACCTCTTGATAGAAATTCAATACCACCTATGAAATACGCTTGCCAAAAATGAAATCTTAGCCTGATTAAGTCTCAAAATATAATTCCTAGTAGAGGAAATAGAGGGAACAGAGAGACCTATTCAGTGACACAGCCAGAATACAGGTGCCCAAATGTGGACTGTGAGAAACTAGGATATCTGGTCTCTTCCAGAAAATAAATTGCATTTGACAAAGGAGCTCAAAGTCAGGGAGTATCTATAGATTAAAAGAGACTTGAGGCATGTCGACCAATGAGTGGGCCTTGTTTGGATCTTGATCCAAACAAGCGAACTTTAGAAAATATATATGAGATTAGCAGGGAAATTGAAACACTGACTAGATTGTATTAAGTATTCATTTTTTGAAGTATGGCAACAGTAATATGTTTTACAAGAGTCTTTAGAAATACATGTTGAAACATGTAAGGATGAAACATTATGGTGCCAAGGGTTTGCTTCATCATAATCTTGGAGGGTAGAGTCACGATAGAGATAAAACAAGGTTGTCCATAAAGAGGCTGTTATACTTTTCTCTACTTTGGTCCATGTGTGAAATATTCTATAGTAAAATGGAAAGATTAAAAAGTGGTGCTGCCAGCTCTGAGTTATTTCCCAAAAGAGCAGGGCAGCGACCTGAGAAGGAGTGCCTTCGCTAAGATCACAGCCTAGAGAGGGTAGTGTAGGCCATGGTCTTCTCGTCTCTTTATCCCAGCACATGGTGGTCACTCAATAAATAATAGACAATGAAATGAGGGGCCTTGAAGGGGCAGCTGACATTCGGGTGAATTCTGTTCCTAAATCAGTCCCATGACTCATAACCGTGAGACCTGGCCCCTCACACCGTATGGAATTTAAGCATTTCCCTATTCCTTGGGCTGCTGCTTTTGTATCTGGTGACATGATGTATATGACCCTCCTTCCTTCCCAGGCTCAGGCCCGATGTCACCGGATAGGCCAAAGTAAAGCAGTGAAGGTGTATCGCCTCATTACTCGGAACTCCTATGAGCGGGAGATGTTCGACAAGGCCAGCCTAAAGCTGGGTCTGGACAAGGCTGTTCTCCAGGACATCAACCGCAAGGGCAGCACCAACGGAGTGAGTATCACAACCCCTGCCCTGGAGGCTAAGCATTTGCCACACTACTGGGGCCTCTCTGGGTTTTTCCTTCCCGCGGCTATTTTAAGATTTACTTTACTAAATTGAGTCATGCCACAGAACTTTGTTGGGTAATTCCCTGCAGTAGAGAATAATTCAGGGGCGGGTCTCTGCATTTCGTAGATGGATAAAGGAAACTTGTAGACGCAGTTATATGGTAGGATGTCGGGCAACATGCAGTAACATTTCAGTAAACAGTTTCTAACAGTGCCCACTAGAAGTCAGTAGATCTTAACATTCCTAACCCTAAATTACCTATTGTCCCCATGCTTTATCTCATAGTCCAGGCTTTGAGCTCCCTAAGGGTATGGGACCTACGTTACCTGCATCCCCCAAGGCCCCTGACAGTACTTGGCATATTAAAGATGTTCAACGCATGATGGTCAGTGAATAAATGAATGACTAGATTAGCAGCTTGAAATATGACAGTTAGTATATCTTTTTCTCCCTGTAGAGGGGATAAAAGTACAGCTAAGATTCCCAAATTGTATTAAAGTTTAGGCAAACAAAGCAGAATATCTCCTTAATCTCTGGGCTCAGGGCATCAAAGGTTGGGAATTAAAACCTTCTAAATGAGTTGTCTTTAGTCCAGATGTTCTTTATCCTCTTAGCTATGCATATGTTGCTAAGTATAATACTTCAAGTTACCAGTGCTGCGAGTCATGGAATTCCCTCTTGTGATTGATATAAAGAGAACCAGATTCTTAATTAGAACCAGGAAAGGGTGTTTTGAACTCCCATTTCCTGTTTTCAGCAAGCAATTGAGAAGATCACACTTGGCACAGGATCCTTTCTTTAGTTAAGAAATGACGTCATTTCCAATACTAAATGTATTTATTTAATAATGAAGAAATCATTATTCTTTAGCTCATTTGGTACATCTGGAGGTTTTTAAAGATACAGACTCAAACTAAAATATAAAATAAACATTAAATATGTCCTCTTTAGTGGTGCATAGTTTTAATGGCTTGTGACATTTGATAATAACCAAAGTTACGAAGAATGCTAGAGGCCTTTGGGTCATGTGCTGGGTTGTATTCCAGAGCTCCTATAGAGGACTGTCTGCCTGCCCTCCCCGTAGTTCTCTTGAGTGCCTTTATTTGGATTTTCATTTTCTAAATCTTGTTGTCCATGTCTTTATCCTTCTGCCGTGTTGAGTTGGTGGAGGAACTGTGTGCTGAATCATGATGGCCAGATTTGAGGCTGTTTTTCTCATGTGCATTTTCCACTTTATGAGTAGCTTTTGGTGACCTGTCCAGGTACAGCAGCTTTCGAAAATGGAGGTAGAGGATTTGCTCCGGAAAGGTGCTTATGGAGCCTTAATGGATGAGGAAGATGAAGGCTCCAAGTTCTGCGAAGAGGACATAGACCAGATTCTGCAGAGGAGAACCCACACCATCACCATCCAGTCTGAAGGGAAGGGGTCCACTTTTGCCAAGGTATAGCACCTCCTCTCCAGGGTCCGTGTTGGGGGGCAGTGAGAAGAAAATTGTTCATTCTTCAGGCTTCTGTTTCTCTAAACGCGAACTGTTGAGATTGTCTGGCTGCATATTTATTCTCTGTGACACTCCGAAGGTACAGGTTCTTAGAGTGGGTGTCAGTAATGAGTCAGAAGCTACAGAAAGAGAACAGCAGTCCCAGCCTTTGGGAGCTGATCTTCACCAGGCAGGGTAGACACCTCAGTCTACAGTTTGCACTATTCGCTGTTGGCAAAGAGTGCTCTGAAACTTGCTTGAGCGGTCGCCTGGATTCCATTGTAGAGCACTCCTTGATCAGCAGTCCCGTGAACACTCCATTCTTCACATTCAAGCAAGTGTTTTGTTCATTTCATGAGAAAAGAGATTTTACTCAAGCTTCCCAGCTTCTAGTCTAGGCGCCTCTTTCCTCTGCCCTTCAGGTCACTGAATTTCAAATTCAGCTGATAGGACCACTTATCAGATCACTCTCAGGTTTCCCTGACCACAGGCTCTGTGAGCTTTGCGACCTGTCTGGTTAGATCTCCTGTTTGGTGACTATGTAGAAAATTTTCAGTAGGACATTTTGTGCTTTATAGATGTTGATTACCTCTGCGCACTTCATACTGCCCAGCCCAGTGCCTTTCACATGGCAGACATTTGATTACTGGTGAAGCGAAAGAAAAGTCATATCTAGGGGAGTTTTAAGAATTAACCCTTTCACAGGGAACTAGACATCTGGTAATACATTGCCATTGTCTTCCGGGGTCGTCTTCCAGCTTCCGTGTTTAAGTTCCAAAAAATGATCCTGTAGGTTGAAACTGTAATTTCCTCACCCAGTCTTTAAAGTAAAATTTAAAAAAGAATAACTTTGAGATTTTCGCATTCATTTTGGAGGCTCTATTCAAGTGTCTGGTAGAGTTAAAATAACACAGGCGTGATTTTTTGTGCTGTGCTCGAGCACAGTTCATTGACTCCTGTCTTCTTCACAGGCAAGCTTTGTGGCTTCAGGAAACAGAACAGATATTTCCTTAGATGACCCGAATTTTTGGCAAAAATGGGCTAAAATAGCTGAACTGGACACCGAAGCAAAGAATGAAAAGGTACAGCATTGAGAATATTTTATTCCATTGAACATTTCACTGGTGTCTTACAGGAACATAAATTCCCAATCAGCTCAAGTCATTATTTACTACTGAGGCTTAATTCTTAAATGCAATGCTAAACGTAATAATGCACTTAAAACATGCCTAGCATATAGACAGAGCTTGATCAATGTCAACTGTTGGAGTTTAAAAATGCCCTAACGGGACATACACAGTCTGATGGGCACCTGGGAAATCACACAAGGGTAGTTAGAACTGGAAATTGCCAGACAGGTCAAGTTCACCCCTCTGACCCAAGCCAGTATCCCATCTTTGGCATGTGACTATTTTACCTCTGTTAAAACACTTCCTATGAAAGAAGCTTCACCTCTGATGAATACTGGGAAGAGTGAAAAAAGCATGATGAGAAAAAGATTGTTGGCTTCACTTCCATTCTTTCAGTATCTTGAATTTTCCCATTTCTGTTCATGAGAAAGAGAATGGTCTTGGAATAAAACCAGAGTGTGAATACTGGCTCTGCCCCTGACTAGTGTACACCTTTGGGCAAGGTACTTGGCCTCACTGAGACAAGTGATAAAAGTCATGTGAAAAAAGGAGGTAGTGATGCCCACTTAGCAGAGTCGCAGATAACAATTGTGAATATAACTGCCTAGCCCTTTGTGAGGCACTCCTTAAATGTTCATTTCCCTTCTCTCCATCTCTGACCCTATCGCCTTACTTCAAGATGAGCATATATCACTTATTAGTGTGTCTTCTCAGGTGAGGATTGAACTCTCATAGACCACAAACCCCAGAGACAGTCCCTGCTTACCTCTAGCTTATTCAGTAACCAGCGCCCCCAGCCTTAGCTCTTGTTCTATAGGATCGCCAGAGGTTTCCTAATCCAACCTCTTCTCCAAATAGGTTTTACAATGTCAAAATCGAGAAGTTGCTCTGTATGTAGGACAGTGGGCAAAAGGAGGAAGAAAAAGCTCTCGCCCTATAGACAAGTAAGCAGTTGGAGCGTTCCAAGGTGGGAAGCGAGGTGATCGAAGCAGGGATGACGCCAGAAATTTCTCTGGGCTCCAGAGAGAGGCATTTATCCTAGCTTTGGGAGGAGGAACAGGAGGAAGGAGAGAGAAGCATGAAGTGATGGAGACTAGAGAAGCAGTGCTGGTGGCCACGGGAGCCACCAGAATAAGTGAGGTTCCGGAGCCAGGAATGACGTTCCCGGTGAAAGATAAAAGGCTAGTAGTCAGCACTAGTGGAAGGCAGAACATGGAACAGCAGGAATACGTGTGTCTTCAGAAAGTTGCTGAGCAGATGCAGTCCTCTGACTCGTCCTGTCTCCAGAGCGCAGACTGCCTCTGCGTGCTGGGCAGAGCGGCCGCGGTGCACCACTGCATCTTTCCTGGCAAGAGTAGACTGCCACTCCGGGCACGGTGGGGGGCCTTGCCTGCCCATCCCCGTCAGAACGACTGCAGAGACAGCAAGTGGTGACGGACAGCACTGGGGCCGGGGGAACACGTCAACTTCAGCGAGTCCCAGAGAATCTCCCTGTGCTCGTGATGGACACAGTCTTTCCCGCTGAAGGATGAGACCAGGGTGGTTCTTTCCCAAATGTGTTCTGAGGCGCACGTCAGCAGGATATGCTCGTGCGTTGCGATGGGGACAGAGAGAAGCAGGGCTTTCTCTCTAACAGTCCTCTCTGCTTCTAGGAAAGCCTAGTGATCGACCGGCCTCGCGTGAGAAAGCAGACCAAACACTACAACTCCTTTGAGGAGGATGAGCTCATGGAGTTTTCAGAGTTAGACAGTGACTCTGACGAAAGGCCCACGAGGTCCAGGCGCCTCAATGACAAAACCAGGCGCTACCTCCGAGCCGAGTGCTTCCGGGTAGAGAAGAATCTACTCATCTTCGGGTGGGTATTGGCATTGGCTTTGCCTATTTAATTTTGGGTTTTTTCCCTCAGTTTTTCAGTCCCTGAGATTTGTCCGGTGGGTCTCTCCAGTCACCTCTGAAGTTACGGGCTGATGGAGGCTCTATTAGAGCAAGAAGGAACTGTGCTTTCTGCCCATGACCCACGACCCCCAGTCATTGTCTGCTCTGCTGCCATATTGTAGACGTGCCGTGATTTTCTCATATGCTCGTCACAGCAAATCTCTGTTACTAATTTACTGCCTGGTACTGATTTCCTCCTTTTTTTCCCCCAAGGATATATAAGGAATCAGTGCAACAGATGTTGCCATTAAGGCATGATTCGTGCAGGCCTCTGGCTCTGGTAGAAATAGAAGGTTTAGCTTCTGGGAGCCCACCATTGCTTTTGAATACTGCAGCTGGACTCTGTTCTAATTCCAAATTATTATTCCCCACTCCAAATATTTTCATCCCTTCCTTCTTAACATTTAGTGACCATATGAAGCTCTCAGTGTCCAAAGTGTAGGTTACCTTCGTGACATCGGCACGGTGTGCTACAGCATGCAGTCCTCAAAGGCCTTTCAGGGCAAAGCCCTCGGGGCGATTAACAGACCCAACAGAGGACGAGAAGCCCTCTTGGCTCTTGTTTGTCCTGTGGTGTTGAGGGCATGCTTGGCCCTTCCTCTCTCCAACTGTATTTCCACTCTTCAGCTGGGGCCGATGGAAGGACATCTTGACTCATGGGCGATTCAAGTGGCATCTGAATGAGAAGGACATGGAGATGATTTGTCGTGCCCTGCTGGTATACTGTGTCAAGCATTACAAGGGGGACGAGAAGATCAAGAGTTTCATTTGGGAACTTATCACACCTACCAAAGACGGGCAGGCCCAGACCCTCCAGAACCACTCAGGTGAGAGGCGGCAGGGCTGTGCCTGCTAAGGTGAACTCTTGCACTTCCATCCCTTGTCCTGTGTTGGTCCATGTTGCTGTGCTTTGGGGGGCTTCTCTTTCTCAGATATATTTCAGAATGTTGCTTGTAGGAAAGCATCATGATTCATTTGAGTCTCCCTCAGAATCATCCAGTGTTAACCTGTGATATTTTAAGTACAATGGGCCCTTTTGAAGTTTCCTACCGGCCAGTCCTGCCCACTAACCTGAGTGTCACAGGGCTTCCTCCTCCGAACGGGGGACTGACACCGCATGCTTGGCGGTTTGTCTTCTGCATCTTACTGTTCTGTCCCAGTTCCACCTCTGCCTGTGCCTTTTCTTGTACTGTGCTTCTCCTTCCCTGTGCTTGGCCGTAGCTCACCTGCCAGTTCAGATCAAGTGATCCTCTTTTGCTGGCTGGGTTATAAGTTCCCAAAGGGCACAGTTATGGCACACCTTTCTCAAGCCTCACAGGGTGCTAAGTAAGTACTTGCTGCCTGACTGATGGTCCTGGGGTTGACTAAGTTGGGGGCCAGGCACGTCTCCTCACCACCATCCCTGCTTGGTGGATGGAGGAGTGGGGTCTGTCGTCCAGGACCACCATGCACAGCCTGGCTGCCATTTTGCAAGCCCAGCCCAGCTCTGGTTTAACATCCATGTTTAGGCTGCCTCTTCTCATCTACCGCCTTTCTGTTTTCAGGGTTGTCTGCTCCAGTTCCCAGAGGGAGGAAGGGGAAGAAGACGAAGAACCAGCTGCTGCTCCCAGAGCTAAAGAATGCAGACTGGCTGGCCACCTGCAACCCCGAGGTGGTCTTGCATGACGATGGCTACAAGAAACACCTGAAACAACACTGCAACAAGTGAGCGTGCCCCCTGCCCATCCGCCGGTGGCAGTTCCACTCACTGTCCAGATTCCTGGGGCCCCTGCAGGACCACTGGATGCTCCTGTACTGTCCTGCAGGGTCTGGAAAAGCAAGATATGTGGTCTTAGCTGGGTGGTGGTTCATTCACATTACAGCCTTTGTAACTCCTTTAACAATATCTCTTCTCCCCCAGAACCTAACCTTTCTACCAATGCCATTTGTACCCTGAGGGTTTTTCTGACCTGACTTGCAGGATATAGTTAAGACACTGTGCTGATTTCACTCTTTTCTCTCCTTTTCCTTCCCCTCCCTCTGCCCCTGAGGTCACATTAGCAAGAGCACAAGACTGGCCTCAGTGGCCAGTACTCTCAGCCTCCCCATGCCAAGTTGCTTCCTCTTCTCATTTGTGGCTGCCATTCATGGCCTCCAGGTATTTAAAGGACCTGCCTTTGAGAGAATATCCTTATATCCCTAGGCTGACAGCTCAGGTAAGGCAGGGAGAGACAGGGAAAAGTGATAGAAAATGAAACTGTTATTGTGAAGTTTAGTTTTGGGGAGTTAGAGTGCTCATCCACAAGACCATGAGAAGCTTGCACGTGGATATTTGCATCACTATACCAATGCCATTGTATAGATACACTATACAGTGTATCTATTAGAATTAAAAAGACCCTTTGGAAACCATCTAATTCAGCTTGCTAGGTCAGGCAAGAGTTGTATCCCTGGCTTTCCTGGTAGGCAGCAAGAAGGCCTCTGCTTGCAAATCCTCTGTTTATAAAGAATTTCTTACCTTATAAATTAGATTGTTTTTTTGGTAGGTTTTTCCTCTCTCCATGTAACATCGACATAATGGTTCTATCCTGTTGGGTTGTGTTTTTGTTTGTTTTTTCTTTAACAGATGAAGTCTCATCCTTCCAAATATTTGAAGATAGATCTCATGCCCAATACTGTTGTAAAAACTGCAGTACACCTAAATACAAGCTCTTTGGGGACAGTAGATCTCAATCTGAGACTTAAGGGTCTCGTACTGTTGATAGTAGAGCCTGACTAGGGCAGGACCCACTAGCATGTTCAGTGTGACTGAATCAGAGTCACTGTGTGGGAGACAGAAAGAGGAGGCTAGCTAGGCATGAGGACTCCTTGATGGAAGACCTCGTGTGACAGACTGTTGAGGACTCTATTGTAAATAGTACACAACCATATTTCTTGCACAAGTGATATTTAGGGAGAAAAATTAATCTGGCAATGAGTTCACAAGATGAAGTAGGTAAACCTAGAGCTGAATGGCCAACTGGGAGAGTTAAGTCATAATGTAAGTATTGGTTGTGAAGACCTAGATTAGGGCGCTGACTGGAATTGGGAAGAAAGGGTCAAATTTGAGAGGCATGACTAAGGAAGAATTCATAACATGATAAAAAAAAGTACAAAAAAATAGCTAACTTAATGCTTATAAGCCTTATAGGTTTAGAGACTGGAAATGCTTGTAGCCATGACAATCAGAATTGTTATATTCAGTAATAGATAAGAGAAAAATGAAAAACTTGGGTTTTGCCTTGTTAAGTTACAACAGCATTTGGCTGTCCCATTCACAGCTGCAGATGTGGGCCTGGAACGCTGAAAATAGGCTGAGCTGGAGAGGTTGACATATAACTTCCATCTGCACCTGCAGAGATGGTCACAGATGGTGACCGGAACCATCTTTGACCTTTGAGGAATGCTGTAACATTTCTAACCATCGCCTCCTCCCCCACCCCCAACACCTTTCCTGAGTGCGTGCCTTACCCTAGGACCAAAGAATAATGCAGTAAAGCACTTCTCTGAGTTAAGGTGCCTACTGTTTATTATTTTCTTTGGCATAAGTTAAACTGTGGCTGCTAGATTGTGGGCTCTCTTAGCAAATTTACTGCCACCCCACTATCAGATAAGGGTTAAGACAGGCTCTGGGGTGAGGACTCAGATTTAAATCCTGGCCCCATTGCAAGTGAATTCCTTAACCTCTATGTGCCTTCTTTCCTTCACCTAGAAAACGAGGATGATAATAGTTCTTACTACTTAGCATGGGTACGAGGATTAAGTGAGCTAATACATACTGGTACATAGTAAATACTCAGAGAATTGCTTGTTATTCATATATAGAATTTAGGGACGTGAAATTGTCATCTAAAGAACTTAAAAAAATTAAAAAGCAGCTGCTTCAGATCTAAGCTATAAGAAGTCAGGACGGTGATTATCTGTTCGAGGGGGATGGTGACTGGACAGGGCACCAGGGAGTCTTCTGGGGAAATGAGCTGCTTCCTAATCTGGATACTGCATGCACATGTGTCTTCATTTTATGGAAGTTCATCAAGCTTTACATTTATGCAGAACGCACTTACTGGAAGTATATTTTATAACAAAATGTTTAAAAAAAAGAAAGATGTAAGGAAAAGCAAAACTGCCATCCAAAATATTAATGGGTTTTGTTTGGCTAAACTCAGGGTGTTACAGACCCACTCCAGCTCTCCCTCCCTTAGAGATCAGATGCCAGCTGGGACTATCATCTCACTCGGAGGGAGGTGGCTCTCCAGGCAGAGTTGTCCATCTGTCCTCTGAATTGATTTGCTTCTCATACTCTTATCTTTAAATTCTCTTCTCTCTGGCTATAGATACCACCAAATATTAACACCTTGGCTTCTCTGTCTTAAATCTTCAAGAAAGCCTCACTCTGACTGAACTAGATCTAAGCAGGCAAGAATTCCGTTTGTTTGTAAGATATCCTCATTCTGGTTCTTACTAAAGGATCCATCAACGATGGCTATAAATTCTTAGAGTTCTTATTCTCTGAGCTTTAAAAAAAAAAACAAAAAACTCAAAATCGAGTCAATTGACAGCTAAGGTAAGGAATGGTGTACCAGAAAAATAAGGGTTCTTTCCAGCCTAAAAGTTCTAACTTTGTGTGTTGCCACCTACAGCTCGAGCCCGCAGTGGCACTTTTTACCTGCATCTAAAAAAGTAGGCTTTTATAGAGGCCTCGACTCTTCATTATCGACATCTTTTGAATGGGTAATACATACATGTGTTAAAAAATTTTTGTCAAAAATAAAGTTTCTTCCCACCTCCAATTCCCCTATTTCCCTCTCCAGAGGCAACCACTGTTAACCTGACTCTTCAGAGATGCTCTGTGCATGGACCAGCATGGGAGAATCTATGGAATTTTGCCTTTATCTCCTTCCCAAAAGTGATACATATGTACATACTTCATGGTTTACTATTTGTGTTTTCTTTCTCTTTTTTTTTTTTTTGAACAACTTATGTGATTGGTTTCTAAGAAGTAAAAAAAACTATAAGTATATGTAATCAGGCTTTTACTTTTAATAGCCAGCCTTTTTACTCCTTCCTGGTATTGAGCAAGTTACAAGCGCTCTTCTAAACCACCTTGCAGCGTGGACGTGAATATGAAACGTCTCCGTAAATGCTTTCCCTGAGCCTACCCTTACTTCAACCCTGTTTTTGCATCATTGAGCTTTCTCCTACCTCGACCCCCTCTGTCATCCTTTGTGCTCTGTTCTTTCTTGGTTGGTGTCATTTCACAATTAGATTGCTGTGGACTCCTCAAGAACAGGGTTAAGCCGTTTACTTTTGTTATGTACCTCACAGCACCCAGCATGGTGCAGGGCACACAGTAGTTGCTCAACAGATACTTCCTTCAGACACGTTCGTGCATCCCCATGGGGCCTGAGTGTGGGCCATGCAGAATCACAGGAGTCGAGCAGCTTAGGAGAAAAGACATGGCTACCCTCCAGCAGTATTGCCATGGGAAGGACTTGAAATATTCCTTTAACTATGTGCAAGTGGAACTGAAGGCAATATCATTGAATGTGACTTACTACTCTTCAGTAAACTAGTAAACTGGTAACCAGCCTCTTATAGGGCAGCTCTGCCTCAGAGGTCATGTGGCTACCAGAAGGGGCGAGTACCAGCAGGAAAACTGTTTCTGTCGCCCCCACATGGCTCACAGGGTGACCTACCAGATGGCCGATGGTACAGTTTCTTGTGTAAAATGGGGATGATTACAGTAACGTCTGTCATTGGTACCTGGAGTTTTATTTTTCTAGTACTTTCTCATAAGTTACTTCATATCACCAGCGACATGGGAATGCCCAGAATTCCTCTGTGTCAGCTGGGGCACGGCAGTTCACAGGCAGCTCCTGGGTTCTGATGTGTTGCATTAATGTGCTCACCTCTCACAGGGTACTTCTACGAGTCCGGATGCTCTACTACCTGAAAGCTGAGATTCTGGGAGAAGCAGCTGATAAAGCATTTGAAGGAACTCCCGCCAGGTAAAAAAAAAAAAAAAAAATCAACCTTAGCTCTCAGTGTTAAAGAGTTGCCATAACATGCCTGCTCCTGGGGGTGGACACGCCTGCCTGTCATCCAGAAGGCCCCTGGGTCTCCAGAAGGTTTTGCCATCCCACCCATCAGTTACCTAGAGCAGGTAGGCAGGGTAAGTACCGTTTGTCAGGTCATCTACAAGGAAGTAAAGGAGAAAGCACAGCTTTTAGTGAGGTTTTAAGTTAGTTTTTTGTCCTGATAGTGTTATAAAATCACTTTTAAAACAGTCATTTCTCTACCGTAACTGAACACTGTAGAATGAGTATAGATTAATACACTTGATCCAGTAGGTATACGTGAGAAGTTTTACTCAGAATCTCGTTCTTCTGCATTTGTTGGTTCTCCTTTGTTTTTTTAGTCCTCTGACCTGTGACCTGTTTGATTTGTTGAACCTCAGTTTTGTAAATTACTGTTTCTGAATCTGTAGAGTCCTGTGGGACTCTCCCATGGTTTCAGGGAATGGATTAGCAAGCTCCTAGCTGCCACTTGATAAAGCTGTCAGATAGTCATAATTTATGACTGGGGTTACCAGGCAGCCTCCTTCACCTGTCCCAGATCTATGGCTTGCTGCAGCCCTGTACAGTGCCTGTTATTCCCAGAGGACACCAGAAGTGTTGAGGTTGGAACTTTGCTATGAGATTACCTGGGGCCATGGTTTCTTTCTCTTTCTTCCCACTGAGCAGTGCCGATGGCTTCAGTGGTCATAGGAGTACTAAAAAAGGAGAGAGACAGTTCTGTTCATGGGGCAGTTTGTAATCAGGAGCAATCATCATCCCAGAAAAGCCATCAGTCCATGGCACCATGCAAGCAGCACAGTTGGCCCTGCCTTTGGAGCCGGGTAGGGAGCACTGCCTGGAAAGGTGGGAGCCAGGGAGCATCATCCCCACAGAGGGAGCTGGGCCCGGCAAGGGGCAAGTCAGCCCTTTGTCACAGTAAGAAGAGCCTGGTGGAAGAAGCAGCTCCAGATGCTGCAGAGGAGCCATCCCAGGCAGCTGGGATGGGGAGGGAAGAGCCGTACAGGCAGGCATGCTCCCTCAGACCCCAAAGCCTTCAGAGAGTAAGGACTGTGCTCAGACAAATGAAAACAGTGAGCTGAGGGTCCATGTGCAGTCTAAGATCATGGACAGAAACTCAGAGACGGGCCGATGGTGCAGGCCTGCTGATCCCTGCGTGTCTGCCCACCAGGGCACATTATAGTCATCGCTTTGGCCAGGAGCAATGCAGCTTGTGATCACTTTTGACCAACAGACCATTAACAGACCACTGCCAGGAGGTGCCACATTTTATGGTACTAATCCTCGGAAAGGGTCTCTTTGAATCCCTGCGTGAACCAACACAGACTGTTCTTAAATAATGCTTGTGATCTCTATAAGCTGAACCAAGATGATTTGGACACTTAAATCTTCAGCATTTGATCATGTGTGAATTCAACCATCAGAAGGTTGTTCTACCATCAGATGAATAATATGTTGCTGTGGTTCTCAACTGAAGGGCCCCTCAGAACTACCTTATACACATAGGTCTCAAGGCCCCGCCCCAGACCAGCTGACAATGATTCTCCAGTAGGTGCGTCAAGATTCTGTGTCAGTCACAGGTGGAACCTGGAAATCGAGTACATATGCAGAAATAGTTCACTGGATGAGCCTGATGAAGAGCCCTGGTTAAGAAACCTTGACCCACAGCCTTCTGCATCCTTGTGGCTTCAGTGTCTGAGCCTGCAACTTGGGATGTGGCTTAACCAGTGTTCGGCCGGCCAGTAGCTCTTGTGTTGTTTTCTGTCTGTGTTGAAGGAATTATGAGTCCATGCCCTTCCTTCCACAGGGAGCTGGAAGTGCCTCTGCCTGACATCGACTACGTGGAGATCCCAGTGGATTGGTGGGATGCCGAGGCCGATAAGTCCCTTCTGATTGGCGTATTCAAACATGGTGTGTATTTCAGTGAATGTTCCCCTTTCCTGAAAACTCCATAGTACTATCACGTGTCTCCTAGAAAGCAGAGCCTCACTCCTGACCTCTTAATTTCAGCCAGTTGGATGTGTGGGTCATGAAATATGGTGAATGTTAGTATCAGCAAGGAACTTCAGGAGGGGGGCTGTGGCCAGAAAGAGCTTGTTCAGTGTGTGTCTTTCTCACACTAGCCTGTGTCTGCACTCTTCAGGCCTGGGACTGCCTCACTCCCATTCACTCCTGTCGTCCCAATGTCTGGCCTAGTGTGTGGCACGTGGTGGGCACCTAGTGTTTCTTGAGTGAAGGAATAAAACGGGAAAATGTTAGGTAGGTTTTAGCATATGATATTTATGCAGAATTCTAAGGTCATTCTAGATCATCTATTTTTAGTGTATATCTTTTGCCCTACTGGGTATAAAAATTTTAGAATTTTTTTTTTTAATGTAGTAACCAAGAGACTAAATGGGACTGAGAGGTTTTTGAGTAGCTTGGAAAAACTGAAAGTGTCCCCTTTCTTCATTTCTGGCACTGTTCAGAGCTCCTGCCCTTATTTCATCCAGTGCTTAAAATGAATGATGAAAGTGCCAGATGACAATCGCTGTAATGTGCCTGGTACACACCTTCCCTGCAAGGTGAATTAACAGATTTAAAACTGGAGAGCAGGGTTTAAAGTGGGACTAGTTAGTTATGCTTGGCCTTTGCTGTCAGCTCTGTCGCTTAGTAAACATTTGACCTTGGGCAGGTCATTAACTTCTGATCTGTTTCCTCACCTGTACAGTGGGAAAACTATCAAAACCGCCTCTGGAGGGTGGTTTGAAGATTGAGACAATGTGTATAGACTCCCTAGAACAGTACTTGGTACATAAAAGATTGAGACAATGTGTATAGACTCCCTAGAACAGTACTTGGTACATAATAGATGCTTGGTGCCCTTCCAGGGTTGCTTGTTACTCTGCCTCTGGAAGGTGAACTTTCTAACAAACATCCTATGAGTAGAATTCTTCCACATTTACAGGCCAACGTCACATTTCCTTCAGATCTGGAGGTTTCACATTCGTAGATTCAACCAAATGTGGATTAAAAATATTCTTAAAAAAAAAAAAAAGTCCCATAAAGCTCCAAAAAGCAACACTTGAATTTGCCACACACCAAGCATCCATGCAAACAAAAGTGATGTGTAGGCATACCCTGCTGTAGCCTATATGCAAATATAGGTTGTATGTAAATACCATGCCATTTTACGTAAGGGGCTTGAGCATCTGTGGATTTTGTTATCCTCAGGGGCATCCTAGAACCAATCCTCCGTGGATACTGAGAGCCAACTACATATTGTAATGAGGCACATCCCCTCAAAACTTGGATTCTGGTGTTACAGCTTCGGGAGGTCCAGTGCTGCTGAGAGCCCTTTATCAAATCA
Source organism: Pteropus medius (assembly GCF_902729225.1). Classification (NCBI taxonomy): domain Eukaryota; kingdom Metazoa; phylum Chordata; class Mammalia; order Chiroptera; family Pteropodidae; genus Pteropus; species Pteropus medius. The sequence goes on along the minus strand of NW_024342471.1, from coordinate 13,296,464 downwards.
CTGTAGTTAAACTAGAGCAATGCTCTCCGTAGAACTGCCTGTGATTGTGGAAATGTCCTATTTCTTCACTATCTCCATGGAAGCCACTAGCCACATGTGGCTCCTCTGTTGGACAGTACAGGGCTAGAACTCAGCTCTGAAGTGGGAAGAAGAAGCATGTGACCTCCCCGTTAACACAAGGAGCCACAGTGCAACCGAAACTTGGTTTGCTCTAATTTTGGAAAGAACCCAGAAGTAGACAGGCTGCTGGAGGCAGCCACATTCCAGAGCATCTGAACTTGGTGTACGCAGGAAAGTCCATTGACCCCGTGTCTCATTTCAGTGGTGGCCTTAGGGCATGTTGCCAAATCCCTGATGGAGACAGTGTGGCGTCAAAAGAGGACACAACCCGGTGTCCCAGCAGTACGGCAGACAGAATTTATATGCTTCCTCTCCCTCCCCATCCCAGCACACACACCACAGATTGAACAGTATGCAGACAGAATTATGTGCTTTCCTCCTCCCTCCCCTATACACCAGGACACACACAGAAATGCAGACAGAAATTTATATGCTTCCCTCTCCCCCCCCATCCCAACACACACACCACAGACATAGTAATGCAGACAGACAGAATTTATATGCTTCCTCTCCCTCCCCCATCCCAACACACACACCACAGACATACAGAAAGCCTAGATGAGTTGTGACAAAAGTGTTAAACTGCCTAGCTGAATTCAAAAGAAAGGAAGGAAGTCCCCCAATGAAGAGGTCACGTAAAGCCAGGGCTGAAGGCTCAGGGGTTGATAGGACAGCAGGCCAGAGGGACTGGGTTTTTAATACCCACACAGAAACGAGAAACAAGCCCCCAGGAAAGGAGGTCAAAAAAGACTCTCTGACCAACCCAGGGAAGCAGACCTGGAAAAACATATTTCTGAGAGAGAAAGAAATGGAGACATGAAAGAGAAGATGCGCTAGAGGACAGAGTGAAGTTGACATCCAAGTGATAAAACAAGATATGCCTGGCAAATACAACCAGAACAGAGCAAAAACCTCGTGTGGCAACATCACTATCATACAAAAAGTCTTTAAGGAAGGAAACGAAATTTGGGATTAAAAAGGGGCATTACACAGTGATGATAGGTACAATTCAGCAGGAAGGTAGGGCCAGCAGTATAGCCTCAGAATGTGTGAAAGAGGACAGGACTCTGAGACGCAGGACCCGTTCTCTCCTAGGAAAGACAGGTTAATATTGGCACCATACCTACTAGTTTTGTAATCCCTGATTATGAAGTAGGGTAGTGAGGTTAATCAATTCATCTCTCTTAGTCTCATATTAGAAATGGTGAAGGATCAACCAGATGAGGTCCAAGGCCACTTCTAAATCTAAACTCTTCTTCACGAAGCAGTTTTTGGGGGGTATAAGTTAATTCCTAAGTGTTTCCCGAGCACACCTATGAGACCTTAAGATGATGCAACACCCATTCCATTCAGATTCTCCCAGACCGCTGGTTGAGGTGAACTCGGTATTTAAATTCAGGGCTTAGTGACAGGTGCCAGGAAGGTGAGGTATGCAGTGCGTGCAGCACCTCGTGGTATGTGACGAATTTAGCAGACGCACTGAAAGATGTGGAAAACCCAGTGCTAGGGGACTGATCCTGAGCCTCACGTGCATACTGGCTCACCCTTGGGTGGGATCAGACGCATTTAGTTAGACAGCAACATTGAGTCACCTGAAGCTGTGTTGGACAGATGCCCGTCGTTGGCTTCACGGGCCCATCCTCCTTGATTTTTCCAGAGTCCAAATCAGGTCTAGGTGTTGCCCATCAGGCATTCCGTGAGCATAGGCCTAGACCTGTCCTCACTTGGGTGACACACCCGACCACCCCTATGTAACTTAGCTCTCACCACAGTATAACCAAGCCCACACAGTGTGTCTCACCATGTCACAGTCAGACTCCCGGATACCTAGCAGCTGGTGGAGATGTGGCATTTTCTGAAAGCCAGGATGTCTGCTGTCCGCTTTTAAGAATCTCCATCAGGAAGCCCGCTGCTTCAGCTCCGTGCCTTGGAGGCATAGGTGTCAGGCTGCAACGCTGCAGCCATTTTCTTTGTCAAGAAACACACAGCTGTTTACTATCTGAGGCTTGTGGATCTTTAGTCCTCCCCGCCACCCCCAGACGTAGCTTGCTGCAGTCCTGCTCAGATTAGCAGAGTATAGTCATGGTTCCAGGCTGACCCCTGGGGAAGAATCAGCCGAGTCTTTGGCTGCTTTGGCAGCAAGGAGGGCCCTGCAGCAGGCCTGTTCTGAGTGACCCTCTTGACAGCTCTCAGTTACGTTAAGTGACTTCTGCCCCTCCAGGGAAGCCTGGGTTTTTGAAATTTTCATCACGTTAGAGTTTAGTATTTCTGTTCATATTCTTAGAGAGGGGCTGTTTTAGACTGTGGTAAGAGGCAAACAGCCTACGCCTCCTCGAAGGCTTGTCGTTTTACTGCTGCTTTGCATTGCCGTTGCAGCTCCTGCTGCTCTCTTCAGGGCAGTTCTTGGGGTTTTCTAGGAAACTAAGTCACGCTTCTTCACCTCCCGCTTCCTAGAGATTGAGAAATAGAAATGCAGGATCCGTCTAGACGGCAGGCCCACACGTGACGAGAAGAAGTCTGCAGAGTAGAAACTTACCCAGGTAGGCCTAGCCTGAAAGAACCTGGCCTGCCCCGGGCCCTGTCAGACACAGAGTTCATAAAGGCAGGGCACTCACGGGCCTTTAGCCTCCTTCAGTGATAAAGGGTCTGTGGAGGAAGCTTTCAGCTTCTCGCCGTCAGGTAAAGCACCCCTCCTTTCGTGGGAGGAGCAGGTGGGGAGAGTGGCAGGGGTTTCCTCGAGCCGGTGGGCGTGTCAAGGGCATTTCCATTTTGATAGCAGCCGAGGTGGAACATGGGAAGAGGGTGAGAATAGTTCTTCCTACAGCGATGATTGGAAGAGAATCTGGGCAGAACCAACTCATCCAGTAAATCATTCGTCAAGTGTGTTTGTCAGACCCTGTGGCAGGTACTGAATATATAATGATAAGTAAAATCTCACACAGATTCTTAGGAGCCCACAATCTCATGAGAGGGAGACTTACACTAACCAGATAATCATCCTAAGGAATAAGTGACAACATAAGGCACCCCAGTTTCTCCTGCAATATGCCTCATGCAGGCAGCAGCTGTCATTGAGGTGGAAGGGTCATTTTGGATTAAGTGGTAAAGTACCCACAGCTGCTCAGAGAAAAAGTACGAGGTGCTGCCTACCCTACTAGGTGAAGGTCAGAACTGCATCAACGGTGATATGAGATAAAAACCAGTGTGGAAATATCCAACAAAATGAAATCAAGTCTGTTATTAGTGCCCAAACTGGTTCTTGTGTTAGGTGCAGCATTTTCCATCACCTGTAATGGGGTCTCTCATACTCCCGAGCTAGAAATCGACTTTGCTAGGAGCAACATGGAAAGGGTTGTTCGGGGGTTTTTTGTTTGTTTGTTTTGGGGGGTTTTTTGATGGTCATGAAGGCATTTTCTCCAAGGTAGCTGGATAAAATAGATTTGAATCTCGTACATGACCAAATCCTGTCTTGTTATAAGATTACATTAGATTCAGTAAAATAATTACCAGTTTTCATGCATGGGCTTTATCAAAGTATAAGTGATATATTTTTTATTGTTTTGCCTCCCGTTTGAGGTCTTTCCTCAAAATGCTCCATCTGTTTTTGACTTTGGTGATGTGATGAGGGGCAGTTTCAAAGCCCTGGCCAGTGGATTTGGGATTTTGTACTGAGTTTGAAGACAGAGGCAACAGATCCGTCTTAACCCAATTAGTCTTCTCTATATTTCATCCTTTGCATTTATCACTTTGTTCAACTCCCTTTTCTAACACACAAGATAAAATTGAACTCTAAGAAGAGGCCCATTCAGAAGGTAACCAGGTGTCCAGAGTTGAGGACCGAGGGGACCAACTTGCCTGATTCCCTTAGCTGTCCCAAAGAAGCAAGCGCATGAGAATTGTATGTGTACCTGTGTCTCAGACACAGAACATTGATAGAAGCTTTCATTTTTGGTCAAGTGCTACTCGAAGGTAGTTTAACTTAAAGATCTTTCCCTGGTAGGAAATCTTAAGGGATCCAATTAACCTTTAAGTAAGTGTGTTTTGTGAGTTCTGACGATAACTTTGACATTTCTCATTACTCTCAATCAGGGTACGAGCGGTACAATGCCATGCGAGCAGACCCAGCCCTTTGCTTCCTGGAGAAAGTCGGGATGCCAGACGAGAAGTCCCTTTCTGCAGAACAGGGTGTTACGGATGGGACTGCAGACATTCCCGAAAGGTGAGAAGCTGCATAAGCCAACTGTGATGTGACGAGTCATGCCGCGGATCTGTGACCCCTTCCACACATGTCCAGCACACTCACAGCTTCTTCTCACAGTCTGGCGTCTCCCTTTAATTGTGCCGTGCTGGAACGGTCTTCCAGAGTTGCTTTGTTTACATCCTGTGACACCTCAGACCTTTCCTTTGACCTCTAAGCACTTGGAACCAAATACTAATTCCTGTTCTTCATGGGTTCTCCAAGCTGCTCATCCCCTTCATCTCTTCTCTGGTCAGAGGGTTCTTGAGGAAGAACTCAGACCTCTCATACCTGGCAGAAAGCTGAGAAGGTACAGCAGGTACAGGCTTCCCGACTTTGGAATTCCAGTTTCTCAGATGGAATTCCAGCATTATTTAAGGATCGCGGGTCCGTGAGTAAGGTGGATGTAGGAGCCACTGCTGGACAGCCATGGCATTTAGGCCTTGTCCCTGGGTTTTATGCCAAAAAAAAAAAAATGGAAGCATCCTCTTTGGCTGAATTTTATTTTCTCTTTCATAACTTCCAAATGTGTGAATTCATAGGAAAGCTAAATAAACAGCCAAAAACTGGTTCTCCAAAATAAATAGATAGATGACAGATAGAGACAGACAGACAGATGGAAAACATAACATGTATCTCTTAGCTTGTGTTCGATAAGCTTTTGACCTGATCTCCCCAAAAGTAGTAGATACTGCCTTGCATTGCCGAGGGCTGTGGCCAGGCCTGGATGTGAGGGCGTGGCACTGCCAGGAGCTCCTGACCACCTGCTAAGGCTGAGAAGGGAGTGAAATGTACTTTCCATCTGTCCTTAACCCCTGATGAACACTTTAGCTACCATAACATTCTCTGCCCCGAAGGTGTTTCCTATGAGCCCATAATACTCATTCAGAGAGATGTGAACAAATGCCCAAGTGACTAGTGTCACTACTGTTAGATTCACTGGGTCAAGGAAAACATTACCTGGGTGAGGTACCTGAAAATAGTATAGAGTTTATTTTTGTGGGGTGGCTTTTCTTTCAGTAAGATGAGAAGTTCTCCTTCCTCCAGGATCTGAGAAGCAAAGATAATATTTGAGACGGGAATGTTTCAGAGTCACTTTTAAAAGGAGTCATGAAAAACAGATGGACATCAGCAATAGTTAATCTCACAAGAGAGAAGACACTAGGCAGCTAACCTAGAGGCAAGTGATTGATGGGAAAGAGGGCAAATGTCCTTTTCTCTTGGCAATTTCAGCAGAGCTCCCTGTCAAAGAAGTGACTGCTGCCAAGTGTGACTGTTTGAAGAGTCATTTGATTCTTCACACACAGTCACACTTGGCAGCAGTCACTTCCTTGGGGTCAGCACGCTTGGTGTGCACAGCCGTCAGTCTCTGGAGTCTTTTATCAGAGCCACATATTCAGATAGCTCTCGATGTGTAAGAATTAGCATTTGTTGAATAGCTGGCCTCTCCACTGAGTAGATGCTGAAGTCTCATTTCAGTGAAGGACCTTGCCCATAGAAGTTACGACACTGGAAAAAACAAAATTTTGAGTCCTGTAGGGAAAGGATCTACTAATATTCTCTTTGCTTTGCAATTTAGGGGGTTTTCTTACGATCATCCTGGTTGTCACATGGCTGCTGGGTGGTGTGTGATGCTTTTTTACTTTTTACTTTTATTTAGAGGCAACACAGATAAAGAAGACAATACTGAAGACAAAGTAGATGGCCTCCAGAAAGCAATGGTGAGTCATTAATGCGCTGCACTGGTCATCTTTAATACGGAGAGAGAAATCCATCTTAGTACTGGTCTTGGGGAACTTGATCGCATTGCTGCAATTGCATTGCATTTTCCCCGACGTTTTGTTAGAAAAATTGTCAACAGACAGACAGTGTTGCACTTTTATTCTAATGAAAACTTTTGATTTTGAGATAACTATAGATTTTAGGTACATTTGTACAGAGAGATCCTGTGTACCTTTTATCCAGTTTCCCACCATGCGAACATCTTGTAAAAGTACAGTATCTCAGCCAGGATGCCGGCATTGACAGAGCCCAGGTGCGGGACATCTCCGTGACCACAGAAATCCGTCCTGTTGCCCTTTCACAGCCACCTCCCCTTCCCTTCTGTCTTCACCTCCTTTTTAATCCCGCTAACCTGTTCTTCATTTCTATTATTTTGTCATTTCTAAGAATATCATACAAATGGAGTCATACAATGTATAACCTTTGGGAACTGGCTTTTGTCACTCAGCGTAATTCCCTGTGAGCTGGTCCAGATTGCTCTCTGTAGCAGTAAGTCATCCCTTTTTATTGCCGAGTAGTAGCCCATGGCGGGGATGCACCAGTTTGTTTCATCATTCATCCACTGAAGGACATCCAGATTGTTTCCAGTTTTTGACAATGACGGACACCTCTGCAGACATTTGCATACAGATTTTGTGTGAACATACATTTCCATTTCTCTGGGATAAATGTCCAGGAGTATAATTGCTGAGTCATGTGTTAGTTACGTGTTTAGTTTTTTTAAGAAACTGCCAAACTGTTTCCCAGAGTGGCTGTACCATTTTACATTCCCACCAGCGATGCATGAGCGATCTGCTTTCTCCTCCTCCTCACCAGCTTTGGTGGTGTCACTCTTTTTTAATCAAGCCACTCTGATAGGTGTGTAGTGATATTTCATGGTTTTAATTTGCATTCCCCTAATGGCTAATGATGTTTTAGTATCTTTTTATATGCTTAACTGCCATGTATATAACTCTTCAGTGAAGCAAAAATTGTTTATATCGCTGAAGTTAACTTATGAATTTTTCCTTATGAATTTTTTCCTTTTAACTTATGAATTTTATGGATCATGTTTTTGGTGTCAGATCTCAGAACTCTGCCTACCTGTAGATCCTGGATATTTTCTTCTGTTTTTTCCTAAAAGTTTTTTACTTTTATGTTTATGTCTGTAATCCATTTTAAGTTAATTTTCATATAATGGAGAGAATTAGATTGAGGTTCATTTTCTTACCTGTTGATGTCCAATTGCTCTGGAACCATTTGTTTAAAAAAAAACACAAAACCTATTTCCATTGAACTGCATTTGCACCTTTATCAGAAAATCGGTTGAGCATATTTGTGTGACTCTGTTTCTGGGTTCTCGTTCTGTTCCATCGATCTATTTGTATATTCCTCTGCCAATAGCATATGTATTGATTACTGTAACTGTATAGTAAGTTTTAAAATTGAGTAAACTGATTACTCTCATATTTCTTTTTAAAAATTGTTTTAGCTTGTCGTATTTCTTTGCCTTTCCTTATAAATTTTAGAATAATCTTATCTATATCTACAAAAATTCTTGCTGGGATTTTGACAGGAATTATATTAAACCCATATGTCACTTTGAGGGGAATTGACATCTTTACTATATTGATTTTTTGTTATATTGAAGCTTGCTATCTCCATTTATTTTGATCTTTGATTTCTTTGCATCACTGTTTTGTAGTTTTTCAGCAAACAGGTCCTGTGTATGTTTGTAGATTTACATCTAAATATTTCATTTTCTTTGGAGTGATTACAGATGATGTTATATATATTATTTTGTATCCTACAACCTTGCTGAACTCAGTTATGACTTAGTTCGTTCTAGGAGGTTTTTGTGCATTTCTTGAGTTTTTCTACATCAACAAATGTCATCTGCAAATAGGGATAGTTTTTTCTTTCTTTTCTGATCTAAATGCCATGTATGTCCTCTCCTTGCTTAATTGCACAGTCTAAAACTTTCAGCATTGTGTTGAATAAGAGTGATGAGAGCAGACATCCTTGCCTTGTTCTTGATATTAGCTGAAAGGCATTCAGTTTTTTCATTAATTATAATGTTAGCTCTTGGTTTTTTGTAGGTGCTCTTAATTGAAGATGAGGATATTCCCCTGTACTCCTAGTTTTTTGAGAATTTTTATCAGGAACACATGTCAAATGCATTTTTGTACCTGTTAATGTGATCATGTGATTGTTTTTCTTAACCTATTAATTTTGTAGATTTCATTGATTGATTTTCAAATATTGAACCAGCCTTACATACCTGGGTAAACTGGGATAAACTTCAGTTTGTCATGGTGTATAACTCTTATTGTTCAATTCTACTTAAGGATTTTTTTTATCTGTATTCATGAGGAATATAGGTCTGTAGTTGTCTTTTGGTTCTGTCTTTTTCTGGTTTTGATACTTGGGTAATGTTAGCTTCATAAAATGAATTGGATGTTCTTTTTTCTCATATTTTCTGACAGAGATTGTCTAGACTTGATATTAATTCTTTAAATGTTTAGTAAAATTCTCCAGTGAAGCCATTTGGACCTGGAGATTCCCTTTTTGAGGAATTTTTAAATTATGAATCCAGTTGTCTATTTTATATTGGATAAGTTGTGGTAGTTTGTATTTTTCAAGACATTTGTCTGTTTCATCTGAGTTGTCAAATGTATGTGTGTTGAGTTGTTCGTTAATAATAGTCTCATCCTTTTGATGTCTGCAGAATTTGTCGTGAAATTCCGTTTGATTCATGCTTTGGTAATTTCTGTCTTTTTTCTTCTATTCATCTTGCTAGAGATTTGTCTGCTTTATCTTTTTAAGGAATCAGCTCTTTGTTTCACTGATTTTCTCTACTGTTTTTCTATTTTAAATGTCATTGATTTCTGTTCATTAGTATCCTCTTCTGCTTGCTTTGGTTTTATTTTCCTCTTCTTTTTCTAGATTTTTGGGGTGGGAGCTTAAATGACCAATTTGGAACTTTCCTTCTTGTTTGATGTAGGCATTAAATTTCCCTCTAATCATTGTTTCAGTTATGTCCCACAAATTTTGCTATGTATATGTGCTGTTGTTGGGTGAGTGTTGTATAAATGTCACTTGGATTCTCTCGGTTGATAACATTGTTGAGTTCTTCTGTATCCTTGCTGATTTTCTGTCTAGTTTCATCAGTTTTTGAGTGAGGGGTATTGAACTCTCCAACTGTAATTATTTGTCTGTTTCTCCTTTCAATTCTAGCAATTTTTGCTTCACATATTTTGTAGCTCTGTTGTTTAGTATATATACATTTAGAATTGTGTCTTCCAGGTGGATTGACTCTGTTGTCATTCTGTAATGTCCCTCTCTATCTTTGGTAGTTTTCTTTGCTTCCAAGTATACTTTATCTGATGTTATTATAGCTACCCCTAGTTTCCTTTGATTAATGTTTGCATGATATAACTTTTTCTTTCCTTTTACTTTCATCTTGCCTTTATTATTGTATTTGAAATGAGTTTTATATAAACAGCATATAGTTGGATCATATTTTTTAATGCACTACAATCTCTGTCTTCTAGTTGGTGTATTAGATCATTTACATTTAATGTAATTATCGATACATAAAGGCTTAAGTCTGACATTTTACTGTTTTCTGTGCTTTTTGATTCTGTTTTCTTTCCTGCCTTCCTCTGAGTTCCTTGAATATTTTTTATTCTCTGTTAATTTATATTGTAGCTTTTTAGTGGTTATTCTAGATGTATCATTATGTATATGTATGATATATCTCAGTCCACTGATATCATCATTTTACTAGTTCAAGTAAAGTGTAGAAACCAAACTTCTTTGTTCGTCCCTTTACCCTTCCCCATATATAATTGTGTTAAGTATTTTTTCTACATACTTTAGGACCATATTAGACAAGTTATAATTTTTGCTATGACTGTTAAATATAATTTAGAAAATTCAAGAGGAGAGGCTACTGTATTTACCCATATTTTTTACCATGTTCTTCCTGTTTTCCAAAGTTTCTTCTTTCTATTTTGAGAAATTCCTTTAGCCTTTCTTTTAGAGTAGGTCTGCTAGTAGCAGTTCTCTTAGTTTTTCTTCATCCAAGAATGTTTTAACATCCCCTTCATTCCTGAAGGATATTTTCACTAGATATATAGGATTCTGGGTTGACAGTTCTTTTCTCTTAGCTCTTGAAAAATGTTGTGTCACTCCTTTCTGGCTTCCATGGTTTCTGATGAGAAATCTGTCATTCAAGTTGTTTTTCCCGTATAGGTGGGATGTCTTTTCTCTCTTGCTGCTTTCAAGATTTTTTTTTTTTTTTTGTCTTTAGTTTTCAAGAAGTTGAACTGAGGTAGTTTTTTGTGTGGATTTCTTTGAGTTCATCCTGTTTGGGTTTGCTCAGCTTCCTGAATCTGTAGGTTTATGTCTTCTGCCAAGTACGGGAGGTTTTCAGCCATTATTTCTTCAAGCCCTTTTCTTCTTCTCCCAGGATTCTGATGATGTGAATGTTAGATCTTTTGTTATAATCCCACAGGTCCCTAAGGCTCTGTTAAATTTTTTCTCTTTCTCCTCCATTCTGCTGTTGAGCCTGTCCATTGAGAGGTTTTTTGTTTTGTTTTTTTGGTTATTGTATTTTTCAAATCTAAAATTTCACTTTGACTCCTTTAAATTCTTATGTCAGATAATTCTAAGATCTCTGTCATTTCAGCGTTTGCATCTGTTGGTTGTCTTTTTTCATTCATTTTGAGATCTTCCTGGTTCTTGGTATAATAAGCGATATTTGAGTGAAACCTGGACTTTTTGGTTATTATATTGTGAGACTCTGGATCTTTTTTAAAACTTGTTTTAGCTGATTATCTCTGACACACCTGTCTTGCCGGAGAGCAGTGAGTGAGGACTGCACCACCTTGTTACTGTTCTTAGAAATGCATGTGCCCAGTCAGCCCCTGATGATCCTCGAGGCGGGTGTTTCTCATTACTGTTGGTTGGGAATAGAAGGTCCGCTCTCCACGTGGTCTTTGCTAACACCATGAGTGGGAGTGGGCACCTCTTTACTATCAGGGATGAAAGTCCCAGCTCCCTATTGGCTTTTTGACACTACCCTAGTGGGAGAATGGGATGCCCTGTTACAGCCTCGTGAAGATAGAAGTCTAGATTCCCCACTCGGCCTTTGCTAGTATGGGTGTCATGAGTCACAGTTTCTATGTCATTGCACTAGAGTATTATAGGTATTATCATAATATGTTGTGTGTTTCTAACTTGCCCTATTCCTGGTCCTTTACTAGAGCAGGCTTTTATTGTGGCTTTTTCTTCATCTGCACCATTTGGCATTTCCAAGGAAGTAGCGAGCTTTTTTTCCCTCCAAGTCTAGGATATATAAGGTAATAAAGCCCAGGGAACTCACCATTGTTTCATTCCTTGGGTCCCAAGACCCCTAATTGGTCTGCTTTCTTCCCTTCACCTTTCAGAGTTTTCTTGTGTTTACTTTATTTAAATGTCCAGGGGTTTGAGTTGTACTTAGAGTGAGGAATGGGGAAAATGTACATCCTCCCAGAAGCAGAAGTCTGCACTGTATTTTTCATATAAGTTTCCGAGACTGCATAAGCAACCTAAAACATTACTAGGACCTAAGCACTGTATTTTCTCTGGCTTTGAGGAGTGGAGTGAATCTGTTAGAATTTCATGGATTCTGGGTCCCGGAGGTTACTGTAGCATTGTCCCCAGCTGATTCCATTGATAGGATAATCTCTCCCCTTCTCCTAATCACCACCTAAAGTTGTCAGTTCTTTTGGTTCTAGTTTAGAGAATGTGTTGTATTTACTTTGGCTTCCATCAGTCCTGATTCCTTTAACAGCAACAGTGACATCACTTTTCCAACATAGGAAATAATTATTTTACAAAGATATGTTTCCATATATCCACCCAGGGTTTGAGAAGCAGTAGATTCGTCATGAAGCTTTAGACCGTAGACCTGAAGGAAGTTGGGTTCTGGTCTTGACAATTAACATCCCAAGTGCTGCCATTCCGGTTCCTTGCTTATACTGTTACTTCTTTTGTGTGGAATTTGGGATGTGTTTTCCTACAGAACTCAAGTACCAAAGAAATGAACATAATACCTTAGACTGATGTGGAACTTTACTCTTTCCAGAGCAGTTTTTCCATTCATTTCAGTCAGTCGTCACCTCAGTCATGCGTAGGAAACACCCCGACGTTACTGCCCTCATCTGAGAGCTGAGAGAATTTAGGGCCAGAAGTTAAAGAGCTTTGCCAAGTTCTCACAGCTACTAGATTAAATGGAGTTTAGACTAGATATTCTCTAGGTATTCTGGTATTCTTTTTTACAATAAAGTATTCTTCTCATAGTCAATAAAGTAAAAAGTATCTTATTTGTACATATATATGCCTTCCTCCCAGCAGGAGCTTCTGTGAAAAGGCAACCACCAGGTCATCTGCAGGCCAGGCGGGCTGAAAGCTGTTCGCAGTAAAGTTTAGATGCTTAGCCGGTTGGTCTTTGATCTTGGAGGGCTCTGGGCTCTGAAGGGGTTGTGGCAGGATTGATAAAATAACTTAAGTTTCCTTATAGTAGGTAAAAACTCCTCTGGAACTACATTTTTATACACTAATAAAATTAATATGTGTTATTTATATTGCTCTTCAAATCCCTAAAACCTGGGCTATAAGATATAATCAAAAGCAGATGGAATGGAGAGGCTTCCCCAGATTTTTGGTGGACAGATTACATAACACATTAAGCTTGACTTCCAGTCCATGTGCTAAAATAACGAATGCAGAACAGCCAGCATCTGTACCAGGCCTGCGGCCGCATCCCTCCCACCCCACACTTCTGTGCCGAAGACGCTGGTTGGGTGTTTCCTTCTCCCAGTTCTGTTCTCAGGTAGATCAACAAGCAGGGTTAAAGAATCCCAAGGAGCCTAGTGACATCTGTAACTAGGGTAATTTCTCTGGATTAAACAGACCTGGGCATAAAAAGATTGGCAGAATCTTAGCATTGCAAGGAGCCGTAGCACATGTCTTGAGTGATCTCTGAGTGTTCCATCGCCTCTACAGCTTCACTGTCAGGGGATCATTCCAGGTAGGCTTAGGTACTTCAGAAGTCCGTGGGAAAAAGAGAAGGAATGCACTGCTTCCAAGGAAGCCCATTTCCTTGTTGGGCGATACTTCCTTTTATTGACCCAGAAATCTGGCTTCCATTTGGTTCCATAGATTCTGTCTAGTTTTCTGGTACTGCAAAGAAAAACTATTCTTTCTTTCCTCTCAAACAGATTTTAAATTCTTGAGGCCACCTAGCTACGTTAATGTATTTAAGTCTCATTTCAGGTGCAGTGTCCATAGTTTCTCTGCCTTTCTTCATATCACATCTCCAGAGCCCTCGCTACTCTGGTGACTTCCAGAGCACACTGTAGCAGTTGTCATCTTAAAACGTGGCAGGCAGTGAATCCTAGAATGTTAGAGTTAAAAGGGACGTTTGAGATGAACTAGTTTACTCCCTTCCCCCCCCTTCTCTCTGTTTTAATACCAATAGAACTTTGATTGATAATCAGATTTCAGATGCAGCAGGAGTCAGTGAACCCACAGAGGCCTTCTGAAGCAGTTAGTCTGAAAGTTTACTTGTGTTTGGAATGGTCTGGAGCCTAGAATTATGTATGAAATCTCTATCAAACCTAGTATATCAGAAGATCGACATTTCTTTTAACAAAGAGATGTAAGTAATGGCGCAACTGTCACTCGCATGGTCATGTTGTAATCAGCACGTCTCGTCCTTGCTCTGTAGCAGCCCCTACTCTGCTGCAGGTGCCTCTGAAACAAGGTCTGTATAAAAGGAGGATGAAGTCATATCCACAGTGAGCAGTGGGAGAAGTTCTTACAGGGAAATTTAATGCCTAAAATGGTCTTTTCCCATTGTAAGAACAGGGCAGTTAAAAACTGAAAAATCATCCTTTTCTTGTGAGTTAAGAGATTGAGGGTTGTCTGAACTCAAGTAGTGACGTTTGAATGTTGAGTATACTCCCAAGCTTACAAAGCACGCTTCCCCATCAGGCCTTATTCTTATCCCCGGTCTAGAGAGAAGGCAGCTCAGATAGTTTTAGTCAGCTGTCATACTAGCCAGAGGACACAGGAACAGTGTTACACTGCTCACATCTTTTTCTAAATCCTGTGATCTTTATATAATAATATCTTTGAGTTTTATTTACTTTCCATGTGAAGTTTATGCAAGAGGGGGAGGATGCTTGATTTTCCTGCGAAATGAAAACCTCCGTGGCATCTTTTTAACTCCGCCTCGGTACCTCCTGTTTCCTCTACACGGAGAGCTCTTATATTCTCTTCCTGGCAAACTCCTGTGCGTCTGTCCTTCGATATGAAGCTCAAAAGTCCCCTCTTGGATGTCTTTCCCCCTCCCCAGTTTGGGTCTGGTAGAGTTGGTGACACTTTCTTGTTTCCCACTGTGTTCAGGAGCACTCATCATACTGCATAGCCAGTGATTATTAATGTGTCTTTCATAACCACCAGACCGTGGACTCTAGAAAGATGAGGGTTCCATCCTTTGCACTGTCATAGGCCCTGAGCCTGGCACAGTTCCTGTCACTCCAGAGACACTCATTGTTTGTAAATGTGAGAAGAGAGCTCTCCACTGTTGTGTTGGCCCTAGGGTTTCATAAGAGCGTAGAGGAAATTCCCTCACTCTGAGGTCCCACAAGGGTCTGTGCTGCTGTGGTCACCACCTTCACCTATGCCCAGACCAAATAGGGGAAGCAGTCCAGCCTGGAGGAGCAGCCATAAGCCGGGGATGCTGGACTGCATGTGTTCAGATAAGGAAACAGAGCCCTATGTCTCCCAGTGGGGAAGCGATGTGCATGCAGTTGTTATTCACAGTGCTGACTGTGCTTTAGATTCAGCCCAGTGTGTGTTCCACCCACTAGAGGCAGGTAATACAGCACAGCAGTTAGAGCTCATCCACTGGAGTCAGACCTTCTGGGTTTGAATTCCATCTTTACCACTTAATAACTACGCGTAATATTAGACAAGATTATTCAGAAATTTTCTCTTGTCTAAAATCCTCATTATAAAAGAATAAGTGAAAAATGCACAAGTGAAAAATGCACATAAAGTATTCAGTATAGTAGCTGGCATCTCATTTACCTGGGTCTCAGTAGACCTTTGTGGCTAATATTGTTGCTGTTTTATCATGTTATGAAGCCTTCCTTGGAGTATAGATTTTAGTTGAAAGAAATACTGAGTGATTGATTAATTGTCAGGACTGCTTACAAGTATTTCCTCAGTCTCAGCTATTATTTTGGGGGCATTTGCTTTGTACCAGCATTTGATTAAACACTTCACATAATTGACTCATCTGTGTCACACAGTCACCTGTTAAGTATTCTTACCTCCATTTTGCAAATGAAAAAATGAGCGTGAGAGAGATTGAAACAGCTTGCCTAAGGCCAGAGAGCAGTGGACTGTCATACTCCAAACCATATACCTTCTCAAGGTGGTGGCATTGCATGTCATCACCAGTTTCCTTTGACTTCCTGATGTCAGCACTCTCTAAGACCCTTCACTCTGAAATGATTGATTCATACCTCTTCTAAGGTGAACATTTCTTTCAGATTACTTCATGTCGGCAGAACTTGAGATACAAAATGTTCAACTACATACATCACATGCTGGGCTTTCTGTGTGCTTCCTGTGACCCCAGTCTCTCTGCTGTAGCATACCACACACTCATGTTAAGTGGTCATGAACTAAGATTATGACAAGTGGGCTCCAGGTCTTCTCCATTCTGTCATTTCTAGAGAGAGGAAATGCCTCCGAGAGAGAGCAAGATTCAGAAAAAGGCACCAGAATCTTTCTTTACTTGAGAGTTTGCCTTAGGCTGTTCATGTTTACTAACTGCACTAACAGAAACTGTTAGATGCACTGGAAAGGAAACCTGGGTGCCACCCTTGTGGATGTGGGGTATGGTGATACCCCCAGCAGCCACTCATATGTCACAATGAGGAGCGTGGTAGCTCCGGCACCTGCCTCCCACATTTTATAGGCTGTAGGACATTCCTGTCTGGAAGAGTCTTTAATTATAAACTTCAGCATTCAAAGGATCTCTGTGGATACTGTGAGGCTACTCAAAAATGTTCTTTGTGGCGGGAAAGGATATAAAGTATGGTTGATTATTTTTTTAACTACCTAAACAATGGGAGACAATGAGGTGGCATATTTAAGTGCCACTTCAGAATGGCACAGTGGATCAGCCTACGGTTTCCACTCTTCACTGACGTTAGGATGGCAGGAAACACTTTGGCCGAGGAAGAGAGATTAAACTACTGTTCTCCGATTCTAAATGTTTCACTCTTTAAAACAAATGTTTAACCTAGACTCTCTTTTTGCTCTTTTTTTGTAACTTAGTGGTTGAAAGTGTAGGCGCTCATCAGACAACTGTGTTTGAAACCCAGCTCTGCCACTTGCTGGCTGTGTGACTTTGCAAGTCACAACAGCTTTCTATGGCTTGTTTTCTGCATCTGCAAAATGAGGGTAGTAATAGTTCTACCTCATGATGCAGATCTGAGAATTAAATAAGATGTCATGTGAAGGGTTTTGCACGGCACTTAAGTAACGCATTTGGTCATATTACACATTCTTACTATTCTGGTGAGAAAGAAATACGCTCGGAAAATGCACCCCTGCTTCTCTTCGCCTGTTCAGAGTTTTCTCATTCAGGTCCTTCCATGGGGCCCAAAAGAGTGGTTGGTTTGAATTTTAACTATTGTCAGTTGTATGTGCCTGTTCATTCCCGCCGTAACTAGGTTACCAGTCTCCTGTGCTGTGTGTGCTCGTCCAGGGGGCAGCAGCCATAACAGACCAAATAGTAAATACCTTGGGCCTGGGGCCGTGTGCAGTCTTTCACATGTTCTTCTCCCCCCCTCCCTCTTCCTTCTCTCCTTTCCCTTTTTCTTTTTCTTCTTTCCTATAAAAGTGAAAAACCTATTACGTTGAGGGCCACACAAAGCAATCTGCAGGCCACAATTTGCTGACCTGTGCTATAACATGGCCAAAATCTTGAATCCTGGGGTTATTCTCTCATCATTCAGGTCAAAAGATACTAGTCAAAAAAAACAAGAAGTTTTCATCTCAAAAATAGAGTCCAGTTGAAAAATAACACTATCTCCTCTCTCATTCCCAAACTCCCACGCGCCTTATGTATAAGGAGCTTATAAGACAGGGTTCATGAAGGAATGAATCCATTAGAGCGAGTCTGACAAACGTTGCAACTTAGAAAAGCTCTGGGTCTATGATATTACTCCACATTCACTTGGAGCCTCAGATCGTGATTTTAATTTTAGATTCCTGAGATTTTTGCACCATCGGGTCTCATGCCTGGAGCAGTCATGTTTTAGGGAAATAGCGTCTGTTGCTGTGAAGTAAGCAAACCATAATGAACACAAGCGTGATATTTTTTCACAACAAAAATGCAAGCAAAACCTTTGTGAAATGACAAATTGCAAGTGATGATGGTAAAGCAAATGTTTAAATTCACGGCTAAAATTGTGCTTGTAAAATATCATCGCCAGGGAGAACATTCAAGTTCGTCATTCTTTAAGCTACAATTCTCTGTAGCGGCATCATTCCACACAGTTCCGGAATGCAGGGAGGGAATGCTCGTTTTAAATAAACTGCTTTCTGGCGCTTTTAAAACTGTGCACAAGCAAGCTTTTCAGGGCCCATTCCGGTCTTTGAGGTGTTCGTGGGCAGGAGGTGTCTCTTGTGCGTGGTTACTCTTCATGGGGCTGTCTGAGGGGTTTTCTTCCGAGTTGCAGTTTTGCTGATGGCATGGCTTCATTTATCCCTAGGAGAGTTCCAGTGATGGAGGCGATGGCATTTTTAGTGAAAAGAAGGATGACAGCCGGGCAGGTGAGACTTGGGTCTTTCTGAAAGCGAAGCAAAGTAAGACCTCAGTTTATAGTTATTGTGGAGTTCGTGTGTAATAAAAATGCTGTTTTTTAAGGAGGCTCTTTTAAAAAGCCAAGTAAGTTGACCTTCATCAATCTCTTCTGGTGTCATACGTGGACTTTAATATGGCTCTGTCAAGCTTCCTCCACCTGCATTGAAATGCAAATGCAAAATCAATGATAATACAATAATGCGTGAAATCAGGATGGAGTATGAGAAGGAAAAAAAAGAATTGTGGTTTCATTGATTTTTTTCTTGGTTTAGTTTTATTTGTGCGGGAGGGGTTAGGGGCGTTTGGTTTAGTTTGGGGTTTTTGGTTTGTTTTCCTGAATTTACACGTAATAGAATCTTTGGCAATTGGAAGGCTCAGCTGCACAAAAGCCCATAGTTCTCTGTGGAGAAGGCCATAGAAGGCGTGCTTGTTACCTGTCCTGGAGCAGCGTCCTCAAATAAGTTCTGCCCCCATAGACAGACACATTCGTATTTGAGAGACAGCTGCCAGCCACAGCCTCAAGCTACGCCCAGCTCCTGAGCCGATTAAGTTATTGAGTCATCTTCGTTTTGGTTCTGTTTGTAAATACTAATGTCCTCACTGATGTTTGAAGCCCAGGATGGCTCCGACCCAGACAAATCGCCCTGGCCAGTTTCTTCTGCACTCACAGCTCGTCTCAGACGGCTGGTCACTATTTACCAGCGCTGCAACCGCAAGGAAGTCTGCCGACCTGAAATTCTGGGACCAGGTAACCAAGGATACTGGGTCCAGGAAGAGATGTTCAGGAGAACCTCCGAAATGGACCTCATCAGCAAGGAAGCCCAAAAGAGGTAAAAGCCAAGGTGACAAAAGGGGACGCTGATAGCCGCAGGGCAAGTGTATTTAATGTTCTCATCTGAAGTTAGATGGTCTCCAGAATTAATTAAATCCAGCCTCCAACTGTGATGGTGTTGTCTCCCTGACTGGGGAGTCTGATGAGATCTAGGACACCGTCTGTTTACAGTTCCTACTTTTATGATTTTCTAGCTTGACCCTCTTTCCTAAGTTGGACCCCAGTCCCTGGGGATGTGGTTTAAAAACATCACACTGGGTAAAGGTGACAAAAGGCAGATATCAGACCATGTTCTTTTAGCAGCAGAGTGAATAGTGTGCATTGAAGCTGTCTTATTATAGCTACCAGCCTCTGAGAACAATAAGTACCATAACACGCCAGTCTAGAGGGAAGATATAAATTGCCAGGAGTTACTTGCCCATCTGAGGATTAAGCTAAAAACGTCTACAGTAGGCCAGCACAGGCTGGGAATGATGTCACCAGAAAAATGAATGAAGCTGCAGTTCTTTGAGTCTTTTTATCCGTCCTTCTGATATAACTAACACCCAGTGAATTAAAAGAACACCACATAACAAATTCAGTTATTTCTTTGCACTCCTTCTGGCTTTATGAAATTGGGTGATTCAAGGGAAGTAGTTCTCCCGTCTTTCTTTCACAGTTCCAAAGAGAACCAGAACCGCTTATTCCCTAGTTCTCACTCTTCCACTGCCCCCTTCACCCTACTCCTTATCTCATTCCCTCTGGGGGTAGAGTGTTCAGCGCTCCTCATAAAGACTATGGTGGAATGTAATAGTTCAACTCCCTTAAGTCATTATCTTAATCCTATAGGATATAAAGACTTGAGAACCTTTGTGTCCTAGAGATTATAACTGAAATGGGCGACCGGCGTATATAACTAGGGAAAAAGCTGATGTGTGCTGGGGTCAGAGGAGGCGTGTGGCTGCAGGAGGCACTTCCCTTCTTGTCTGTAAAATGAAGAAGGTGAATTTGATGGTCTGGAAGGCCCCTCCAGGAGTCTGTGATTCTAAGTTGTCATACAGAAGGGAAAAATAAGGCAAAATATTTAAGCATAAATGGGATTTTAAAAACTTTTATTTCTCATAGAAGAAATTAACTAGGTAATTTCTAAAATTGATGAATCAAGAGATCACAGGTTTGCACACATGATTTAGAAATTGACAGGTAAATATCAAGAAAGAGCTAGAAGGTTTGGAGGTACTGGTAGGATGATAGGCTGTTTGCATTATTAACCTCTCAGCCCAGTTTAACTTAAATGAAAATAACCAATAAAATAGACACACCAGCTCAACCTGCTTTCTTGACTTCATAGGCTCTTCTAGTAGGCGTTCAGAAATTTACTTTGTTGGTTTTTTTAACAAAAAAAGGGAAAACAGGTCACTCCCTTTCTGATTAAATCTCAGGTGGACAAGGAGAGAACAAGCAGACTTCTACAGAACAGTGTCATCCTTTGGTGTTGTTTATGATCAAGAAAAGAAAACTTTTGACTGGACGCAGTTCCGCATCATTTCTCGTTTGGACAAGAAGTCGGATGAGAGCCTGGAACACTATTTTTATAGTTTTGTGGCCATGTGCCGGAACGTCTGTCGTCTGCCCGCATGGAAAGATGGTGGTAAGAAAACTCTCTGTCATTATATTCTAGACGAGACAAGGAAAAAACATGTTTATTTTCAAGGTTCAGAATTACTCCAGGTGTAATTAGGAGAGCAGAGTCTACCTAAAGATTTCAGGTAAAGACAAGTGGGTTTTCACAAATTTATGAACTTCAAATTGGGTCCACCCTCATAAAACCTCTCCCCCAAAATGGTGTAACTGCAACAAAGATTGAAATTCAGATCAAAACCTCACAGAAATATTAAGACTACTATTAATTTCCTTTTCCAAAAGATAGTTTTATTTCTTTTAAGTCTCAGAGATTTATCTTACGACGAACTTTGCACCTTCTTTAGATTAAATTGTAACTGTTTTCTCATGTGTTGACTTGTAGCTAGAGAAAAGAACTGGCTCTCATTTAAACATCCCCTAATTGGATAGAGACCTTTTCTGAGAAATTTCTTCCTGGTTGGAATTATTTGCAGCAGCTTCTCTGAGTCCTTTCTCAGCCTCATACTTACAAATAAACTTACTACGGACTGTATTTCTGTATTTTAGGAAAGCTGAAAAGTACAGTGAGCCTACCCAGCTCAGGGTTCTGGGCTGGTGGCAGCATGTACAGACATCTCAACTTTTTTGCCATGTGGCTTGCTTAGGGTGTTGTCCTTAAAGCCAGGGAGCTAGATAGATTGGAAAGATCTGGAACCAAATCCTGCCTGGTTCTGCCACCTTGAGCAGGTGAGCTTATTGAGCCTATTTCCTCATCTTTAAAACAAGGATGACGTTCGTATATCATAGAATTTTGTGAGAACTCTATACATGGGTAACATACCTGGCTCAGAGGGCACGTAGTGCATGCTTACCGAATGGGAACTAATCTTATTCCCAGAACTGACATTTTCATGCTCTTTTTTCACCCTCGCTGGGTCTGTCCCTGTTTCATAAGAACCTTCCATTCTCTTGTAGCGTTCCGTTTAGCGGGGGTCCACACACCGGAGGCTGCCGTGCTGCGGACCAGGGAGTTAAACTGTACGACCAAAGAGCAGGGCCTCAGAAGGGCAGCGAGTGCCCGACGGCATCCTGAGTGATCGGCCCTGTGTTTACCTTCCAGGTCCCCCGGATCCCACCATCTACGTTGAACCCATCACTGAGGAACGGGCAGCAAGGACTCTGTACCGCATTGAACTGTTACGGAAGGTCCGAGAGCAAGTGCTCACGTGTCCCCATCTGCACGAGCGCCTCCAGCTCTGCAGGCCCAGCCTCTACCTCCCAGTGTGGTGGGAGTGTGGGAAGCACGACCGAGACCTGCTCATCGGCACCGCCAAACATGGGCTGAACCGCACTGATTATTACATCATGACCGACCCCCAGCTGTCCTTCCTGGACGCCTACAGAAACTATGCCCAGCATAAAAGACCTGACACCCAGGCACCGGAAAGTCTCTGTTGCCTTTACCAGACCAGCTCCAAACTGTATGAATCTCTTACATACACTCAAATGAGCAGGACTTCAGAGTCCCTTGAAAATGAACCTGATAATCTAGGGAAAATAGAAGGTCGAAATGATCATCTTGGTCCACCTAGGGGCAGCTTATCTGACATGACTTGTGAAAACTTTATTTCTAAAGTTCAGGATGTCATTTCCATCACCCGTGATGAAAGTCTGCTGCCTGAGTCCTTGGAGAGCATGATGTATGGTAAGAAGGTGCTCAGCCGAGAGCCAGGCTCTCTTCAGGAGAGCCCAAGTACCAGTATAGGATCTAGAAAAGACGCTGTTGCCATCTCAGCAAGCAGAGACAGGGACTGCCAGCCCGGTGGCCATGAGGCAGAAATAGCGTCAAGCCCCTCTTTTATGGATAGTTTAGAAGCAGGAGTAGCTCAAATGAACATTAAAAATGAAAAACATTTGTTGATGTCTCTTTCAAGGGAAGGGGACCTCTGCTGCAGTGAGGCAGGGCAGAGACCCGAAAGCATCGGGCAGTTAGAAGCCAAGTGCTTGGCGTCCCCTTCCTTGGATCAAGGAAATGAAAGTGGATTTGTAGATATGTGTAATCTTAGTGTCTGTGACTCCAAAAGAAACCTGTCATCAGAGCAGCAATTAATTGATTTATTAGAAAATAAAAGTTTAGAAAGTAACTTGATTTTGAGCCAGAACCACAGTGACGAGGAGGAGGAAGAGGAGGAAAACGAGGAGGAGAGCCTAGACATGGCAGCAGGCCTGAGGGGAGGGCCGGAGGTTCTGCCTCTCACAGAGCCCACTGCTCATATCCCGAGGGAAAAGAGCCGAGGCTTCCACATAGAAGCCAGGAAGGGCAGCCTGGAGGCTGTGAGCCAGAATCCCAGACTTCAGGGGCCTTTTCCTCAAGCTGCCTGTCAGTGTCACTGCAAACACGTGGAGAGGTGGACGCGTGGCCTTGAGAGTGATGAATTTGAAGTGGAGAAGCCCAAGGGTTATAACCCAGACCTGTACAAGAGCAAAACTAATAATATCACAGTGGAGGGGGAGCTCACTGCTATCCCGTCAGAGCCATTTCCGGTGAAGCATGAACTTCTGAAGGAACCTTGGAGAGACAGTGCAGAGGGGAAAAAAGGCTTCCCTGTGTATCCCCCTGAAGGAAGTGAGCTCAAATCAGAAGACGTGGATTTTGAGAGCAAAGACGATTATGATAGAGATGGAAACTGCCATAGTCAAGGTAAGTATGTGAGACCTTGCGGTACTTTGGATAATCAGTTCTCACATGGCAGGGTGTGGGAGTGAGCGGGGAGGGCTAAGAGATTTACGGCTTCTGAAAGGGACCTGCTTACACTTAACCATGTGTTTAAAACCGAAGGTCCCAGGCCTTGGTGTGAAAATAAGACAGCTTAACCCTGGTCATTCCAGAAAACAGGATGATTGTAGACAGTCGAAGCACCTTGGCTGCATCAGCCGTGTGATTGGGACAGAGGCCGTGTACTTCTTACGCGATAGATGCTGGAGGTGGGATCAAGGAGAACGGGTTTGTTCTACCAGATTAGGTGCTTTAAACTAAGAAGAGCAGGACAACCAGGGAATCTCAGGAGCCTGCAACTTAACGTAGGTGTAATTTCTCAGGAACGCCACAAAAATACAAACAAATGTAATCTTGGTTAAGGCGAACAAAAATAGTACCATTTATTTGTGTCATTGCCAAACTCTGTGATTTAATGTTGGTGCATTTGGTTTAGATTCCTTTTAGTAACTCAGCAGAAATTAAAATAAAAGTAACTCAACAAAAGTACACATAGATTCGATCTTTTTTAAATAGGGAAACCTTAGATAAGGGTTCAAGTTAGAAGGAATTTTAAAATGTTAAGAATCTAGATGACCCTGAGATTTTTTTATCTGCTTTGCAGGAATAGAAATACCGTGATTACCCAACCTTTGGTTTAAGTCACTGTGACGAGTGATTATCTTGGGAAGTCTTCCGAACCCAAATTTAACTTGACACACGAGCTAGGATAAGGACAGAGAAGCTGAACTGAAAGTAGCTTATAGCCCCAGCTAACCCAGGAGGAGCTAGTTTACGTCCATGCCCATCCTCCTCACCCCAGGCCATGAAGGGTGCTTGCCATGTGCTGAATTATAAAACTCACTTTGCTTTTTGAACCCTTGGGTAGAGAAAATCCCCATATAGTCCTTGGAAACTCAGTCCAGTGAGCATGGTATAGAGGAGTGTGCTTTAGGGAGAAACTATTCGCACACCGATGTCCTTTGGGGCCATTGTCAGCCCTGCGAAATTTGGGGTATAAGGGGTTTTCTCACATCATTTTGCTTTTTCTTAAAACATAAATCCAGCTCTTCTGCTTAAAACCTTTCAGTGGTGCTCCCCATTGGGTCCAGAGTAAAATCCATATTTTCTTTTGTGGCCTACAGGACTCAGCGTGATCTAGAAGGTTCTGCCCCTCCAGCCTCATGTCTGTGCTGCTTCCCTGGACGTGTCTTAATCCCTCAGCATGTCCAGGATGCCCGTCCCCGTTGCTTTCTCATCTTCCTGGGCGCTCGCTCTCCTCCGGGAGGCCCTCTCCCCCAGCCCACCCATACTCTGGCCCAGCACCTTGTCTCTCCCTCTGTAGCACTCACCATGGTTTCTGATTTCAGATACTCATTTGTTATTGCCGTTTTCCTGTATTCCCTATTTTCCTGACTGTCTTTCCCCGATGGAACTGTAAAATTTTGTGGGCCAAGGCCACACCTGTCTTTGTCCTTGAATCCACTGACCTAGCAAGGCCTCATTCGTGGCGAGGGGTCTCTAGCTCCCTAAGAGACTTGCTGTCCAGTCAGAAGTGAAATCTCCACCTGTCAGAGGGTACACATGCCTGGTCGTTCCACCTAGAAAAAAAGTTCCTGCCCTGGGCATTTTGCTGCTCTCTGTCCACTCCCTGTTATTGCTGGTCAGTGGATCTTTGAAGATCCATTTCACATTGATGATAAACTTTCACCACTGAAGCTGGAGAGAATGAGTTACATTGTCATTTCTTTCCATCAATGAAATAATTTAAATGTTTTAGGTTCATTTGCATCTTTTTTTTTTTTTACATGAATCAGGTTTGTTTTGCTTTTGTTGTAAATTTCATGAGTTTTCATCCTTTTCATAAATATCAGTCTCTTGCTGTTGTACATTTCATAAACTGTCCCTTCAGATGTATCAAAGTATTATAATGTTTAATTTCGTCTTCGCCACTACACCGCATGTGAAAGCCTCTTTGTGGTCGTTCATCTCCTCACTCTTGAATACACAGAAAAACATCCTTTCTCTTTTGTTGTTGTTGTTTTTGTTGGGATGTGGACGCAGACTCTTATCAGATGGTTTATATTGGTAGCTGTAGAGCAGCCTCTACCTTTATGGCTTAACTGATGTGGTTCTTCTGGAAAGAGAAGGCCTGGTAATTAATATTCAGTTTAAAATAAATTAGCACAGAATGGGCTAATTACAAAAGAAAAGATCATATGTCCTGATTTGTCAGATCACTACTCTCTCCCAAGTATCTAATTTTTTTAACATTTCTTCCCAGATTATCCAGGGAAATACTCCGAGGAGGAGAGCAAGAGCTCGACATCGGGCATCACAGGAGACATCGGGGAGGACCTGCAGGAGGCTCGGGCCCCCACCATCGCTCAGCTCCTCCAGGAGAAAACCCTATACTCCTTCTCTGAGTGGCCAAAGGTATCTCCCAGAGTTTGAAGTGGCATTCACACCTCTTTTGCCACATGTGTGTTCATAGGCAAAAGCATTCTCAGCTTTGATTTAAAGCATCCTCAGCTTTGAATCATTTATTTTTACTTTGCAGAGTATTTCCCAGTAACAGATTCAGAGAAATGTTTAATATCTTTTAAAGGTATTAGTATTGTAGCATTTGAACATTAAAGGTATATGCACTTGATTACTTAGACCATAAGACAAGTGTCAAATTGTCTTTGTATTTACCACACTGTGGCTTTAATTTTCATTGTTCAGACTATGAAGTTTAGATTAAGGCTTATGTAAGTGCGTACATTTGAATGTGCTCTTTTCTATCAGCTCATTCTGGTTAGAAAACTTGACCCTTGATCTTAAGGGACTTTGTGAATTTGGGTAACCTGGTACTTTTGATACTTTTTCTGAGCTTTTGTCCTTTTTTTTTTTTTTTTTTTTAACGGAATTAGTGCATACGATAATCAACCGCCTAAATAATAATATCTGCCGCCGTATGTAAGTGTATTGAAGTGGCCCTCAGCCAACAGTATAGATATCAATTTTTACCACCCCCTCTGTTAGCTCCAACGGTCCCCGAGATTCAAGTAACCTCTCCGTGAGCCAGGAAACTCCAGGCTGGCGCGCCAGCAGCAGTTGTTGCAGCGGCTGGTGGCCAGATCCGAAGGGTGAGAGATACCGCCGTGGTTATTTGACCATGAAACAAAAAGAATGAGGGGACACTGCGCTTCTCGAAAGCTAAGGTCCATTTCAAAATGTTACTGAACAGATAGAGTTTTTTTTTTTTTTTTTTTGGTAGAGCCATTAGTATTAATTGAATTTGGATTTTATCCTGTAGGCAGCAGAGAGCTTTGAAAAGTTTCAGAGCAGGGAACTGTGATGAAAGCAAGGTTCTGCAGCTCGGCTGGAGTGGTATGCAGTTTCGTGGGGTACGAGGGTCAGGAAGGAGGAGTGCCTCAGAAGCTGGGAGGCCACGTGCGGACCCGAGAAAGAGAGAAGGTTCTCGACTATACACTAGTGGCAGAGTGGATCCAAAGAAGCGGGGAAAACTAGCAGGCACGATTCGGTGCCTGATAAATACATAAAGAAAGACAGGCACGAATGGATCTGTGTGCTCAGGACTTGGAGGACTGAGGAAACGATGGCAGCTGATAGAAATTAGGGAAATCAAAGCCAGGAGTGAGTTTTATAAATTCAGAAGTCAAGATTAATTTGAGATACGTCGTTGGCACACTGGGCCTCAGTTATGATTGCACATTGAAATACACTGGGGATCCTGAAAAGCCACTGATTCTGATTTAATTGATCTGGGGTGTGGACCGAATATTAGACTTTTTAAAAAATTGATTCTGATGTATAGCTGAAGTTGAGATTCCCTATATTATAATCTTACAACTCTAAGTTTAGTTCGTGGAATAGCAGTGTTAGCAGCATCTGGAAACCTGTTAGAAATGCAGAAGTTCAGGCCCATTGAAGTAGAATCTGCATCTTAAGCTATCTAGGTGATTTGGTGTTAAAGTTTGAGAAGATTTTGACTTAGAACAAATCGTAAGAAGATGATTAGAAATCATAGTAGGCCCAAGGAAATTGGGGCTGGAGAAAGAGCTGGCATTCAGCCACAGAAGTGGCATTCAAACCTCTTTTGCCACCTGTGTTCACAGGAGAGCTTCTTGGCTCCAGTATTCACAAAGGATGAGCAAAAGCACAGACGTCCTTACGAGTTTGAGGTGGAGAGGGATGCAAAAGTTCGGAGCCTGGAACAGTTCTCTGCCACCCATGGGCACCCCCCCATCGTCCTCAATGGCTGGCATGGGGAGTCAGCAATAGATCTCTCCTGCACGTCTGAGGGGTCCCCAGGAGCCACATCTCCTTTCCCAGTGAGTGCCAGCACCCCTAAGATTGGGGCTATCGGTTCACTTCAAGGAGCCCTTGGCATGGACTTGTCTGGGATTCTGCAAGCTGGCCTGATCCATCCAGTGACCGGACAGATTGTCAATGGAAGCCTGAGAAGAGATGATGCTGCCACAAGGAGGCGGAGAGGGAGACGGAAACATGTTGAGGGAGGGATGGACCTCATCTTTCTGAAGGATCAAACTCTTCAGGCAGGAATCTTGGTAGGTGTACGAGGCCATTAAGTGAAAACATTGACCTTTCTGCACTGAGCACCAAACACTTCTTCCTCAGACAGAAAATTTTTTGATTTGTGGATCTTTTATCCCTATTTTAGTTGTCCTACTTATTTTCGTTATGTCCTCGTTATAAGTTACCCTCAATCTTTTCTAGAAATAGATAGGGATTAACCCATTCAGGGCCCTTCATTTGCATGCAACTTGGAGAAATGACCCAGGAGGAGGCCTTGCCATTTCAAATAGAAACAACCCACATCCTCCATTGTTTCAGAAGAATTGCTGGAGACTGAATTAACAAACCAAGACAGCAGGGTTGAATTTAGGGCAGGGTTGCCTCGGGGTAGCAGGCTTTCTAGAGCGACTTTGGGATGTTGGCCCTGGCTCTACAGCTTGACTCACTGGGAGACACTGGGCCCACTGCCGAGTCTCACATCGCTCCTCCGTAAAGGGGGGGCCCCAGCATCTGCTGCAGAGGGTTGCTGTGAGGTTTCACCAAGACCTGCTACACTCAGAGATTGTTGTAAACAACAGAAAAGGAACACCCGGCCGAGAGAGATCCCTGTAGACTTTGCTTAATGTGTCAGAGACCACCATTTCTCTATTTTGTTTTTTTCCCATTTATTGATTTTTCAGCTCCAAAACAGGAATCACATTTCATGTTTTCATAATTTGAAAGGAATAGTAATAGCCAGTATTTATTGAGTGTTTACTCTGTGCCAGGCACTGTGTTCAGGGTTTTATGTGATTGTCCTACGTAATCCTCACAATATCCCTGTGAAGGTGTTAATGTTATTCCCATTTTATAGATGAGGAAACTGAGGCTTAGCAGCATTAAATGATTTGTCTAAGATTATCCAGCTAGTAAGTGGCAGATCAGGGAAGCAAACCAAGGACTTTGTTCTCTAGAGCTTGAGAGCTCTATTATTAGGCTCTGTTGTTTGGGATGTGTCTTTCTGTTAGACTTTCTGTATAATTTGGGAAGCCAAAGTGGCAGGTTCTTTCTCTGCCCAATTCCACAAGCTTTTCAGAAGGTTGTCTCATTTTTTAGAGGTGCAAAGCTCCAGTTTCTCTGTAATGATCGTAGAGTTCCAGTGGAATGACTGAAAATTTTTCCTTGGCCTCAGAGTATCTTTAAAAATTTGTTATGCAAACATTTATTTAGCATGGACATTGTACTTTATCTGTAGACCTGATCATAGCCATTGGAAATACAGATGAGTAAGACAGGCATTCGAACTATAGAGCAAGAAATAGGTAAGCAAATGGCAGTGAGGCATTTTTTGTCACGTGAACAAACCTGTGAAGCGTGCTGGGGGGAACAGGTTATGGAGTGGACAGTGTTGCCTGGGACTGTCACTGACAGTGACAAAGGAGGTACCACTGAACCTGGGTGCACAGGATGGAATTGAAGTTCACCAAGTCGACACGAAGTGGAGAGAGGAGCGTTCAGGTGGAGGGGACGCCCAGCACGTGCAAGAGCTCCCGTGGGGGTCAGCAGGGTGGACAGCACCCGGCAGAGTAACAGTCACATGGCAATAGACGGGAGGATTTGAAGAACGCCTTGTATGTTTTCCTCTTAGAAACTAGTTTTCCTCTGTCATGATTGACTGCACGTACTGTTTTCCCTTCGTCCAGGAAGTCCATGAAGACCCAGGCCAGGCCCCCCTGAGCACCTCACACCCCGAAGGGCCAGTGCCTGCCCCCGCGGCCCCCGAGCCGGCCCCCGCAGCTGGCAGCCAGGCTGAGAAGGCCATTCCCAGCAAGAGTCTGCTTGACTGGCTGAGGCAGCAGGCTGATGACTACTCCTTAGACGTTCCTGGCTTCGGAGCAGTAAGTGTGTGTTGGTGCCACCTGACATTACTGTCTGCTTCTGCGAACTTGGTGCCATTCTTGAAATGGAGTATGTTGAGGGAGACCAGGAAGACCAGGGAGTCTGGGAGAGATCTGTGTCAACTGAGAACATCATTTGAGAGTTAAAAAAAGAAAAAGAAAAATTACAGCTCATGTCAGAACACTGTGCCAAGAAGTAGACATGCAAAACCTAATGAGGACAGAACTGGCCTAAGCTCAGCCCCCCAAACCCCCCAGAATTATCCACAATGTTGTAAACTCACAAAGAGATCTTCAGGTTGCATAAACGGAAGTGTTCCTGTGTATTCTTTTCAGGTTAATATGTTTCCGCATTGCAGGGAGGGATGTCGTCTTAGTTTTACGGGTACTGCATTGGGACTTTTCCTCGAGTCCTCTTACCTTTGCCCTAAGTCCTTCAGATGAGAAATCTGTAGGAGAGGGCTCCTGAGCACAGGTGTTTTTTCTTGGGTTTCCTTTCCTCATTTGCACCTCTACCCACCACCATCCTTGTCCTGGGTACATGTAATTTATAGTAAACGGAAGGAGAGAGCTCACAAGGAGAGGAGGGGGATGCATTCACAGACGCACACCTTCCAGAGACAGAGCCCGCCACATAGGTTGCAGCGGGGACAGAATCTGAGAAAATAATGAAGAGGAAAGGGCCAGGGATTAAGCAGTGCCCAGGCATCCTCGTCGGGAGGGCCAGGGACCGCACACAGCCTGGGCCCCAGAAGTGCTGTCGCTTCAAGAGGAGAGCCTAGGTGAGCGCCGAGGCGCCATCTCCTTCACAGGAACCTGGCCGGGGCCTGTGCAGAGAGCCGCCAATGAGAAGAATACAAAACCAGCTGAAAAGCGCCACCCTCATCAGAAGACGGTAACAGAACGTTTTGTAACATTGGTTTCCATTTGCCTCCTAGAATTTTTCAGACAAACCAAAGCAGAGGAGGCCACGCTGTAAGGAACCTGGAAAATTAGATGTCAGCTCTCTGAGCGGGGAAGAGAGGGTTCCTGCTGTCCCCAAGGAGCCAGGACTGAGGGTAAGAAAGAGGGACGTGTTCTGGTGGAGCCCAGCCTTGCCAACGTGGGGAGAAAGCTCTGCTGGGAAGTGGGTTTCCCTGCCATTTTCCAAGCGGATGGGACCGTCACAGGAAGTCGGTAGTGGTGATAAGCGGTGCTGGGCTGTCTTGAGCAGCAGTGTGACCGCCCATGGTCATTTGTTTTCAACCTCTACCTCCAAAACGTTTGGTTTAAGTTTGTACTTAAAACATTCCCAAAGCTTGATGTTTTGTAGAGAGTTCAGAGGAAAAAATACCTTAACTCATCAGGAGTCTGTTTCCAGTGTTAACAAACTTCATAATTGGAAATTTTCATTTTCTAATCTAAGCTTTTCTGGCTACCATTTAAGACGTTTCTTCCTAGTCCGGCCTCACTGGCAATGAAAAACAGCTGACTCCAAGCATGGCCCTTTTCCTATTATAGAATCATGAGTCTGGAAGAAACTTCAAAGACATCTGCAAAATACTTCTAGTGTAACAAATATGAGTTAATTATAGTTTACAGATGAGTACAAATTTGGAATAGAAAATTCACAACCTCTAGGGGGCGGTAATAACATTTCAACGTGAAAATGTGTTGAACTTGGGAAAATTATACATGTGTTTTTAACCTCCTGAAAGTACGTTCTGCCCAAATGGGGAGTCTCTGAAGACCCTCTTGGGGATCCGCGCTTCCTGGGTCGCCCCCTAAACTCGCAGGCTTTCCTGGATGCCTTCTCAGTGCTCTGCCCGCTGGGCTTTCCTGGGGTCGGACCTCCCTTCTTAGCGAAATTGGATGTGTGATTTCTTTTTTTAGCTCCGAAAGACCACCCACTCTAGTCATTTCCTCCTCCTCCTCCTGCAGAAGGAAATTGTTACTTAATGTCCTCAAGGAACTTGTTCCTGATTTTTGTCACCTGGATGATGAGTCTTCTTTCTAGCAGCTCTGCAAACACAACTGCTCCCACTCATCTGTGGCCACTGTGAGGAGAGGCCTGGCCGGGGGTCTCCAAGGGGCTGCCTGTTAGAAAGTTTGTCACATTGCAAAAGCTGCCCTTTTCCCCTCTCTTGCTTTATTCTTGGAAAATGTCCCTCCCACCCCTTTTCTTAGACCTGCCTGTGCTGTACGACCTGATTCAGCTTCGTTTTTATCCCATCTGTCTTTCTCAACCCCTCACGCTACCTCCCCACATTCTGCTCGTATCATTCAGCGTCGTTCTGTGGAGACCTCCAGTTCTTGCTTTGTTGTAGGCTCTGAGCTATTGGTTTAGAGACTTGTCAGAAAAACCATGTGGTTTCCCCCTTGGCTTTCTCATGTCTTTCTACATGTCTAACAATTTCCCTCATGTTCTCTGGAAATTAATGTTCATAACTCCCAGCAGACGCTGACCCCTTGCCAGAAAACCCATTTCTAAGCTGTTCTTGCAAGTCAGCCTCTTACCAGAGATGCACTTTCCCTTCGTTGTTAGATAAACACAGTCCCTGCCTCGGAGGCCCTTTTCCTGCAGGAAGGCAAGAACAGGAAGCACTTGTCCTCTTGGTCCTCAGGGCGGCTTGGCCTTCCCCCGGGGCAGAGCCAGCATAGCCCTGACTGCACCGCTCAGCTTGGCTCCAGCTCCCTGAAGGCTCGATCCTAACCCTGTCACCATGTCTCCCACGGCCCCTCCTGGGGCAGGAGCCTTCCAGGGTGTGCTACGCTCTCTCTCCCATAGAGACCCTACCCCCTTCTTCTAAAACAGACTCAAACCCCACAAGGAACTTCAGCCTCCCTTCAACCCCTTCTGCTGTGTGTGCTGCAGCTCAGCTGGATGTCACAGACTTAGTATCACACACACTGCAGAGGGATTCAGCTTTCCGAAGGCCCAGTGCATAGTGGTTGCTCATCAAATGTATGTACGCACACATATGTACTGTGTGTGTGTAGTTTTTTGTTTGTTTCTCGCTAAGCCGTTTGACAGTAAATTGCAGGCATGATACGTCACCCCTGAATACTTCGGAATGCGTTTTCCTATGTAACTATTATCATGATTGCACAGTTTAATATTAATAATATCTGAATCTATAGTCAGATTTCCCCAGTTGTCCCCAAAATATTTTTAGAGCTAGTTTTTGTATTTTTGTTGTTGTTATCGTTGTTAGGATTTTTAAAATCAGGATCTACATACTGCATTTGGTTAAGTTCCACTCAGTGGATGTTTGTTGGCCGAACTTCCTGGGAAGAGTAGGGGATGTTTTGGTTTCCACCTTCTCCACCTCTGCTCATGCATTAAGTTTTAGAGTTGGTATCTGCAGGCTTTGGAATAAATGCCCAAGTCATCCTGTGGAAAAGCAGCTTTGCCTCCAGTGTCGCTGAATGTCGGCCTCTCCTCTTCCTCGCTCTCCTTGCCCTCTCCCCAGGCCTCCCCTGGAAGAGGAAGCAGGTTTGCTCCCAGGGTATAATTACCAGGAGGGAGAGCTGCCAAAGCCCGCAGTGAGACTGGGCCGCTGTGTGTGGTCGCAGAGCTGCTGGGAGGGGCATCTGACTGGGGTGGGCAGCAGCTGGGTGGCTAGAGTAACTCACCCTCCCTCCTCCCACAGGAAGTGGTGAGAGCCGACTTCCTCTGCCAGCGCGCTTCTTGAAGAGCACTGCGCTCTTCACGCCTGGGGCCTCTCTGCTGCTGCTCTCCCACTCTGAGGGGAGAAGGCGGCCAGCATATGCCTTCTTGGCAAGTTCCCAGTTCCGAAAGGGCCCAGCATTCTCTCTGCGTCGGTGGTTCTCAGTGCAGGGAAGGGACATTTTGGACATCCTGATGCCTGATGAGTGCGACTCGAATTTAGCAGGCAGGGCCAGAGAGACCCTGCAGGATGCACGCTGTCTTACTCAAGTCTGCCATTCGGTCCTAAACGCCCTGATGAGCTCAAAATAAAGTCTGTTGAAGAATGTCTGATTTATA
Source organism: Pteropus medius (assembly GCF_902729225.1). Taxonomy (NCBI): domain Eukaryota; kingdom Metazoa; phylum Chordata; class Mammalia; order Chiroptera; family Pteropodidae; genus Pteropus; species Pteropus medius. The sequence continues at coordinate 13,262,809 of NW_024342471.1, read as the reverse complement.
GCAGACTGTTTGAAAGTAAGATGGAGGCGTTATTCTTAAAGCTCTGGGTTTTTCTTCCCCAGAGAAAGACTTCTAAGATCGCACATGCCCTTCCACCGGAGAGTTGTGAGGAGAGTTATAAGGGAACATTTGTGGGCATAAAGGAAAAGCACACACCCCAGCACCTTTCCCTGGCTCTTGCTGTGGGTGGGCTGCAGGCAAGAGGGCTTGGCAAAGCTTTGTGGTCGAGCTGCGGTTACCCCGGCTGGGGCCCCGGGCTGAAGGCTATGCCCAGCAGGGGCCTGAGATTGTGCTGCGCTGTGGTCCACATTGAGGTGATTTTCTTTAATGGGCTCAAGATAGACTGGTGAGAAATGATGCTTGTAGCCTGGCCCCAGTCCATCAAGTCCTACTGCCTGTGTTCAGAAACAGGAACCAGGCAGGAAGTGCTCCCCAAGCTGTCATCCCCAGTCCAGAGTGAGCAGCCAGCCCAGCACACTCCAGGACAAAGTGGCCATGCAGGTCACAGGCGGCTAGGCACTAGTGGGAACAAAAGGGGGGTGTGACGTGGTGGGTCGCATGCAAGGAGCCCTGGGCTGGGGCCACAGAGCCGGACCAACTGTGCCCTCGGGCAGATTCCTGCTCCGCAATTTGTGAGAAAGGAGGACAAAACATGACAATATCAGAGGTTCCTCCCTCTCCTGCTCTCCTAAAACAAGGCCTTTGAGAAGCGTGTCTCCTCAGGCAAACATAGTTGGCCATCATAATGCTTTTTGCCCATGAGGACCTGGTTTTTCTCTAATATTCTTTAGGAAACAAGTAGAACTTCAAAAATAGCATTTCTGGAGACTCGGAAACGTCCAGGTGCACCCGCCGCTTTTCACTTGTCTGTGGCTCCATAAAGTCCTTACAACATGGCTGCGATAGCACAGTGCAGCCCGGTGGGGTCTGTGTGATGGTTAATGGCAGCTTAGAGCCCTCGGCACGGTGCCTGTCTCATGCTCGGTTGGCGCTCCCACTGCTCTTCCTGTGATCGCCGCCCCCTGCGGGCGCAGCGCTCTTAGCCAGTTCGCCTTGCCGCTGGCAGCCTCACTACCCTGGGAACCCGTGCATCTCAGCTGCTTCTCATTTTGGAGCCCGTCACACACGTGTGTACTCACAGCTCATTGAGAACCTAAGCCGGTGTCACTAACTAACCCTGTCTCTGTGACTGACGACCCCTTAAGCAAAAATCTTTTGGATTTTCTAAGGATTTGACTTAACAGTTAAAGGAGAAGAGAGGTGGTGAACCAAATGGAAACACCAGAGCAACTGGATTAAAGTTGAAAGTAAGCGTCCTTGGGAAGGTTGTAAAGAGATTTCTTAACTGCTCTCAGGCCTGGTCACCAGTCTCAGCCCTAAGATATCCTAAGCTTCCCTGACTTCTTTCTGCATATGATCTAGGACTCCTGGCCCTAATAAAAGGGTTTTTCTGGCCCCTCTGGTATCTCTGGGTGAGATCTTTAACTCTTTTCTTGCTCTCAATATGCTCTGCAGAGGAGCACAGCTGGCTCTGCCTCTGAGCCTCAAAGACAAGGAGGCCGTGTGCTGGTGAGGTCTCCGCCGCTTCTCGCCAGGTCCCTGCTCCCTCGCTTGCTCCAGACTCGCAGGAAGGGAAGGTTTTATGCAAACGCCTAAGAATTTTGAAAAAACAGAGGCAGCCATAGAGAAGCATGGGGTCTTCCAGCCTCCCTGCCAAGCCCTCCCACCTCCCGCCCTGTCTCCACATTTCAGCCCTAATGGTGCCCTGTGTCCCCGAGGCGAATCTAGGGTTATGGATCCCTTGAGGCCACTCTGAATGTTTTTAGCCTCCACGTTGCTGTGATCAAAGAGGAGGTGATGGAAGAGCACCAGCTTTGTGACGGGAACCGCCGGGAGGAACGGGCACAGTTAGAACCGCTCCCCTTCAGTGTGGCTCAGCAAGGGGAAGTGGCTCCCCAGGGACCCCCCGGGAAGGGCTTTTTCTTTATGCCCCTTATACAGAGAAGACTGAGACTGCCTAACCACGGAGGTACCATTGCCCTCACACTGTGGACGTGTATCCCCTTGGGAAGCTAAATGACAGCAGCGCCTGGTGGGGAAATGCAGGCGCTTCAGACGCTGAGTTCTGAAGAAATCTCTCCCTTTCCATGGGGAACCATGTCTTTGTTTACGTGGGGATTATCGTCGCCATTTTTGAAACACAGTCAGAGTTAGATGCATCATACTTGCAATGGTTCCTTTAATTATCTCTGCATCCAGACTGTGAGCCCCGGGAGTGCAGGTTCAAGGGCAGGTTCTTGCTGCATCCTTATTGCCCGGCTGAGCTCCTGAGTGACAGTCACAGGAAGGAGCGTGCGTGGCTGCTGCAAGCCCACTCCCAGGCAGGCACTTTTTTCCTGCCACGCTGCCCGCCATCACTGATACATTAAAGCAGTAGGTTCTCCTTTGTGGTTCTCTGTAGCAAAGTCATCCAGATGTGTCATGATGAAGTATTCAGATGTGTGGTGCCAGGTGACCTGTGTGCAAGCGTAGCCGTAAGTCCCAGGCACGATTAGTTCAACCCACATGGAGCTTAATTCTGGATCTCTCTCCTAAGAAAACTAGAAAGTAAACCTCTAAACAGAGGAAAAATAGATTGTCTCCCTTAAGAGAAACCATATCATCACTTACTTTGATGCATTTTCCCAATGGTAGTCAAGAATGCTTTCATTTCCTCAACAAACTCGTAGACTGTCAGTGCCATTGCCCTCCAGGAGCTCGGGGTCCAGGGGGAGTGGGGCATGTACACAGTTAATATTGTCTCTTTAGTGGGACTACTTCCTGTGGGTCAAGTAATGTGTTAAACACTTCACTTTCAGTAACCCTACAAGATAGGTGTCATTGTCCTTTCTCCCCGGGATTGTGATGTTAACTGACTTGGCCCGAGTCCCACACCTAGAGGGTCACAGAGTCAGGTTGGAGGATCAGGTCTGTCTGCTGCAAAACTCTTACCTACTCTGCTTTGTGGCTGTAATGGAAACCTTCCTGTGTCATGGGGAGGATGAATGTTGGGTTGTGGTCAAGGGGTTGCAGCCACAGGAGTCTCGACTGTGCTCGCTTCGGAGCAGGTACACTGAAATCGAACAACTCCAAGAAGGTTAGCACGGCCCCCGCTCAAGGATGACTCGCAAATTCATGAAGCGCTCCATATGGGTTTTCCTTTGTACAATTGAAACTAATATTCTGTTATGTCAATTATGCTTCAATAAAATCTTTTTATAAAGAGTTGACTAAGACCTGGGCGTCTTCAGTGCCGGTCTCTAGTTCCCATCCCAGCCCCGACAGTTGCAGGGCAACGCTCCTTGTGCGCGGTGAGCATGTTGGAGCCACTGCTTGGTGGCGACAGGCTCCCCGGCCTCTGAAGAGGGAAACCCTTAGGCAAGAGAGCGGTCCGACCCCCGGCAGGCAGGCAGCAGGTGCCGCCATGCGGGGATCCTTTGCGGAGCGGGGACGGGCTAGCCGGTGCAGGAACCCCAACTGGTCACCTGCCGCCCGGTAACCTTCAACATCTTATGTTTCTTTGTCCTTTTCAGGGGTTTCTCCCAGAAAACAAGTTTGGTCCCACCCTGACTGAGCCCGTTCTTCGAGACGCGGGCCCCCGCAGGAGGGGGCGGCGGCCTCGGAGCGAGCTGCTGAAGGCTCCGGCCATCGTGGCGGACTCGCCCTCTGGAATGGGGCCACTGTTCATGAACGGACTGATTGCCGGGATGGACCTGGTAGGGCTGCAGAACATGAGAAATATGCCAGGCATCCCCCTCACGGGGCTGGTGGGGTTCCCGGCCAGCTTTGCCACAATGCCCACAGGGGAGGAGGTCAAAAGCACCTTAAGCATGCTGCCCATGATGCTGCCGGGAATGGCCACTGTGCCCCAGATGTTTGGTGTCGGGGGACTCCTCAATGCCCCCATGGCAACTACCTGCACTTCGACCGCTCCAGCGCCTCTGTCAAGCACAACAAAAAGTGGTACTTCCGTGACCGAAAAGACTGCAGAAGACAAGCCAAGTAGCCATGATGTAAAAACGGACACTTTAGCTGAAGACAAGCCTGCGCCTAGTCCGTATTCCGATCAGTCCGAACCTGCAATAACTACGAGTAGTCCTGTGGCTTTTAACCCATTTCTTATCCCAGGAGTGTCTCCCGGACTCCTTTACCCATCCATGTTTCTCTCTCCTGGCATGGGCATGGCACTGCCCGCCATGCAGCAGGCCAGACACTCTGAAATAGCAGGGCTGGAGAACCAGAAGAGGAAGAAGAAGAAAACAAAAGGGGACAGCCTGAACCCCAACCCAGAGCCTGCTCCCGGCTCGGAAAGGGAGCCAGGCAGCGAGCAGAACTGCCCCGAGTCCAGGGCACCTGTGCCCTCAGATAGAGAACATGCGGCACAGGCCGGGGACGGGGGCCTCAAAGACTCCAACAGTGACACCAATTAGAACATTTTCATTTAAGAAATGATGTGACTTGTAAGTTTCTTATCCCATAAAAGTTTGTTACTTCCCTCACTTCACCTTCATAAGAACCTGTGTTTCCATAAGTAATATTACCTACCTGATTTCCTGTCTGAGAACTATGGTGACAGATGTTAATAGTCGCAGGGTCTTGCCACTTCATTAGATAAGTGTCGTCGACCTAGTCTAGGAGGCACAGAATTCTCATTCTGTTATCCAGTTGTTCATTCCAGCAATCGTAGTTAATACAGTACTTGGTGACACGCCCTACCCCCTTCTCTTCCAAGTTTCCCACTTATTTGAGGAGGAAAAATGGCATAAGAAAGCTGTCTGGGGATTTACCATCGAAGGGCCCGAGGACAGACACAGAGTAGCTCTTTTTTTTTCCATGAGCCGTGTTGAATGGGAAGAATGTAATGGGGAACCAAAAAGCACAGAAAAAGGAAGCGCTGGTGCATATTTTTAGTTAAAATATTTCCCTATTTTATCATGATTACTAAATGAGTAGTGTAGACAGAAGTATTATAACTAATGGTTGAAACTGCATATATTCATTTCTTTATAAAACAGAAACCCTACTGTTAGTAACGTGACTTCCCCCTTCATGGTTTTTCAGACTCTTGCAGCAAGAATACTGACTAGGCATTATTTTATACACGCGTATTCTCTGTCTCCCAGGTCAAAAGATGATTCTCAGTATGAGGAAGCTTTGCACACCTTGAGCGATTGCCGGCAACGGGCGGGCGAGCGGCACGCGCTGCTCACAAGCACACACGACTAGCACTCCGCTCACCTCAGTCTCCTAAGGATTGCTCTAGCCACTGCCAGGGCCCGAGGGGTTTTTATTTTGTGCTTTCCTTCACCAAGAATCAGGCTCTTTCTGGAGCCTGCGAGAAAATAGTCATTCAACACTTTTTACACTTACGAGGTCCTTTTGTCCGAGTTATTTGAGGTTGTCAAAACGTGTGTGCCACCTTTTATACTATGACTGTGAAAAGCGTTTTGCTTCTATTTTTTTCTCCATTCAGTTTATATTTTACAGTTGGACGCAGATCCCAAATCGTCACGTGAGTCGAGACTGTTGCAAATTAACATTATGTTCCCTTCTTCCTCAGCTTCCCAAGCTGGGAAGAGCCTGCGTGAGCAGCACTTAAACCCGTTTCCTTTCGCCTTCCCACTCATGTTCCATCCCTTCTGATGATCTCTCTTCACTGACAGTTCACACTCTGAGACTTGAAATAAGCCCAAGGTTCAGTACTCTGGGGGCACAGGGCTGTGCAGGACCGTTGGAAATGTTGGAAGTGTTACTAGTACCAGTTTCACTTTTTGTTGTCACAATTTACTGTATTTTTTACTTTTTCTGTTACAGTTTTGCTAATTTATCAGAAGGTCCAAATGTTTGACATAACTATTTCAGTTCGCATTATTTATTTATGATGCTTTTGTCATTGTCTTTTATACATTTGGGATTATAAATTATGTAAATGTTAAAATGAGCATCTCAAAGAAGTCTGTTAAATCGTGACCGAAAAATCAATCAGATGTATTTTCAAAAAGTGGAGTCCCAGTTTTATGAATCAGAGATATAAATCAGAAATCCTTTAACTGATCGTATAAGAAGAAAGAATCCAGTAATTGAACAGATCCTATTCGATGACATCTTTGTAGCATAGATGGTCTATAATGCTGACAACAGATTTCTTAGAAATGCTGCTCTCTATTTAACTAACATTTTGTTCAGTTTTGCCTCCAGTGGAAGCAGAAAGGGTTTTTTCAGCTGTTAAATCCTAAAAAAATCAATATAATTTATTTATGTAAAAAAAAAAAATCACTCAATCGATATATTTTTGAACCTTTTAAGTACTAATTTTCTTTTTATCAAGTAGAAAAAAAAAATGTATTTGCCCTAAATCCTTAAAATACAAATGCTATAAAAATTCATGTATCTTGAAAGCCTTACTGCAAATGAGTATTATAGACATCCAGCAGAGCCTGGGTTTTCTTTGTCGTCGTTGTCCTTGTTTTGTATGGAAAAGCTGCTTTCCCCAGGTTCCACTTAGAACCTCCAGTAGGTCACAGGGTTCAAAATGGATTTGATTTAAAAACCCACCAGCATGCTAACTCCCTTGTTACAGCTTATCGAACCTGTATGTTAACTCTGGGTATTTAGGCTTATATATTTGACTGCTATTGTGTCCCTGTTTGCAAAATGAAAATGACACTTTGTGGATTATTTGCTCTGTAAGGCATAAGTGCTTCTTATCATTATTTTGACATTTCCAAGAGCAAAAGCCAAATTTAAACTCGTCAACAAACTTGAGCCTTTTCATCGAATTCCGTGTCACTCACAGCCATAATTTCCCTCTATCATTCTTCACCCCATGTCGTACATAATAAATTGTCTGTGGTCTTGATCCTGGATTTAAAAAAAAAAAAAAGGTTGAAAAGTCAAATTTGTATGTGAGGACTTGAGTGGCACTTGAGTGTCTCTAGCTGCCTGGGCACTTTCTGAATGAATCATTTGCTCATAGGAAGCCAGTCTTTCCTAGGTATACCCTACCCTGTTGGGGGCTTGTTAAATATTCATTCAGGAGGATGTACTTGACCTACGTCTCAACCTACCAGAGCATCTGATTAAAGAGAAGGGGCTGCAGTACAACTTCCCACACTTGGGGCCCAAATGCCTCGACAATGCCACTTCCCTAAGCCCCAGTCCAGAAGTCCACCAGTCACCTGAGACTTCAGGGGGCCACTAGACCTCTATGGGTTGGAGCAGGTCTCTAAAACACAGGGATGCCTCCCTAGCTGACAGTCTTAAGACTTGTTAAGAACCTCATGTGGTTCTTAGCTTTGGAAAGCATTGCTTCTCAGGCCCCAGAAGGGCTGTGTGAGAAAGTATCGATGAGGCTGGCCTTAAAGTACTGAAGTCTCAGTGAGACAGAGCAGTTGTCCTCCCTCCCTTGCTGAATCCTTGCTAGGTGCCAATAGATGGCAGAGAAATAACCTGTAGGAGGGGTGGGACATCGTTCTATAAGGCCTGAGAATCCTCTGCTACAGATTTTTCAATTAAGGTTGTATTATAGGTTTGGCAGAGCTCTTGTCAAATCTTGAGAGAGTCCTGCCAGGTAGAGGAGGAATTTATGCAGAATAAGTAGGAAAAAGTCTTGGCTTCACTCGACCTCAGAACCTGCCCCAGTAGATGCTACCTCCCTCTGTGGACAAGAGCAGGGGAGTACAGGTAGCCCAGTACATGAGGCTAGTGTTTTAGTGTTTTGTGTATGTTTGCCATAAGTGACCTCATTTGTCATCAGAGTATCTTGGTTACTGGGTAGAGGGACACTGGCATCCAGTCTGCCTAATGAAAGCCAGCAGAAGGCTGCAGATCTATGTCATCAATCACAGAACAGAGCTGGGGGAGACCCCTCGGTCCCACCAGGTCGAGGTTGGAACACTCTAGCTTTTGTGATACTTGTCTGGGACTCCTCAACCTCAGAAACCAGATCTGACTTAATTAGACTCGGAAAAATTGGTGCTGGAAAAAAGAAACAGTCGAGTCACACACCCTCTGGAAAACTTTATGCTCGATCATTTACACCAGATTCCTTAAAATGGTGTTTTGTAAGACTTACTGTTCATTTGTCTGGTCTGGAAGTCTCAGAAGGATCTCTTTCTTAGGTCAGCAATGGAGGACTCGACCCAGCCCAGCGACTAGCACTTGGCTATAGACCGTGGCTTCTCAAAACCCGACCTCGAGGTACAGGAGCATGAGGGCAGGTCCTCAAAATAGGTGGTTTGTGCTGCCTACTGGCCAGCTTTGTAGCCACCCTCATTTTCCAAACTTGACAGGGTGTCTTTGAGATAAGATAGGGAATAAGGGTAAGGGGTAAATTAGGTACTGGCTCCTACAAAGTAGGTGTTCCATGAGATCGGTTTAGAAATGAAGACCTAGGATGGCGGTGACTGAAGTGAGTGCCCTAGATACAGTCCTGTTGTCTGAACTCTGGCTCAACCCTAGCCCAAGGTCTAGTTCAAAGGGAAGAACTAGATTGGGGAGGAGGGGAAAGGGGAGTGGAGGCCTGGGAAGAAAAACGGCTTCCCTGAGGGAACATCCCTACCTCCCACAAGCCTGTTTCCTCATCTGTAGAACAGGGATAATTCCAACTTGTACCTTACCTGCGGGGTGGTTGTGGGGTTGACAGATATGATCAATGTCAAATGTTTAAAGGTGTGCTTGTTGTATTTGAGAGTTACATCTCTTTATTCTTTCTGAGTGGCCATGGAGGTGAGGATTACCAGTCCTGTGGAAAGATAAGGTGATCAAATCAAAGATATGGAAGGTCTTAGTCCACGCGCCAAAGCAGGTACAGATTGGACTCAAAGCATTGCTAGAAACAACCTTTCTGGCCTCTCTCCCCACGGTCCTGTGCACGGGAAAGAAGGGGCCTTTCCACACAAGCCCATTGGCCCGAGTGAGCAAAGAGACAAGGAGACCATTGTGGGGCTGGGGAGCAGAGAGGCTCCCAGGTCTGTGAAACCCGCCTCAGTGTAGGGTTGCCCGATGTCGGGGGTAAAAATGACACCCAGTTAAATTTTAATTTCAGATAAACTTTTTTTTTTTTTTTTGGTATAAGTATATCCATGCAATATTTGGTGCATAATTATAGTAGAAAGAATTTTATCTGGAATTCAAATTTAACTAGGCATCCCGCATTTCCTCTGGTAACCTTAATGTAATAACACATTTACTAGGCACTTCCTTGAGTAGGGCTTGTTAAGTGCTCTGTGGTCATATTCTTAATCCCCACAGTAATTCTACGAGGTTATCCCCCATTTTACAGATGAGACAGCTGAGGCCCAGAGAGGCTAAATAACTTGCCCAATCACCTAGGTGATAAATGGCGGAGCGGGGACTTTGAGGACCCATAAAGACTGATTCCAGAGCCATAAACCGACCAACAGGAGAGTTGGGGTGTGCATCTGGTCTGAGGCCTGGAGCCGGCTGCTCCTCTAAGGTGTAGCTTCGTGAATAGCATTAATGGAATGAGCCGTGGGGTGGTTCTGGGCCACGCTGCCCCTGGGGTGCGGCTACCAGCCCGAGGCCGGAGGAGCGGGCATCCAGAGGAGAAGATACTTCTTTCCCATCCTGCCCCTCGAACCGAGGGACGGTCTCAGTGTCTGCACTCAGCAGCCCAGGTCCAAGGGGCCCTGTGAGAAACTGCCTAATCGTAGAAGGTGGAAAAGAAGGTTTGGGGTTGCGGGGAGTGGGTAACTGCCCAGCTAGAAGGGCCTGAGGGGAGGGGGAGGGGGAGAAGTCCTCAGACTGAAAAATGAGAGGCAAACGGCACAAGATGCGAAATGAGCCTCTCTGACAACAGATCATTTCTAAAGGCCAGAGCCTGATTGCCACCAGAAGGTCGGAGACACATCCTGGAAGCAGGACCAGAAATCCCAACTGGGAGAGCTTCGACCCCGCTTTTCAGTGGGAAAACCTCCCACCTCTCTCCCTAGGGTGGCACAGACCGCCCACCACTGCTGCAGAGCTGCTGGGACGGAGGCAGCACACCTCACCTACCAGGCCTTGCCGTGACCTTCCACCCAGCGTGGCCCAGCCACCGGCACCTCTGAAGGTGGCCCCAGCGCTGCCTCTTGGGTGCCCTCTCTGCTCGCTGTACCGGGCCTTGACACGCAGGAGCTCATCGCAGAATGTGTTCTCCAGATGAGGTCGAGGCTCAGGTAGGTTGTCACCTGCCTTTAGTGGCACAGTGAGTGGAAGACTAAGAATTTAGAGGTGGGTCTGTTCCCTAAAAGCACAGGCCCAGCACCCTGTCTTTCTAGAGTGGAGTAGGCAAAACACGGCCCATCACCTGGCTTTGTACAGCCTATGAGCCAAGAATGGACTTTGCATTTTTAAATAATGGAAAAATAAAAAAAAGAATAGTATTTCATGACACATGAAAATCATACCAAATTCAAATTTCAGAGACCATGAACAAAGCTTTACTGGAGCACGGCCACACACATTCCTTTATGTATTGTGTGTATGGCTGCTTTCACAGCACAAGAGCAGAGCTGAATAGTTGTCCCAGAACCACATGGCCAGCAAAGCCTGAAATATTCACTGTCTGGCCCTTTACAGAAGAAGTTTGCTGACCTCTGTCCCACAGCATCAATTTTATTCATAGATTCTGTGCGGAAACTAAGTCATTTAAAATATTTTTATATTAACTCAAACATGGTTTTGCATAAATATGAATCGCAGACTAGTATGTAAGAGTGACATCTACTTTTAAGACAGAACAGACTTCAAACTAGCGCTGGACTTTGGGCTTGCCTCTTGAGGGCCCACCTCCAGACCCCCAGGGCATACCTCCACTTCCAGGAAAAGTTGCTGCCCTGCCCTGGCCTCTCCTCTCCACATCACATCCTGTTTGGGGTAAAGAAGGGAGCCAGAGCTGCCAGAGAGAGTCAACGAGGGCAGGAGTCAGGAGGATGAGACTCATGATATGGGTTTAAGGACCAGGAGGCAAAACTGCCCATGCCTTGGGAAGGGGCCTGCGAGACTGTCCTTGGTCTGGGGCTGTGAGCTGGTTACCCACGGATGTGTGGAAGGGACGCCTCCCAGGAAATGGGCCTGGAGGATCAGTGGACATTGGTCAGTCCCCACCTGGAGTTCAGGCAATAGGAAGGCCAGACGGTGGGGGAGCTGAGTGCGAGAAAGCAGTGGCTGGGAGCCCACTGCAGGTACCCTGACTAGCGACCACATCCTGGAAGCAGAGTTCAGAGGAAGACAGGAAAGAGCAGCTGGAACCAAGTCTGTGCAGGGAGAAATGAGTTCCCATCTCACACCCTCCCACACGTGTAACTAAGGGCAACAGGCACACCATCAGGCCCCGACCTATTGCCTCCCAAAGGCCCTGAGCCCTTGGACAACTGCCTGGGGACTTCCAGTATCTCCTGCTGTGTGCCAAGCTAGGCCGTGCTCAGGAGACAGATCAGACACCACCCTGCTGTTGGGGACCTCGGAGTCTGAGGGGGATAGGACTGACCCACAGAACCACTAAATGTGTTAGACGTGACCCTCTCCTGACTCAACACCAGGGAGAGGGACTTGAGATATCGAATAGGTTGCTGCTCTGCATTCACGTCCCTAGGGGCCAGTGCAGATTATGCACATGGAGCAAGAGCAGCTGTGCAGCTGTGATGGAGCTGCTGTCGGTCTCTGAGCAGTCGTGGGTGATGGCAGAGGTGTGGGGGACAGGCGGGAGGAAGTGCTGTCATTTTTGGGAAAGTAAAGTAGGAGATTCAGCTAACTACCACCTAGGATTTGACATCAGCCCTAGTGGATACAATTGTTGAAAGGATTTTTAAAGACATGCTGAGGGTTTACTGCAAGCAAGTGAAGGCACACCCACCTCCACCCCCTTTCAGGTGACTGGTGAAGAGAGTAGCTCTAGGTGTTTTTCATGGTGATGGGCATTGATCTCTGCCTGAATGGCCTTACCCAAAGAGAACTAAGAAATGAGTCTGTGTCTATCTGGGCAGTGTTGGTAAAGTCACCACGCCTACCAGGTGAGGCAGGTGACATACGTGAGTGACATGCACCAGATTTAAGGCACTAAGAAGTGGGGGCGAATCTGGAAATTAGAAACATCTTGCCCTGAATGAAAGGCACACGGATGCTCCCTGTGCATAATCTGCACTGGCCCCAGCTACAGCCAACTGTTGCCGTGTAGGAATGTGCACCGTGTGTTCTCCGACACCTGGATTTGTTTTTTCAACAGAGGATGGAAATTCGGGTAGTTGTGTGATATCTTCTGATTTTTAAATGTATGCAATAAATTCAAATCTTCAGAAAATCCACTGGCAGACAAGTATCTGTGTACAGGTTGGATCTAGTGCACAGAGCTCGTGTTTGCTACTTGTGTGATTGCAGAGCCATGGGCATTGGCAGACGCCTGACACAACCAGCAGGTGATGTGAGAATAGAGAACCAGGATGCATTTTAAGGGAGGTGACTGTCCTGTTTCCCAGCTGGGATGTTCAGCCGGCTCTCTGAAGCAGGACACTAGCAAAGGGTCAGGAGATCAGGTTGCTGCAGCTCCCCCAAGGGGGTGGCCAGGAAGGTGCTGCAGTCCTATGTGGGGCGATCCTAGGCAGTTGTCAGTATTGGGCGGGAGGTGGGACTGAAGCCGCTTTGCAAGATCTCCTTGGTCTAATCATTAGGCCACTTGATTCTCTGGTCCTTGCCGTGCGGTCTTGCCTGTTGTACCACCTTCAGGATGATGCTTGGACCTTGCCCTTTTCTGTCCCCAGCACATTTTTATTCCCTATGAATCCTCAGGGACTTCCGAAGTGTGAGCGACTACACCTCTGGCCACTCGGCAGGTGTGAGTGGGGGAGGAGAGTGGGATCTGAGAGGGGTCTGGCCGAGCAGGGCAGGCAGTGGCTCGACACTGCTGAGGCATTAAGCCTCTTTCCTGGCTCTGGCAGAGAGGAGGCCAGACCAGGAAAACTCAAGACACCGCTCCCACCCACGCCCCTTCCACCCCCAACCCCACTCCAGCTCTGATCCAGGCTTTTCCATTCACAGATCCCAAACTTTCCAGGCCAGCAAAGGGGCTGCCAAGGTCCAGGCGAATGCCTTCGGCAGGGGCTAGGGAGACATGCAGGCGTGTCGGGTGCATTACAGGGGCCTGAAGAGAGCTCCCAACCCCAGCCCCCTGGGGCCCACAGGTTGGAAAACCCTCCTACTCACACCCCAATCTCGTCAGATTTCCCCATCGGGAAGAAGCGTATATGTATCTAAGGGACGGGCCCCTCGATTCAGATGCTCCTAATGTGGATGTGCATCTGAGAGAGAGAACTGGAGGACAGTGGGCATGGGGAGCAGGTACCCTTGCTGGTTAAGCCCCTGCAGCTACTTTCTTCCTCTCTACAGATCAGATAAATTAGCATCCCACTCAGGGGGACAGATGGAGAGGCATCCCTGCCCTGGACTGGGGCATTTGGAGCCCCCTCCAGTAGCATTGTCAGAGCACAGCTCAGCACCCGAAGCAGGCAGGAAGGGCTTGGGCTACGTTTCACCGCCGGACCCCAGGGCCCAGCCACCCAGCCTCTGTAAAGAGCAGGAGTTAAAAAGAGTGTAAACATCCATCCCAAGTGGTGCTCTCTGCAGAGTCAACCGTGGTGGCATGGGTGCTGGAAGCGCTGACTTTGTGATGTGTAGTTTTCAATTATTCCTTGTACCCTTTGCTTCCATTCTCCCTTTAGGGCTGAACCCATCAGCCGGTCTGTGCTCATTTCTCAGGGACAGCAAGCACTGGAAAAATAAAAATAAAAAAGGATTTCCTTCCTGGTTTTTGAGTTTCAAAAGAAGCCCCTGGCCCAGACACAATGTGACAGGTAAGAGTAAAGCTTTCCAGTACCGTCATTTCTCCGTCTGGAAAAGGATTCCTTGAGGGGAGAAGAGGGGACGGTTGGAGAGGGCTGGTGGGGATCGAAGGAGCCAGGCTCCTGGAACGCATCCTGTTCATTCCAGCACCCGCTGTGCCCAGGGGCCTGCCCTTTTCACGCAGCTGTGGCTCCTCCCTCAGCGACAGCTCCCATGTCCCATGGGCAGACCAGTGAGAATGGCTGCCACCTCTGTTGTACCGTGAGTTTCACTGGGGATCAGGTCTTCTTACCCCATTAAACAGTCCTCCTTCCAACATCCTAGGACAGACACCTGCAAAGACTCTTGTGCCATTAGCGGAGCCCCGAGCACCAGTGGCGGGGGGGAGCAGCACGGAAAGCACTGCCCCCCACCCCCCGCGTGCTTTAGCGGGATTGGGAGAAACCAGCCAGAGGACCCCACATCCCAAGCCAGTTGGCTGCTGGGTGAAACTTGGCCTTTGATATCAGCACTGCTCAAACACTGACTTTCTGATTTGGAGTCTAGAGGCTTTGGGCTCACTGCAGGCCAAGAGCAGGGGCAGCCAGGCCTCGGCGCCTCCTGTGAGGCTGTGAGACACTGGCAGCAGCACCGACCTCCTTGAAGGTGGGCAGACCCAGGGTCATCCACGGGTGGGTCGCCAGGGCCAGGGGCCAGCAGGATGCCCGGAAAAGGCTCAGCTCCCTGAATGGACTGAAAGACCTCTATGGCCTTCACCTTCCCTATGCTCAGTCCTTTCCAGCTCTGCCACCTGGGCATGAACCCCTGAGATGCTATGTCTTCCTACTTAGAGGTGGACAGTCCTCAGACTGAGCTTGGCCTCAGGATACAGAGCCCTTCTCTGCTGACTGACGCTCTCATTTCATCTTGGGGCTTGGAACAGGGGTCCTGAGCCCCCTCTACAGGGTCCCCCCCTTCCTTTTAGCCTGTTCCCCATGAGTGTTTTCGTAAAGAGTTCGGCTGAGAGCCAGAAAACTTTTGGAAAGTGTATGGGCCAAGGCAAGCTGTACAAACCTGTCCTCCTCCCAGAGCTGAAAGGGGCCAGGTTGTTCTCAGACAAGTGTGAAGGCTGGGGGCAGTGGCTGACTTTAGGAGGCTTTGCATACCTCAAAGCAGCAGCCAGTGGTGGGGAAGAATGGGGAGGCACAGCCAGGGTCGGCAGAGGTGGGGGCTTGGTGCCAGGTGTCTCACATAGACACACTCATGAAACATACATGACCCAAAAGCACTTGGGTACAAAAGAGACACCTAGATGTGCAAGCACGTGTAGGCATGTGCTGCTGTGTACATACACATACCTACGCAGAGACATGCACGAACATGCTAACACATGCAGACCCACACAGACATGTACGCACATGCGTATGCATCCTCAGTCTACAAAGGATGTAGGCTGAAACATTCCAGGCCATACCCAGGAGGCAGGGAGAGGGCTTGACAGTCCTGATGACCCAGCTCCCTGTGACCCAGCACACGCATGCACACATACGTGAACACGTGTGCACGCACGCACACACACGCACCCTGGGAGGGAACCATTTTCCTCACAGGAGCTTTCGGATCCAGGGCAACATGCAAGCGAGCCCTTGTGTTGAGAAAGAAAGCACTTTTGTCTGCTGGGAGCAGGGCTGCGGGAGCAGCTGCAGCCTCCTCCAGGATAAGGGCCAGGCCAGTTTCTCACCCCGGCGAGGAAGGTCAAGCGGGGCCAGGGATTCAGGGTGACAGACCAACCCCAAACATTGTCCCTGGCTGACTTCACAGAGCCCAGAAAGCCAGTTGTTCCCGGCCCTGGCCACTCTGCCCCCTGGCCCTGGTCTGGCCCTGACCCCAGAATGACCGTTGCTCTGCCCCCCAGCCCTGGTGCTGCACTGACCCAGACCAGGACCCGGCTCTGGCCCCGGGCACCACCCCTGTCCTATGCTAGTGGCCTCAGCTTTTTTTTAGCAGAGTGAAAAAAGGTCAGCCTCTGGAATTACAAAGATGTGAGATTCAGTCCTGGCTCTGTCACTCGCTAGCTGTGAGACTGAGAACAGATCTGACCTTTTTCAGCTGTAAATTTTAGCTTCTGTTACAGTGCTCAAAGCCACGAGGCAAATTCTCTTTACTGAGCCCACAGCGCAAGGTGGCCTTCTCTGTACATGCATCATCTCGGAGACCGCCCGATGGTGCATCCTGCCGTCCCAGGAAGAAGGGTGGAGCCTAGGCCCAGTCCCAGAGCTGCTGTGTCTGGAGCTCCCTTCCTCCCTTTTGCCCTTTTCACCCACCCCGTGGTCCTTGCTTCAGCCCTGCAGGTGCCCGATGCCCTCTGAGTGCCCTCATCACACTCTAGAGGCACCTCTCCCTCCTCCCGTGTCCACCTGCCCCAGGCCCAGCGTGACCTCTGCTCCCTCAGAGCTGGGTCCTCTACAGGCTGAACTGCTAGTGAAAACAGCCCCCTTTTCTAACTCTAGAGTGTTCAGCTGAGGAAGACCCCTCCAGAGGTGACTTCAGCACCTTCTCCAGACACTGGGCTCATTCCTGTAATTCAGTCAACAAATATTTACTGAAGGCCTACTATGTACCAGATGCTGGACGTTTAGGGATGAACAAAGAGACAAAAGCCTCTGCCCTTGTGGGCTCACGTCCTGGTTGCCACAGCACAGTCGGGTGGGGGGCCTTGAGCATTACACATTCCCCCACGTCTGCCCCAAGAGCTGTAATCATCCTGCAGGCACAGACATCACTGCCTTCTTTGCGTCACCATCGTCGCTCTCCCCCACTCCCAAACCCCCACCCCCAGAGGCTGTGGGTATCTCAAGGGCAGGGGCACGCTGGCACAGAGCCCAGTATAAGGCCACGATCCTCGGACTCAGCCATGGCTTTCCACAGTTCAAGTGCATTCAGCTACCACTGCCCCTTGGTGTGTTTCTTCGCTCTTACTATCACTTGGTACTTCTCTCTTAATGTGTATCTCATAATTACGTAATAGTCAAATAACCTGCGACCAACAGTTAATGAAATTATATGGGTTTAGGAAACAACTTAATTGATTCTGAAGCTCAGCCAGCCAGATGTGGGGAGTGTCAGTTCCCGTGCCCTGCTCTGTCCCCCGTAGTACGATTCATTTGCTCATGCAGTGCTGGTTGAACACTTGCCCCATGCCAGACCTGGGGCAGGGCAGGGGAGCCCACAGAATCCCCTGTCTAGAGAGGCCCATATCTATCTAGTAAGAGGACCAGGTAAGCAGAAAGGTGTAATTGAGTGATAGAAGGATGGACAGATGCTGCAGGAGCCTGAGTGGGGTTCTGGGGGGGCTGGGTTGATCAAAGATGGTTTTGCAGAACATTTGAGCTGAGTCTTCAAGGAGTAGTTGGGTGTTTTTCTGCTAGAGATGAGAGAAGGTGAGCCAGGAAGAGAGACAAGCATTCGCAAAACATCATGGAAATGGGAAGTGCCTGATGAATGGGAAGGGATGGAAAAATGTTAGATGTGCCGGGCGGGGCATGTCAGGCTGGGCTGGAGAAGCTGGCACCAGATAGGATTGTGGATGCCAGGGGGACTGGGGAACCCCTGCCACATGGAGGGCACCCAGCCCTGGCTCTGGAGCTGCCCCACTGAGCTCTCCACTCCCACTCTGAACCCTCTGGGCAGCCCCACCCTGCCCTCAGCCTGGCCTAAGAAACTCAGAGTTCATTGTGGTCAATTCCCCACTATTGTTTGCTTAGAAAAAACAGTGAGGGGCAGGGATTTTTGTAAGAATTTTTTATATATTGAAATTATTGAGTCTTTGTTATATAGCTATCTTGTCTGTCATTTCTTCCCTCCCTTCCTCCTCCTCCCTCCTCCTCCTCCCTCCTCCCTCCCTCCCTCCCTCCTCCTTCCTTCCTTCCTTCCTTCCTTCCTGTCTTTTCGCAGTTTGACCCTAATTTTATTTCGTGTTGATGGAAAGGAGGAGCCTTATATATTTTGTTATCAAATCCATCAGTCTATTCATTTGATGTCTTCTTAGAAAATTTTTATCTATCTTATAATTATATGTGTTTCAGGACTTTTTTATGGTTTTACTTCTAACATTTAAATCTTTAAGCCACCTGAGGTTATTTTGGTGTAAGGTAAGAATCTAACTTTATTTTTTTCCAAATTGTTAGCCAGTTGCCCAGTCCCAGTGAGTAATCCATCATTTCTATACTCATTTGTGTATTTCGTTCAAAATTCATTCCTCCTCTTTTTGATTTTTTAAGTCATACTTGGAACCAGAGGGCAGAGGGGGGATGGGGGAAGGAAAGGGAAGGGAAGGGGTCCAAATGTCATGGAAATATATATATAGAAGGTGAAACCCTCCCTGGGCCCACCTGCCCCAGATTACAACCATCGACAGTTTGTTATATATTTTTTTTATTATTAGTGTTATAACATCTATTAGATTTCTCTTAAATACAAAGATGTATGAAAGAGAAAGCCAAAAGGAATCAAAATCTTTAGATAACATATTGACATAGAAACAGGTTGACATTAAAAAAAAGTAATGCGTATGTAAGATATGAGTAATGCAAACAATCCTGGAAGATACAAAATGAAAAATAAACCTTGTTTCTCATTCACTCCCCTCCCACGCCAAGTCCCTCACTCCAAGGTAAGCAGCTAACGTTGCTTTTCGCTTTAGTTTGAAATGCATTTCTTTACCACATTCTGCATTCTCATCTGCAGATGGGTTTATTTCTGGACTTTGAATTTTCTATGCCATTTCTCTCTCTGCTATTCTGGTGGTAGTGCCATACTGCTTAAAGTATCGGAGTTTCACCATACGTTTCGATGTTTTTCATTCACAGAGATATCATGACTGTCTCAGTCCCTTGGGGCTACCACAAAAAAGTACGATGGACTGGGTGGCTTAAACAATAGGAATTTATTTCTCACAGTTCTGGAGGCTGGAAGTCTGAGATCAGGGTGGCACCATGGGCAGGGGCTGGTAAGGACTCTCCCCCAGGTGGCACACTGCTAACTTCTCATTGTGTCCTCAAGCGCCAGAGAAGGGGTGAGAGAGAGCTCTCTGGGGCCTCTTCCATGAGGACACTGATCCCATTCATGAGGGCTCTGCTCCAGTTTGTAATCACGTTCCAAAGTCCCCACATCCTAGTACCGTTGAATTAGGGGTTAAGCTTTCAATGTATGAATTTGGGGTGAACATAAACATTCAGTCTGTAACAATGACTATTCTACACTTACTTTCCATGTTGACTTTATATGGTATTCTCCACCCCCCAGTTTGATTGGGATTTTGTTGGAAATGCATTGGTTTTATGGAGTAATTTGGGGATGATTATCTTCTTTATGGCAGTGAGTGTTCCTGTTGTGGGTAAGGACATGTCTGTCCCCTATGGCTATATTTAGGTTCTGTGATCTTTCTTGTTTGGGACCTTGAACATCCCTCCTCAGGGCACCTTCATCTTAATCCATCAGATGTTATAGCTGCAGCCAACGGAGAGGAAGAGGATGTGGACGTGCTCAGCAAAAGGCTGCAGAGAGCAGAGCAGCCTGCTACCCACTGGGTCACTCACCTGCCCAGCAGCTGACTTCTGACTGGGAGAGTGAGGAGAGTGTCCCAGCCTCCTGCGGGTCAGTCCTGACTCTGAGCAGGAGCTCCCAGGAGACACTCACAGAGGGCGGGGGGTGGGGTGGGGGGAAGGGAGTCAGTGGGGTGGGGGAGTCACCCAGAGGCTGTCTTTGGCTTGGCAAAGGGAAGAATGTTCTACCTGTTGGAGCTGCAGAGCCCCAGAACAGGTGCTGGGGGAGGTGCTCAGTGCTCTACATTGGCACGTTTCCAGTGTTCCGAGTAAAATGTCACCTGTGC
The DNA here is from genome assembly GCF_902729225.1 of Pteropus medius. Taxonomy (NCBI): domain Eukaryota; kingdom Metazoa; phylum Chordata; class Mammalia; order Chiroptera; family Pteropodidae; genus Pteropus; species Pteropus medius. The sequence goes on along the minus strand of NW_024342471.1, from coordinate 13,243,065 downwards.
TGTCTAGGGCCTTCCTGGTTTGGCAGGGGCAATGAGAGGGTGCTGGGTTCCCAGGGCCCAGTCCTTCCGGTGACCGAGGGGAAAGGTCCAAGGCTTCCTAATACCTCCTCTGTGCCCCTCACCTCGCTTCGCTCTTCACAATGACCCTTGGAAGTAGAATACCCTCGAGGACAGTGAGGATCAGCAAGGCGGAGAGACCTAACCAAGGTCGCCCAGCAACAGTGGTGCAATCCGGGTTCCCAAGCACACGCCCCTCGGGCTGCCTTTCTGTGACTGTCCCCTGGGAGCTGCTGCTCAGAGTCAGGACTGACCCGCAGGAGGCTGAGATGCCCTCCTCACTCTCCCAGTCAGAGGACAGCCGCTGGGCAGGTGAGTGGCCCAGTGGGCAGCAGGGAGGGACCAACAGCTCCTCTCCCAGGCCTGGTTCTGCACGTATGTCTGCCTCTCTCCCCTGAGCAGCTCTCGGCTTGGCTCATGGTGTCCCCAGGGGGCCAATGGGCTTCTTGATTCCAGGCTGCACATCTGGAAGTTGACGCTATTAAAACAAACCCCATTATATAACAAACGGACATCTGGAACCCGTTAGCACTGAGTTTTTAGAAAAAGAAATTGTTTTGGATGTGCTCTCTCCTAAAAATGTGGCGAAGCGCCCTCACCCTGGCTGTCCAGGAACCCAGAGACCAGGCAGCCTCTCCTGGGCCTGTTTCTCAAGGTATCTCAGCCCAGTCCAGAGGTGGGCCTGGGCAGAGGCAGAGACAGACTCCCCCCGCCGGATGGGCAACTTTCCTGTCTCCTGAGAACTATGTCCTTGGAAGGCCCCTTTTCAATGTCATTAAACATTTTTTCAGCACTTGCGTGCCTACTATGTGCTGCCAACTCCATATTGTTCATCTGCCAACCCCAACACCCCCACTGAGCCTGATCACTCTATCGTGGCCTAAGAGAACAGATCATGGACTGCCCCAAATTTTAAGCTACAATGCTTAAAACAACTCTGCAACTCACCTTCCTCCTACACGGAGTCTGCACACCATGTCTGGTCCCTAGAACTCTCTGGCACCTTCAGGCCTCTCCCTGAATTGTCTTCCTACCCTTCCTCCCTGGACGCAGGCATCCTGGGGCTAAATATTGTGGGGCCCTGACCCACAACGACTTGGCATGGCTTGTGGTCATTTCCTCTACAAGTGAATCTTGATCTAGCAAACAAGAAAGTTCATGAGAAATGTCTGGCTCACATTTTCAAGTGGTAATTTCAAAATAATTTTCCCCCAACTTTTTATGATAAAAAATTTTGAACATACAAAAAAGTTAAAAGAATAGTCCAATGAATACCCGCATAAACCTACCACCTAGATTTAGCAGCTGTTAACATACTGCTATATCTATCCATCTAGCCACCCGTCAATCAATTCAAAAGCATGCATCACTGCACTTCATCCTTAAAAACTATGCATGTATATCATTAACTAGAGTTCAGTATTTGTTTCTGGTTTTCTTGGAGGTGAAATTGGCGATGAAATGCACGAGTCTTTTTTTTTTTTTTTTAGGTGAGGCAACCCTTGGTTGACCTCACAGATTGCAAGGACCTTGTCAGCTTACAATCCCTTATTTTTTATTTATTTTTTATGCCTACAGCACCTGGTCTTCCTAGGTAGTCTTCCATCCAAGTACTAACCAGGCCTGACCCTGCTTAGCTTCTGAGATCAGATGGGATCAGGCTTGTTGAGGGTGGCATGGCCGTAGATTGCACAAGTCTTAAGTGTACAATTGCACTAAATTTTACAAACACCCAAACAAACCTCTATCACCATGTACAATTTACCATCAACCCCAGGAAGTTTACCATGGCTCTGCCCAGTCAATGTCCACCCCCCACCCCTCCCAGAGTCACCCACTACTCTGGTTATTGTCACCACACCCTAGGTTTTATGGGCTGAATTGTGTTTCCCAGAAATTTCTGTGTGGAAGTCCTAATCCCAGGACCTCAATGTGACCATATTTGGAGAGGACCTTTAAAAAGGTGATTAAGGTATAATGAGGTCATATGGGTGGGCCCCCATCCTTTATGACTGGTGTCCTTATAAGAAAAGATTAGGACACGAATATCCCACATGCACAGAGGAAGGACCATATGAGGACACAGGGAGAAGACAGCCATCCACGAGCCAAGGAGAGAGGCCTCAGAAAAAATCAACTCTGCCCATACCTCGATCTCAAACTTCTAGCCTCCAGAGCTGTGAGAAAATAAATTTATGTTGTTTAAGCCCACCCCCACCCTCACCGGCCTGTGGCGGTCCTAGCAGAATAACACACTAGGTTTGCCTTTTCTAGAATTTCATATAGATAAAACCATACATTATATATTCTTTTGTGTCTGGCATACTTCACCCAGCATAAGGCTTTTAGGATTCATCTTTGTGGCTACATGAATCAGTACTGTGCTCCTTTTCATTGCTGAGTAGTATTCTATTATATAAATATCCCACAGTTTGTTCAGCTGGGCAATTTATTTTTTAATGACAGAGGATTTGTTTCATAACATTTCACATTAATATATGTATGTCCTTTATGTTATCCCAGCAACAGAGACATCCCGCAGCCAGCCCTACTCAGCAGAGTGTCATAACTCTACATGAACGTCTGCTCATCCAGAAATGTACATAAAACACATTATATCTCCTGAAATGAAAAGTTCTTAGAGGTGAGATTAAAGTAGTAGCGCATTATTTTTATCTCAGCTAATGCAGGTGACTCCATGATGTCACTGGCTTTGGTGTCTGGGGCTCTAGGCTTGAGTCTTACTCTCTGTGTGACCTTGGGTGACTCCCTTAACCTCTCTGAGTCTCATTTTCCTCACTTGAGAAAGAAGACAATAATTCCTTCTCTAAGGGTTGCATGAAGACCGAATAAACTAATGAATGAATTCAGGATGTTCTCAGAAGCTAGAAAAAGTAAGGACCCAGGAAGTGTTTATTGTTGTGACTTGTCTCACTCAGCAGCATTCAGAGTCAGAACCTCCCTCATGACAGAGCAGCAAGAGTGGATTGCCAGTTCACAAAGAGTAGAAAACGAGTTTTCTGCACTGCCCTGCAGAATAGCTAAAACGAAGGAGCAGAGTGGTCAAGTCGACAAGCCGCCGAGATCAATTAGGCTGATGCAATCACAGCAGAAGTGGTGCTTTCAGAGTTTCATGAAACACTCTCTGAATTATGGGTCAAAAGTTGCACGTGTTTGACCATTTCTATTTATTATTTCATTCCATCTGAATGGGGCGGTTCAAAAATGTGTTTCACTTTGTCATGATCATTTCTAGGAAACTGTAAACTTAAATCGGATAACCTAGAAACCCATCCCTTAGCATAGATATTAATTTAGTGCTTTCCTTCTGACAAAGCAGAAGAAATGCATAATCCGAATTGCCATCATTCATTCTATTTCAGAAGTTCTTTTCTTTCGAAAGAAATATTTTTCAACTTTGAAGTCCTTAGGAATTGTTTTTTGGCATAATTTATTCGTCCTGTCCCCAGTGGCTTTGCAATGTTCATAATTTCTCTCAGATGATGATCTTTATTGGCTTTTAAAGACAAAGAAAATGTCTACAGTTTCACTTTGAAGCTCTGTAGAAAAAATTCCCATGACACTTACCATGTGGTAAAGAAATTTAAAACAAAAGATAAATTCAAATTTGGAAACAAGGCTATCAAGTGGACCCGCTGATTGCCTGCAGGATGAGAAGCATCATGTGCTACAGTTTCCCATGGTCTAACGGCCTGTGAACATTGTCCATCACAGCTGCAGGTGTTTTCAAGAACACGTCGCCTCCTGCATACTTCAGCTGCGCCCCGCCTCCAAAGGTTTGGAAAGCTCCTTTCGTAGGTACGTCGTGTTGTGCCAAGAACAGAATATGAGCCTTCGAGGTCCTTTCCTTTCCTCACAGAACTTCATTATTATTAGAACCAAAAGATGTGCATAACTCCTCAAACTTCTTTCAGTTGTATTCAAGTCGATTCTACTTTGCTGCTATTTTTTTTGCTGATACATTTTTAGAACCCTGCATGAGATGATTAATCCCAGTCACCTCTTCAACATCCACGAAACCCAAGAAGCTCTTTAATTAAACCTCCTGGGTGAGCACTGCCCTGCTTCCCAGCTCCATATGTGCTACTGCTGCAGAGCTTCAGGGCTGGCCAGCAGCAGGCCCAGCAGATTGGGCCGGCTCCATCTGGGCCAGATAGCAGGGACTGGCAGCAGAGAGAGCCTTGAGTGACAATCAGATCTGCTAGGTTTCAGGAGAGAGCTTGGCACAGGGATTCACCAGAGCTGAGTGAGCAGCCTTGGGAGGTCCTGGGAAGACCCACAAAACCCCTCCTTGTCCCTGAGAGACGGGGACCCAGAGTGCTCCCTCCTGGGGCACCACAAGGCACAAGGCAGTCTGTCAGCTAGACCTGAGCCTTGGGGGCAATTAAAGGTATTAAGAAGGCTTAGCACTGTTTTTGCTGCATCCCATAAGTTTTGATGTGCTGTATTTCCATTTTCATTTGTCTCAAGATATTTTTAAAATTTCCTTTTGATTTCCTATCTGACCCAATAGCTATCAAGAGTGTGCTATTTACTTTCCACGTATTTGTGAATTTCCCCCTTTCCTTACTGTTATTGAGTTCTAATTTCATGCCATGTGGTTAGAAAAGATACTTGGAATGATTTCAGATGACTGATTAAAGAAACTGCGGTATATACGTCCGATGGAATATTATTCAGCCTATAAAAAGAAAAAGAATTCTGCCATTTGCAACAACGCGGATGGACCCGGAGGAGGTTATTTTAAGTGAGATAAGCTAGGCACAGAAAGACAAATACTGCATGATGTCACTTCTATATGGAATCTAAAACAGTAGAACTCATAGAAGCAGAGAGTAGAATGGCAGTTGCCAGGGGTGGGGAGGCAGAGGAAGGAGAGTGGGAAGGGAGGATGTTGGTCAAAGTTTCAGATCCACAGGATGGCTAAATCCGGGAGCTCTAATGTATAACAATGTGACTACTATTAATTATATACTTGAAATTTGTTACGAGAGTCGATTTTTATTTTTTACTGTATCACTGTAAGTTTTATTCAGAAACCCATCTTTGTTTTTTTTTTGTTGTTTTTGAGAGTTGATCTTAAGTGTTGTCTCTCACACACACACGCCACACACACACACACACACACACACACAAAGGTAACTATATGAGGTGATGGATGTGTTTATTAGTTCGATCGTGGCTGCCATTTCATAGGGTATATACTGATACCAAAACAGCATGTCGTACGGACCCAACAGTGAGGAGAAAGAGCCTGCAATTCACTCAGAACGGCAAGAGGAGACAAGCCACAACCTACACGACAACAGGGAAAAGAAAACCATAAAGGCGTTTTAAAAAATCAGATGCAAAAGAAAATCCTTTCTCAACTAGGAAACGTGATTTTAAATGTAAAACGAATTGGAGGAGAGAATGGAGAACTGGGAGACCAAGCGGAAGAGATGATGCAAAACCAGAAACAAAAACAGAAGACAGAAATTGTGTAGAGAAAAGGAAAGGAGAGCCTAGGAAGAAAGAAACCAGAAGACATAACATGTGAATAATAAACCGAGCAGGAAAAAAAAGCAACAAATGGAGGAGAAGCGAGAGCTTGAAAACGAGAAAGAAAATTTTCCACAGTTTGAAGAACGACTCGAGTTTGAAAGGGCTCATTGAATTCCAGGCAGGAATCATGGAAAAAAGCAGACATCTAGGCATAGCCTGGGAAGACTCCTGGATTGTATGATTAAAGGGAAAACTCTTACGAGCTTCCCAAATGAGAGAACAAGTTACATGGGAAGAAAAGAGAATCAGACTGAAACCGCACATGTCATTTGCTAGAAAGAGAAAAGCATTCTAGGCCAGCAAGGTGCGGGTCACCTACTCAGGACGGAACAAAATTCTAGGTTTCAGTGAACTTCCCTGTACAGGGAAAACACCCCAGGAAGGAATCGAATCAGGGGATAAATGAATCCAATTGGAGACAAGGGAGACGAAGAAAAGATGAAGCCATCCATGGTGAGCCGAGAACAAACCAATTCATGTGTAATTAGCTCCAAATGGATAATGATAGATTAGGTGGAATTTGAGATACAAGCACTAAATAAGATTTTTTTTTCTTTTCTCTTTTTTTAAGCAGAAGAGAGATGCAATCAGATTGCAACTAAAAGTACTAAATCTTGGCAAAAGGTAGGAGTTGAGGCAGGGAAAGGGGGCAGCAAAAGCATTTAAAATATCTCTTTTGGGTGGGGGAGAAGGAAGGAGGGAGGGGAGCCCCTTGGTTGGAGGAACTGATTGATACCTTGTTGACATGTAATAAAAAGTTTTGCATTATGAAAACCAGAAAAAGGCCAGTCAACACTAGTGGAAGACAACATATAGTAGAGCTTCCAAAATGAGGAGGGAAAAAGAAAAATGACCAGCAGCTATTGTCAGTTGTTCCATCATTTTCTCTCTCCTTTTTTTCATTTAAAAAAAAAAAAATTCTTTTATTATGGAAACTTCTAAACATACACTACAAGAGAAGAAATAACACAAGGACTCTCCATGGACCCAAGGCTAGGGTTCATTACTGATTTTGTTTTTAAGCCAGAGGGAACACATTGTCCAAAACCCTGCAATATTTCAGTTTTTATTTTGTCCAGCCATTTATTCAGAATTTGCACACTTGCAGAAATCGGCTCTCCTCTCCATTGATCAAGAATTCTTCTCCTTTAGTTCTTACTTGGATCTCCAACAATTTTAAAAATAGGCCTTCATAAAATGATTTACAAGGCAGACTTTTCCTTGTAAACATTGTAGCTTCTCCACCGTTGACTTTTTTATGGCAGACAATTGGCGAAAGTCGCATATGCTAACTCTTTCTGATTACTACGACACTTCAAAATCCTACGGTTTGCACAAAACTCCGTTTTTTGATGGACGGTGTCAACCAGCCCACCTTCACTCGGTGACACCTGACTTGGAATATCATTCACTCTGTTTTGGGGCCAGATATTAAGGAATCTGGAAAATTCTGTACCAACACTTAATTCCCTGAGCAATCTCTAGGTTCTTGGTGAAAAATGGCAATAGATGGTGCTTAAATAATCATAATTACTAAGAAACCACAGTCAACTTTGATCAAGACATCGCAAACCCTAGGAGAGCAGGAAATGTTTGCGAGCCCAGCGATTAACAAGCCAGGCAGGTGGGCAGGTGACACCAGCCCGCTAGAAAGCGCACATGGAAATGCCAGCATCAGTCACATTGTTCCCAAACATTCATATTTTCCTTCATTTTTTTTTCTTTTCTTTCTCATTGGAAATGTGTGACTTATTTTATTGCCACAAAACAAATAGTAGAGCCATGTTTAATGATTTACTTATCTGGTTTCAGGTCATTCTTGAAGGCGCCTTCACATTTCTGCCAATTCTAAGTTCCTTTTCCTCTGGGAACCTGGGCTGGGAAACACCCATTCCTGACTCCACCAGGTCCTCCCCTCCCTCCTCAGATCCGCACTTAGAGCCCTCAAGTAAACCCTGTAAGCCAAGTTTCCCTCAAGCTGCGGAGGGCTGTGGTCGCTGTGGTCCATGCGAAGTCACTGAGACTTTACAGCCACCAGACACCCTGTGATCTAATCTCTCCAGGGCACTTTCCTTACAGCCCTTCCTCAAACCTGCACTTCTCCTCGGCCCCAAATCCCTGGAGAAAACCTCACCTGCCGTTTAGCACAAGGAGCCCCAGCCATAGAAGTCCTTACAGCTTCCTGCCACCCCTCCACCCTCCACAGCACCCGCGAGTGCTCTGCTTCCCAGGCCTTCCTGGGCCTCTTCCTCCTACTTTCTCCCTTGGGCCTGGGTCCTGTCCCTTTGGGGGCCTTTCTCTTTCTCTAGGGCTCCACCCTCGCCCTAATGCAGGGGGAAATAAAGACCTCTGCTCCTTCTCCTCTGCCTAGAAACGTGCTCAGCTCTTCCCTCTCAGAACCCCAGCCTTCTCTGGACCTTGTCTATTCATTGGCTTTGGTCTCCCCTGACCCCACCACAGGCACCCCTCCGCTCCCCATCTCCGTCACCATCCTTCACCCTGTCTGAGCCCAATTAGGCCCAGGCAAAGGGCCCCACGGCCTTCTTTCTGGGTTGGGAAGTCCAAGTCCTCATCTGTAGCTTCTGAGTCTCCTGCCGGAACCTTCTCCCCTCTTCCCTGAGTCTTCTCGGCCCGTCTGACCCTGTCTCCTCCACTGACTCGTCTTCCTTGGCTGTTCTCTTGAGTGTCCCCAGCTTTCCTTTCAAGCCGCTCAGGCTCCTTTGAAGATCTGTTCATTCCCATGGTCTTCACTTTTGCCAATGAGCTGACTTCCCTCCAATTTCAGATCAACCCAAAAGAGCAGGTTTTGAACCTTCGACTTATTTTTCTTATGAAAACATTGTTTTGGTCTTTATTTTCCCCCTGCATTAGGAGTCATCAGCCCATTCTGGGGAGGGTGACCTCTTCTCCTGAGCAGGTGTAGACATCTCCCTTCTCCTCCTGGGAATCCCAGCTCACTGGCCCTTGGATGTCTAATGTCAGGGCCCTCAAGGTGGAGAAACCACTTGCTCACAATTTGGGCTCCAGATATAATGGGCCATCAAGGCTCTCCCTGACTATGGGAAAAGGAGAAGAATAAGGTTTGGGGGTGGTGGGCGGAGGGTGCCGGGGCAGGAAGCCTGGAGCGGCCGGGGAGGGAAGGGAGGAGGGGACACACGTGCCTCCTCTCTCTCGTCACACAAAAGGGACCCCCAAGCTAGAAACCTGGAGTCGTCCTGGAGCCCCTCAGAAGTCCCCAAGGCTGACCAGTTCTCCTCCTAATCTTTCTGGATGCTGTCTACTCCCTTCCATCCTCACCTACACGGCAGCAGTTCTGGCCTGAGACATGGGTCAGGGACAAGGTCAGAGTCATAGGCACACAACCTGGCAGGGGCCCAGGCCTCTGTCTCCCCACCCGTCTCATGCCTAGGATTAGTTGATATATTTGGCATCTATTCACCCACCCAGGCACTCCACAGTGGGTGGCTGAGGGGACAATGGAAGGAGGAGGTGTGAGGGAAGGACGAGCTGAGATTGCAGATGTAGTCAGTGGTCGGCACAATAGGGGAAGGGGTGAGAGCTTTGGGGGTAGGGCGAGGATGCCCTAATCCCTGCGCAGCCCTCAGGGGTGGGGGAGGGGAGAGAGGGATAAAGTCCCACCGTGGGAGCTTCCTGCCTGCCCTTTCCCAAAGGAACTGGGGCTGCCGGCCAACCAACGCCAGACCCAGGAATGTGAGAGTCACTGGCTGCAGAGACTCGACCTGGGGAAGGCCCTTTGGTCACATGATGGGTGGCAAGAGCCAGTGGGCGGGCTATTTTGGGGTGTGAGAATGGTTGGGCCCTGGCAGGGAGCCCTTTGAATAGATGCCAAATATATCATCTAACCCTAAGCATAAGAGGGGCGGGGAGACAGAGGCCTGGGACCCTGCCAGGTCGTGTGCCCATGACTCTGACCTTGTCCCTGACCCATCTCTCAGGCCAGCTCATAGAAGCCTGGCAGCCCTCCCTCTAGCTTCCTGCCCTTTCTCATTTCCAGCATCTCTTGCCTGGGTCCTGGCACCCGCTTCCCCAGTGCACTGTCTTCATGGCTACAGAGCGACTTGTCACAGTTGATCCGTTCGGCAAACACAGGCAGGAGGTGGCCCCTGCATCAAGAAAGGACTGCCAGTCAGGAGGGGAGCTCGATGTGGAAAGGCAATGACAGTGGGGTGTAAGAAGTGGCAGGTGAGTGGATTCGTGGGGGCCGAAGACCAAGCATGTCTGGGTACCACCTGCCGAGTCCGCAGCCTGCACACGGCCCACCTGCTCCAGCAGTGACCCCTCCTGCGCCCCTGCACTCGCGTCGGAGCACGCGCCCCCCACCAGGGAGTCTGTTGCCCCTCTCCCCTCCCCAGACCCCTTTCCTGACACCCTGGGGATTTCTCCCACCTCTCAGCTCCCTCTGTCCACCCCTAGTCTTGGTGCCTTGAGCACAGAGTCTGGGGCCAACCTGTCTGTGCTCCCAGCACTGAGTGGGTGCCCAGCAAATGTCCTGGAGAATTAAGGAATTAAGGCAGAGCAGGTCTGAGATAAGGGCAGTGTCTGGGTGGAGGTCAGGTCCTGCCTATCCGAGCATGAGTTTCCATGACAACGACCTCCCCCCATTGCCCCGGTGTAGGGGAGCCCCCTCCCTGGCCTGGCCTGGCCTCTCTGTGCCCGCCCATCGCATGCCTGCCTCCTCTGTCACCAACAGTAATCCTGGGTGGTTTTTACGCTGGTGCCCATGAATAGAAGAGTGAGAGGAAGGCAGGCGTGAGCCCTTCCCAGGGCCTGGCACCCCGCCCCTCCAGCAGGGAGCAGCTCCGGCCCCCGTGGAATCGTGGAATCGGGCCAGCTGTGCCACCCTCTCTTGTCAGCACCCGCCGTCACGGAGGCCTCCTCACTCAAGGCTCAGCCTCCTCGGCCTGGCTGTGGCTGCCCTGTGGCCGGCACTGGGAATGCAGACCCTGCCCCGTACAGCTCATTAAACCCTCGGCTCTCCCCACACTTAACCACATATGGTCTCCCTTGCCCCAGTCCTGACGTTTTGTCTCCCTTCTGGCTGGCACCTTCCAGAATCCTCCCCATACTCACAGCCCCCAAATTGGCCACCAAGGCCTGTCAGCTCTTTGTCCTAAAAGCTTCTGAGATCCACCCTCTGTCACCCCCTCCGCATCCCTGTCAGCCTGGTGGCTGACATCGCAGTCATCTCCTCCCTGGCACCCTCCCCCATGCCTGCTCTGTGCAGTGGCAGCCAAGGGACATTTTAAAAGACAGCTCTGTATGCATCGTCCCCCTGCTGTAAAGTCCAGACTCTTCCCTGGAATATCCAAGCCCTTTTTTGTTGGCCCCTGCCAACCTCTTCTGGGGCCTGACCCGCCCCCCAGAGCTCTGCAGGGCTCCCCAAACGCACCAGGCTGTCTCTGCCTCCGGGGATGTTTTCTCCCTGTTTGGGGAGACATTTCTTGCCCAACCCCAAGCACTTCTTCCTCTGTGACCCCATGCCTTCCCACGGCCTTGACCATAATGAGTATCATGTGCATTGTCTCTCTTTGCTTGCAGGTCTGTCTCTGCTTCTGGGGAAGCCGACCAGAGACAGGGATTCAGGAGCATGCCAGCTATTAGGAAAAGCTCTCTGGAGAAACATAGAAGGCAGGGCGGGAAGCAGGGGAGGAAAGGGGCAGAGCAGGAATGGGGTCTTGGGTAGAATCTAGATGTGGCCTGATGGCGCAGGCGTGGGGGGGTGGGTAGGGGAGGGGAGGGGGCTGCTACATAAACCCTTGAGGCGAGGAAGCCAGCCTTTTGTATCCCTGTATCAACTATGGGGTGGGAAGGTTTGGAACTTCCCAGGGGAGGTGGCTCTTATCACCTGAGGGCAGTTCGCAAGAAAGGTAGCTGTGAGCATCAGCAGTCATCACTCCTGAAGTGGGGAGCTGGTGGGTGTACTGCCTAGTAAAGGGAGTCTGGCAGGGCACCAACAGCATCTACCACACCCCCGTCCAGTGGGAACTCTGACAGATTTCTGAATGAATGAGGAACATGTGGATGCTTGGTGCACCAGCCCTTACCTTACCCGAGCCCACAGCTACACTGCTGCCCGTGGAGAAAGTCCTGCCCACAGCAGTCACCACTTTAGTGAGCAGAAAGAAGCCCAGACACCCACCCCTCAGGGAAGGGTCCTGAGCCCTGCCTCCTCACTGAGTGTCTCTTATGTGCCCAGCCATGCGGATGGGAGCTTAAGCCAATGTTCTCATTTAGTCCTCCTTATAGTAACCATTTTACAGATGGAAGACAGAGGCTCGGGCGTGACGTGACTCCATGAAGGTCGTCCAGCTTGCGAGTGAAGGAGCTGGGATTCAAACCCAGATTCAGTTGCCTGCCTGTCTGGTTCCTTTTTCCCCAGTGTGTGAATGGCCTCAGAACTAAGCCCTTCCTGCCTACCCTAAGAGACTGGCCAAGGTCATCTCTGTGCCCCACAACAGGCTTCAGCTAAACTCAGGGTCCCCAAGGGCCACATCTGGTGTTTGCAATAGTTGGGAGACTCAAGCATACATTTTGCATCTGGTTCGCATGTGTCCACATTGAGGGTCCATCAGTGCCATACAATTTTTAAGTTGCTTCTAAAAATCTATCAATGGAAGTTCATCCTGGCTTTACAGAGCCCAGTGTCCATGATTTCTAGAGCTTGGGGCTGCACATTTACACACCCTGGGGGCCTGGAGAAGCCACGCTTTTGACTAGCTGGAAGGGGTCCCTCCAAACCTCTGCCCCAGAAACACATGGAGATTTGACAGTAACCTTTTTCGATAGTGTGGGTATAATCAAAATGCCGACTGGGCTTTGAGTATGCTGATGTTTATGTTGAAGAGAGAGTGAGCCAGACAAAGAGCCTTGCTACACAGAACTTCTGAAGATGGCCCCGTGTGCAGGGAGGCTGAGCTTAGCAGACTCAGAAGAAAGGAGATGGGATGGGGGCTGGGCAGAAACAAAGGGCTGGTAGAGTAGGAGCCTGTGTCCTAGGGCGGGTAGCACCAAGAGTTGGCACCAGGGGGTAAGTTTCTCTCAGTGGCAGGAGACTCATCTGTGGGAGGAAGGGCTTGTGCCAGAAAGCTGATAGTGTCAGTGCTTTCTATTTCTGTCTCTTTTAGGGGAACAACATTTCATAAAACAATGAGGCTCTCAAAGATCTTATGTGGCAGGCCTCAATAAAAAGCAGAGAACATTCCGGGTGAGGTGGAATGAGCCTGGCGAGGGGAGAGGAACCTCCTGGAACTCTGAGACATGCTCGGAGGCCTGGGAGAATCGTCCCAGGTGAATGGGTCACCAAGCAAGGTGACCTCTCTATCCCCCAGGAGCCCACGGAGGAACTGGGGAAGCTCCAGTGTCTGGCAGAGGTTCCTACTCATGCCCCTTCACTGTGCCACTTATGTAGAACTTTAAGCTTCCTGTCTGGGGTTATCTTGTGCTGATAGCATCCTCTGTTCTTCCCAAAGAGAGAGGTGGCACATCTATCACCAGTGGCTGGTGAAAGTTAGGAAATTGTGCTTCTGTGTGTGTAGAGGGAAGTGATATGGGATGGGTTGAGTGTGTCTGGATATGGCTGTGCATGTCCCCGTGAACAGAAAGCATGATCCTGTGTGTGGCCCCTCAGCCTGCCTCCATCCAGGTGTGGAAACTCCCGTCTGAGTTGGGGGAGGACATGACTGTCTGCCTTCCTCCCCTGCCTCCGGCCTGGCTATGTTTCCTGTCTGGCAGATGCAAAGTGGCCTTGTCGTCTGCGGGGGAGACCCCAGCCTCTGGCTGGATCTAGTCAAGACCCTGAGCATCTCCCCCACTGACAGCCTCCGCTCCCACTGGGAAGGGGCCCCACTGCTGGCTCCCGAAACTGTTTCAATTAAAGAGGGAACATGGTGTTTGATGTCAGCCACCTGGAAAAGGGGGAAACAGGGTCCAACTGTCCTTTCAGCCCCGTGATGTGGGCTTTTCTACGTTCAGACGGGATCTGGCCTCCTCTCTGTAAGTTGTGGGCCCCACATCTGGGCTGGGGAAAGAAGTGAGAGGAAGGGGCGGGACCCCTTGGAAAAGGATCACATTTTTCTGAGACTGGGAGTGGGGGGGTTTCTCCCAGAGCCTCCGGGCAGCGCTGCCAGGCAGTCAGAACCCAGCCTAGGGGGAGGAGCCGGGCTCTATTCATCTCCCACTCAGATGCCTCTCACTTTCCAAGAAATAGAAATTCAGTGTTTGCCAGATCAAGAGCATGTTATGGACACTGTGCGTGCTGCCCTCAGAAGAAATGGCTCATGACATCTCTGTTAAAGGCTAGAGATTATAGTAGCACATTGGGTGGACTTGTGGCAGAGGATGAAAGGCTGTCTTAGACGGACATCATTTGGTTGCCGGGATCAGAAGCCCATTCGAGCCAGCGCAAGCGAAGTGGGGTATTGGAAGCAGACAGGGGAAGACAGTCACTAGATGGCCACTCACTGTAGTTATCTCCGAATGCCACGGCCGCTCCGGTCTGCCCCTGTCCTCTGGCAAATTCTCTTCTTCAGCTTTCCTATAACTCCCGAAGAGCTATGGCTACAGCATGCTGTGATCCATTGTTTCACCACCCCTCAGGGACCCCGTAGCGGGTTGAATAGTATCTGTCCTCCCAAAATTTATGTCCACCTAGAACCTTAGAATGTGACCTTATGTAGAGATGCTATCTTTGTAGTTGTAATTGCTTTAAATGAGGTCAAACTGAGTTAGACTGGGCCCTAAATTCAATGACTGGTGTCCTTACAAGAAGAGGAGAGGACACAGAGACACCCACAGAGAAAAGGCCAAGTGAAGAAGCCATATAGAGACACAAAGGCCATGTGAAGACAGAGGCAGACATCGGAGCAATGCAGCTACAAGCCAAAGAATGCCAGGGATTGCCAGGAGCCCCAGAAGCTGCAAGAGGAAAGGAAGTATCTGTATGGGGAGTCTCTGGAAGGAGTATGGCCCTGCCGACACCTTGATTTCAGGTATCTAGTCTCCAGGTTTGGGGGAGAATAGATTTCTGTTGTTTTAAGCTACGAAATTTGTAGTAATTTGTTATGGTGGCCCTAGGAAATTAATACGGCTCTCACCTTAAAGCTGGATTCCCTCAACTTCTGTGTTCCAATTCCCAAGCCCAGGACAAGGAACAGTTGGCTTGTTTGGGTCAGGTGCCTGCCTCACAGGATCCACAAGCATAGATGTGGGTTTCAGAGCTGCCCCATTCCAGCACCCTTGATACCATTGCTCAACCTGAAGGGTATGAATTTGCATCTCTAAGCCTGGTTAGAACCAGTTCCCTCCAGGTGTGCCTCTCTGTTAACTGTTTCTGTATACCTACCAGCTACTTGGGCAAAGATACAGAAAGCTGTGGTCACCTGTGTAGGTGAGACAAAGCCAGGAAGAAGTGCCACTCTGTTGGATGACAGAATCAGGCTTCAAAAGGTTCTTTGCAGGTCAGAACATCAAGGTGATTTTGAATGAGGTTGACTGTAAAGGCCAACTCTTGCATTCTGAGAGTCCATTTCACAAGGGAAACATGGAGGAAGCCTAGTTTAACAGCAGCTCTTTGTGAGAAAGACCTAAAGATTTTCTTTGACCAGACGCTAATAATGAGCCAGTGCTGTGGTCCAGCTGGCTAAGAGCTTTAGCTGCACAAAGAGAAGCAGAGCATCATTGGCTAGGCTGGAGAGGTGACAGGCATTTGGGGCTTGGTGCAGCCCACACCTGAGAGACAGAGACAACACAGACCCCAACAGGAAACCAGAGGAACAGCCTGGCCACCAGACAGGGTTGCAGAGGGTTGGTGAGCAGAGAAGAGTTAAAATGCCCCTGGAGGGGACAACAGTTATCAGATGTCCTGGGCACCTCCTGACAAAGATGGGGCAAGGAGGCAGAGCTAGTCAACAGGGACCTATTCCAAGGAGATGGCTGCGGAGGTGTCACTGACTACCCAAAATATGGTAATCTCAGCTCAGAAGGCTGGACCGCAGTCCCCAGGTGCACACCGGCTCTTAAGACCAGTGTGCCCTCCGGTGGGCCGCTCCCAGAGAGTCCCGCGCCAAAGCCGGCCGCAGGGGTCGGGCTGTGCTTATGCCCGGTGCAGTGGGGGCATCGGCGGTGGATGAGTGTGTTTGGGGGGCCTCTCAGGGCGCAGTGGCCCGCGCCCCTGCAACCCCGGGGCTGCTCCCTTCTTAACCTCTTGCTTGCGGGCGGTCCCTCGGGCGTCAGCTCGGAAGCCGGGGCGGGGGGCTGGCGGCAGAGGGGGCTGGCGGAGGAGAGCGACGCGGCCCCAAGTTTATGCTAATCCGCTCAGAGCCCGCCTCCCGCCTCCCCTCCGCGGCCCCAGCCGCGAAAAGCGCCGGCCACTCCGCGGGACGCCACCGCTGCGAAGCGCCAGGCGGCTGGGCCAGCGAGCTCCAGGGGCGGCGAGCGGCGGCGGGACCCGGGCGGCGAGCGGCGAGCGGCGGGGCGGCGCGGGGTCAGACACCGGCGGGGGCCCCGCGCGGGGCCAGGTGGGGTCCCGGGGGCGGCAATGGGCCGCCGCCGCCTGCCGCTCTGGCTGTGCGCCGTCGCGGCGCTGCTCTCCGGGGTGCAGGCCAAGGGCACCCCGCTCCTCGCGCGGCCCGTGCCGCCCAGTGTGTCCCGCTACAGCCTCTACACGACGGGATGGCGTCCGCGACTGCGCCCGGGGCCGCACAAGTAAGCGCGGGCCGCGCGGCGGGCGGGAAGCGGGAGAGACGGGCCGGCAGCGCCGCTCCCACCTGCCCCGACCGCACGCGCGGGCGGCGGGGCGCCCGGCACCCGAGGCCGCGGCGCGGAGGGGCGGCTCCCGGGGCCGAGCCCCTGCCCAGCGGGCGCCCCACGCTCCAGGAGGCTGCGGGGCTGGTGAAGAAAAATAAGCCGAGGGGGCCTGGCGCGGCGGCGGGGATCCTGGCAGTGCCCGCGGAAAGCTTTCCAGCGAAGTAACATTTTCCAGCTGCGCTGTTTGCAAACCCCGGGCACAGCGGACCAGGTGGAGGGAGAGGTGGGAGGGCGGTCCCCGCACGGAGCACGCGGGGCTCTCCCCCCCACCACACACACACCGCGCCCTCCCACCGCTCCCCTGCCCCACCAGGTATGATATGGAACCCTGCGCCCCACGGCCCGCCTCTGCCTCTGTCAGCCCTGCCCCAGCAACCCCTTGGCACCCTCACCGTGGCTGGGCCACAGAGCTGGTGGGGGCTTCTGGGTCCTGGGTTTGTGTTGTGGCTCCAGAGCCCAACCACAGTCTATAGGTGCCCGGTTTATGCCAGGCTGCCTCCCTAACCCTTGTGGCCTGTAAGCGGGGCAGCTGTCCCTCCCCTGCCCCTCCTCTGCCCCTCCCCTGCCCCTCCCCTACCCCTCCCCTACCTCAGTTTCTGGTCTTTAATAAGCAGTGGCTTGCAAACTGGCCTTCAGGTGAATTAGGGGCTCTGCCTGCCGTGCTAGCTGAATTTGAATTCTAGCTGCATTTGAGAGGTACTGTGGAAGGAGTGTGTCCAGCCCACAGCTGACAGTGAGCTTGGGCACATCAGATCAGGCTTCCTGGAGGAGGCGGTAGTAGAAGTGATCTGAGAATGAGGATCCAGGATCTGAGGAGAGGGCCAGAGAGCTACAGAGTGGGATGCGTGTCCCCAGGAGTCAGTCAGAAGTGTCCCACGCTTCTCCTTTGAAAGACTCAGGCACTGAATTGTGACCTCGGAAGCCTCAGATGAGGAGCTGAGGAACCAGTAAAGGAGTTGGAGAAGGGTGGGGGAATGTGGCAAGGCCCTTGATGGGGAATCTGGGGTGGGCCTCTTCTTCACAGAGGTCGGATCAAGGAAGGGCAGCCGCACCAGGCCACTGGTTCAGTATGGCGCTTATCCCCTGGTTCATTGGGGAGGCTGGGATCCAGGAGACCAGCAGCGGAGCTGGACCCCAGGCAGAGGGCCCTGGTTCCCAGGAACAAAGGGGTAGAAGAAAGATGGCAGTCTCTTCTGCTGAGGCCTACAGATGGGGGAGGGGAATATAGGAGCCTCAGTGGGCCTGGCCCAGGCCAGATATTCCAAAGATGCCATTCTCCCTTGCAGGGCCCTTTGTGCCTACGTGGTGCATAGGAATGTGACCTGTGTCCTACAGGAGGGAGCAGAGAGCTACATAAAGGCTGAGTACCGGCCGTGTGGATGGGGGCCCAAGTGCCCCGGCACAGTCACGTGAGTGCACCCCCATCCCACCCACTCAGGATCCCTGGGCACACGCTCCAGGCCTGTCTTCAGCGGAGAGCAGCAGCCAACTTTACAAGGGCTGTAACTCCTTTGACTCCAGAGAGCCTACTACAGCCCCACACCAGCTGGGTGGAGGGGGCCAGGGAGGAGCAGGGGCAAGCTCAGGTCGGAGCTCTCAGTGAGACCAGGGGAGGTTTCCTGGGCAGAGGCAGCACCAGGCAACAAAGGAGCAGAGACAAGGGGTAGGGGTGGGGTACAGGGGAGAGCAGAGGGTCACACTGGTAATGGTTGATGCCAGAGGGACCCTGGGCAGACTCAAGGAGGGCAGTGGAGAAGGCAGGCCAGGGCGAGGGTATGGAAGCTGGATTGTGGAGCTCAGGCTGGACAGATGGGGCCATGTGAGGACAGGGATTGCACACAGGTGGGATGCGCAGGTCTGTATTTGGAGAGGTTCAAGGGCAGGTCTGAAAACAAACCTGTTTGCGCCAATGTGTCGGAGAGAGAACGAGGTACACTGCTAAACAGGTGAGGGAGTGAGTAGTCCCTGGGCTCCCCTCTGTGCTCAAAATCAAAGTTGCCCTGCCACCAGCCTCTGTGACCAGAGCTGAGTTTCCAGAGTAGGCTAGCAAGGAATGGAGAGGACTAAGGGGAGCTCATGGGAGCCCAGAGTGGCCCCGGGGCAGTGAGAGGGGCTGCCTGCCCCAGCCTCAGTGCAGTCCTCCTCATCCACCCACAGGGGAAGGGCTATGCTTTGTCAGAATTCCTCAAGGTACCACCAAAGCCAGAGTGGAATTTCTGATGTCAGTATAAGCTCAAGAGGGGTCCAGGAGGTCTTGAGAGCTCTAAGGCTAAATTCCTGCTTGCTTTGCCTTCTCCCCAGGCAAACAGAATGGGGTGAGGCTTCTCCCTGCACCCTCCCCTTACTCACCTCTGGGCCTTGGCAAGGCCTGCTTCCACCCTATGGCCCTGTTACCTTAATCACAGAAAAAGGAAACCCCTGGGGGTATTGTGGAGGCGGGAAGACATCTAGACTATATCCAAGTGTCTCAGAGTGGCCCTGAATACCAACCAGGGGCAAGGTCATCTGCCAGGAGGCAGGAACCTCAGCCCATAGGTACAGGGCCCTGTCCTCTCCCCATCCCTGGCCCAGGTACCGCACAGTGCTCAGACCCAAATACAAGGTCGGCTACAAGACCGTGACGGAGCTTTCCTGGCGTTGCTGCCCTGGGCTCACTGGAGAAGGCTGCCCTGAGCACCTCACGGACCATGGGGCCACCCCACCCCAGCTGGAGCCTGAGCCCCAGATTCCCTCCGGGCAGCTGGGCCCAGGCCCTAGGCCCCCTCCTTCTAGCAGAGTGGCCCCCAGCCCCTACGGTGAGTCTGCCCATGGAGACTCTACCAAGGTGGTTGGGTTTCTTGGGGGAGGTGGGAAGGGGACTAACCCAGGGTGGCTGAGCTCTGGCAGGGCGGGGGAGGGTGTATCTCGTACTGGGCAGAAGGGTGAGCTCCCAGGCTCCCTCCAAAAACTGATGGAGCTATGCCCAGAAAGGTTGGCTTAGAACAGAAAAATCTCTCAGGTGGCCTGGCAATAGGATAAGCTGAGAGAGCTAGGCCAGTGATACCCCTGGGGTTCTTTCCTCCTCTTCCCCAGGAAGGAAAGGCCCAGGGCTGTTTGGTGAGCGGCTAGAACGCCTGGAGGGTGATGTCCAACGCCTGGCACAAGCATATGGTACTCTCAGCGGCCTGGTGGCCAGCCATGAAGATCCCAATAGGATGATTGGTGGCCCCAGAGCTCCTGCTGCCCCTGTGGGCTTCGGGGTCATCCCTGAGGGGTTTGTGAACCCCGGAGACAGAGCTGGAGGGCCACTTACACCTCCCCTGGATGAGATCTTGAGCAAGGTGACAGAGGTGAGCAACACACTCCGGACCAAGGTGCAGTTGCTGGACAAGGTGCATGGGTTGGCCCTCGGCCACGAGGCCCACCTGCAGCGTCTGCGGGAGGCACCCCCATCTCCGCTTACCTCCCTGGCTCTGCTAGACGAATACATGGACCAACGGCTGCATCTGCTCTGGGGTAGCCTGCTGGATGGCTTCGAGCAGAAGCTGCAAGGTGTCCAGAGTACATGTGACCTGCGTGTGCAGGAGGTTCGGCAGCAGTGCGAGGAAGGCCAGGCGGCCAGCCGGAGGCTGCACCAGAGCCTGGATGGCCGGGAGCTGGCCCTGCGCCGGGAGCTGTCACAGTTGGGTACCCGGCTGCAGGGCCTGACTGTGGCCGGCAGTGGCAGCTGTTGTGGCCGGCTAGCCGTGATCAGTGCCCGCATGGACAGCCTCGAGAGGAACCTGCAGGCAGTCACGGAGGCCCAAAGAGGCCATGGCCCCACCAGCAGGGATGAACTCACGCGGCTCTCTGCTGCCATGCTTGATGGGGGTTTGGACGGACTTCTTGAGGGCCTGGAGACCCACAACGGGACTGAGAGTGGAGTGAGGAGCTGCTGTCTGGGGATGAAGGAGGGTGGATGGGGTGTGGGTAGCTTTAGGACCACGCTGGAAGAGCGTTTGCAGAGCCTAGAGGAGCGCCTGGTGACACTAGCTGGGGAACTGGGCCATGACAGCACTCCGCCAGCCAGGTCGGCATGGCCCCTGGTGCAGACAGAGCTGGCTGTGCTGGAGCAACGGCTGGTGTCGCTGGAGACCTCGTGCACCCCCAGCACCACCTCAGCCATCCTGGACAACCTCATGGCAGAGGTGAAGGCCTGGCAGAGCCAGATTGAGGCTCTTCTGCGCCAGGTGGCCAGTCACACAGCCCTGCTCCAGCAGCTCAATGGCACTGTGGCCCAGGTCCAGGGAAAGCTGGCAGAAGCAACGGGCAGCTCACTCCAGGGCGAGATCACGCTACTCAAGGTCAGTCTGAACTCCATGAGCAAGTCACTCACAGGCCTCAGTGACTCTGTCAGCCAGTACTCTGATGCCTTCTTGGCTGCCAACACATCACTGGATGAGCGGGAACGTAAGGTGGAGGCTGAGGTACACGCCATCCAGGAGCAGGTCAGCAGCCAAGGCTCACGGCTTCAGGCTGGCCACAGGCAGGTCCTGAGCCTGCGGAGGGAGCTGGAGCAACTCAAAGCCGGTGTGGCCGGCATGGCCGGCGGGTTGAGCCGCTGCCAGGACACAGCCCAGGAACTCCAGCATGCAGTGGGCCACTTTGACCAGAGGGTGGCACAAGTGGAGGGTGCATGTGAGAAGCTGGGCCTGATGGCTGCAGACCTGGAAGGCTTGCCCACAGAGCCACTCAGGCCCACGGAGGGCCTATGGGGCCACGTCGACCAGCTGAATCGCACGCTGGCCCAGCACGCACGGGACATCGCCCGCCTCCGGGACGACCTGCTCGACTGCCGGGCCCAGCTGGCTGAGCAGGCACAGCCAGGGCAGGCCGAGTAGGTGGGCTGGATAGGACCCAACCCCCAGATCCCGACAACCCTCAGGACATCAACCCAGAGCCCAGACCAATGCCTCCCAGCCTCCCCTGGCCAGCGTGGATGTCACTTCAGAGACCACTGAAGAAACAGTCTTATTCCATCTCCACATGACTGTCTCAGGCACCAACATCCATGCTCAGTGCTGCACGCGCTGGATAATTCAGGATAGCAGTCCAGGCAAGTTCATCATCCCTGAAGGTCAGGGTGGACCTCAGAGACCGAACAATCCACAGTCTGCAAACTGCTTTTCTGTGGACCTGAGTCAGCACCTGTGCAAAGGCCTGCAGGGCCATTCTCAGACAGTGGCCTGTCCACATCTCCCTTTGCCTACGGGCGATAGGCCCCAGCCCATGGAGACCTCTGGTTCCTTTGTCCCCTTAGCTTCTCTACCCAGCCGTCGGGCTTGGTTTCTGCAGGAAGGTGGTACCCACCGGCACTGCCCTCACACCTAGCAGCTTCACAAATGTTGTTTCTGAACCGAGGGTCAGAGGTTGCCACTGCCCCATCCTGAAGGATGGAAGAGAAACATAAAGACTCAGCCAAGAGTTCTCTTTATTCCTGTCGATCCTCCCCCAAGGTGAGGGGGCTTTGGCAGCTGTAGATTCCCAGAGGAGGACTGGGTCCAGGCGACCTGTTTGGAGACTCCAATTCAACTCATCCTTTTCCTACTCTAAGGATGTTTTCAGGACACTGGTTCCCACAGGGTCCTCCCCTTTCCATTTGGGGGGAGATCTCTCCTTCCAGGTTAGGGCCTCTCTCCAAAGAATGGCCCTCTTGTATGTCATGGCCTGAACGAGGCCAGACCCTGGGCAAGAGGCCACAGCTGGAGGGAGAGGGCTCAAGGCCTAGTTTCCAACATCCTCGCAAGCCCGGCCATGCCTGGATATTCACAAAGTCATGAGAAATTCAGGTATGACACCACCAAGGGACAATGTGAAAACACAAGTGTTCATCCAGCCTGTGCTGTTCCCAGAGAACCTGATGCTTGTCTCTGCTGGGGCTCCTGGCCTCAGTTTCCACACAGCAGCCTGGGCCCTCCTGGGTTATTTTGTAGGTTCCTATACCCCCGCCTCCTGGTTTCCCAACATTTGGTATTCTGCCCTCCGCTGTGGTGCTGTTGGGAAGGGCAGGCCTGGATTAAAGCTTTTAGCCCATCTAAAGGTATTTTCTTCCCCAAAGACAGTGGGAGGGAAGGCTGCAGTGGGGTGTCAGCCCGGCTTCCCACAGCTCCTCAGGCAAGAGCTCGCTCAGCAGCTGTGTGGGCACTGAACTGACCAGCAAAGGCCAAGGGAAGGCAACAAGCCAACCCCCACCTGCCTGGCAGGATTTGGGGCTGTGTCCTCAGGGGAGGTGCTGGGAGGAGCAGGGGCAGCTGCTGGGGGCGGGCTAGGCCAAGTGGGAGCCACATTCCCTTGGTCTATGCTCTGCCCAGGACTCCCCCTTTCCCAAAGCTGGAGGATACTGGAGCATCCAGGCTTGGGATGTGCTGAGATGTCTGGCTCAAGAGCTATGAGAAGGGGCCAGGGCTATGTAAGGGAATGGCCTCAGAGAGTGTGGGTGTTCCAGGCTCCCAGAAGAGGGTGGGGGAGCACTGTGTTCTTCCTAGATGTTAGTCAACTGTTCTCCACTGCTGCCACCAACCCTCCCTGTGCTTACAGCTCTCAAGCCTTCGTGGGGCCTCCCTGTTCTCTGTCCTATCAGGAGTTGAGGCAGAGTTCCAGGGTGATGGGAACAGATGTCAAGGATGTGGGGAATGCTGCATGGGCCCAGGTGACAAGCATTTAATTGCTACAGGCCAGGGCCATGCTGAAGCCTGGAGCAGCTACCCCACCCCCTGCAGCTCAGCTGGCAGAAGTAGATAGC
Organism: Pteropus medius; assembly: GCF_902729225.1. Taxonomy (NCBI): domain Eukaryota; kingdom Metazoa; phylum Chordata; class Mammalia; order Chiroptera; family Pteropodidae; genus Pteropus; species Pteropus medius. The sequence goes on along the minus strand of NW_024342471.1, from coordinate 13,219,859 downwards.
ACAGGGAGGAGAGAGGCTGCCAACCAGCCCACAGCCCCCTCTTCCCCATAGGGTTGGCCCTGTGGCACCAAGCTTCCATGCCCTGGGACATCAGTCAGTTCTGGGCCAGGCCAGGGAGGAGAGGGTAGCCAGGGCCGGTTCAGGCCAGAGCGTCGAGGTCCACAGTGGTCAGTGGCTCGCGCCAGTAGCAGAAGTTGCTGTATTCAGGGTTAGCCAGATCTGTGCCAGGGCCACAAGCCACAGGTGGAAACAGGAGCTCAACCACCTCGCAGAGCCGCTCGTATCTATGGGCAGAACGGGGCCAGCACTGAGAGCCTGAGCTGCCACCAGGCCACAGCCTCTGTCACATCAGGCAGAGACTCTGCACCCTGCCTGGGAGCCCTGGGCAAGGAGTAGAGTCCCTGGTGGGAGTACGGAATCGGGGCCCAGGAAGAGGCTGAGGCATGGGGACGTATGTGGCAGGGCGTGGGGGACACGTGGCAGGGTTTAGCCTTACGTGGATTTGTGATTCTTCATGGGCTCCTGGATGAGTTCTCCCCGGGGGTTGACTGTGAAGATGCGAGATTCAGGTAGGCCCACCTTCCGGTAGGCAATGACATCCTGTAGGGGACAAGAAGGGGCTGGTGGGCTGGGAGGTAGGGGGAGCTGGCTCAGCCCTCGGGTAGGGGACACACTCACGTTGGGCCTGTTTCCGAAGGCGGCATAGAAGGGCTGTCCGTGGGGCAGAAACAGCCGCCGGATGTCACTCAGGCAGGCGATCTTGAACACCTCCGGCTTCTTCTCAATCACCTCCCTGGGGAGCCAAGGCCACGGGCAGGGAAGGGAGCCAAGGAGGAGTAGCCATCAGAGGATGGCAGAGCCAGGTGACAGAGCTGGTGCTGGCCTGGCCAGGGCTGGCAGCAGCCCTGTACTCCACCTAGGGCGGTGGGCTTGTATCGTGTTGCGGGGAGGGGGCGGTTTACCTGTGCAGGGCGGAGAAGAGGCTGCTGGGAGACAGCAGGATGGGGCCCTTGGGGAGGCCGTAGCCCCGCTCGCTCACCCACTGCAGGTACCCCTTGGTGAGGTCAGCCATGCCGATGGCCCGCGCCGAGCAGTATAGGAACTTGTACCCATTTCTGGGGGTGGCACAGAGTCATCAGGGACCAGCCATTCCTCATCTCACCCTCCTGGCTTTAGGCCCATCCTAAAGCTCAGCCCAGCCCTGGGCCTCTGGCCTCCAAACCCAGAGGCTTTTGCAGGGAGGAGACTTAGGGAGAACAGCTGGGCTAGGCCTGAGAGAGGTGGCCTCAGTAGCTGTCCCAGGTAGAAGAAGCATGGACAGAGTCCTGAGGCCCAGGTGGACAGGATGGACGAGGTTTTGAGCAAGTCAGACTTCCTCTACAGCGTGAAGGCCAGCAGTCAGACTCAGATTGCAGACCACAGAATCGAGGACTGGTGGTGGGTCTCAGCACTCCAGGGACATGCCCTGGCTCCTTCCCTTGTGGGCCGTGCTGGTCCCCAAGCCTGGCTTCCCAGGGCCTAGGCCAGGGTAGCCCAAGATGTCTTGTCATCCCCTCCCCAGGGTGCTGCCCAACCCCCACCCTGGCACTCACAGGTGGATTTTGTGGTACAGACTTGTGATGCCCTGGTGTGTCCAGTCTTTCCCCAGCTGGGGCAGAATGTGGCCCAGAGCGTCCGACCTAGAGTCCAGAGGAGGGGTCACTCCAAGGCAGCCCCACATGGCCCTCGTTCCATGCATGGGGCTCAATAAGGTCCAGCCCCCAGCCCCAGGACGGTACACTGGAAGGCCCTCTGACCCTGTCTGCCCTCCCCCAGAACAGAGGGAGGTGAGTTTCCAGGCCTTTTCCCCCCTCCTCCTGGCCAACCAGGCTTCACTTGGTGATGGTGCCGTCGATGTCTGAGATGACCACCTTGTCATCCCATTTCCACAGGTAGATGGTGGCCCTGCAGCGGCAGGTGCCCTGGTACTGGGTTGTCACGCTGAAGACCACGTCGTTGGCACCTTCTTGCAGGTTCAGCCGCCGCTGGGGACGGGCAAAGGGGGTGAGCTGCAACAGCTGGGCACTGTCCACTCCCTGCCTGCCCCCACCCCACAAACTGTGGCCTTTGATTTCTAGGCCTCTCATTCTCCTCTCCTCCCAACTCAGAAAACCTGCCTGACTTCATCAGAGACAACCACGCACATACGCATCCACGTGGGCAGAGGGGTGGCCATAAGGAGGAAGTGAGGGGGTGCTAGTGGGGCCCGTACAGGAGCCTTAACTTCCCTTCGAGCTCCTTTGGGGTGACATTCAAAATCAAAGCCTGGCCCATGGCTCCTGGCGAGTTTCTCAGGTCAGTCCCAAGGCTAGGATTGCTCTTGCTAGAAACGCACTGCCTCCACAGAAGGGGCCCTGCAGAGATCCCCACAGGCAGCCCCCTGCCTGGGGCTATGGTACCTGTGATAGCCCCCAAAGATAGACCCAACTCTGTGCTTGGTCCACTGAGAAGGATCAGGATAGCTCTCAGCCACAGCCGGTGACCAAGGCCTCTGGGCCCTGGCGGACTTAAGTCACGTGTGAGCCCCAGGGTACTGCACAGGTGGCAGCTGCTCTGTACCAGGCCAGCCAGGCCCCCCTGGGCACCTCCTTGACCAAGGAGTCACACTTGGGGAAAAAACATTCTAATTACAGGAGCCACCAGTTAAACTGAGCTTGGAGATATGACTCGGTGGCCTGGGGTTCCCCAAATCGAAGGGACTGTCGTCAGCATTTGATTCCTTCAGTGTGGCTTCTAAGGGAAGACCCAGAGCCAGCTGACCCACTGCAGGTAGATATTTTAGGGTGGCATCGAGAGAGCTCTTCCAGTGAGAATGTGACAGAAACAGGCTGGCACATAAGGAAGTGAGCCTCCTGCCCCTGGAGGTATTCAAGTAGAGGCTGTTAGGCAGTCTGCCAAGGGGATGGATCCTGGGCTTTGTGGCTTCATGAATGTGGCCCTGTGGGGCCCTGAGACGGAGTTATCACGGCCCCACCACCCCTACACAAATGTCCCCACGCATACACTTACGATCTGATCGGAGGAGAGGTGGAGGGACTTCTTGTAGGTAGGAGTGTAGGCTGGAGGTGAGGGTGGCAGGGAGGGAGCGTCCAGGATCACAGGGCTGTCTGGGGCATCATCCTCGCTGCTCAGGACATCAGTCTTCTCCCTGCAGGCAGCCTGGCTCTCAGGCCACCTCTCCCCAGCAGAAGGCCCTGCACTCCCAGGAGATGCTCACCGCCCAGGCCAGGCCATAAGAAGCCTGGGGCCTGTCCCTGCCCCTCCAGAGACTACCCAGGGGATCAGAAACCCCTCCTTCTAGGTGCCACCCATTTTGGGGGTGGTAGCAGACTAAGTATGCAAGCCACAGTCTACACCCAGAAAGGTGACAGCAGAGCTGAAGCCCAGAGCCTGGTCTCCCAGCCCTCAGTGAGTCTCCACAGCCAGGATGCCAGTGCCTGCCTTGGAGATATTTATTTACCTGAAAAACTTAGAGGTGTGTTTTAGGGTTTATTCCCAACCCCACCTGCTTTGGCTTTAGTTGATTCATCGTTGGTCACCTCCCATTGGGTGTTCTGGGTCACTTCAGAGGTATAAACAGAAGCAAGGTCCACTGTCCCCTGGGGGACGGGGAGGCCCGCCCCTCCTGATACAGTAGTAGCCCCTTGTCTGGGCACCCATTCAAGCTCTGCCAATTCCTGGCTGTGAGACCACGGATGTGTTTCTAAGTCTCAGATTTCCCATCTGTGAAATAGGGGCATTTCTCAGGAAAAAGGGTATAGAAGTGATTGGGGACTGACAGAGAACTATGGCTGGGGGAGGGGTGCTGCCCTCATCTCTGTCCCCCACAGTGATCCTCATCCTCCCCGGGCTCCAGCTCCAGCCAGATCGACTCACCCCCTTGGGTCCCTGGCTGTGGTCTTGTCCCTCTGGGCACTGTGCTGTGGGAAGAAAATCCACCTAGTGAACTCCAGCGCCTGCCTGTGCTGGCCTTGCCCTGGGACTGTGACCACCCACCTCCTCAGCTGGGAAGTCCCTGCGTCGCCAGGAAAACCACCAGCGCCCACCCTTCCGGGGCATCTTCTCCTTCTCCAGCTTGTCCACGGTGCTCTGTGGGCAGAGGAAGGCCATGGCATTTTTCCCTGTACCACACAAACCCACCTTAGATTGGCCTTGGGGCTACCATGAGCCCAGAGTCTGGGGTTGACCCTCAAGCAAGGTACTGTCAATGACTGGATGCTGAGGAAGCATATTCGCCTCCAATCCCGGGATTCAGGGAGCTAAGCACAGGAGACCAAGGGCTACTCCTATCTACCCCCGCCCCACCACAGCCCTGACTCCCTAGCTCTAGCCCAATCTCAGCCTGCCCTCCAAATCTGGCAGGTCAGTCACCTTCCTAGAGTAGCTGAAGGCAGTGCTTTGGGAGTTTCTCAAGATCTACTACTCCCTGCGTGATGCCAAGTAGTAGCAGGAAGGACAGTCTATAGCCAGTACTTCCCTCAGCCTCCAAGATCAACACAGGCAACTTCTAAGGTCAGTGATTCTAGAGTGATAACAGCCTCCCTCTCTGTATATTACCATCACTGTCTGGTGGGGGCAACATGACCTTGCGAAAAATGCCAGTTAGGTTTGTGCTAGATAACCCCACTGACAGCCCAGGCCCACCTGGGACCCACATCAGCTTCCTACAAATGGAATGGTACGCCCAAGTCAGGAGGATATGGGTTCAGGGTGGGTTGGCCAGGGTGCCCACTTGAGCTGGGAACAGGCTTGGGGAGTCTCCCAGGGGCCTCAGTCTGGGTAAGGTGAGAAGAGACAAGCAGGAGAGTGACCCTCTTCCATCCTACAGGCTGTGGTCCTAGCCCAGACCCAGAGCCAGCCAGAAGATGGAGCTGAGTATCATCAAAGGGAGGCACCATTTGTCAACATCTGGTTAGTGATGTTCTTTGGGCAACTCTAGCCGAGTGGAGAACAATAGACCAGGGTGGGGCCCTGGACCACTCCCAGAGGGGCAGAAGGGTCAGGTGCAGGCTGGCACAGGGTGAAGGTTCTGGGAGGGACCAAAGAGGTTGGGTTCCTTCCTACCTCTGAGCATCTGCACGTGCTGTCCCCACCCCTTGACTGATTAAGGCTTACTTGTCCTTCTGACCTCTGCCCAGTGCGTACTTGCTCAGCAAACCTCCCTGTCGTAGGCGCTCAAAACACCCCAGACCTCTCCTTCTCAATACTCATAGTTAAATTTTACATTCATCTGGCTGAGTGTTTGATTAACTGTCTTTCCGTGAGGGCATGAGTGTCCCTGGCACACAGTAGGTCCACAACACATATGTGCTGACAAAGCCAGCAAGTACCCGAAGCCCAGCCTGGAGAGGTTCTCAGGGTAAGGTGAGGAGGGGGGCCTCTGTCTCCCAAGCCTTGTCTCTCAGATCTAAAAACCTCTTGTTGAAGGCATGTCCCTGTCAAATGTTTATTCCCCCTCTGGTGTGTCCTGAGCTCCTCTGAAGTAAAGTCCAAATCCAACAGGATTCAGCCATGTGGAGAAAGCAGGGAAGGGCTGGGCTTTGTCCACACAGCATGGGGGAGGCTTCGGGAGACCTTAGTCTCTTCTCCCAGAGTGGGTCTTGCAGCCAGTCAGCCCCAGGCCTATCTCTGCCCACGCTCCAGTTCTTGGCCAAGGGTCCCCTACCCCAACACTATGGCCACTTTCCCCAGGAGGCCCAGCGGCGCTCTAACCTTTACCTTGGGCAAGTTTTTCTGGAATGCTTGCAGGGAGAGGATCATGGGGGCAGCTACAGCCCAGTTATAATGCCTGGGGAGACAGAACAGGGTGTTGGGGCTACAGCAGCTGCAGGGCCATAAAGGCTGGGGGTAGGGGGATGACCCCTGGGGCTGCCAGCAGCCCGGCCCCAGTACTTACCTCTCATTGATTTTTACCACCAGGTTCGGGTCATCCAGAAGGCCGGGGTTTTTGGTGAGGTCCCGGTAGGAGACGATGTGCTGGTTGAACTTCTCTGGGCACAGAGGCAGAGAGTGAGGGGGGAGGCCGACACATCCCATGCAACCCACTGTCCCAGTCCCTCCTGGCTCCCCTGCCCTCTGCCACTCTGGCCTCCTGCAGGTTGGGTCTTCGACCTAGCAGGGCTCCTCCCTACCTGTGGTTTTTGCACCTGCTCTTCCTACCCCAGGCCCTGGCCATCCTGGATTCATGGGATAATTCACGGCTTAGCATCAAGCATTTGCTTCTTGGGGCCTTGGGAATACCCCACCCTTGCTGGCTGAATGTGGGCTCCATAGGGCAGAGAACAGTAGGGGCGCCTGGCTCAGCCTCACACCTCTGCTGCCCTACCCCATGGGGTCCTCTTTGCCCTCCCCAGCCACCAGGCTCAGTGCCAATCCTCAGACAGGCTCGGGCCACGGTCAGACATACCCAGGGAAATGTCTCGGCTGTCAGCCAGTCCACCACAGAGGGACAGCACTATCATGTCTGGAGTGGGTTCTGGCTCCTGTTCGGGGCTGGGGTCCCCCAGGTGCTTCTGGCTGCTGGGTTCACTCCACCTCCTGGCCCCCAGCCCACAGTCACTGGGGACAAAGGGGCCGACAGTGACATGAATACAAGGAGGCTGGGAGGAAGGACCTCACCCCTTGATAGCTAAGCCCTGGTCCCACAGGCCCCGATTCCAAGACACCCTGGCACCCAGAACCCAGCCACCTCTGGGGGAAGTAAAGGGCTGCATTCTCAGAATCCAGAGAGGACAAGTCATCCAAGTAGATGTCACTGGGGCCCAGGTGCTGGCTTCTCTTCAGGGAGCCTGAGGGCAGAGGAGGATCCAGCTGTAGACCTAACATGTGCTCAGTAATGTGAGCAGTGCATGTCCCCCTGGCCTTTGAATGCCTTAAAGCAGTGCTGTCTGGTAGACTTTCTATGCTGATAGAAATATCCTATGTCTACATGTCCAATACAGTAGCCACCAGCCACAGGTGACTGTTAGCACACTTAAAATGTGGTGTGATGGAGAAATGGAATTTTAAATGTTATTGAATTTTAATTAATTTTAAATAGCGACTACCGATTTGGGATAGAACTCAGCTCGTGACCGGGAATGTCCAGCCTCTTCTCATCTCTCTGGCTTCTTCTCCCAACCCTCTCCCCTGCCTCGCTCAAGACATACCAGCTGCCTCAGTTCCAGGACATGAAACTTCTCTCTTTCCTCATGGCCTTGGCACATGTTGTTCCTTCTGCCTAGAATTGTCTTTCCCTGATCCTCGTTTGGCTAGCTCTTTATCATTCACGTCTCAGCTCAAACATCCCCCACTCAGGGAAGGCTTCCCTAAGCACATGATTTAAATAGCCCCTGTCCCACCCAATGATCTATCCCATGTCACATTCTCCCTGGTTTCTGTGTCATTCGTCTGCCCCACTGGACTGTGAGCCTCATGAGGGCTGGTGCCAAATATAGTATCTGGCACACAGTAGGTGCTCAAAATGTGCTTGAAGTCACAGAATCCACTGAGGGGGTTACATGAGTCCAGGCAAGCACTGGGGGCATCCAGCCATTACTCACTTTTCCTCCTGGAGACCCCTTCTGGCTGTCCAGTGGGAGCTGGACCCTCCAGAGCAGCCCAGCTCCAGGATTTTGAGGCAGGAGGGAGGTCTGCATCCTTGGACCAATGAGTTCTGGTTTTCTCTCTCTCGGGGGCAGGGAGAAGGGGACCCGCCAGAGCAGGCACCTCCATGTCAGGCTGAAGGTCAGTGCCGGCCCCTGTTTGCAGGATTAGGGGTCCCAAAGGGTCATCACCAGGCACAGAGGTGGAGGGGGAGCTGGGCGCTCCCTGAGGAGAGGCTTTCCTGGTGCTGCCATCAGGGACCATTGAGGACGCAGGCCACTCAGCTTTGGCCACCTTCATTCAAAATGGTGGAGAATGTGGGCCAGTGCGGGGTCTGCCTCCCATACCCACCAAGGCCTTGGAGAAGTGGCCCAAGTCATTCCGGTCCTGACCCACAGCGGTCACGGAGCCCCAGGTGGGCAGGGAGCGGGGCTGACACGGAGGAACTCACCTTAGGCAGCCTCCCCCAGGCCCACTGCATGTGGGACTCAGCTCTCAGTGGGCTGGGCTCAGGGATCCGCACCTCCAGCTCCGAGTCGCTCTTAGGGGATGTTAGCCCACCCGATGGGACGCTGCGGGAAACAAGAGCTCAGAGGCTCCTCAGCCAGCCCGTCACTCCCTACCGCCCACCCGGGCCTGGGAAAAATATTTGCAACACACGGTTATACCCATGTTGGATCCAGAACATATAAAGAATATATAAATATATAAAGAACTCATACAAATCGACAATAAGAAGGCAGTCTAGTAAAAGCAAAAATAATGGGCAAGGTTGTGACTGCTTAATTGATATAGGGTTTCCATTTGGGGTGATGAAAAAGTTCTGGAACTAGACAGGGGTTGTACAAGATGGTGGCACGACACTGTGAATATACCAAATGCCACTGAACTGTGCACTTTAAAATGATGAAAATGGTAAATGTTATGTGCATTTTACCACAAATTTAAAAAATGGCCAAAAGACTTGAATAACACTTTACAACGAAGATATACAAATGGCGGGTAAACACATTAAACATGTTCTAAGCCATTATTCATCAGAAAAATGTAAATGGAAACCACTGTGAGACCTTGGCCTTGAGTCCCTGCCTGCAGCCTGCCCAGACTCTCACCTGGCCTGCGGGGGCCACTCTTCATCAGAGTAGGGGTAGATGTCTTTGGGCTGCGGTGAGGACTCCCCTTCTGACAGGATACTGCTGAGGGGCCACAGGGAAATAAATGGTCACTGATAGTACAGGGCACCCTGGGCAGGGCTTGGGAGCCTCGATGTCAAGGACGTGGGGAGGTGAAGCCGCTAAAGCCCAGAGAGGTCAAGGCCCTTGCCCAGGATCACACAGCGCCAGCAGAAGAAACTGTGCTTAAACCCTGGTTGGCATCCTCGCACCCTTGGCCCCCACTTGGTCCCCACACACCCTGGGGGCTCAGGCCTTGGCTTTTCCAGCTGGGACAGCTCACTCTCAGCGCCTGCCTCCAGCTCCTCAGAACTAGAATCTGCCGCCGTCATGTCCTCCTTCCGCCTGGATTTCCTCCTACGAAGCCTCTTCTTCCGCCCCGTAGAGGCCACACCCATGATGATGTGCTCAGGTTCACTGGCTGTACCCATTTGGGAGTCCGAGGGGAACCCAGACAGGTTCCCCCAAGGTATGGGCGATGTGCACAGGCGGGGAGGCACGTGCTCCTGTGGAGTGGACCAGGGGCAGGACTGAGGGGCTCTTGTCACCCAGTCATCCCGAGCCCTGCCGGAGTCCCAAGCCCTGGAGTGAGCTCTTTTGGATTCAGGAAAACAGGCATGGAGGCTGGACAGAGGTGGCAGCAGCATGGCCTTGCAACTGCTGCAGGCCTCAGAGCTCCCTCGCAGAGGTAAGACGTACCCCTGGCATGTACCCCTGGCAGCCCATGGCAGGCCAGGGTGCTGCATGGACCACACCGTGCCATCTGCTCTGCCCATACCTACCACAGTAAACACCTGCTTCCTTCTTAAGAGTCAGCCAGGTATCACCTCCTCCAGGAAGTTTGCCCTGACTATCCCTCAGCCTCGGTTCCGGCCCCCTTCGCTGTAATGAACATAGTTTCATCATCCGTTGTTTATGTGTCTGTTTCCCAAGCTTAGTCTGGAAATCTCTTTGAAGGCAGTGGTCAACCCCTTCAAGTCCACTGCACAGTGTCTGGCACACAGTAGGGGCTCAGTTAAAGTCTGTCAAGCTCAAACTATTTAAACACCTCTTCTGGCTTTTGCTGGGCCTGCTTTCCTTCTGCAAACACCCCTCTCTTCATCCCTCACCCACACACTTCCATGTTCCAGCTGCACTGAACAGGCCCCAGATCCAGAAAAAGCCATCTTATGCTTTCCAACTCGAGCCATTCCTCAGCACCCTCCTCCTCTCCAGGCTGCCCAAGGAAGGCCTCCTTTGCCTTTTAGGGGACCAGCTTAAGTGTCTTCTTCTGAGAAACCTTCTGCCAACTTTCTTTGGGAAGTAAGTCAGCCCTCGCCCCCGCCTTCCCTCTCCACCCCGCAAATCCACCCAGACTCCAATAGCATATCAAGAGCGCCAGCACCAATCCATCCCCTTATCAGACCCTTGCTGATACAGTACTCCCAGGGGTAGGGACTGTGACAACTCCCAAGGCCCCACCCATAGGGGGCACTAGTGAAGGGGCAGAGGCAGGTGCCGTCAGGAACAGAGGCACTTACCTCATCACTCTCCAGCTCTTGGACAAAGAAGGCCTCCCCACTGTCCCCCAGCTTCATGTGCAAGTCCACTGGCTCCCCATTAATCTCGATGTCTACCTGTAACGGAGTGTGATGGGGCAGGGGATGCACGGTCCCCACCATTGGCCCTCATGCTCATGCTCCAGTCTGCTGGCCTCCCAGCTGCCCCCGAGCCTAGCACTTGCTGGAACTCTCTCCCTCCTACCTTGGCCTGCCTGGCTGCTCCCCGCCCACTCTTGAGGATCTGCTTCTTTAGAGTTCCCTCTCCTCAGAGAGACTTGGCTGAGCTTCCCCGCCGCCAACATTTCCCCATTCTCTGGGCTCTGTTGCATTGCATGTCATGGTCTCAGTATTCTTGTTTATGCTTTGGTTTCTATGTTCCTCTCTCTCCCACACCCCATAAGAACAAGTACATGATTCATCTCGTCACTATTGTGTCTCTAGCCCCAGGATAGTGCTCAGACATTTGTTGAATACATCCACAGTGCTAAGAATTGCCATTTCCTAGGCACTTAATGTAGTGTTTTGTTTAGGCCATCTTGTTTAATCTTCACAACAACCCTTTAGTAGCTCCTGCCATTGTCCCCACTTTATGGATGAGGAAACTGAGGCTCAGAGGGTTAAGAAATTTGCTGGGAAGTAGCCAAGTGAGGCTATGAACACAGAGAGTCTGAGTCCATAACCCAAGCCCTTAGCCACGTAGCTAAACTGTCTCCCACAAGTTTACACTTTCTCATTAGAATTCCAGAAAGCTCATCCCAGTGTGAAGGGGATTTGGGTTGACCAAACCTCTTTTCACACACTGCATCTCAGTGCTGACGAAAATCTGTCACGTTTGCCTGAGCCCAGTGAAGACAGTGCAGGCTTCCTAAGGGAGAAGAACTAACCATTGACTGTCACCCACAAGCCTGGCTCTGGGACGTGTCATCAGCTCCTATTTAATCACCCGGCAGACGTGAGTGTATCCATTTGCACAGGTGAAGTGACTTACCAAGAACACACAGGTAAGGTCTTACTAAGCTGGAGCCAGGTCTGATGGCCCCAGAACTGGGGACTGCCCCACTGTGCTGCTTCCAGGGGAAAATGGAACCCTCTTGGACCAAAACCCCCAAACCAACCCAAAACCTTCAAAGAAAATACAGAAAAAAAGCGAAGCCTGTCCAGAAGACAGAGCCCCACCTAAGGGAGGCCTGCCTCCTCTCCCGGGACTGCAGTGGCTGCCCTCGCTTAAAGAGCCCACTCGGCACTGGCCCCTCGGCCAGCTGTCGGCACTTACCACCTTCTCCCGTGACCGCAGGACACCCAGCTTGCCGAAACGCACGTGGAAGGGTGAGCATCGAAAAGAGCCATCCGCCTGCTTCACCACCAGCACATCGATGCCACCACTCAGCGTGGCCGGATTCAGGCCCTGGTACAGCTCCTTCACTGTCCCAAACACCGTGCCCGCCAGCTGCCCCACGTAGTTCATAGCTGGGGCTGGCAAAGGGAGGTGGTGCTGGGACTAAGGCCTGGTCTCTCTCCCTCCATAGGGAGGCTCCACAGCCTGACCCCCAGGTCCCCAGGCTTACCCTCGGAGCGCCTTTGAAGGTAGGTAGCAGTCTTGGGTTGGGAGGTGTGCTGGTAGACGTGGGATCTACCTGTGGCTCACCCACTGACCAGCTCTGGGACTCCTGGATAGCCGCCTTCCTTCTCTAGGTGCTGATTGCATCTGTAAAATGAGGGCACGGGGTAAGGCGATCTGGGGTGCTCCAAGCCTCTAAATGCCATGAGTAATGATAATGATCATGGTACTCGGTGGCAGGGCTCATTTCGTCTTCACAACAACTTGTGAGGCTGGCCGAGTGGGTGTCATTATTCCTGTTTACAGACAAGCCAGCTGAGGCTCAGAGAGGTGGAGTGACTTGTCCAGGATCTCGCGACTAGTAGAGAGGACCTGGGATTTGAACCCAGGCCTGTGCAGCTGCAGAACCCTAGGCGTGAACCACTGGGATGGCCCAACTAGGGGAACAGGAGGAGGTAGGCACCCCTTCCTGCAGCCAATGAGGAGCCGCCTCATGATATATTAGAGGCTGGGCCCTGCTGGGTAATGCCCTGAAGGAGAATATCTTCTCAGGAAGTGGGGAGGAGGGCATCTCAGTGTTTCCATCTGAGAAATGGGTTCAGCTGTCTCACTGCCTTCAGGTCCTAGGAGTTGGAAAGGGCCTTGCTGGTCTATCATGGCTGATTTGTGGGGAACCAGGTAGCTAAGGCTCTGCCCAGCTCTATTCCTGGGGTCAGATGCTCAAGGCCTGGCCTCCCCTATAGCTGCAGGTAGAAGGAGCTGCCAGTTTAAGGTCCCAAAGTCCAAAGTCCTTCCCAGTTTCCTTGGGAGGGTTGGAAGTCTGTCCATGACCCGCAGCTGACCCCAGTGTCTCTAGGCCATAGTCCTCAGCTCTGACACCCACTCCTCAGACCCACATCCAGGCTGTGGGCTGGCTCCTGGCCCGTCAAGGCTACTCCTCCTTTCCTAGCCAGACTGGTCTCTCCAGCTTTCCCACACCAGACACAGCTGGGTGAGCCAGAAGCGGGAGGCTGTGGCAGCCACGGAGAAAAGCCAGGGCTATAATGAGAGCCGCCTCCACACTGGCATGGTGCCTGCCCACCAGCTTCAGTTCATTGCCCTCCCCACCGGCCAGGCCAGTAGTCCACTGTCCTTCTGGCTGCCAGGACCTAGACCATCCCACCTCCATGGGGCACTTCCTTCTTTCAGACCCCGCATCAGAACTCCCAGAGGACTGCCTCCTATGCAAGACCACGCCTCAAAGATGTTAAGTGACTTATCCAAACTCTGTTAAGAAGCCATAGATGGGGGGAGGAGGGGATGACTCATATCCTGGTTTCCTGACTCCATACCATGGTTCCTTCTACTCCATGGTCCCCAAACAAAACCACACAGTTGTCTGCGGAGAGGACAGCTTGGCCCACAGCTCCCCTCTGCACAGCCCTGTAATGCCTTGCCACTCAATGTATGGTCCCTGTCCAGCGGCACCAGTGTCACCTGGGCGCTTGTTAGAAAGGTGCAGCTCCACACTCACCAGGTACAATTTGAATTGCAAAGTGAAACCGGGGATCAAATGAAGCTCTTTAGACCCCAAAAATGTCACTCAAATTTAATGAATGTTTCATCTGCAAGGCACCCACTCCGTGCTGGGTGAAAATTTCCACTTTGGTTTCTCCTGACCTAATGCCAAACTCTATGAATATAGGTCTGAGGAGACAGACTAACAAGGACGGACACATGCTGGGCTGGGCTCTAGACCACGGTGCCCAGAAAAAGTAGAGAAGAACTTCCAGAAGCTTCCAGAAACAAAAGAACAAGCCTGGGAAAGGTAGAAGACCAGGGGTGGGGGCAAAGGTCTACCCAGCTGGAGGCCCAAGCATGAGCTATTTGCTCTGGTGAAGACAAAAGAGCTTGGGGGGGGTGGTGCGGAGGCACGGTGCTCAGCTCAACCTAGGACAGAGTTTCTCAGCTTTGGAATCACTGACATTTGGGAGCTGGATAGTTCTTTGTTTTGGGGGGATTGTAGGATGTTTAGCAGCATCCTGGTCTTTACCTACTAGATGCCAACAGTACTCCCCCCTCAGCTGTGACAACCAGATTGTCTCCAAACATTGTCAAAATTGGCCTTGCTTGAAAACAACTGAGGTAGTAGAAAGGGCTGATGGCAGAGATGGCACCCAGGGGCCCTGGATCTCACTCTGACCACCCATGGAGCGTCCTCAGGCAAGCACCCTTCTGGCCTGAGTTTCCCCTTCTGTGAAACGAGGCCTCAATTTTTCACATCCTTCTCCACCTAGAATTCATTCCCCTCCCTGTTCCCCCCACCCCCACCCCATGAGTGGATGTCCCCACATCTACCAGCTCAGCATCTGGGGGGGGTCTCCTGTGAACCAGGTCCCGAGCTCCCCTCCTCTTCCTGCACCCATTCCTGCAGGTATCTCCTCTCGCCAGGACCAGCTCTGCCTCCTTGCTCTTCTCCAGATCGAGGGAAGCTCTGCTTGGCTCCCCTATGCCGTCCTTTACCCTAAACTAACAGGTCTAAAATCAAACGCTTCATCTGCCCCCACCCGGAACCCCAGTCAGCTGAATTCCTCTCAGGACCCAAGCCCTCTGAATCCTTTTCCCCAATTTCCTGCTCATCTGACTCCTCCTTTCTCTTCCTGCTGTCCTAGGTCAAGGCTTTATTACTGATGCCTAGATCCTGGGTGGTAACAGGACACTGTGGGTAAGGCACCAGACTGGGTTCTAATCCCCTCCCTCACACTTAACTAGCTGTGACCTTGGGCAAGTCATTTCACCTCTCTGAGCCTGTTTCAGCCTCTGAAATGCGGATAACGTAAGAGATGCATGAGTAATTAATGACGTAATTCCTGTAAAGCACCGGCGTGCAATAAACGCCCATCCATGTCTCCTATCAGCAGCAGCATCTTTTTTGGCATCGTGACCACTCACCCAGGCTAGTCCTGATGACACTGCAAGTCAGACTCCAATGCACTGTCCCTGTCTGCAATTGAGAGTTTAGACTTCTTAACTCAGCATTCAAGGCCCTACATGATGGTGGCCCCACTGTTTGCAAAGTGAGCAGGCGGATTCTGGGCAGGCCTCACAGGGAGCCCAAGCCTCAGAGCCCAGTCCTGGGAACACCCGTAGACCCACAGGCCATAACACAACCCCACCATAGGGAAGCCAGAATGAGCTGCTGTGGGTGGGAACTTTCAGCCTTTCAGCTCCCAGATTTGGGGGAGGGGCCAGGAGGGGGCTCTGCACCTAAGACCAGTGGGAGCAGGAGGATAAGCATTCCTATAGCTGTGGAATGGGGAAAACCAACCCCGCTCCCCAGCGGCCTTCACAGCTGCCCAATCCGATCCGGCCAGTCTCAGGGCAGGCAGGCCAAGGGTCAGACCCTGCTTTGCAACTGAGGATACTCAGTACCAGAGAGGGTGGGTGTCCTCTCCAAAGTCAGACAGTCAGCCTAGGGTGACGCTGGGCCAGCCTCCTCTGAGAGGTTTGTCAACTTCCTTATCTCTTGATCCCATGTTCTGGATGTTAGGGGCGGCCCGCAGCTGCTGGGCCGGGAACCAGGACGAAGCGAGTTCCTCCACCCCTGAGTTCCCTTCTGATGGCAAGAGATGGCCGTGGCCCGCGAACAGGAAGGAACGAGGGTCGGATGGCAGGACAGATGGGCGGGGCAAAGCAGGACCCGGAGAGGGGTCTTCTCAGGCCCAGGTTGGGCCCTACCTGGGGAGCTGACCACTGGACTTCCGGGACTCGGAGTCGCCGCCTCTACCTGAGTGCACAGGGTCAGCAGGTAGCGTCCTCAGCCCCACACTCGGCGATTCTGGCTCTTCTAGGACAGGGTGAGATCCCGGCTCCGCCCCTTTCACGAGCAGAGGGCGGCCTCCGTAGGCCCCAATCGGTCTAGACTCCACCCCCGAAGAAACCCCGCCCCCTCTCAGTCCCCACGNTCCCCCATCTCCATCCCACCCCCAGACTGGGCAGGACCCTCGTATCATATGCTCACAGAGCCCACAGTTGTAATTTCATATTTGCTTGAATGACCGTATGATTATTGTCTGCCTCTTTGTTTGAATTTGAACTCTATGAGAGCAGGCCGCGTTCATCTTTACACCCTAGCCCCCAGTTCAGTGACTGACATATAGCAGAAGCTCCATAAAAGCCCGTTCTCCTTCGTTCCAACTATGCGACGCACTGGTGAAGAGGTCGCAGGCTCAATACCGCCATATCGCCACTGGCCAGCAGAGGGCAGACGGTGACCAGCCTTCTCGCCCAGCTGAACATCATCTCCACCTTCAGGCCCCGCGGGACTAGGACAGGTGAGCCCAGGTGTGCGCACTTCTGAAAAGATCGGTGGGTTCGGGAGCTACGGGCGAGGTTCGAGCCAGGGAACGTTTTTTCCCTTTGGATCTGTGGTTCTCGGCCTGCCGTGTATCAAAGACCTCTCCGACAGCCTTTGAGGATGTACTGCCTCTGCAAAGAAGACGAGCTGAGAAGGCTCAGGAGGTGAGAGAATTTGCTGTAAAAAGGGAGGGCACAGAGGAAAGGCTTGGAGGGGTGGGGCGCAACGGCAAAGTACTTAGTACTGGGTGGGGGGAGTGAGAGGTGGCCGCCTTTGTTCTGTGACCCACGATGACAGGGTCTGGTTGGAACTTCAGTTGTCTTTTGGCAAAAGTCTTCTGGCGTCAGTCCTGAACCCAGGAAGTGCCTGGCTGGTTCAGAAGAGCTCTACTGGGAGCAGAATATCTCAGGGTGGCCAGAGGGCAGTGCCATACTGGAAACATGTCTGTGGAAGCACTGTGTTTAACTGTTACTTATAACAGTGAAACATTGGGAATTCCTCCAGCAAGCGAAGGAAGGAAGGAAGGAAGGAAGGAAGAAAGGAAGGGAGGAAGGGAGGAAGGGAGGAAAAGGGAGGAAGGGAGAGGAAGGGAGGAAGGAGGAAAGGGAGGAAGGAGGAAGGGAGGAAGGGAGGAAGGGTCAGGTCAGAGGTTGGGGCTGCAGATGCCACAGTCCCTTCTCTTTGAGCTATGACCACTTGCATGGGCAGCAAGACTTCCTGTGGGAGCAGCTCCTCTACCACTCCTGGTGGCCCCATTGAAAGTGGAAAGGGAGGCAGGATTACCTGCTGCTGGCTTGGGGGTTGGGGGGTAGGCAGTTGGTATCTGACTAGGGTTGCCAGATTTAGCAAATAAAAATAAATGATGCTCAGTTAAAATTGAATTTCAAATAAAAAAATTTTTTTTTAGTATATGTCTCATACAATATTTGAGAGACACTTATTCTAAAAAATCATTTGTTGTTTGTCCGAAATTTCAATTTAGCTAGATATCTTTTATTTTTATTTGCTAAATCTGGCAACCCGGTGCCTGGCCAAACAGCCAAGGAGAACCCAGCACGTGGGATTTGCTGTCCGCAACGGCCTCCCGACCAATGTTGCCACATTCAGCTTCCACCTGTCACTGCCCTGCTCCAGAACTGTGTGTGGCTCCCAGCTGCTTCCATAGCACAATTTGGACTCCCTGGCTGCTGTGCTGGGCCTTGGCTTGTCAGCCCAGCTGCCTTGCTTGGGCCCTTTCCCGTCTCTGCTTCTGCTCATGTTTTTACTGCTTAGCATGTCTCCTGCCCAATCCCAGTAGCAATTGCAAACACTTATTGGGCACCTACAGGGTGCAGGCAGGATGCTGACTTCTTTATTTGCATTGGCTGACTGGATTCTCACAAAACCTGGTACAGTAGGAACAACAGTTATCTTTCCTTACCAGTGAAGACGCTGATGCTCTAAGACGGTGATTCTTAAAGTTGGTCCCTGGACTAGCAGCAGCAGCACCTGGGAACTTGTTAGAAATGCAAACTCTCAGGCCCTACTCCAGACCTATTGAATCAAACTCTGCGGGTGAGGCCCAGCCATCTGTATTTTATAACCTCCCCCAACCAGGTGATTCTGATGCACGCTCTAGTTTGAGACCTGTTGCTGGAAGAGATGAAGCGACTGCAGGAGTCTCCCATCCAGGCAGAAGAATAGAGGACCAAGCACCAAGCCTGGGCCAGGCCCTGAAGATGCTGCAGCAACAGCACAGCCTTGGGGGGAGGAGAAGGGGAGAAAGAAAGAGAACAGACAGGCAGTCAGGCAACCTTGATGTAAGATGACGAGGACCACGCCCTTAGAGCCCATAGCGGGACGGAGGGGGTCAAGGAAAGCATTCCCGAGTGGATATCTAAGCCTGAAAAATAACTTGGAATTTGTTAGATGACGAAGGGTGGGAATAGTGTTCCAGGTGTAAGGACTAGTTTGTACAAAGATCCTTGGGGGTAGCTCACCCCTAAGGACGGAAGGTGAGGCAAGGTGAGTGGGGGATAGGGGAAGAATTGGATTGTGTCTGGGTCCTCTTCCCTCAGAGCAAAGGAAGAAGCTTTAATGGGTATTGAGAAAAAGCCCTCTGGCTTCCAAGTGGAGCAGGGATTAGGAAGAGAGTAGAGGTGTGTGTGGCAAGGAGAGATCCAGGGGTTGCCAGGACTTTCTCCACCCTTAGATCCAGGCAACTTCTGCCCTCTAAGGCATCTGCAGAGATTCAGCCCCCTGTCGTAGCAGTGGGCAGGTGCGCGGGCCCAAGCTGGAGAGGCGGGTCCAAGGTTAATAATGTATTCTGGGGCTAAGAGGGGAGGCTGGGGAAGCAGCACAGGCCCCGCCCCCACACCGCCGCCGGCCCCGCCCTGCCGGCCCGCCCTTCACCTCGCGCTGGAGGAAACCAGGCTCAGGGCCACAGGCCCAAGAGGGTTGCTTTTCTTTGCATGTTCCTTTTCTCTGTTGATGTGGCTAAGGCCGCGCAGCTACTGGGGTTCCTTCTCCCAACCTTTCAGGGACTAGCCCTGGATGTGGTCAGGGATCCCTAGGCTAGAGGGCAGGAGATTTCCGTTGCTATCCCCTATTCCTGCCAACCAAGCCTTTGATGCCAGCCAAGGGCTGAGCTGGCTTGGCCAGGTTGCCTGGCAGTGTGGGCTGTAGCTGGGCAGTTCCAGGCTTCAATTGTCCTTCCCAGAAAAACATCAGTTTGACCCAACCCTTTTGGAACCTGCTGGTGATTTCTAGCCTAGGTAAGAATACTAAAAGATCATTGTATGAAGTGGAGCTTTCTGTGTGTCTAAAATCCCTGCAGGACTTATCAACTGCTCCATGAACTTGACCTTCAGCAAGGGGACCTCCTTCCTCTTTTTACTTCCTGCTCCCCATCTTCCATCCGGCATCCAGGACCATATCTCATGCTTTGTAATTCAAGGAGGGTCTAGCATGGTGCCCTCCGCTTAAATAGATGCTCAAAAATATTGTTATAATTAAGCCTTGAATTACATATAGATGGAGTATATATAGGAGGGGCAGGGGCAGTCTAAGTGGGTGGAAGTGGTGAATGAAGGCATGGATACTGGAGAGAGAAAGTGAGCACAACGAGATAGCCTATGTGGTCTGGATATGGGGCAAAACTATGGGCATTGAGGAACCACTGATGGTTGTTGAGCAAGAGAATGACACAATACTTCTAGTCATTGTACTAGATTCTTTGTCAATGTTCCGTGTGCTGTCTGGCCCATATTGTTCATCTCACTTTTTAGGTCCCAGCGCCACTGTTACTTTCTCAGGGAAGCCTTCAGTGGCAGACAGACTCTAAAGTGACTCCCTGTATCCCTGCCTTCTGGCATTCCTGCCTTCGTGTAATTCCTTCCTCTTGAGTATAGGCAGGACCTGTGACTTGATTTTAACCGATAGAATATGGCAGAGGTGATGGGCTGTCACTCCCATGATTATGTTACATCATATAAGAGTTTTGCTAGCAGACTAGCTCCGGTGATTCTCCTTGCTGGCTTGATGAAGTAAACAGCCATGTCGAGGAAGCCCACACGGCAAGGAGCTATGGGTGGTCTCTCGTTGTGACAGCCTCCAGCAAGAAGCCAGAGTCCTTAATCCTATAGTCACAAGGAAATGAATCCTGCCAACAACCTGAGTGAACTTGAAAGTGATTCTTCCCCAGTTCAGCCTCCAGATGAGAATGCAGCCCGGCTGTCTCCTTGATTGCAGCCTTCTGAGTCCCAAGGTAGAAGACCCAACGAAGCCATGCCCAGACTCCTAACTCACAGAAACTGTGAGATAATACATTGATGTTGCTCAAAGCCTCTACGTGTGTAGTGATTTGTCACACAGCAATAGCTAAATAATACACCTTCTGGCTAGGTTGACTCTCCCCTTACATAGGCTCTCAAAGCATCACGTCTTTTCATCTTGGTGTTTTATGTGACACTTTATACCATTTGATGAATGCTGTGTCTTCATGACAGCACTTTTTGCTCATCACTCTGTCCCGGAGCTTCACTTGGTGCCTCATATGCAAAAGAAGACCCATAGGTATTAGTTGCATGTGTTAGTAAATGTTCTTATGTAATCTTTGTAACAACCTGGTAGAGGAGGAACCATTGTTACATATGAAGAAAAGGAAACCAATTATTAACTTATGCTTAAGTATACTGAACAAAATCTTAATAAAATGTTGGTTTTGCATTTCACCCTATCTTTATTTATTTATTTATTTATTTATTTATTTATTTATTTATTATTTAGGCCTATAACACCTGGTCTTCCTAGGTGGTCTCCCATCCAAGTACTAACCAGGTCCAACCCTGCTTAGCTTCCAAGATCAGACATCGGGCTTGTTCAGGGTGGCATAGCCATAGACCATGGACTGTGGCTCCACTGGGGTGTGAACCCAGGGCTTTCTGCGTGTAAAGCAGATGTGTTAACTGCTACACTACGGAGCCACATTCCCTTATAATTTTTAATGTACTGCAGGAATAATTTAAGCGATTTGAGAGCAGAGTATAGATTTGCGTGATCACATGGTATGACATCCTTTATGGATCACTGTATTTTCCAAAAAGCATAACTATCCAAAAATAATTCCAGGCTCTTTTGGTTTTCCCAACGGCTTCTCTTACCTCTTACTCAAATTATTGTTTTGAAACTCTTGTCCTGTGACTGTCCTTTTCTGACACTCCCAGACCCTCATCTGCCAATGCTTCATGTAATTCCAGCTGTTCCAACATCACTCTCATCTTCATAAAAATTTTCGGCAATACTTCTTTCTACACAGCAGTGAGAAGCTGTGAATTAGACACAACAGCCTGGATGGAACTTACAGTGTTATGTGGGAAAGTAGTAAAAGAGATTTAAAACACACTATTTTTCCAGTTTTACTCAAGGATGAATGATATACAATAAACTAGCGGTCTCCAACCTGTTTTTGGCACTGGTGCTCCTATGAGAATCGAATGCCTGATGATCTGAGGTGGAGCTGAGGCGGTGATGCTAGCACTAGGGAGTGGCTGCCAGTACAGATGAAAATGCGCTGGCTCACCTGCTGCTCACCTCCTGCTGTGTGGCCTGGTTCCTAACAGGCCACGGACCAGTATCCATCCGTGGCCCAGGGTTGGGGACCCCTGCTAAACCACACATATTTAAAGTATACATCTGAGTTTTGACGTGTAGATACCCATGAAACCATCATCACAATCAATAGTTTTATTTTGCACTCCTCTTGCATTGTGTTCTCAGAGGTCAAAGTCATTGACAGCAGGATGCTGTTAAAACCACAGTTCTGGTTAGATCTCTGCTCAAAATCTCCCCGTGGTTCCCAGCCTCACACCTCCCACTTCTCTGCCCTCCTCTTCCACTCAGCTCCCTCTCCCTCACTGCAGCTGCCACATTCACCTCCTTGTGGGTCCTCGAGCACACCAGGCACACTGCCGCACTTTGTCCTAGTGCTTTCCTCTGACCGGAATGCTCTTTCTCCAGACACCCATGTGATTCACTCCCTCATCCACCTCGAGATAATTCAAATGTCCTTGACCCCTCCCATCCACCTTTCTCTGTTCTGATCTTTTCCAGTAGCATTAATCACCTTCTCACATGCTATATAATTAACTTATTTATGATATTGGGTGTTGTCTTCCCCCTATGAGAATATAGTCCCCAGGGAGACAAGACATTCGATCTGTCTTCACTGATCTATCTCAGGAATGGTGTCTGGCACATAGTAGGTCTCTAATCAAGATTAGTGAGTGCATGCCCACATCTTTGATGGTCTTACCTCCACCTTGAACTCTCTATCCCTTGCTGCTTGTCTGTATCCCTCTGGCCTCTTTCTCCAGTACTCTGGACCCTGCCCAGGTGATATGACTGCTGGTATCTGCCTGACTCACTTGGTTGCCAGTGTTTTGACCTCATTGTGTCCCTGCCACGTGTCCAGCAGGTGTGAAATACTAAATTCCAGCCTTTTTTAAATTTAAGGGTAAGAAGGTTAAAGAAGAAGGGGCCGGGAGAAAGAAGGGAGATGTTGAGGGAAGCAGTGGGCAGAGAGGCTAAAGAGAAAAGACAGTCACGAAAAGCTGACGGGGTCCCCACCCAGTCAGCTTTCCAAGCGGCTCAGAGGAGCAGCCAGCAGTGGGTGAGGGTTGTGTGCCACATATCCAGAGCTGTGTGCCACGTGGCAGAAGCAGTCTCGTTGAGTCATGGGACACCCAGCCACACTGCTTTATAGAGTTTGGTGTGTGGAGTATTTTTGTTTTTTTACAGCCCAGCTGTCTGTGTAATGACTTCCTTCCCCGGCCTTGTTCACCGAGGTGTCCCTGAGCGACCAGCTGAGTCACCACATTCCTTGCAGCTTAAAACACTGGCTGAGCACCGAGGCCCAGTTCCTTCATGTAGGTGGGATCTTTGAAGGCAGCCAGCGAGTGCTCCAGAAAGACTGGCTTTAGGGCTCCCGTCTCTAACTTGCATCCATTCTCAAAAACATTAAAAAAAAAAAGATAAAAATAAAGAAGAAATTGCCTCTGTTAAGCACTTAGGGAATGGCCACAGCCATGTGTCACAGCCTGAAGAATTAGTTGTCAGCCACCAAGAAGTCAATATCAAGTCGAAGGGGGACCTTAGGAACTGAAGTCCATGTCCTGTGTCTTCTTGCAGCATGAAGGGTCAGAAATCCAAGTGAAGAGACTGGGAACTCTCGTGCCTAGCTGGCAGCAATGGAAACTTGCTCAGCTCTTCTGTAAAATAAGCAGGTAGTTCTCAGGAACATGAAGCCTAGGACACATCGTTCAGCAATCTCACTTCTTCAAGTGTATTTCGAAGGAAGTTTGCTCAGATATGGAAGAGGACAAGGAGGGGGTTATTTATGATAACATTGTTCATACGATAGGTGAATGGGAAGCAAGGATGAGACTGATGCAGACCTCATTTTACTTAGAACTACCTGCTTATTTTATGGCGTCTTTCTACACAGCGGTGAGAAGCTACGAATTAGACGTACACACAACAGTCTGGGTGGAACTTATAGAGTTAGGTGGGGAAAGCTAAAAGAGATTTAAAGCACGATACTTTTCCAGTTTTACTGAGATATGACTGACATACAACAAACCACAGGTATTTAAAGTGTACATTTTGACACGTGTAACCATCACCACAATCAAGATAATGAATATATCACTCCCCAAAGTGTGAAATAGATCTATATGTATTAAAATGGACAGATGTTTAATGCCTTAAGTTAAAAATAGTTCAACTGTATGTGTAATATTCCATATTTATAACAACAAAAAGTGTTTAGATACCCTGAAAAAACTGGAAGAACATGTACCAAACTTAATTATGTTCATTGTTAGGAATCTTGTGAAAATTGCATGGCCCTGTTTTGCTGGGTACCTCCAAGGCTCTGACAAAGGTTTAGCATGCTAGAAATTTGTCATTACTCCTAACTTTGAGTGACTTTATTAAAATGTCACTGAGGTCATCACAGTGGACTCCCACAGAAGGGGTGTCCGACTCTCTTGTTCTTCCTTCAGCTCACCCCAAGGACTAGCCTCTCATCACCCCTCCAGATAGGAGCTATTCCAGCAGGGGGCTGACTGCAGCTGGAGACAAAAGAGTGATCCCCCAACTTGTTTTAAAATCTGTCTTTTATTGTCACTCTTTAGGTAGCTCATAAGTACAGGGATGGTGAAAGATTGTGGGGACAGGGGTGTGTTTACTTTCGTCTGGTGGTGGGTTTTCTATAAAGGCAGCCATAAAATGTGTGTGCTTTTGTTCTTACACTCCACTTTATTTACAAGTTGCGTGCGACTGTAGCTCATTCACTTTTAGTGCTATATGCAGCATTCTGTTGAGTGAATATACCACAATCAATTAATCCCTTCTACTACTGATTGACACTTGGGCTGTTTCCAACATGGGGCTATTATAAATAATGCTGCTGTGAACATTTTTGTACATGTCTACTGCTCTACCTGAGCGTGTATTTCTCTTAGGTCTATCCTTTGGAGCAGAAGTGCTGGGTTATTGGTATGTCTATGCTTAAATTTAAAAAATAATTCCAGACCGTTTTCCAAAATGATTATACAAATATGCTCTCCTGAGCAATGCATAAGAGTTTTCCTTGTACATTCATCAACAGCTCACACCAGCAGTTGGTACTGTCAGACTTTGTACTTTTGCCATCTGCTGGGTCTGTAGTAGTTGTTCACTCGGGTTCCTTTCCTTGATTACTAATGAGGCTAAGCACCTTTCATATGTTTATTGGCCATTTGGATTTTCTTTGTGTGAAGTGAAGAGCCTGTCCTTGCTCATTTCTATCGATGTGTCTTCATTTTTTTGTATATTCTGGATATAAACCCTTTGTCAGTTATGTGTGTTGCAAATCTTTCTCATCTATGGCTTGCGTCTTCATTCTGTTAATGATTTTTGATGAACAGAAGTTCTTAATTGTAAAGAAATCCAATTTATCAATCTTTGTGATTAGTGTGTTTTCTGTCTTGTGTAAGAAAACTTTTTCTACTTTGAGGTCATGAAATTATTGTTATCTTCTAAAGCTTTATTGTTTTACTTTTCATATTTAAGTCCATAATCCAACAGAAATTGGTTTTGTTGTTTGTTAAATAAAGTTAAATTGGAAGAACACATCCCATATATACACCTATTCGTTCAGGAAATATTTATTGAGTATCTTCTGTGTGTCAGACCACATTTATTGTTTTACTTTTTACATTTAGGTCCATAAATCCATAAGAAATTGGCTTTTGAGTATGGTGTGAGATAGGGTTCCAATGTCACTTTTTCCATATGAATAGTCAACTGACTCAGCACCATTTTTCAAAATATCATTTCCCCACACTGCTCTGCAATGCTATCTTTATCCTTAATTTCTTTAGGGGGGCCTTTTTTCTGCCCATTGGTTTTTGTCTACTCTTGTGCCAATCTCATACTGTCTTAACGTTTAGAGCTTTATTACAACTCTCATTAGCTAATTGAGTAAATTCTCCCACCTTGTACTTCTTCAAGAGTACCTTGGCTCTTCTTGGTCTTCTGTAGATCCATATAAATTTAATGTTACAATCATCTTGTCAAGTTCCATATGAAAATCAATTGAGATTGCTCTCAATCTATAGACCAGTTGGAGAGAACGATAGCTTTACAATATTGAGTCTTCCCATCTGTTAACATGGTGTCACCATTATTCATTTATTCTTTGATGTCTCTTAAAATGTTCATGGTTTCCTTTACAGAGGGCTTACATGTCTTTTGTTGAGATTCATTTATAGCTTTTTTTTTTTTTTGCTATTTCAAAACTGTTTTGACTATTTTTAATAACTATTTTTGGACACTTGCTAGAATATAGAAATAAGGTTGATTTTGGTATAATATTGATTTTGCAGCCCAGAAGAGGGCCTTCATTAGAACCAAACCATGGTGACACCCTGATCTCAGACTTCTAGCCTCTAGAACTGTGAGCAATACTTTTCTATTATTTAAAAGCTACCCAGTCTGTGGTATTTCATTATAGCAGCCAGATTAAGACAACCATTAATTGATCCTAAAAGTTTGTTTGAGATTCCTTAGAATTTTCTATCTACACAATTATGTCATCTTTGAATATAGACAGTTTTACTTTTTTTCTTTCAGTTCTATTCCTAGGTTGCTAAGAGTATTTATTGTGAATAGATATTGAATTTTATTATTCTTTTTCATCATCTATTCAGAAAACCAAATTATTTTACTATTCTGTTAATGTGGTTGGGTTGATTTTAAAATGTTAAACCCATTTGCATCCCTGGGATAAATTTCACTTGATTATGATTTATTCTTTTTATTTATTGCTGGATTTGATTTGCTAGCATTTTGTTTAGGGTTGCTGCATTTATGGTCATGAGAGATACTGGTCTGTCATATTTTCTCTTGTCATGTCCTTGCCAGGTTTCAGTAGTAGGATTATGCTGACCTTATAACATAAATTAGAAAGTATTATTTCTTATTCAGATATTAGCTAGAATATTTAATCTTTTTAACCTACACGCCCTTACATTTAAGTGTCTCATAAACATATAATCGAGTCTTTTTGCTTGTTTGTTTAAATTCAGCCTGTCAAACTTTATTAAAATATTTAGTCCACTTACATTTAACACAATTACAGGTATGGTTCCCAACCATTTCCTTCTATAATCTTATTTGTCTTCTATTTGTCCTACCTGGTAAATGTTCCTGTTTTCTTCTTTTGGATTTTTTATTCCATTTTATCTTCTCCATCAGATTTTTAATTGTGATAAAATATACATGATATAAAATTAACCATCGTAACCATTTTTAAGTGTACAGTTCACTAGTTCTAAGTATATTCACATTTTTGTGCAACCAATCTCTAGAATTCTTTTTATCTTGCAAAACCGAAACTAGCTCCATTAAACAATAACTTCCCATTTCTCCCTCCCCACAGTTCCTGGCCACCACCATTCTACTTTCTGTCTCTATGAATTTGAGTTTTCTAGGAACAGACATGCCTTGTTTTATCTCACTTTGCTTTATTGTGCTTTGCAGATATTGCCTTTTTTACAAATTGAAGGTAAGACTCTGCACCAGAAAAAAGATTATTATTTGCTGAAGGCTCAGATAATGGTTAGCATTTTTTAGCAATAAAATATTTTTAAAGGTATGTACATTGTATTTTTAGACAAAACACTATTGTATATCTACTGCACAGTTAATAGACTACAATAGAGTGTAAACAAAACTTATATGCATTGGGAAACCAAAACATTTGTGTGTCTTGCTTTACCGTGCATTCATTTTATTGTGGTGGTCTGGAACCGAATCTGGCAATATCTCTGAGGTATGCCTGTACTTTATATAAAAGGAGTCATACGGTATGTGTATTTTGTGACTGGCTTATTTCACTTAGCATTATGTCCTTAAGTTTCACCTATGTTGTAGCAGGTGTCAGGCTTTTCTAACTTTTTAAGGCTGAATAATATTCTACTGTATGAATATATTACGTTTTGTTCTCCATTCATCTGTTGATGGACATTTGGGTTGCTTCCACCTTTTGGCTATTGTGAATAACACCGCTATGAACATGAGTGTATAAACATCTCTTTGAGACCCTGCTTTCAATTCCTTTTCCACTGGATTTTCAGCTAAACCACTTTTTAAAATATTTTTAGTGCTTGCTTTAGTAATTATGATATACACCCTTAACTTATTGCAGTATAACTTGAATTAGTCCTTTACAATCTTCTAAACAATGTAAAAACCTTGTAACATTGTAATTCCCTTCATTGCTTCTACCCTAGGCTATTTTTGTTACATATTTTACTTTTACATGTTACAAATCTTAAAATACATTGTTATTGCTCTAAATAGTAATTAATTTTGAATTTAAAGTAGTTTAAATACTTACCTACATATATATTCTTTCCTGTGATCTTCGTTTTGTCCTAAAATTCTGTGTTTCCACCTAGAATTGTTTTTCTTCAACTTGAAAATCTTTTAGTATTTCTTGTAGTGCAGACTTACTGGCATTATATTCTCCAAGTTGTTTTTCCCTTGGCCTAGAAATGTCTTTATTTCACTTCAGTTTTGAAGGGTATTTTCACTGCGTTCAAAATTTCTTGGTTGGCAGTTTTCTTCCCCTGTAGACTTTATTTTTATTTATTTTATTTATTTATTTATATTTTTTTAGGCGAAGCACCCGTTGGTTGACCTAACAGATTGCAAGGACTTTGTCAGCTTACAATCCCTTATTTTTTATTTATTTCTTATGCCTACAGCACCTGGTCTTACTAGGTGGTCTCCAATCCAAGTACTAACCAGGTCCAACCCTGCTTAGCTTCTGAGATGAGATGGGATCGGGCTTGTTCAGGGTGTCATGGCCATAGCCCTGTAGACTTAAAAGATTCCATTTTAGTCTTCTATCTTCTTTCTCATGAGAAGCAGGCTGTTTATTCTAATTGTTGTTTCTCTGAATTATGTCTTTTCTCTTCTGCCTACTTTTAAAATTTTATTTTTTTTTATTTTTTATTTTTTTAAATAATTCGTGTCTAAGATGTGGTATTCTTTATTCAATGTATTTACTAGCCGAGTCTCTTAAATCTGCATATCTTTCATTAAGTTTTTAAAAAATTTTAACTATAGTCTCTTCAAATGTCTTTTTTTCCCCCTCATTCCTCTGGGACTCAAATTACTTTTGTATTAGACCAATTTGATATGTCTTTGATTTCCTATGGTTTTGCTGTGATGTGTCTTGGTGTAGATTTATTTGGTATCTTCAACCTATGACTAGATGTCTTTCTTAAGTTCTAGTAAATTCTCAGATGTTATCTTTTCAAATATTGCTTCTGACTCATTCTCTTTTTCCTTCTGTGACTCCAATGAAAATGTATGTTAAACCTCTGTCTCTTACCTTCTATATTTCTATCTCTTTGTCTCTCCATACTTCATTCAGGGAGTTTTCATCTTACCTGTAATGTTAGTGATTATTTGCATGCTTCCACCTTTTGGCTATTGTGAATAATGCTGCCTGCGAACATGGGTCTACAAATGTCTGTTCAAGTTCCTGCTTTTAATTATTTTGCATATGTACCCAGAAGTAGAATTGCTAGGTCATTTGGTAAATCTATATATATTTTTTGCATTTTTCCATTTTTATTTAAATTTATTGGGGTAACATTGGTTAATGTTTTATAAGTTTCAGATATATAATTCTATAATACATCATCTGTATACTCCATTGAGTGCTCACCACCCAAAGGCTCGTCTCCTTCCATCACCATATATTTGACCTATTTACCCTCTTCATCTTCCCCTTCCCCCTTTCTCCCCTGGTAACCATACTGTTATCTGTGTCTGTGAGTTTGTTTTGTTTGAATGTTTACTTTCTTGAGGAACCATCATACTCTTTCCCACAGCAGCTGCATTATTTTACATTTCCACTAATAGAGCACAAGGGTTCCAATTTCCCTATGACTGCATCCAACACCTGTTATTTTCTTTTTCTTTCTTTCTTTCTCTTTTTTTTTTGTATAATAAGCATTCTAATGATTGTGAAGAATTATCTCATGATTTTGATTTGTCAAAGCTTGGCTTTTATCTCCTTGAATGTAGTAAGTTTGGTGGGTTTTTTTTTTTTTTGGTCTATGTCTGATATTTCCTTTATTTAAGGTCCTTGTGAATCTGTTTCTTTGTTGTTTTACTGAGTTCCTCTTATAGTGTCTTATCTCCTGTGTGTCTGGCTATATTTGACTGTCCATTAGGCATTGCCACGTTTGAAGAAAATTACAGAAAATTTTTAAGGTTAGAATCATGTAAAATTTTCCCAAAGAGATTAATTTTTTTTTTTTTTTTGCTAGCCCCTTGAGAATGCTAACAGCTCAGAATCCCTTTAATCTGTATTCAGAGCCTGTCATTATTCTAGAGCACTCAGCTGACTTGAAACCAGGCTGCATCTGAAAGGAACAGATCACTTCCAGTTCACATCTTTTCTGAGAGCTCTTCAGAACCCTTGATTAAGTAAAGTGTAAAGAGTTTTGTTGGCTGAGGGCTTAAAAGTCTCACTGAGAAATCTGGAGAAGGAATGGGCAGTTTTTGGATTGATATTGGGTCAGGGGGCAGCTTGTTGAACCTCATATTGTGGTTCAATGTGAGAAAAGTAGGAAGGCAGGCTAGTCCAGACTAGGGCTGGGGAAACTTAACTCACTTCAGAGGCAGGCTGTCCTGGCTGAGGCCATGTGTGGCAGAGGGTCTACCATGTGGAGTACACCAGGGGAGAAGCTAGGACTCCAGAGAAGCTGAGTATATGACCAGCATTGGACTCTGCAGTCCAAGGTCTCTGTTCACCTGGGCCAGAAATAGGTTTTCTTCCTTGGGCCTGGGCCTGTGCCTTGGTCTCCTCTAGGCTGACCAGTGCCCACTTGCATGGCCTGGGCTGAGCCTTGATACTCGTGACAGCTTCATTATTGTTCTCCCTGCACTGATTCTGAGCCCTCCAATCTTCTCCACCCAGCATGTTGTCCCTATCCAGGTCACTTCAATAAAACCCCATTGCTCTTAGGATAAGTCTCAAATTATTACCATGACCTTCAAGGCCCCATATGATCTGGCCCCTGTCCACTTCTCTAGCTCCATCTCCTCCCATTATCTGCTTCGCTGTCCATGTTCCTTCTTCCTGTTTGTTTAAATCACCATGTACTGTTGACTGCCACGGGGCCTATGCATGTGCTGTCCCTTCTACAAGAGAGCTCTCTTCTCTCTCCTACGTGTCTAATATTGTGGATTAAATGTATGTGTCCCTGACAAAATTTATATGTTGAAGCCCTACCCCCAGTGTGGCTGTATTTGGAGTAAGGTTAAATGAGGTCATAAGGATGGGATCCTGAGTCAGTAGGATTAGTGTCCTTATAAGAAGATACCAGAGAACTCATTCTTCCCCTCTCTCCATTCACACATATTGAGGAAAGTCTGTACATATGAGGACATAGCAAGAAGGTGGCCTCACCAGAAACCACATTGGCTGGAACCTTGATCTTGGACTTCCAGCCTTGAAAACTGTGAGAAAATTAATTGTTGTATAAGCCCCCTGGTCTATGATAGTTATGGCAGTTCGAGTAGGTTGATACATCTAATTTAACCCAATTTTCCCTTTATATCTCACATCTACTATTTCCTTAAACATATTCAAGCCAAAGCCTCCCATTTCTGGATCTCATGGTACCAGGCACTGAGTAAGATTTATGTTTTTGATAACTTGACCGGTGTCTGCCTTACTTATTAGACAGTAGGCTCCATGAGGGTCGCTGGTTTTATTCACTGCTACATACCCAGAATCTAACAGAGGGCCAGGTATATGGTAGGTGCACAACACATACTCATTGAGAACAAGAGTGGCGGATGGGGACAGACAATGCCTTGAACTGGGAGAATGCACGCACACTCAAGCTCATCTCTGGTCCAGCAAAAACTGCACATTGTGAAAACAAGATGTGACTCCAGGCCCCACCCTATGATAGGATTGAAGCTCCTGCCCGTCATGCCTGGCTCAGGTCCTAGGCTGGGCTGGCCTAGTCCTGCACATGGAGGCAGCCGAACCCCAGCTGTGAGGGCTGGCAGAAGACAGGCTCTGACGTCAAGCCTCATCCTGTTCCTTCTCTGTGCTCTGCCTGCATTGTGATGTTCATTCTTGAAAAGAAGCTGGCATATAAATCGGGTAGAATTTTCATTTTCAGCTTCTCTTCCTGCAATTGTTCAAAGCTCAGACTCTTCCCCACCTAGGAGTCTATAGCACTGGCTACAATTCAGAGCTGTGCAGTAAACAGCCATTGTTGGAATACTTTTGGTTTCGAGTATAATAAAGAATCCAACTCAAATTAGAATCAACCATAAAGGGAATTTGTTGATTTACGTAACTTTATTTGGTAGATGGATTCAGGTAAGCCTTGATCAGCACTCCAACTATTTCTCTTCAGTTCTTTCTGCCTTTCCCTAGTCCATGCATTAGCTTCATCTTTAGGCTGGCCCTCCTCATGGTCACAAAATAGCTGCCAGCAGCCAATGATTCCTTACTGACACCCAGGGAAACAATGAGGGTTATATGCAATTATTGGGATGAGGTGAATATTGGGTACTGATAGATGTAGGCTGAGGTATCCATGAAGCAGTCAATACAAGGTAAGGTTACTTCAACTGGCTTAGAGCAGTCAGGGTCCACATCCACATGTGGGAGATGGGGCCCATCCCTCTCAAATTGTCTCAATGCTGTACGTTAAGGAATGAGATAGACTGGATATTAGCAAGGGGCATCTGTCAGGATAAGCTAGATTTTGCTTTGGTGACGAACAAGCCCCAATCTTGTTTTCACAGCAGCAAAGGTTTATTTCTTGCTTATAGTACATATCCACTGTGGTCACCTAGGAGCATGATTCCATGTTTTCTTACTTCAAGACCCAGACTGATGGAGCATTGTCTATTATTTTTTACCGAGGGAAAGAGTATAGAAAATTGCCTACTAACTCTTAAAATTTGGAACCTTGAGTGACATACGTCTACTCATACTTTATTGACCACAATAAAAGCAAGTGACATGGCCACTCTGGACTCTAAACTATAAGGAAATACAATCTGATTATGTCCCTGGGAAGCAAACAATTGTCGGTGGCTAGCATTAATGTTAACTACCACAGGAGGCTATTAGAATACCCACTACAGAGGGCTTATGGAGACCACCCCAGGTTTTGTCCATGTTTTGCTGGGAAAAGAACAACTTCCTGTTTTGATACTATCTAAAAATAGCCTTCTTTACTGTGCAGAAATCAGAAACTCAATAATCATCCTCTGCTTCACAATCAAATGTCTCTCAGGTGTTTTCCAATTAAGTGAAATCAATGGTTCTGTGAGGGACTTCTATTAAGGTATCTTCTCAACTCAAAACAATTCTCTTTTTAGTCTTGATCCACAGAGGCGGTTTCCTGGTGAATGACATCACCTGTAAGCTGGCCATGATTGTTCTCGGGCAGGGGGACACCCGACTCAAGTTGGGTCAGTGATATCCTCTTCTCTGGGATTTGGAAATTGGAATGATTAGGGATTTTTAGTCTTTCTCTGGGTAGTTGGAACTGTGTCATGTGCTTGGGAGGGGTTGGCAGACATATTTCCCACTGTATTATCTGGAAGCAGAGAAAACAAGTTTGCAGGGGAGAGTCATACTGGCAACGCTTGCTCTGCTTCCTATTAAGTCAGAAGTCCAGCTGGGTTTTTTTTCCTTGGCCTGAGGGACCCCTCTTCTTCTCTACTTCCAAAGCTTTAAAACAGGTTCCCCTTTTCTTTAAATTGGCCTGATGGGTTACTGGTACTTGCAGTCAGCAAACTCCTGATACATGTTCTTGGCTTCCGGACCCTGACGCAAAAAGGTCACAGGTGTAGCTCATTCTAACAAAATAGAGCTGAGGTTGTAATTCTATTGCATCAATTATGCTTCTGGCAGTTCCTTCCTGCTTGAGAAAGCTCATTGGAATGCGAGTGAATGCAGGTGACATTATTATTGGGGTCACCTGGAATCTGCTTAAACTATTTTTTAAAGAAAAATAATTTGCATCCTTGGGCAAACATGATTTGTGACACACCTCCCAACACTGGTATTAAGTGCATGCTGTTTCCTCTGCCTGGAGTCTCCTCATCAACTCTTTAGACCCAGCTCCAATGTCACCTCCTCTGGGAAGCCTTTCCACACTCTCCTATATATTATTATGTCCTTCTCTCTGCTTCTCAAAGCAGTAGTCACACCCATCTAGTGTTAAGTTTCTTCCAAAAGTACTTTACCACTCTCTCTCTTCAAAAATACTGTGTTCTTCAGTGTTTGAGAGTGCACTGTTTATCTCTGTGTCCCATGGTGCCTGGATCAGAATAGATGCTCAGAAAAGTCTGTTGAATAAATCAAGTTAATTGGGACAGCATATCCCATATATACTTTTATTCCTTCAAGAAATATTTATGGAGTACCTGACCAAGTCAGGCCATGTTCCAGATGCTGGAACACAAAGTCCCTGCTCTTGAGACATTACAGATGACATTCAGGTCATAAGGGCTATGAGGAAAAATAAAGCAGGATGAGGGGATAGAGAGTGATGGGGGTTGGGACTTGATATTTTAGCAGGGTGGTCTGGGAGGGTCTTTCAAGGAGAGTGACTTTTGAGTAGATATTCAGAGTAAGGGTACACACCTCTCTGGTGTCTTGGAGGAAAAAACACCAAGTGCAAAGGTTCTGAGGTAAAAGTGAGCCTGCATGTTCCAAGAGCAGGAAGAAGGCTGGTGTGACCACAGTGGAGTGAAGGGGTGAAGTGGAAGGAGATGTAGTTAGTGGTGGGGGAGGACAGGCGTTCAAATCAAACAGAATCTTGGAGGCTCTTGAGAAAAAGACTTTGGGTTTTGCTGTGAGTGAGGTGGTAAGCCATTGAAGGCTTTAGAGGAGAAATATGCTTTGACTTAAGCTTTAACAGAATGCTGGCTGCTTGAGAACAAGCTCTATGAGAGCAGAGCTGATTCAGGGAGAGCAGGAAGCAGGTGATTGCAATATTCTAGGGAAAATATATCAGGGCTCAAACGAAGGTACTTTAAAGGCAGAGATGATAAACTTTGCTACTAGATTGCATGTAGGCTATGACAGGAAGAGAGGAGTTGAAGATGATTCCAGTGGTTTGTCGGAGCCACCGGAAGGATGGAATTGACATTAACTGAGAAGACGACTATGAAAGGACCCAATTGAGGGGCAATTTCCAGTTTGGCTTTGGACATGTCAAGTTTGACATATTGCTCAACACGTGTGTGTGTGTGTGTGTATTCATTGATTTTCAGGATCTGAAGCTTATAAGCAATCTAGAGTTACAGTCAATCAGCCTTATTTATTGAGCCCCAGGCACTGCAGAAAACCTCACGTATGCTGTCATTTAATCCTTTCAATCATTCCTTATCGGCTTAATTACTAATATTTTCATAACCTTTTTATGGATGAGAGATTAAATAGCATGTCCAAAGTCACTCAGCCCACTATTAATTTGCCAGTATAATGCAGATTTGGGATTCCAACCCAGTTATGTCAGACTGCAGAGCTCTTGCTGTTTATTAATTACTGGATTCTAAATATGGGGACCACTTTGACATATTTGCTATAGACTTGGGCTCCATAAGAAAAAGGTGCCTGGAACGTGGACAAAAACTCAGAAAAGGGTCCACTCCCATCCCAGGCGATACAGGTTACACAATAGAAGCTGTGAAGAAAGGACAGCATCATTTTATCTGAGGGGGCTAACGGATGCTTTAAAGTTCTCAGGTACCTGAATATTTAATGTTAAGAAAGCAGTTATAAGAAGTTGTTTTTAGGAAATAGAAGAGCTTCAAAACTGCGGTGAAGCGTTGGGAGGATAAAAGACAGACTGACTCCCAGGTGACGCCCGTTGGGAAACGCGGGACTAGGGCAGGGGGTGAGAGCGAATGTCCTCTGGCCCTTGCCCTGCCTACATCCTTTTGATAGTGTATCCTGGTGTGGCCTTCCTTAGGTGGTCTTCTAGAAAGACCAGGATAGGGAGTACAAAGCCTCGGAACCTCTGGGGCTACAGCACCGCCCCGGTCCTCTTCTTCCCCACCCCCTTCAGGCTGCACACGGGTAAAAGCAGGACGGGCGCCCGCGCATGCGCCCAGGACAAGGCCCGCTCTCCGCGACGTCAGGGGGCTCGCGCCCGCACGAAAGCCCCGCCCCCGGGCGCCAGAGGCGACTTGGGCGGGGGGCCTCGGGCCACGCCCCAGCCGAGCCGAGCGGGGCCGAGCGGAGCCGAGCGCCTCCGAGCGCGGCCGAGCCTAGCCGAGCGGCCCGGAGTCGGTTGGTGCAGCTGCGTCCCCGCCGCTCAGCAGTTCGCGGCTCCGGCGTCGTCGCCGCCGCCGCCGCCTCAGCGGGCCTGAGCCGGCCGGCCGGCCACCCGCCGGGAAGGAGGCCCGGAGCGTGGGGAGAGCGGCACAGCCGCGGGCGCCGCCGCCGCCGCTGCCAGGTGAGCGCCCGCCGCGGCCCGCCAGCCCCGCGTGCCCCCGCGACTGTCAGTCCCCGTGTCTGTGTGTCTCTCTGCCTGTCAGCCCCCTGAGTCTGCGCGGGCTCCTTCCCGCCACGCCTGAGCCCCGGCGCTGCCCGCAGTGTCCGCCAACCCCTCCCGCCTGCTGCCCCGGGTCTTTCTGTCAGCCGCCAGCGCCCCCATGCTGGGAGGCTCCGCCCCTTCCCCCCGAAGCCCCGCCCTTCGCCCATCTGTCATCACCCCCGCCCCCAGCTCTAGGCTCGGGCGTCCTGGGGGAGTGGGGTGCCGCAGCTCCTGGGGGTCAGCGTAGCCACCGCGGGCCACGCAGCTGTGAATGGGGCAACAAGGGGGTTATGGAAGGGAAGAGGGGGCGGTCCACAGATGTCCACCTGACGGTGTGAGGGTGCGTGTCCCAGAGTGCGCCCGGTGGGAACACTGCGTGTGCGCCCAAGGGCCGGCAGGGAAGCGCGGGCGACTGCCTGACGGACGTGGGGCGGAGATGCTGGGCAGCTCCAACTCCCGCGGACTCGTTCGTCCTGCGGGGATGGGCCAGCCCCTGACTTGGTCTAAAGAACTCCACCAGGGAGGCAGCAGAACCCGGATTCAACCCATTAGGGTACAGTAGGATCCTGACTTCCCGGACCCTTGTTTGCCCACGCGACAACAGAAAACCTGGATGCCGCAAGGGGCGTGTGAACAGAGTTTAGGGCTTGTTAAACCTTCCCAGTTTAGGATTTTTATTCAGAGAAGCCTTTTGGAAGTGATTGAGGAGGAGTGGGTGGGATGTGGAGCTCAGGTGGAAAGTGTTTGAGAGCTTGAGTCATTTTGAGTTTCGTGGTTGGCGTTTCTGAGCACTGATTGCCCTGGGCTTTTGCCCTGTGAGAAACTTATGTGATTGAGGGAGTGGGGGGTTAGGTAGAGGACAGAGGGCATACTCTTTTCCGTTTTTATCTGTTATGTGAACACATTACATTTATTCATGAGGCGTCCACACATCCTCGATTTAAAAAAGGATTACAGTAGTTTCCATTTATACATGTTCTTGTATGTTGTTATCTTGATTTTTTTTTTATTTGTAGTAACTTAGTATTGCAATATTTCAAAACTAAGAGAAAATGTGTCCTAAAACAATTTGGTATCTTGCCAGATAATTCTGAACCATGGGGAAAGAGCCAAAAGCACACTTCATTAGCTAGAACAATTTATTCGGGCTTAATTTGTTTCTGCGAAACACAGTGGAAAAATCCAGAAGTGGCAAAGCAGTATCAAAGAATCTTAGGAAATTAATGAAAAGGGTCTTCTATTGCTGCCTTGGAAAGATAGTATCAAAGTTGCTTTAGAGCACAGAGCTACTATGTAATGATAAACGTATTAACCAAGTTGGTTTTGTGACCTTGATACATTGAGCAGTGCTTGATTTGTTCAGTGCTTCATGACAGGCAAACATTGCATAGGGAACTGGGTAATTTTGGGAGGAAATGTTTCCTATGGGTTTTTTTTTTCATAATTAAGTCAATTCAGACTAAGGCAGTCTCACAGAGAGTGGTTTTTTTAAAAATAACATCAAAAAATTAAAAAATAATTCATGTTTAAATCAGAAAACTAGGGAAAAAAAACAAAAACAAAGAAAAGCATAAGAAAAACCCCACAATCCCACAAACCGTAGAAAAACAGTTTGATATTTATCTTTTTAGTCTTTTATTCCCATGTATAAGTATTTTTTCTTACAAAAATGCTACCATACTATAAGATTGTTTTATTGTTTTTTTTTTCCACCTATAAGTAGACTATAGGAGATACCTATTTGTTTTGCTTTTATTAGTAAGAGCCGTGTTCCCTTTGTGATCTTTTAAAAAGTTAGATCCTCTGCTTAGAGCACTCCATTAGCTTCTCATTTTAGAGTAAAATCTGAAGTCCTTGCTGTGGCCTACCTACCTGTCTTCACTTACAGCCATACTGGATGGATCTCTTTGCTATTCCTTAAAAACTTCAGGCATATGCTAACCTTAGTGCCTTTGCATTTCTGTTCCCTCTGCCTAGAACTTTGTTCCATGGATGTCATGGTTCTTGCCCCAGGTCTCTGCTCAGATACAACCTTATCAGGCTTTCCCTGACCACTGTGTGTAAAATACACTCCATTCCCTGTTGTCCTCAACCCACCTTACTTGCCTTCATAACACTTGCCACCACTCGGTAAATGCATACGTGTTTATTTGTTGGCTTATTGTCTCTTTCCCTCCATTAACCCAGAAATGTGAAACTTTTTACAGATGTAACCTCAGGGCCCAGAGTAGTACCTGACACATCATGAGTGCTTAATCGATATTTGTTGAATGAACAAATGAATGAATGCTCATTATCCATCCATTCATTTGACCTCCCTGGTAGCCTCTTAGGCTTTTATATAGCTGTATCATGAAATGATATAGCAACTCCTTAAAAGTCAGGATAGTCCACTCCTTTACATATCTGAGAAGAAGAATTTTACAAAGTGAGTCATGATTGTAAAAAGAATTACGGTTTTGATTTAACTTCACAATTGAGGGAAGGAACAATTTTGGCAAATGGTACTGACTTTCCTTCTCATGCATTATCCTTTGTGTCACATTGAAAGTCTTTGAAACGTATAGAGTATCCCAGTTATGTTTATAGCTGTGATTTCAGTTTGGTAGTTCTTAGTGATAGCATAAACCTCAAGAACATAGTGAGTTTTTTGTGTCAACAGATACCCAGAGATATAATTACAGCTTTAATGTGTTTTTATTTGAGGAGTAGCTGTTATGTTTACTTATTTTTCTGGCAAGTCTATCCTTTTCATCTCCTTGCTTATCAGTTTTGGGGAGGCCTAGCAGGTATACTTAAGTGTTTTGTTTTTGTTTTTTTAACGTTTTAAAATAAATCTTTGATCTTTTGAGCATTTTACATCTCTCATGTGATGAACTGTTGAAAGTACTAGTTTCATCTTTCAGGATGAAATGACATCTGTGGTAAACATATAATTGCATTTTTATCATAAGAATGGAAAAAATTGTATCTTAAGGTAGAATGTTTACAGAGAGGACATAGTGTGAGAGTAAGCTTTTAAAGCCTTGAATTTCAAATAGGCTACTTTTAACTTTAGTGAGTTTTTGAAAAAAATCCTTTTGCTCTTAAGAAAAAGAATCCCTCTGAACACAATCCAAACAGACCTTCAAAAAATTTCTTATGCATGTCTATGGCCATGCTCCCCTGAACAAGCCTGATCCCAGCTGATCTTGGAAGCTAAGCAGGGTTGGGCCTGGTTATTACTTGGATGGGAGACCACCTAGGAAGACCAGGTGCTGTAGGCTTAAAAAATTAAGGGATCGTAAGCTGACAAAGTCCTTGCAATCTGAGGTCAACCAAGGGTTTCCTTGCCTAAAAAATAAAAAAATTTCTTATGCTACAAGAATGGGGAAAAAAAAATCTCGAATGAAATTTTATTCTTTTAAAGGTGTAAAGGGGATGTGTTAAAAATTTATTTTTAATTTTTCTGCAGGCAGTTAATGAGCACATATTTGGGGCAGTTCTGTGTGTTCTATTTATGGGCTCCATTACCATGTTCAGTTTTAAATTACCAACCTGATTTCTTATTATCTTTTCTTACTCAGTTACCTCCCTTCTCTCTTGTTCTCTTCCTAAATGATCTTATCTAATCCCAGGACTTAGTGCCCTCTGGATGCAGATGACTCCCTCAGTTACACCTATTGCCCTGACCTTTCTCTGGTTCCAGACTTGCTACCTCCTTCCTATTATCTCTGCTTGCTGCCTCACAATGACCTCAAACATCACATGTCCAAAATTGATTTGGTCTTCCTCTTAAATGTGCAAATTCCGTATTCCTGACTTCTCCTTCCCATCTTCTCCATCCTTCCCTGTCTCATCATCATTACTATCCACTCATTGTTCAGGCCAGACACCTGCAGATCATCTTTGATTCTTCCTGATTGCTCAACACACATCCAATCCATCAGTGTGGCATGCCGGCCTAGCCTCCAGAATACCGAAAATCCTCCATTCCCTCCACTCTCCTAATCTAGCCACCATCCTCTCTCAGCTGGATCACTGACCCTACTTGTTATCTGGTCTACCAGCTTCCTCTCTTTCCTTCTTCCAACCCATTTTTTCCCACTGCAGCCAGAATAACATAACCAAAAATTTAAACCAGATCACGTCGCCCCCCGTTTAGTGACTTTCCACTGCACTTAGCCCCACATCTACACTCTTACTCTGAGAGTCCAGCCTCTGCCTCCCTCTTCAACCTCTGCTCCTTGCTCACAATGCTTCTGTCAGGTTGGAGCACTATCGGTCCTTCAGCTATGCCAAGTTCTTCTCCTCTGTACAGACCCTTGACCCTTCCCTCTCCCTGGCACTCCCCCCACCCCCAATTGTTCTCACAGAAAGTTCCTTCTCAAACATCTTGTCTCAGCTCAAATTTTCCTCCTCAGAGGGCCTTCCCCGATCACCCCTTCTACAGTAGCTTTCCCCTCATTGTCCCCTCTCTCAGTACATGTGCATTTTCTGCTAGTGCTTCACCAAAATTCTAAGTATTTATGTTTGTTTTTAATTTCTTGTCCACTCCCTTAAATAGACTACAGGATCTCTGAAGGCAGGGACAGCCTTGTCCTGCTTATGGCACAGTCTTGGTACACAGTGTTCTGCCTAGAATCCAGTAGGTGCGGGGTCTTGATACATTTTGGATAATAATTATTATAACACCTAACTTTTTTGAGACTTACTTTGTGCCAGCTTCGTTGCTGAGTTGTTCATGCATTATCTCTAAATATCTGGGAGAACCCTTAACTAAGGTGGTGATGGTTATTATATTATCATTTCTATTTTTAGTTGAGAAAATCGAGCTTAGAGAATTTGAGTAATTTTTAAAGTTACACAGCTAAAGAAATGGTGGAGCTAAGATTTGCATCTGACTACTCATAACTACCTTCTGATATGAATGTAGGAATGAATGTGAAATACACAATAATAATATTTGATGAGTCCTCCTGTTTGTTTTTGTAAGTGTATATTGGAGTATGAGAAAATAAGAATGCTCAGGTTAGGATGTTGCATTTCCTGGGACGTTTCTGATAATAACACTATGCCAAAGCACTTAAATTAGTTTTTGTTCAGGCTCTATGTTTCAATTTTACCTTTGCCACTTTCCAGCTTAAGCTCTTGAACAAATTACTTAACATGTCTGAGTTTGTTTTTATTCATCTGTGAATGGAGAAAAATAATAGTTCTTATCTCACACAGGATTATTGTGAGGAGCATAATTATATACAAAAAAAAAATCAGTGTTAGCTGTTATTATTATGAAGGGGGAAAAAGCCCTCAGGGAAAGACTTGTAGACCTATCAACAATTAGAGTTTGGGTAAGAGTGAAAGACAGATCCTAACAGTATTGTTTCATGGACTCTGTTTTTGAATTTGTAAGAATTATCAGGTAATTAACTGATTGGCTTGTGACTTATAATTATTTTATTGATGTATGGCAACTTTATGTTTGGATTTGAACTTGTTAAATGCTTGTAGGTACGATAGCTTCATTTCTTTTTAAACTCCTTCCCATCTTAAGAAAGATTCTCAATGTAGAGAGAGATTTCAAGAGGCCATTTTTGAGAGGCTGGCTATTTTTATGCTTCTTACCAGAAAGGTACTCACCACCATTACTGCTTACTTCGGTAATGATTATCACCGGGGAGCTTATTTCAAATAACCAAGGAAACAGTAGACCTAGTACAGGTGCAATGGGCTTGACAGACCTCATGATGGAATATCTGGGCACAGTGCATTTTCTAGTGGGATGGCTTATAAGCAAGTGCCAGTCCGGTGGCTTCTTTCATCTCTGTGAAATAGAGGGTGAGGTTGTCTGCTAAAAGTGGGAAGAGCACATAGGAAAAACAAGGAGATTTGACCTACAGTTGAGGTCAGGAAGAGGAAGAGTCACCTTGGGGGAACGTCTGATCTCCAGGCAGTATGTAGGGCTCTGTCGAGGTAGGAGACCATAGATCGACACCAATAGCATTCAGTTGCCTGGTTTTAGGTGTGAAGAAGGCATATAGTTGGATTGATCCAGTGTTGGGATTTGCAGGGGGTGAGTGGGTGTGGAAAAATCTTTATGCATCATTCACCCCATTATATGTACATCAAATGTCAAACTGGACACAAGCCATATGAATATCAAAATTATGGAGAGAAACCATATAAATGTATGTGGAAGAGCCTTCAGTTATCTCCAGTGTTGTGAAAAATATGAAAAAAATCAGCGGAGAGAAAACTTATAAGGAATGTGGGAAAACCTTTAGTTCTTCAACTTTAAAAACGTGAACGGACTCACATAGGAGAGAAAACCTATGACTATAAAAAATGTAGTAAAGCCTTCGGTTGTTTTAGTTCTCTTCGAATACATAGAAGAACTCATTGCAGAGAAACCTTATGTATGTAGACAATTTGGTAAAACCTGCATATAGTACGGTGCCTTACAAACACACCAAAGGACTCACATGGGTGAAAAACCCTATGATTCTAAACAATGTGGTAAAACTTTCAGTTCTCACCTAGGTTTTCAAGCACATGAAAGAACTCACACTAGAGAGAAGTCCCATGCATGCAAGGAGTACAGAAAAGGCTTCACATGTTATCAAAATTTTGAAGTCATGAAAGGAGTTTCATTGGAGAGAAGCCCTATGAATATAAGGAGTGTGGAAAAGCCTTCATGTTATCAAAGTTTTCAAACACATGAAAGAAATCCCTCTGGATAGAACCCTGTGAATATGAGGAATGTAGGATAACCTACAGATATTACAGTACCTTACAAAGACACAAAAGAACTCACTGGAGAGAGACCCTATGAATGTTAGCAGCGTGGTAAAGCCTACAGAGATCGCAGTTTCTTAAAAACACAAAACAATTCATACTAGAGAGAAACTATATATGTAAAAAATGTAGTGAAGCATTCAGTTATCTTCAAAAACATAAAACAAATCTTGCTGGAGAGAAACTGTTTGAATGTAAACAATGTGGTAAAGTAAAGCCTGCAGAGATCCCAGTTCCTTACAAACTCATGAAAGAACTCATATTGGAGAGAAACCTTATGAATATAAGAAATGTGGAAAAGCCTTCGTTTATCACACAACTTTTTGAAGACATGTGACAATGCCCACTGGAGAGAAACTATACAAAACTGCAGAATTTGATCTCAGTTCCTTTTGAACACATGAAAAGACTCACTGGATAAATCCTCCTGAATGTAAAAAGCAGGGGAAAGATTTAAATTAGCCTACACCATTACATGCGAAGACTCCCATGGAAAAAAAATAGAAGTGTAAGTAACATGAGAAAGCCTGATAGAAATTAATCCATGTGTAATGTGCCAGAAAACTTTCACCATGAAAAAGTTCTTGTAAATATACTGTGTTTATTGAACCTCTGTTTATAGTATATCATTGGACTGTAGATATCTACTAATTATTTTCAGAAGTGAATATTCATGTGACATAATTCCAAGAGTTGTTTTTCAACAATAGTATGTAAGATTAATAGGTAGTGCTTTTTCCATAAAATGTTTAATAATTTTTCTACATTTTGAAGCCTGTTAGATCTATTGGTGAATTGAAGTGTCTTTTTATATAGTTTGGTTAAATATCTTTTTATAATTTTTTATTTGTTCTGTGTTAAGGGGCCATTGAAAAAGGGCAGTTTGGTATTTGGATTTCCCTAGTGATCTCGTGGCAGTCTTTTATATGCCTAGTCCAATATGTATATTCTGCCTTTCCCTCTGACAAAGCTCTTTTTTTGGAGTAAGTATGGGAACCTTTTTCTATTTTCCATACTAATAGTTGTA
Source organism: Pteropus medius (assembly GCF_902729225.1). Lineage (NCBI taxonomy): Eukaryota > Metazoa > Chordata > Mammalia > Chiroptera > Pteropodidae > Pteropus > Pteropus medius. The sequence goes on along the minus strand of NW_024342471.1, from coordinate 13,176,197 downwards.
AATTTTATGTATGGCAAGCTTACGAAAGAATATATTTTATGTAAATTATTATTTTTTATTTTTGGTTTTTGCTTTTTATCCTTCCTCTGACTGGTATTTGGTGAATAGATTTTGATTTAAGATGAGGGTAACAAAATCTAGAGTTGGAGATATTCTCCCACAATGGGTAATGGCTGGAAACCTAATTATCCAAAATCCACCTTCTTTATGGTTCCATGTTAGAATTCATTAATATCCACACTGGCATGAGGTTTAGAAGGCAAAAACAAAGAACATGTTAGTCAGATTTTGGAGCCATATTCAAAATCTGGTAGCTATAATAACACAATCTTTCAACCCATAATCTTGATTCTTTGACCTTCCAATCAAGACTGTCCTCAAAACTACCACCAACTGTCTGATATGTATTTTCTGAGAAGTGTTGCTTTCTACTGATTTCTTCACAAGATCCATATCAAAGATCCATCAGAGTTTGGATTTTTTTGTAAGCCCTCTTTTGTCCACCAGGAAACTGATTCAGACTTTTCTGCTTACATCTGCTTCCCTCTTTAGATTATATCCATGTAAGGTCTAATTTGTGTAGGAAACACCTTATGCACTTAACAGTGCTAGCGAGTGTGCTTTCCCGGTTCATCATGACATCTACAAAGGGAGTTTGTTTCTCTGCTGCATGTGCAGGGCTGTCTTGACCTAGTCCTTCCTCCTATCAGGAAGACTGTAGGTGTTCCCTGTAACTTGTAGTTGAATGTAATCCCTCAGTATGTTTTCAGTTACATTTGATCATGATTAAAAGTATGTTGGATTTTTTTTTGGTCAAATGAATACTGCTGTAGGTGTTTCATAAAAATACTAGCTGTTTTCTAAGCTCTTATATGCCAACAAATATTGTTTTTCATTTCCTGAGAAAATATGTTAACATGTCCTATTGTAATTATGGATTTTCAAATAAACTGTGATTTTCTTCATGAAAAAAATGCAAAGCTTTTAATCAATGATAAGTCCAAGACGAGCAGTTATTATCCGCAAGAGGCTGTGTACATGATTAGATACTTAATACCATGATACCAGTAGTCCTACCATCCCATTCTCCCTATTTTCACTGTGAAAATTCTGTTCTTTTTCGTGACAAAAGAGGAATCCTGCAAAAGAATAGCAGCTGGGGAGAGAACTTGAGAGTTAGCCATTCTTGGCTGACAACTTAGAACCCCTATTGCTAGTAAGGAAGTTTTGAGTTTGAGTTGCAGTGTTTAGAATCCTTGAACTATACTTACCACCCGGTTTGTCACACCTAAACACTAAAGCTTTGGGAAAAGAATGTTGTCAGCCTGCTAGAAGTGGTTGCTATGGACTGTAGCCTAAAACTTGATTTGCTCTATCATGTGTTCCATTTCTTATTTCCTCTTAGCACTCCTGGTCCTGAGAAACTTGGCTTTCAAACTGGCACAGCATCTCGGTTATATTCCTGTCACTTACCACATCCTTCCACGCCCTGTCTCATCTCCCTGGTGAACTTCAGGAAGCCACTTGAATGCGTATCTTGAGACCTAGAAAATGTGGCAATGGAAATTTAGCAATGCCAGCTCAACCAGAACTTTGTTTGCAAGTTGAAATTTTTTTAAAAAGTAACTCTATTTTAGAAAAAATAGGAATTCAGAGTATTTTTCCCTGTTAGAAAAACATTTTTTTTTTTAAAACTGAGATATACTGAACCAGAGGCCAATGAGTATTTTAATGATAATAACATGTTCTCTAATGCCACACTTTTCTGCCCTACAGAGCTCAGGAACCCTTGAAGGCTCTACTGTGTTGCGGTGATCTTTATAATGTTTGGATCACTAGGAGTATTTTGTTTGTGAAGTGTTTGTTGTGAATAGGCCTGCTGTAAACAGGCCCCCCTGGGATTGAAAAAGAAGGTCCCTGGTCTCAGGGAACTTATTTTTTAAAAGTTAAACAAGGTACATTTAAATCTTTAACCTCAAACAGACCACGTTATGTGCTGCGAAGGAGGTATAATCAAAATGTAGTATCACAGACAAAGGAGAGGGTTTTTCTGGGGTTGGGTGGAAATGGCAAGAGAGGACTGGAGGATACTTTCAGGGAGTATTTGTAATTAGACTGGATCATGAAGGTTGGTAGAATTTTGAATGATTATATTTGATATTCTCTGTTTTTCTAAGGCATCATTTATTTTAGCAAGACTACAGAAATATTTTGATGCTTAATGAATTAGCTTTCAGTTATCTAAATGACTCACTCGTCCAGAATGCCTCATTCCTCAATTATTTTGGATAACTTGTCTCTGTAATTAACATTTGAAGTATAAGGAATGTATGGTGGAAAAGGGTTTTTATGGAAGTTCTTAAAAGTAATCTTGGGATCATAGTGAATGTCTCAAATCCCAAAAGGATTGGAAATATATTACTGTGGTGGTGAACAGAAAATCAGAATGATAATGAAAGGTATACGTTTGGGTATATGATTTAGGAATTGGAGGAAAATGGAGCTCTAAGTGACATTGGTGAGGCCTTGATAGGAAAGAAAAAGTCTGTCACTCAGGAGGCCTCTCATTTCTGAGTATCTTTCTCAGGGATGGTTGGCAATAAAGGTAGGAGAGCCCTGTGGGCTGGGGCCATAATAAACTGAAGGAGGCCAGCTCCTCCTTGTTCTCCCTTTCTCTAGCTGAGCAAGAGGGTTTTACAGGAAGACTGTGAAGCTGGGCCCAGAATTTCTTTTCCTGTGTGCCTTGTTTCTGGGCTTGTCCAGCTTCAAAGCTATATCACTGCCCCTGAGTGGATTCTCTCTCACCGGACCTTGTTTCTGGGCTTGTCCAGCTTCAAAGCTATATCACTGCCCCTGAGTGGATTCTCTCTCACCGACCTCTGTCCCTCTGGGTGAACCCTCCCTCCTTTAGCAATCCTGTTTCCTGCTATGATGGGTTAGCTACAGCTGTACCACTGTGCCAACCTTGTGAATGGTGGTAGTTATGCCTGAGACCTTGTATTCCTTTCCCAGGTTAAGGGTCTGTTTTCAATCTTCCACTTGTCCATCAAAACAACACTTAATTTTCCAGGAAGTTGAAAAACATTATGCTTGCTACCTTTTGTGCTAAAATGGGGCCCTGGCTCAGAATTCCAATCTCCTTGGGAATCAACACATATAGTTTTGAAAGATAACATTTCTCTTTTTGTTTATTCCTGATAATGCCAATAGCATTTTAAAAGCCAAGATATCTGGGAATGCTATATGCCCATTTTTACCACGCAGGAGACTAAAGCAGCTCTAAGAAAATGAATTCAGTTTCTCACCAATAATGCACCTAATGTGTGCCCACAGTGTGTCAGATATGATACCAGACACCAGTGGGGAGCAAGTCAGATATGGTCTCTCTCTGGTCTCATGCCACTTACAGTCTGGTGGCTCCATGGCCAGGAAGCCAAGAAAGATTTATAGAATGACTATAGGCCAGGGGGGCATGGTGTCTAGTTTTGTCAATTACATGACCTTACGCATTTACCTCTAGTTTTATCAATTACATGACATTAAGCATTTACCTCTATTTTCTGACAACTGGAATACAACACCTTTTCAAATGGTTTGTAAGGATGTTATAATACTTAAATAGCTTCAGAGGATGCCATGTAGCTTCAGAGAATCACCAAATACAATATTTGGACTAAATATTATTACTTTTTCAGTAATTTTAATGTTTATTAATAAATAAGAAAACTAGCTATTTTTTGGTGCCTGGGGTTAATATAGGTTACTTAGTTATCCCCAAAGAATTGTAGATTTAATACACACTGGCATTATTTCAAAAAAGAGTGCTTCTAGATATTTACTATATAACCAGAAATTTATTACTACAACAGTGGATATGTGATAATGCTAATAATCATATATATACCATGGAATTATAGTGCAGTAAGAAAAAAATTGATCTGAATCATCATAATAAAATTAAAAGTATCCTTTGTAAATAGTAGAAGGTATCTTTAGTTTTTGCAGATTTAGGTACATAAGGAGCTTTGAATTTCATGGTTCCTTTTTGTTTCTGGCCTCCTTTTGTTTTTATTGTCTCTTTCACTGAGAAACTAAGAGCTTTCATTGTAGATATTTTCTCTAGCAACCTGGTCAAGACCCTTAGTCTTTCTGAACCTCAGTCATAAAATGAGACCTATTATTTACTATGCCAACTTTACAGGGTCGTTGAGATATTCAAATAAAGTATTGGAATGGATCAGCTTCTGTCTGTGTGATGGTCCTCATTCAGTCATAGATATAACGGTCAGGTAATTTCGATAAACAAATGCCACAGAATGTCTTGATTTATAGCACAGCCCTTGTTTAAGTTTTATGATTCTTCTTCATCATGATTTAGTGCCCTCAATATCCTTTTGTCCCATTTTCATTTACTAGCATTTCACTTTATACCTGGTTGGCCATTAGCCAAGATAATAGCTGAAAATGTAGAGGTGAGAGGGCCAGACCCTGATTCGAGTACCCATTTGAGTGAGGGATGAGCCCAAGACTGCAGTATTCTTCCCTGAGTTTCCAGCCTGCTGGCCTTCCCTACAGATTTCAAACTCATCAGTCCCCCGTCGTATGAGCTAGATCCTTAAAATAAGTCTTTTAATTTGTGTTTATACATATGTACATACATATGTACATACATACACACACATACATACATGCACACACATATGTCCTATTTCTCTTGAGAACTCAGATTGATACAGTACTCAACAAATGCTCTCATTATCAATACAGAAAGAGGAGGAATAAGTGTGGTAAGCAAGATGCTCAGTGCGGTTTTAGCCATGTTGAGTTTGAGATGCCCATTGAACCCACATGGAGATGTTGGTAGGCAAACGGAGCCAGAGTGTGGAGAGCTCACATGACTGGTCTGGACTGTGGATATATGTTTTCAAGTGACCAGTTGAAGCTATGTTTGCGGATGATTTCAAACAGAGTAGAGATGTGAGAGGAGGTATCAAGATGGAACCCCAAGAAACATCAACATTTAGGGTGGAGGTGGAGGAAGCGAGGCCAGTAAAGGAAACCAAGTAGGAGTAGACAGGAGGCTCAGGAGAGTGGGGTCATGGAAATCAAGACAGGAGAGAATTTCAAAAAGGATTGACTGCAGCCCTAAAAAGTTTGAGGGAAATGTTGCTATATGTTCATTGAACTTAGCTCCTAGATGGTATTATTGGGGTTGTTCGTTTTAGTGTCATAATACATTACAGAGGGTGGAATAGAGAATCCAGGATGATGAAGTGGAGATGTGTGTTTGCTGCTGCTGTTTCTTAAAGGAGCTCAGCTCTGAAGTATGAGAATAAGAAGGGGCTGTGGGCTTCCTGAGGAAGAGATGATTTTAGGATGAAAGGAACTCTAGCACGTTCAGAGGCTGAGGAGATGGAGCTAGAAGAAAGGAAGAAGGCAGAGATTCAAGGGAGAGAAAGGACAGTGACTGATCAAGGTCTCCATGGATGGAGGGGCTAGCACAGGGGATGGTCTGTAGCATTGCCAGAGAGGGAATGAATGCCTCTTTCACTTGGTATGGGAAGAAGAGGCTATTTGGAGATATAGATATGTCTCTAAAAGATAGGGGGCGGAAGTTTTGCCCTCATAAAAGCTTCTATTTTCTTTGTGAAGTGAGCCTTTGGCCGCAACTGATAGCCAAGGGGAAATGGACCAGTTATGTCTTTGAAGACAGAGTTGAAGGTATAAAATTACTACTATGAGGCTTGAAAGTGGAGGCTGATTATTGTTCCCCATTGTCTATTGAATAAAAGTTATACTCCACAGTCCGACATTTATAAAGCCCTCCACTATCGGCCTTTAACCAATTCTGCCAAACTACCTATCTTTTTGGTTTCATTCCAGCACCCTTGTACTTCAGCCAAGAGTATCTCTGCTGTAGCACTAGAATGTGGCTTTGAGAGACTGGATGCTGCAGTGAAAATGCCATTGGACTATGAGTCAGGAGTGCTGTGGTCCAGTCTTGGCTCTTCCATTTTCTAGCTATGGGACCTTGGACAGACCTTAACTTCTCTAAGTCTCGTTTCTTCAATTGTAAACTGTTAATTATAACAACAGTAACAACAAAATGATGATAATGGTGGTTGTGTCAGATGAGAAAATGCATTCTAGAAAAATTTGAAGAGGATAAGTAGGATATAAATGAAGCTGGTGTTGTCAAGCCACATGTAATCCTAACTCCAGGCTTTTGTGCCAGCTTTCTTCTTTACCACTGGAGTCCTCTCCTTTCTCTCCAGCGATCTAAATTCAGCCTGTGTTACATAGAGAAATGCTAACTTCCATAACAGATAAACCTTTCTGAAATCTCGGTAGAGATTTCATGCTTATTTCAAATCCAATCAGCAGTGGGGGTTTTGGGGGCCCAGACTGATGGATGCGTTGCCATCTTCGAACTGTGGTTTCCAAGGTTGCCCTGGGTGTCGATGTCCGCCAGCAAGGTAGAGGGGAAGAGAGAGAGTGGAGAAATGTCTGGGAGGCTTTTATGCACCAGGCCTAGGATGGCAGCTGGTGACTAAGGCCCAAGGAGTGATGGTTGAGAGGAGGTACTCACTGGATGGGAGATGTGTTTGCGGTGTTTCAGTTTTAGTGTGCACAGAATGGTGGAGGGGGCTTCGAGAAGAGTGAGGCAGGACCTCTGCAGCCCTAGGACAGAACAGCGAGACCTCTCCTTCTGCCTCGATGGACAGAACCTGGGAAGGGCTGAGGGGCCTAGGACTGGTTCCTGGTAAAGGCCAATATTACAAATGTGAGAGCGAGGGTCAGGGGAGACAGGTGGGTGAGAACCATGTTAACACTAACAGCTGGGGAGGCAGACAGTTTCTTTTTCAAAATGAGAAAGTTGATGAGGTGGTGCCTTGAAAAAAGCCACTACTAATAGGCAGCAGAGAAATGAGCTAGGTCTTGAGACTTCTGCTCTCAAAGCCCCCGGTTGTGAGAGCCAGGAAATACCTCACCTGGAGAGCTGTAAAACCTGGACTCTGGAGTTGTTTTGAGGTGAACCTCTGAGCACGGGGTGGAGGAGGGCCTCTGCGGTGGCTTCGGTTGGTTGGAGGAGGGATGGCACGAGGAGCATTCCAGGCAGAGGGAGCAGCCTGAGCAAAGATGCTAAGGCAGAAATGTGCATAAAGCGTTTGGGGGCTGGAAGAAGACCAGGTTGGTCTATGATGAGCAGGAGGGAGAGGCGCATGAGAAAATACTGGGGAGGGAAGCAGGGCCCAGATCACACAAGAACGTACAGGCCAAGGCAAAGAGTTAAGGTGTTATTCTAAGGGCAGTGGGAAACCATTGCACATTTTGAGTGGGGGTAAGATGGTCTGATTTATAATTGAAAAAGACCACTCTGGCTGGTTGGAGAATGGGCGGAGGGGAGGCCACAGTGGACACTAAATGTAGTGAATGAAGGAAAAGGAGGAATTTAAGAGAAGGGAGTCTGGAACTCAGAGCAGGGAGCTTCAGGCTGGCAAAGAAAATTTGATCCTGTATTTCTTGTTAGCTCATTCCCTGTCCTCAGCCAAGCTTTCTGCGAGTAACCTTATTCATAGTCTCTAATTCCTTACCACCTCAACTCAACAACCCTCTGTGCTCTGGCCTCTGTCACCACTACTTCCCTGAAATGTCTCGGGCAAAGGGCACCCAAGGCCCTTTATGGTTAACCAAGTCTAGGTCTTTGACCCTCGCCTGGCTTGACTGGCATCCAGTCATACGATGAGCCTTGAAATGCCTTGAAATGCTCTTTGTCTCAGCCCTCTGTGTCTCTGCTTCCTCATCCTGTGGCCCCTTTGTAGTCCCCCAAGTCCTCAGACCATCCCTGAAATGATAGCATTCAGGCTTCTGACCTTGTTCCTCCTGGGTTTTCTCTGTGCCTCTCTGAATAGAAAGAGCCCCTCCCCGCTTCATAAGGCATTGCCTACTTGCCTTTCCAGCTTCGTCTCAGGTGCCCCCTCCTCCAGGAAGCCTTCCTTGACCCCTGAGGCTGGGTTAGTTGCTGCTTCTCCTCTTCCATTTTTCCTGCTAAGTGGATATGATAGCACTTAGCACTCTGCTTACTTATTTGTCTCCCCAGTCTAATAGTGCTTGAAGGATAGGATTACAATGAAATACCCTGTGATTTAGGACAAAGATTGCTTTCTCCAGTTCAGGTGAAAGCTACACTTTATAATGAAAGTATCTACACCTGATTGTATGTCCTTTTGTAGAACATTCATTTCTTACTGAGTCTGAGGGCTGTGAATACTGCTATAATATCTTCTGTGAACAGAAGGAATTAATTTAACTCAAAAGAATTGTCTCCGTATTCTGAAAGGAAAAAAAATCTGAGAATTTAAAAATCTGAATTGCTTCGGAAGAGCTTCTGAAGACCTTCTTTGCCTGATAATGTGGTTCTCCACTCCCTCACTCTCACTCCAAAACGTGTTACATGTCCCTCATCTTGTGATTCCGCAATTCTGGGTTTAACATTAAAAATGCCTCCATGGTGATGAACACCAACATTGTCATGGGCTGAATCATGATAGCCCTCAGAGGCAGCGAATAGGCTGAATGAAAGATGAGCCTCTGCCTTTATAGCCTTCCCTCCTGCCCACCAGCTCACTGTATGAATGAAAGCGAGATGAGTAGAGACCGTGCGGTATACACCTAGGTCTACAAGTCACACATCTGGAATTTTAGTAAGGTTCTGGGTAGTTAATGTCAGTAAACTCTCATGCTTCTCTTTCAAATGTCTTTTTTTACTCTTTTAAATTCTTTATTTTTGTCTTTCTCTCAGTTCCAAACCCACTTTATCTTTTTTGGCCGGTGGAACAAAGAAAATAAAATGTGGAATCACTTTCTTCCCAGTGGTTTGATTTTTAGAATCTTTCTTGTTTTTTTTTCCCCCTCAGTTTTTAGTTTTCTGAGCCTACCAGAGCAAAAAGCAAAGATCCTTTTGGCTAAATGAAACTCTTAGTTTTGTTAATTAAAGGAATTCTGCAAGTTGTACTTATGCCTTTAAGTACGAACTTACAGGGTGTAAGTACTTATGTACTTTCGTTTGTTTTGTTGTAATTCTGCCTTTTTGAAGTAGTGTTGGGCTGATTATTTTTAAAGAAAAAAACACTATGGGGTTGTTGTTATTTATTTTTAGCTATAGACATCTCTCAAATGAAATAAGACTGCCTAAGGGTGTACAATAGCGGACTAAATTTGAGCCCCCTTATTCTCTCAAGAGGTTAGTGTTATTAGAGTAGAAACGCTTGCACATATGAGCAGCACTTTATTGATTCCATTTATGTTTATTTCTGGTATCCAAACGAGACATTGGGATTGCGGACTCTCAGAAAGGAAATGACATAGGGTCTTCCAGTATGCCCACTGGTGAGATGCCAACTCCCCTTCTTATGTGGGGGACCTCTTTGTTAGCCTGAGAACATTCTTCCTCACAGGAAGCCGCATTCTGTGTCTTGGGACCTCTGACCCTTCCGATTTACTAAATAAGTCTTTCCCATCATTTACAACATATACATCCTTTCAAGTACTTGAAGACAGCTGTCATCTTCTCTTTCATCCCCAGCCCTTCTCAGATGTAACCTTTTTTATTCTATATCTCGTGATCCTAATAGATGATCTCAAGATTTTGTTAACTTTCTTCTGGTGGCTCAGTTGCTTGCTGAACTTATTTTCAGCTGAAACTCCCCTTCGTGGAACCTACGTCTGAGTGGAGGTCCTAAAATGTCTATTTAATGGAATATTTTTATCTCAGTGGTCTTACTTAACAGTAAAGCATTTTGTTACATTCGATAATATTGTAATATACTTCTCCCTAAAAGAAAGCACAAGCTTTTAAGTCCCGGGCTGCAGGTAAAATGCCAGTAAGGCCATAGAATTTGATTTCTAGCCAGAGGAGACTTAAGCAACTTCCTCTGGGTCTGAAACTAAGAGCCCTCCTAGCATGCCCACTGCTGTACCAAGGACCATTACACATACCATTTAGTCCAATATTCACAACCACCCTGCTTAATAATGACATCATTAATAGTAGATACTGCTACTCACCTCATCTGAACCATGAAGAAGCTGAGGCTTAGAAAGGTTGGGACTCACCCCATGTTTCACATGTGGCAGTGTGACCCAGGCCTGGAGCTCTTAATACACCACTATACTGCTTCTGTTAACGCCTGGGCTAAGCCCTGTGTACAGCTCTCTTTTCTCGTGTCTCTTATTTAGCTCTCCAGTCTTTTTAATTAAAATGTAAATTTTAAAAACAAGGATTGGATGAGTTTTTTGCAACTCACCAGGGCATCTAGGAGAATACTCTTCACACGGTGAGCACCGACAGTAGAACTGAGGTCTTTGCTTCTGTGTTTCCAGACTCAGTGAAAAGAGATGAAACCCCTGTGAGTTCTTTATTCTTGGGACGGCTAGGGCCACTTTATACCCTGTAAGGTCGTCTTAAATCAGTAAAAGTCTAATGCCGTCACGGTAGTCTAAGGACTAAACTTTTGATTTGCTTTTGGGCAACTGACTAGCACAGACCAAATGGGAGAGAGTATGGCTGTTGTAGTTGAAGTTGCACTGGAAGCCAGATACCTGTAATTCAGTCCTGGCTCTGCCTTACACACCCTCTGTGGGCCTCAGTGTCCTCGTTTCTTGGGAATTAGGAGGGAGAGAAAGGTATGAGGGCAGGGGGAAGGTGGTTATTCCTCATTCTTTCCCCCACTCTTTCAGAGGTGGTTAAAATAGACCTGTTGGCGTTGGAGTCGGTTCCTCTGCCCTACCTCCCAACTCCACGCTTGAAACAGTGGCACGGTTGGAAGATTGGCACTTGGGGAGGCTGCTGTTTCCCCTTCCCCCAGCCCCTAAGAGTATGGTGAGTTAGACACCATTATTGGGATAAAACTAGGGCTTGTTAACTGAGCCTAGACTAAGGATTGAAATATGGAACTGCCTAGAACTTCTCCCCAAGGGTTTAGGAATTGATGTTAATTCGCCTGTGGGCTGAGGACAGTGGCTCTACTACTTCAGACCTATGGGGGGCGGTGCCCACAGGCCAGTCTTTCAAGTCTGATATTTTAGAATCACCCTGTCATGATTGTGTGTAAATTTTAACCTGAGATGAGCTCTAGAACTGCCCATTCTCCCTGTGCTTCAGGGTATAAAAGATTCTGGAATGCTATAGATGGGGTTTTGTCAGAGTCCCAACTGGAACAGTTGGTCTTCTCAATTTAGTGTAATTCCACGAGAGTTAACTTAAAGCAGCGTGGGCAGGCTGTAGAGGAAATCATGAGGGACAGAGCAAGAACCTGGAGTTACGGTAATAGTGAGGCTAATACCACCTTGCGCTCCAGTGAGAGAAGTGGATAAAGTAGTTGCCAGAAGCCAGAAAGGAGTGTCCTTTAAAAGAGACCACCCAGAGAGGAACAGTAGGTTTTGGTTGAGGAATACAGCAGCCCAAGTGCAATGAATTCTCTAACCTCACCACTTTCCTCGCCCCCACCCCATTTCCTTCCTCTAATCTCTTTCTGGGATGCAGCATTAGACAAACTCAGAAGTCAAAAGCACGGGGCCTAGTGATGTGACCCATAAAGGTCAGCTTGCTGGGGCAGAGAGCAAGGTAGAGAAGGATGGAGAGTGCATCTGGAGGAGCAATAGGAAGATATCGGACATAAGAATCATGCGATTTCAAAGAGGGCAGAACTATGTGTGTGTGCGTGCAGATAGCGGAAGGTGAGAAAAAAGGGTGAGATAAATATTTCTTGAGCATCACCAGGTGCTAGGGACTTTCTCATGACACAGTCATGTTTTGGGGTAAGTGGTATTTTCATGTTATAGATGTAGGAAACTTGAACCCAAATCTCTTGGCCTTAAGTCAGCTCAGTCTTGGTGATCCCTGTGGTGATGATAGCCAGAATGCCCTCGCGTCTGACTCTCGGGAGGCCATACTTCATGGCATTGCTGGGAGAACAGGGAAGAACTGTAGAAGAGCTTCTGTGTATTTTTTTCTTCACGTCTATGAACTTGAAGAGAAGAGGAAAGAGAAGGAAAAAAACTCAACTTGGCATGAATGATGTTAAGTGAGATCAAATAAGGTGAAAAGCAAAATAGAATCCAGAAATTTAGTTTTGCTTTTATCCAAAGTTCATGAGCCGCTGCCGCACAAAGTCCTTTTTACTTTCCACAAATGTTAGGCACTTTTCATAACATCAGTCTCATTACCTTTTACTTTTGGTTGTTTATGAACTTAAATAGCGTCATAAAAGACAAAGAACCAATTGAACATTAAGATCAAATTATGTGTTTCCTTTGCTATTTCATTTCTTGCTAATGTATAAATTATTACACTTATGAGTTAAAATTATTTTGGTTTCTGATACATTTATTGTGAAATATTTATTGAGCCATCAACAGTGAAATAAAAAATTCAAATTAAAACAGGAATCGTAACAATCTAGAAAATAAACATTAAAATATTCTCTTCTAATTTTTGTTGCATGCATACACACATTTTACATGGCTAGAATTGTACAAGTTTATTTTCTTGTCATGAGTATTTTTCCATGTTGCTATACAACCTTCATAATTATAATAGTTTATCAGTTTACCTTTAACATTCTCCTACTTGTTGGATATTATTTGTCCCGCTTCATGCCATGAAAAAGACTGGCAGTTTTGTTGAACATTTAAGTGGTTTATTATTTTTCTTTATAAATAGCGTTCATTTGCATCTTCACATATCTAGTTTCCCCCACCTCCTCCCTCTTTTGTTCTTTCTGGCAGCGGGAAAGGAATTCTTATTTTTAAGGATAATTTCTCATAAGTAGAATGAGCATCTCTGAAGGTATATCAAAGAACATTAAAAGAGTAGTTTTAGGGGTTGCCGAAAGAAGCAACATTATAATTAAAATGAGTTGTTAAGCAGTTATTGCTTAAAATGTTAATGTTGACTTTTATTAAATCCAAGGTTTGAAAAATTATTGTTAAAAGAGAAATTGGATATTTGCATTTACACACAAAATTTAGCTGAAACCCTAAATTGTGATTAAGTTTTAAAAAATGTGTTCTTGGCTAAATTGAATGCAGCGTAATTCTGAACAGATCTTGTATTTGATTAATGATTTTGGCCCCAGTTATCCTTCAACCCTGGAATATTGGTATTGGCCTGGTAGTCCCCTGGGCTACTCCCTGGAAGGTGGTCATCCCCCCGCAACCCATTTTGCTTAGCTCTGGAGAGTCTGGCACCGTCTGTCTGTTCTCTGCTCTACAAGCTGGAGCCCTCTGGCCAGAGGGGCTTTGTTGTATGATGCCCTTGCCCTTGCCCTTGCCTTAGTTCTGCTTTCTGGAACAACAGACAAGTTTCTTTCACTAGTCAGGAAACTTCAGAAAATCAGAGTCAAGTCTGGTTTTCACTCTCTGTGTCCTCAGCTCCTGGCATAGTGCCTGGCACGTAGCAGATGCTCAAAACAACTCATTTGCAGAATGAAATGTCTTGAGATAGTTCTTCAGATGTGCGACTACAACTACAGTATCCCCACATAGTCGCTTCTTCTTCAGGCTTAATGTCCTGCAGTTCAGCCATTTCTCCCGACAATCTCCAGATCCCTTTCCCTCCCAGTTTCTCACCTTTGCCTGTGACCACAATTTGCTGTCAGTCTGTTAGAGTATGTGGCCAGATTTGCAGCCAGTTCTCTAGAAATGGTCTGATTTCAAGTATGCATTTTTTCTTTTTTCTTTAGAAAATCCCTAGTTGCTTATATATTTTCACGTGATCTACTGTCAAGCCTGGTCTCTTCTAAGATGCTCGTGCAATTGAGTGTTTCCTTCTAGATTTATGTTACTTAGGATTTGATGAGGGCTCTTTAATATCCTCATGTAAGTCATTAAAAATGAGCAACAGGGGAGGCCCCCAGAAGAGCTCTGTGGATACCTCCCTCCAAATTGACAGTAATCCTCTAATCCCATGCTTTTCAAATTGTGGTGTCCATACAAGATTACCTGGGAACTTGGTTAAAATGCAGATTCCGATTTAATAAGTCTAGGTGCAGCCTGAGATTGTCTTTCTAACAAGTTCCCAGGGGATTCTGATGCTGCGGGTCTGTCAGGTCATACTTTGGGTAGCAAGTCACAGTTTTGGGGTAGAGTTGTTCATAAGAGCAAAAAATCCTTCAGTGTTCAGATAGCTGTGCTGTCCTAGCAGAGCCACCAAGAGATACCGTCTGATGCAGGTACTTGACCCCATACTCAGAGCTTCATCTCCTATCTCACTAAATAAATGAAGAAAACAAGGCTGGTGCTGTTTCACCAGCTTCCAGGTGGTTGTGGATCTCTCTGTGCATATTTGATTGAACCTTTTATTACAGCCTGACAAGCTGTTATCTAACATATTTGTTATTATCTTTTGAAGTTTCTTGTCATCTGGACATTCGATAAAGTGCTTATGTATGCTAAGCACTTTTTAAAAAATTATTTATCTGGTATACTTTCATATACCAGAAGGTTACCCAAAGAGAAACTAAATAGTTTTTCAACATTGGTTAGAAAGTACAGTGTTACTGATAAAATTCTTTTATAAGAAATGTTATGGAGCATCCAATTTTTTTTTACTCTATTGGAATTTGGAGAAAATGGATGCATTGTTGAAATTACATTCCTAAAGTGAAAGGTACTCTTGTAGCTGGCGGCCTTTCAATAATAGATCAGCCAGTGATCTGGAGTCCTGGAGAACACGGGTGGGGGGTCAAGAGCACCTGATCCCCTTTTCTTCAAGCCTTTAATCTTTTAGCTTAGGGGATGGGTGCTTTGCTTTTGCCTTTTGTACGGGGCGGATAGCATAGCACTGTGACCAAGACTTTTTGGTCACTTCAAGGGATTTTTATTAGGTCAAAATGTGGACAGCATTTGCACATGCTTATTTTGTAGAGCTTTCAACCTGGTCAGTAGGGTATGTCTCTGCATTAGGGATTCTTTACCTCTTTGTGAGATGAGCTCTTATTTCCTCAAAGCAATAGGATGATTAGGAAGAAGTAAACCACACAAGTTCTTGAAAGAAGTTTTGCTTTGAATCATTCTGCAGCCCTTAGGAGTGGGCTTTCTAAGCTCAAAGTTTGTGCCTAGAAACTGACTAGCATTTTCCTTCTCTAAGTAGGCCTCTGGGGTGCAGTGTTTTTGAGGGGAGAGAATATTAACATCATTTTCAAAGTACATTCTACCCAGTGCCCTAGTTATGGCATTTATAGCCCAATTGTTGCAGTTATCACCACACACGCACACTCACACAGAGTCTTACAGTCTCTTAAGTTTTACCCATTTAGGCCACCTTTTCTTTTTGTTTGAATAAAGTAAATGTGGCCATTACCCTGGAAGATATGCTGCCCACTGAATATCAAAGTCTTTCTCCCTGTGCTCTTGAACTCTTGAGCTCCAAGTTCATCTTTTGAGCAAATGGGGATAGGTAAGGGGTGACATGTTGTTGCTGTAGTTCACCCATTAATTTCTTCCCTTTCTGTGACAAAGATTTTCCATGGTCAACCAGATGTTTCCTTTTTCTTACAGCTGCTCATACCGAAGAAGCACATTCGCAGTAGAAATTATGCCTTCCCTTTAACAATTTTTTCATTATAGTAATTTTCAAATATTTATTATGAACCTCTAGGAACTCACCACATAATCTCAACAATAACAACATCTTTCTAATCTTTTCGTTTGTTTTGTACCCTTCTTCATCCTCTTCCCTACCCACCACCATACCCTGACCCCCCATCTTCTGGTCTTTAAAAGCAAATTCCAGGTATCTTATCATTTAACTTGTAATAGTTCAGTGTGCAACTTAACAGAGAAAAAAGCTTTTCTTTTAAATTTTTAATTAAGTTATAACATACATATAAATGACCATAAGTGTAGAGGTTTCCTATGTAACCAGCACCCAGATCAAGAAACAGAACATTTAAGCAGTGGACTTTTCTGGATGAATTTGATGTTAATCTCCAATTTGTCCTTTACTAAATATTCTGAACCTATTCTGGTGCATGATTGAATCTTTTTTTTTTAGTTTTTTCTCCTCTTTAATTCCACCCCCCTCCACTTCCACACCTGACCTATGGATGTCGCTGTTTTCTCTGAGGGTGGGGCATCCCCTCCCACATGCTCGCAGTGTGCACCCCGGGGCCAGGTGCACCCCGGGGCCAGGCGCACCCGGGCCCGGCACACCGGGGGTATGGTCTGTGGCTCCACCTGTGGTGTGAACTCAGGACCTTTTGTGTGTAAAGCAGACGTGCTAACCAGTACACTATGGAGCCATCCCTAATTGAATCTTTTATGGTACGTCCACAATTAGGGCAAATAAAACTTTTCATTCCAAATATATAAAACACAGTTTAACTGTAACTCTGTTAAAAAAAAAAAACAACAAACCCAAAGTATTATTCCTCTCAATGAATTGATTACGTCACCATTGTTCATTAATATTGTTAGATAATTATGACTTAAATACTAAAGACAGTGTCTTTCAAATATGTCACAAAATTGAATCCTGTAACTAAACATTTTATTAAGAAATTGCAATCAGAGAAGAAAGACAACAGCAAAAATTGAGACTTGACATTGAAAATAATTAAGGTGTTTTAGTTTCAGTGAAAAATAATAATGCTCACATTCAATCCAGGTTGAAAAGAATGATATGTATGTATTCACAATGATTGAATAATAGAACTTAAAAAAATACCATGATTATAGTGCCATTAACATACCTAAAAGTAGCAACAAGTTGTTTAACATAATCTAATACTCAGTATGTGAAAATTTTCCTGATTGCTCAAAAATGCCTTTTTTTTTTTTTTAAGATTTATGCTTTACTTTTAATTGATGGTCCATATAAAAGTTGTCCTTTAGAGGATATATTTTTTAAACCTATCTCTTACTGTTTTTACATGACCACAGCCTTCATATGGTACTTATACTCTGTGCTTGCTAAGAAAATGTAGTAATTTCTATCATTATTATTGCATCTTTGGTTAGAAGAGAAGATATTTTTTAAATTGATCCAGTCAACCTTCCCAAACCTATACTAACTTGGTTTAGTACAATATGTACTTAGAGACACTGGTATAGCCCTCCTTCTGCCAGGTCATTTGTATTATTCTGGATTTGCCATATCTGGCAGCACCTCTCATCTATTTCCACATATTCTTACAGTTTTATGTATATTCTGCTCTCTCATCTTGTTTATATGGGTAATCCACCTCGAGGTTATGTGATTTCCCTTTCAGTAGTGGAAGGAGCACTACATGGGGTAAAAAAAGGCCTGGGTTCAGATCTCAGCTCCAGCACTTACTAACTGTATGACCTGAGGCAGTGTACTTCTTTCCCAATTATGAGTAATGTGTTTAATTCCTTTTCAGTGGCCTACATCAAACAATACCACAAATTGTTCAAGATATCCTAAAGCTCCCCAAAGTTGTATGCAGGGAGGAAGCAAAGTTTTGGATCACTGCTTATCTTCCCAAATTACAACTTAGGGAGCATTGCCTAAGGAGCCAGGACAGAAGGCCCCTAGATGAAGAAAGTGGGAGAGGTGACACAAGAAGGAAGTTGATAACTAATATTTATTGAGTGCCTGCAACTACTTTTCCATGTGCTCATTTGGACCTCACAGCTGCCCTGGTGATTTTATGATCAGAGAAACTTTGCCTCTACCAGCATAGCCAAGGGGTTAAGAGCAACAGTCTGGGTTGAAATCCCTGCTTTGTCACTGTGTGACCTAAGGCAGGTTCCTTCGTCTCCATCCGAGGCCTTATCAGTAACATGGAGATACTGAGCATCTGCTTTATAGGGTGTTTGTGAGGATTACATGAAATTAATGTGTAAGGTGCCAAGCCAGTACTTGTTACATAGTCGGCATTCAATAAAGCAAACTGTTATTTATCTGTCCCTTCTTTTTAGATTTACAGTCTTTTTAAAGGAAGTCTGTGGAGTTCAGTAGCTTGATAACAGAGTGTGACTACAGATTTAACCGATCTCCCAACAACCCCATAACAGAACTTTGTCAAACATATGAGCGCTCTCCTTTCAAACTGATCATCTTGAAACGCTCTTATTTCATTGTCGCCTTTGCTCAGAACGTGTTGGACTTATTACTAGTTTTTAGTCTATAGATGTGTTTTTGATAAAATTACACCTAGGATAGAGATGAATATGTACATAATTAAATTTAGTGGTTTATTTATTCAACAAACTTTTACTGACCACCTGCTATTTGTCAGATATACTGCTATGCACTAGGAAAATAGCAGTGAACAAGTAAGGATCTTTTCCCTGTGGTATTTGTAATCTAAGGGTCAAAAGCTTTTATAAGCAACTTAGATTGTATCAAAAATGTGACAGTACTAAATAACATTGTTAAAACTGCTGAAAGGAAAAACACAAATTTTGGAATGTTTTATAGATATGTCCAGTACTGTTACTGGTATGAGATCATATCCTTGATGTGTTACCCAAATGAAGACAGATGTCTTCTTTACGAATAAAAGGAGATGTACCGAGGGAGACACCAATCTGTATCCAGTGCAATGATGTAATTGGCCCTGTAAATTCAAATTTGGAATAAAACAACGACCTCCTTTATTTTCTCTTTGTTTGACTATGACTTTGGAGTAATTCATGAACTTGAAATAGGAAGCACAGTTACATTGAACAATACAATTGAAACTAAATTATCATTCACAAGTGGTTATACATTCAATAATATTTGTTAGGTTCCATTATTTAGCATGTATAAAAGTGTGTTGATTTCCTCTTGAAACTTTGCAAATATTTGTGTCCATTCAATTTAACACTTTTATGTTAAATAATGACAAAGTACCTACAGGTAAATAAAAATTTACCTGAAATTCAAAGGGGCTTTAAAGATAATTTAGGATAGTCTGCCCTTAGAGTTCAAATATGCCCTCATCCTATGCCCAACATCTCTGGTGATGGAGAATGTTTAACTGTAGACCAGGGGTCATGGGCATATAATATAAAGGTGAGAATTTGTTAGAAGACAGGAGTGGTAGTTACTTTTTGGGCCCTACGTGTAGGTACAATTTTATTTTTTTTCCAAATATCATTCTGATCAGCTAAGATTTGTCTTCTGCTGTCCACTTTTTATGCCTATGGATCTCCAGTTGTCACCCTTCCAGTAAACTTTGGCACTGGCTGGGGAAACATACCAAGATCTTTTTAGCTTTCTAAATTAGTAATTAACATTAGAGCATATAATTTTAACCATGTATTTATTTAGCAAATATTCGCTAAGTGTCTTTTGTGTGCCATTCCCTATTCTAGGTAAAAGGGATGATTTCAAGTGTATGAATGAGTGGCTCTAAAGTTGCAATCAAACATGAAATAAAGGAAATGAATCAGGTCTGAGGGAGATGGTTCTGGTTTGGAACATGTTGAGCTTGGGAGGAAGTGGGCCATCCGAAAACAGATATCCAGAGGGAAACTGGCTCTGTGGTTGAGAGAAAGCTGGCTTTGGAGATTGTTGGCATGTAAGATGGAACTTGAAGCAATGGGAGCAGAATTGGTCATCAAGGGAGAGCAAGTGGTCCGAGAGCGGGAAAGTCTAGGATGGCATGATTCTTGGCACCTCGTTAGTACCAAATAAAAGTTTATGAATTCATTTATTTGATCAACAGCTATATTCCTTTTAAAGTAATTACATAATAAGCATTCCTTATTCAATAATCCTAACATTATGAAGCAAGTACAATTTTCTCATTTCTTTGGGGGAACTCTTTATTACAAAGTTTTGAGAAGTGGAGATTTTTTGTAATAACCTTTTTTTCTTTTTAGAATTGTGTAAGGAATACACAAACATATATACTTGGAACAGTCAAAATATACACAAGTATAGAGAGTAAAGTTTGTCCCTTTTACCTCTTTCCTCACCCTTTTCACACCCAAGACTTTATTTTCCGTGACTTTCCATGTACTGTTCCTAAGACACTGTGTTCTCAACAGAGAGTAGGTTGGAGATCGGAGAATGCGATTCCTCATGTTTTTGATTCACAGTGACCACGGATAAGTTATATTAATGTTCTGTGAGTGCCTGTCCACATGTGCTTGCCTGCACCCTTATTGGTGGGCAACCTTGCTTTGGTAGGAAGTCATTCAACTGCATAGTTAGTGGATGGCTGAAGCTCCACATTATGGACTTTAGGAAGCTATACTGCAGCTGGACAAATGCAGGTGGGTGGGAGGAGATCTCATTTCCAGGTGTAGAAAATCATTGGCATTTATGTGATTGCACTTGGTGTTGGCAGCATGTCACAGGATTTAGAATTTAAATGAAAAATTAGTCCAGAGCAAAAGCAGAGAAAGAGTGTTGAGTATTTCTTCGATGACTTGCTGGTCTCTGGTCTTCTGCATCTTGGTAAAACCATACCTTCACGGGCTTAGTTGTTAGTCAGCAGCCTGAAAGTCATCCTTAACAGCTCTGTCCCTCACATCCACTCCACCAGAAGGCCTGCTGCCTCCAATACAGAAAACCCATTTCCACTGCCAGCGCCCTAATGCAGGCCACAGTCACCGCTGTCTGGGATTTCTACAGGAGTCCTCTGCTTCTCTTTTGGCTTCCACTTTTGCCTTTCTCCCATGCATTCTATACTTCAGCCAGAGTGATCTTTTTGGAAACATAAAACAAATCTGGATTTACTCCTCCGCTTAAAACTCTTAAATGGCTTCGCATTGCACTTAGGATAAAAATTAAATTCCCTATCAGGGTCTACAAGACCAAGTGTGGCATGCCTTGGACTAATACCATCTTGAGCCCTTTCACCTCCATTCAGCGCATGCATCCAGTTCCTCGAGCAGGTCGTCCTTTTCTTTGAACCAAGCTTTCTCTGTAGGCAGCAAAATCGAAATAGCTCCTATGTTTCTTCCACACATAAGAAAAGACTTTAAATCTTTGCTTCTTTTTTCCTACTCCTTTGCTTCCCAGATTTTTTTCTCAAGTTTTTGATTAATTTTCTACATTATGCCTGTTCTTTCAAGAATTCTTATTAGCAGTCGCATTGCACTTCACATTTTATTTGCTCAGTAATTATCCAGATTTAACTATAAGCTTTACTCATTCGTTAATCAACACTGCTTCTTCAACACTGTATCCCAAATTGACTTCAATTTCTTAAATTCAGATTCAGTTTTGCTACAGTATAACTTTGAGTCTCCTCTCTCCCTCCAAAATGCATGGATGGTGAACTTCATGGAGCTCTTGCATACCCCAAAATATCTTTATTTTGCCTTCATACTTAAATGATAGTATAGGAGAAGATGGGATTCTAAGTTTAAAATGATTTTCCCTTGAAATCTTTGTGGGAACTGCTTCATATCTGGTGTAAATCCAGTTTTCCTTTTGTTATGGTTAGAGCTCCTGCCATCCTCCTCCACCTTAGTGGCAATAGTCTCTATTTTTGCAATTTCAAAATTTCACCAAGTTGTATTTAGATGTTTCTTTTAAAAATATTGTTGTAAACCATTGGCAGACCCGTCAGCCTAGTACTTGGGTCCCTCTTGAACTCAGAAATTTGGTCCCATTATTTGGTAATTTCTTCCTCTCCCTTTAAAAGAATTAGATAGATATTTGACATATACTGGATTATCTAAATTGTCCTCCTTTCCTCCCTCATGTTTCCTATCTCTTGATTTGGGAGAATTTATCAGTTCAGTTTTCCAGATGACTATTTGTATGTTTTGTCATGTTCCTTTTGCTTTTCAGACCTCTGTTGAGAGATTTAAAAAATAATTTTGTAATTTTGTGTTTTTATTCCCCACTAGTAACTTTCAGTGTTGCTTTCCTCCATCCTTAGTATCTTCATAATCTTTGAATTTTACTAAGAATACTAAGATTTCAGTATTCTTTCAGAGAATACTAAAATTATTTCCTTTGTTAACCCTGTTTCTTCTGGGTTTGGTTCCTCTGTTCAATTTGGGGTCATTTTTCAAAACATGGTTTTTCTTAGTGTTTTATTCATAGCTGGTTTTCAGTTCAGTGAGGGTCCAGAGCAGTGGTTTTCAGTCCTAAGGGTGCATTAAAATATCTGGGGAGCATTGAAATACTAGCTCCCTATTCCCTCTATAAATGCTGATTCAGTCGGATTGGGGTAGGGCACAGGTAATTGGTATTTAAATTTTTTATTTTATTTTTATTTTACTACAATCCAGTTTTATTTTTATTTTTTATTGAGGTATAGTTGACATAAAAACATTATTAGTTTCAGGTATACAGCATATTATTTGATATTTGTATATATTGCAAAACTATCACCACAGTAAGTCCACCCGTAGTTATAAAGTCGTTTTTTGCAGTGAGGGCTTTTAAGATGTACTCTCTTAGCAACTTTCAAATATGCAGTGCAGTATTATTAACTATTAGCTCCATGCTGTACATTACATTCCTGTGACTTATTTATTTTATAACTACAAGTTTGTACCTTTTGACCTGTCATCCATTTTAATCATCCCCACTCCCCTGCCTCTGGCAACCACCAGTCTGTTCTCTGTATCTATGAGCTTGTTTGTTTGTTTGTTTGTTTGTTTTTAGATTCCACATGTAAGTGAGATCATACAGTGTTTGTCTTTCTCTGTCTGACCTATTTCACTTAGCATAATGCCTTCAAGGTCTATCCACGTTGTTGCAGATGGCAAGATTTCATTCTTTTTTATGGCTGAATAATATTCCATTGCGCGCGCACGCGCGCGCGCACACACACACACACACATATCACCTAAGCTTTTAAGGATAAAGAAAATATAAAAATGTGATATTTTTATATTTTTATATTTTCTTTATCCTTAAACACTTAGGTTGTTTCCATATCTTGATTATTGTCAGTAATGCTGCATATAGGGATGCATATATCTTTTTGAGGTAGTGTTTTCATTTTCTTTGGATAAATATTCAGAAGTGGAATTGCTGGATCATATGGTAGTTCTATTTTTAATTTTTTGAGGAACCTCTATATTGGTTTCCATTGCGGCTGCACAAATTTACATTCTCACCAACAGTGCACAAAGCTTACCTTTTCCCCACATCCTCACCAATCTTTGTTATTTCTTGTTTTTTGATAATAGCCATTCCAACAGGTGTGAGGTGATATTTTCAATTTGCATTTTCCTAATGATTAGTGATGTCGAGCATCTTTTCATGTACCTATTGGCTATTTGTATGTCAACTGGTAATTTTTTAAAGCTCCCCAGATGATTCTGATGTGCAACCTGGGTTGAGAATCTTGGTCATGTGGTAGTGGATTTCCTCAGCACAAGTAGGAATGTTTTTCCAGGAGTATAAATTCAGAGTGCAGGAGCCCTGGTCCTGGTAAGTTGGGGGATAGCCCTCCACAGTCTGGGTGGGTGAGTGCCTTGGTGTTTGTGATGCTATTTCTTCATCCTCTAGTCTTGGCACTTATGTGAGTGGTCCCTACTGCTGATCTCCCACTTTATTATAGAGAGCTGTTCTTACAGATCAGCCTTTCTCAGATCACTGAAGAGGCAGCTGTCCCCCAGATCTTTAATTATCCTCCTGACAATTCTTGGCCCACTTCCACTTCCATATCCAGCTTCCATTGTCTCTGAATTTGGGTAGGTTTTCCCCCAAGGTTCTCTTGGGAACATTCATGTTTTTAGAAGTCTTTCTTTTGCTTAGTTGAAGTTGAAGGTTCCTTTGCATGGTTAGTACTGCCATCATTCGGTGGTGATGGCCCCCCCTTTTCTCCCCCCAGAATTCCTCATGTAGTTTTTAAAGGTGCTAAGTGAAAAAAGACATATAGCAAAACAGATTTATCCAGAATATCAATTCCATAAGAAAAATGTGTAAAGAAAAGTAAAAATTAACAGTAGTGATTAATTTTTTATGAACTGGATTATGTGAGTTCTCCCCTCCCCCGCAAAACCATAGTCTTTTGCATTTTCTACATTTCTACAGTATATTATAATCAGGAAAAAAAATCAATATTTTTAAATTGCCCGCTTGTCTCACAGAGAAATAAGAATGGCCAATATTACATGAACATATTTAACCTTAGTAATAATAAAAAATGCAAAGAATGCTCAATAACATGGAAAATGTTTGTTACATATATTTAAGTGAGAAAAAAGTAACAATAGATGCACTATGATCTCAATTTGGTTAAAATTGTGTGTGTACATGTGTGTATATCAG
This sequence comes from Pteropus medius, assembly GCF_902729225.1. Classification (NCBI taxonomy): domain Eukaryota; kingdom Metazoa; phylum Chordata; class Mammalia; order Chiroptera; family Pteropodidae; genus Pteropus; species Pteropus medius. The sequence continues at coordinate 13,151,992 of NW_024342471.1, read as the reverse complement.
AATGTTATCAGCGCTTTTCTCTGGGTAGTGGATATTTTTCAAATGTCTTTTAATTTTTTTTATGCTTATGATTTGGATTATGTGAGTTTTCTCCCCCTATAGTATTATCTGCTCTTCTGCATATCCCAGTTTCCCATAGTGAATGTGTATCACTCAAGATCATGGGAAATTTTTTCACGCATTAAAAAATACCAAATTACTTTTTCTGTCCTCTATACTCTACTTTCTACCCTTAAAACATGCTTAAAATATTTAACTTGTATGTTAGAGTAAGAGAAAATTGAGGGAATTCTTTATATAATTCGGTCTTATTAAATGAATACATTGATATAAATTTTGCACTGCTTTAAAGAGATTTATCTTTGTTTTGTCGACAGAAGTATATTTGAGGACTTCAGATATCTTGCCTCTTTCTCAAAATGTTAGACACATAGGTTCATCATGATGGAAAACTGTCTTTTTACCACTTTTTACAAAGACTTTTAAACTTTTTTATTTCTAAAATTGAGATATAATTTACATATAGCAAAATGTGCAATTTTAAATGTATAGTTCAATAGATTTTAACGAATGTTTATACCCATGTAAATATCACACCAATTAATATAGAAACATTTTTGTCACTCCAGTAAAGTTCCCTTATGCTCCCTTCTTGTCAGTCTTCACCATCCGAAGGTAATATCTATTCTGATTTTTACCACCGTAGATTAATTTTATTTTTTCTAGAACTTCATGTAAACAGAATCATGTATTTTATATCTAGCTTCTTTTGCTCAATGTGATTTTGAGATTCATCCATATTGTTTTTATCAGAAACTTTTTAACTGCTGAGTGATGTCCCATTGTACGAATACCACTATTTGTTTGTCCGTTCTCATGTGTAGGATGTGTCCAGATTTGGACCATTTTAAAATCAGGTATGGTCAGTTTGGAGCAATGTTACAAACCACAGCATGCCACTCTGCTCCTCATTTCTTGTCTAGCAGTACTCGCAAATCAGGCATTTGCCCACAGTTAAGGGCTTGTTTTCAGGAGCTTGTAACTAAGACCACCACAGAGGGAGCAGAAAACAAAGCTAAACTGGGCCCGCCAAGTCCAAAACAGAGACATCAGGAGTTCAGCTCCTGGGCACAGAGCGACAGACCTGCATATGAACTGAAAGCTCCTTTTACAGAAAATAAAAAGAGAGAGACAGAGACAAAGACAGACAGAGACAGACACAGAGACACGAGTGGGGTGGGCACTTCCTCACCTCCACTGGCCCTGCAGCATGTGTCACCTGAGTGCCCATTTGGGCTCCCTTCTGCAGGGGCTTCTGGGGTAAGAAGTGCTGGGATGACTCGAAGCACTTGCCCTGTGGCCCCTGGCTGCTCTTCTAGGACAGGCTACATAAAAAACCCACAGCCTCTTAGGGCACATAATTTGATAACTGGGAAAAAGCTCCCCCTAGACTCAAGTGGCTGTTATATCTTCAAGTATTCAGTGCCTTATTACCCAGGAGCAGGAATTATGAGTTTTGGGTTTGAGAGGCCCAGGATGTCTCTCTGTTACAGAATGGGGTACAGCACACTCCTCCCACCCCATCTCATTCCATGTAGAGTGCATTTCCCTCTGTGCCACCCCCAGCCAAGAAGACTATGGCCTTTAACCCAAGACTGCCCCTTTATCCTCCCTTTCCTCTGAATCTTGACACAGTTCAGATTAATTGCGTGCAGATAGAGCTGAGGAAGTGTGGAGGGAGACGTACAGTTAGATATTCATTTAACTTGTTGTAAACACTCATAGAGGATGGGAAATTGGGTGGACCCTGGAAACAAGGCCCACATTAGGCAGTGGCAGGACCATAGGAAAGGGGGCCCTCTCTACCTGCCATGTTATAAGGGCTTTCCAGTTCTAGAAGAATTTATGGCAAAACTCATGCCATGAACGTGAGTCTACTACGGATGTTACACTGACCAGCTTTGCTGATAACTGTACTAAAAGGATCTCTTATGCTCAGTGGCAGACACAGCCAGCAAACAATCCACTCCAAGTACATCCTAGGCCAGCTTTTCCCTTCCCTGGACTGTTTTTGTCTGTTACCTCATTGTGTCAGGTTCTTACCTGCTTATTTTCTGGCCCCCTTTTATTGCCCAGGTCTATTTTTTTCCATGCCTTCTTTTTCCTTGCCCTCGTCAACAAACTGGTTAAAAAGCAAAACAAACATCAGACCTTCTAACTTTGCATTAGCTAACTTTCTCTGCCAAGGCACTGACCCTGAGCACTTGCCAGAAGATATTTTTATTGCCTTTGGTTTCATTATAGGTGACAAAATATATGGAAATGAATTTCTTTTTCCCAGGAGTTTATTGTTAGTTGTTTATTTTAACACCAGATGGTATTTTCTGATTAAAGTTATTTATAAGTAGTTTGATTCTTAAAATGCTTTTTGGTATTACCGGATCACCTTGGACCATGAGTCTCATGTGACCCATAAGTTGAGAGGAGTTATGAACTGGAGCTTTGAAAAGTTGACACCAAACATGGGAACTGAAGCAATCACTGCCCCTCAGACTAATAATCTACTGGTCTTAAAATGACTTTTAGTTTTGGGAAATATATAATTTCCTTGAAATTGCTGGTCTTAGAAAAAGCCGCAGTTATTTTTCCTTGGTTACTATGATGTTTTCAGTTCTAATTTTGATGTGAGAACAAAGAACAGATCACGTCTAGCCCGTTACATTTATAACTTCAAACGATTGTTTTCTCATAGACTTTAGCAAAAAACTTACAGAGAAAGACTTTTAAAGTCTTACTTTTCTCCCTTCCAATTACACTTGATGCTTTGAGCTAACACTAACAAGCATGTTTGAGCAGTCTTTGGGAAAGTAGCTAGTGTTTCATAGTCAATTTTGGGTGGATTTGAACATATGAAAGAGACTTCATGATACCATTCTATGAAATCTGTTAAACAACTTACTCTTATCAGTGAACATATAAGGCTCATGAATATCAGTTCTTCTGCTAGGAAATGAAGACGATGAAAATTAACTATAAATCAGGGAAATGAAAACCCTTGAGTTCTAGCTTTTTCCATAGATTAAAGCAGAGAGTAAGACCCTGAATAACTGACACTCTTTCTCTGACACTCCTTCTCTGGAATATAAATATTGGTCTCTCCATGGCAAGTGTAAACTTCTCATTTGTGAATTACTCCATGGCGTTTGTAAATTACCATAGAGATACAGATACTTAAAGGAAGTTATTGCATTACCTTATCAATGACATTTTAAGGTAGCAAAATTACACCATGGAATGGAAAGATACCCCATGTTCATAGTTTGGAAGACTTGATATTATAAAGTTGGCTGTACTACCCAAAGTGATATACAGATTCAGTGCAATCTCTACCAAAATCCTGGCAGCCTCTTTTGCAGAAATGGAAAAGTTGATCCTAAAATTCATGTGAAATTGTAAGAGATTCTAAATAGTCAAAACAATCTTGAAAAATTAAGGTAAAGCTGGAGGACTCATGTTTCCCAATTTCAAAAAGCTATAATAATCAAAACAGTGTGGTACTGGCATATGGATAGACATATGGATCAATGGACTGGAATTGAGAGTCCAGAAATAAACCCATACATCTATAGTCAATTGATTTTTGACAAGGATGCCAAAACCGTTCAATGGGGGAAAGGACAATTTTTTCAACAAATGTTTCTGGGACAACTGGATATCCACATGCAAAAAGATAAAGTTAGATCCCAACTTTCCACCATAAAGTAAAATTAACTCAAAATGGATCAAAGACCTAATTGTAAGAGCCAAAACTCTTAGAAAACAAAAGACTAAATATTCATGACCTTGGATTTGGTAGTGGATTCTTAGAAATGACATCAAAAGCACAAGCAACAAAAGCAAAAGATAAATTTGACTTCATCAAGGTTTAATACTTTTGTGCATCAAAGGACGCTATTAAGAAAGTAAAAGATAATCTACAGAATGGGAAAAAATGATTTTCAAATCTGATAAGGGCCCAGTATTGATAATGTATTTTTAAAAAACTTATAACTCAACAACAAAAGGCAAACAATCCAATTAAAATATGGGCAAGGACTTGATTGGACATTTCTCCACAGAAGATTTACAAATGGTCAACAAACATAAGAAAAGATGTTCAACATCATTGGTCATTACGGAAATGCAAATTAGAACCACAATGCAACAATACTATTTCACACCCACAAAGATGGCTATAATTTTTAAAAGCTCAAACAGAAAACAAGAAGTATTGATGAGGATGTAGAAAAATTGGAACCCTCATGCTTCACTGGTAAAATGTAAAATGGTGTAGCCACTGTGGAAAACAGTTTGGTAATTCCTCAAAAAGTTAACTACAATCTGATGCAGCAATTCTACTTCTAGGTCTATGCCAAAAATAATCAAAGACAGGTATTCAAACAAATACTTGTACACAAATGTTCATAGCTGCACTAGTCACAGTTACCAAAAGGTGGAAACAGCCCAAATATCCTTCAATGTATAAAACGGATGAATGAAATGTGGCATATCCATACAATGGAATATTTTTCAGCCATAAAAGGAATGAAGTACTGATACTTGCTACAATGTAGAAGAACCTTAAAACATCATGCTAAGTAAAAGAAGGTAGACATGAAAGGTCACATATTGAGTGATTACTTTTGTACAAAATATCTAGAAAAGTAAATCCATAGAGACAATAAAGCACATTAGCAGTTGCCAGGGGCTGGAGCAGGGGGAATGGTAATGACTGCTTAATGAGGTTAAGGTTTCATTTTGGGGTGACTAAAACCTTTTGGAACTAGGTAGAGGTGACAGTTGCACAACATTGTGAATATACTAAATGCCACTGGACTGTATACTTTAAAATGGTTGATTTCATGTGATGCAAATTTCACCTCAATTAAAAATTACATCATATAGTTTTTGTGATCTCACAAGTAACTGTGGCTTTGCTGTCATAGTTACCTTGTGACTGTTGGAACCCACGTGCTTTGTAACATTAGTACATTGGGAAAGTTCTTTCCACCTTTGGGCAGGAAAAGTCAAAGATGGATGTTCCGAGGTGGGTGTCTTTCTAAAGTAACAGTTAAGGAATATAGTTTTGCTTTTTCATTTTTATTTGTGGAAGCCGGTAAAACTTCTACCCTGAATGAGCCCTGGGTTGTTTTAAAATGTGATCTAGACTGATATTGGTTGGATTCTTTATTTAATTTGAAGAAGACTTTAAAATAACTTCATATTATTTGGAAATAGAGCTGCTTTTGGTATTATGAAAAATTAAGAGTAATTTTTAAAGAATCTAAGATATACATATGGAGTTGCAGTAAGATTTTTCTGATGTTTTTCTGGAGACTTTTGTATCACTTTCTAAAAACATCAAAGTGCTTTTTATTGTCAGTGGAATTGGTATCAGGAATAAGAAGATTCTCTTTTCAGATCAGTCAAGCAGAGTTTTTGCAAAAGCTAAAAACTTTAGTTTTTTATTTTTATCTTAACACCTGTTTTGTTTTTTGAAGGAGAGACTTTAGATTCTGGCAAAAGATCTGAGACTGAGAACAGTTTCAGAAAGGTAAAAGTGCTTTGCCAGCGATCATGAAGCTTTTCTTTATGAATGAAGTCAATGCTTCTGCCTCACGGTTGTTCTGCCTCTGTGTTATATGTGGACTTATTTCTCCAGCAGGTGTTATTTATGCTAGTTCGTCTTGCACACTCCCACCTGGTTCCTCTTATAACCCAAAATATGTTATCCAGGCTAAGAGTTTGTTGACATGAAGCAAACAAAGCTAACGGATTGTAGTGGATTGAACCCACAGTTTTTGGCATCATTAGCATCATGTCAAAATCAACCAAACTAGAAAGTAAAAGAATAAATGCCTTGCTTGAGCGAAGGTTTTGTGATGTTAAAGTTAGAAAGAATCTGTTAAGCATAGCAAAATATCTGGAATAAATATAATAAGCTGAAATAGTGGACAAATGTAAGTATTCAGCTGAAAATAATTATTGCTTCCGACCTCTGTAAAATTAAGATTTCTTTTTTGTGATGTATACTGCTTAAATTTTTTTTTATCTTTTTAAAATTTTATTTTAGTGTTAGTTTCAAGTATACAGTACATTGGTTAGACATTTATATAGTTTATGAAACGATTCCCCTGATTGCTCTTTCTCTCCTCTGGTTCTACACCTAGCCGGTACGTTAATGCTGATTGCATTCCCTATGCCGTGCTCCCATCCCTGTGACCGCCTATCAACTTTTAATTTGTACTACTTTAACCCTTCGCCCCTTTCTCCCTGTGCCCTAACCCCTTCCCCTCTGGCCAACACCAGATGGTTCTCTATATTTGTGAGTCTGTTTTTGGTTAGTTTGTTCTTTTTATTCCTTAGATTCTGCATGTAAGTGAAATCTTACAGTATTTTTCTCTTATTTAACTCAAGCATAATAATCTCTAAGTCCATCCATGTCATTGCAAATGGTAGGATTTCATTTTTTTAATGGTTGAGTAATATTCCATTGTATATATGAACCATAACTTCTTATCTAATTGTCCCTTGATGAGCATTTAGGTTGCTTCCATATCTTGGCTATTGTAAATAGTGCTGCCATGAACATAGGGGTACATAGATCTTTATGAATTATTGTTTTGATTTTCTTTGGATAAATACCCAGAAGTACAATTGCTGAGTCAAAAGGTATATCCATTTTTAATTTTTTGAGAAACCTCCAGACTGTTTTCCATAGTGGCTGTACCTGTTTAATTTTTTAAAATAAGAAAAGGTCAATTTTTAAGTTGTAGAAAATTAAAAGTTAAGTTTTTCAGTAAATTAGGAATTCAGTAATTAGGAAAAATTTCCATCAAGAGCTTATTTAACTAGACATTGAGCTTACTATACATGACAGCAGTGGAAGAAAGTGGAATAGATGGATGAGACCGAAGCTTACTACGAGATTATATTTGCCCAGGAATCCCTGCACAGGGGTCCCCAACTCCCAGGCTGTGGGCTAGTACCGGTCCATGGCCTGTTAGGAACCGGGCCGCATAGCAGAAGGTGAGCAGCGAGTGAAGCTTCATCTGTATTTGCAGCCGCTCCCCAGCGCTAGCGTCTCTGCCTCAGCTCCACCTCAGATCATCAGGCGTTAGACCCTCATGGGGGCACTGGTCCCTGGTGCCAGAAAGTTTGGGGACTGCTGCCCTGCCTATAAACAGCAGCTTAATGCATTTCCTTGAGTGATTTACTTAAACTTTCTGTGTTTTAGTTTCCTTACCTGGGCAATTAGAATAACATAATCTACCTCAATAAAGGTAAGTCAATAAAGGTAATTCAATAGGGGTCATTCAATAAAGATTGAATTAGTTCACGAAGTTAAAGTTGTTAGGACAGGGCCTGACTGTCAAAGCTGGCTGTGTGTAGGAATGGTGGTTAAAGGTAACTAGGAGCTACTTTGGTGAGGGGAGCCTTTGAGGGGCCAACTTGTTTGCATTCACAGGTACTCATAGTCCTGGCCCTTTCAGTGTACTCTGCACTGTTCTGTTTGAAGTTCTGATACCCTCTGGTACGCCCTCTTAAGGGCCTTTTTACTGCTAATGGACATCTCAACCAAAGAGAATGCTTTGAGAAAGAAGGTCTCAAAAGCAGTGGGTTTTCAACTGTTTCACAAGTAATTTTAAGATCATATGAAGCAACTCTGGTGGTTTGTTGAAAACACAGTTATTGGCTCATTCATGCACAAGAAGTTACTGTGTACCTATCATTGGCACTGGGCAGAAGGGGACAACACAGAGGTAAGGGTCAGAGACAAAGATGAAAATAACATAGTTCCTTGGCCTGGAACTCACAGCCTAGACCATTTTTGGTACCTCTAGAATCCATGCCAGGAAATCCCCAGGGCTTTGGATGGAAGAGCATCAGAAACTAGCACATCCTTAGTGGTGTACATCCTTGCAACTGTAAGGCTACACATCAGTTACTTTTATCATTTCTGCTAAGCCATCTCAAACTTAGCTAGGCGCGATGGAAACTCATTGGTAGAAAGAATGTTAAAGAGTTTAATGAATCATCTTGTTCTGATCTATTACCAAAGACAATTGAGTTTGCCTTATTTCCATTTATATTTTTCAGCTTCTACTAGCATTTTGAGTAATTTAACATTGTTAGTTTGTTTTTTAATGACCTCTTTGTACTCTCCCCTGCCTCCTTGGTTTTTCCGTTTGTGTGTAATTCTGGTGAAGATGAATTAGGAAAGGAGATTGATGAGATCGGACAACTCAGCTTTCTAGAATATATGTTATCTTTTTCTCATTAAGTAATGATATGCTGCTTCTTTTATAGGACTGAATTGAACCTGCGGAAGCAGCAGTGAACCTTTAAAGATGCATACAGGGCTGCATAAAGTGAAGAGAGAAACTAGAGAAACCAATGAAGTAAAGAAAAAGTATGTTTCCCAGGTAAATAGTATGCTTCTGAATTTTAGCAAGTTTCTTAACATAACAGTTACCATAACTATACAATGCCTACCTTTATAGCCATATTTCATCTTTGCTGTTAAACATTATTTTCTCCTCTCTGTTTTTATTGCTGAGCTTTTTGATCAAATTATTCTTTTTTGGATGTTCTTTTTTTAAAAAAATATAAAAATATATATTAAATATGCAGTTTAGGTAATTTATTAGATCACTTGATAGACCTGTTGTCTCTTAGGTTGCCCACTACTAGATATTATAAAAGAATGTGTGTTTTGAGTCTGTAACGTACAGGTTTAGTACAAGGTCAACTGGGTGCAAAATTTATACTTCTGCTTTATTGAATGACTGACTTGAAAAACTAGAATGCTAGTTTTAATATCAATTTCCTAAGCTATATTCTACAAGATGTGCAGCCCTGCCCTCAGGAATAGGAAGCATTTTTCAAAGCTAAATTTAATACCGAAGACAAAGTAGACTGGCAACTAATCAATGTAAATAGACATAGCCTTCACTCGATAAGATAGATGTGCCCTAGTAAAGTTCTATTTACTTATTTATTTGAGTTGGGAACTCAATTTGTTCTGTTATTCAGCCACTCAGAAGCTGAGAGTTTGGGTTTTTTTAGTTTTTGTTGTTAAAGTTTTTTAAATAAAGGAAATCTATTATGTTATTTTTATTATAAAGTTAAGAGCCTTTCTCCAGTATGCTGAGTAGAAATTTTTGGAAAGGAAGGGGAGGAAATGGAGTCAGAGTCATTGGTGGTATATAGTGTGGACGTTCTGTGCACAGCATCTCAGCTTAGACATGGCAACATCACTCCTTCTCCACAAGCTTGGGGTCACCAAGCCCAGGGGAATTTTTCTACAGGTGTAGCTTTTGGAACATCCTGCCTCATGGTGGACTGCAGCAGGGCTACTGTTGGATATATGATACATTCTAACTTGCTCATTCTTTACCTTTGAGTCATCAGGTTGAGTAAAAAGAATTCAGTGGCCTTGTACATCAATCCTCTAAGCTAAAAATGGCATAAGACAAGTTTATTTACAAGTAAACTTGTACACACATTTTCTAATGTTCATCTTCATACTTAAGCCTACTCCCATGTAGCCACATGGTTCTTGCCCTCCTCCTCCTCCTCCAGGTTTCTGTTGTCAGGGCAAGTTAATAGGAAGGGCAAAGCCAAATTGGAGTCACCAGGAATTTTCTGTTATGTCAGTCTCTGTACCTACTACCTGGCAACACTGAGCCATCTTGCCTAACTTCAGCTTACCTCATTCTTTCCACTCCACTCGTACCTACCCAGTATGATGTTTTGTGTAGTCTACACATCATGCATTTTGTTTCACCTTTAAGATCTTTTAAAATTGATGTTTCACTTTTAAAGTTATATACCATTTGACTCCGTAATTGCATTTCTAGGAATTTATCTCTTATCCAGGTATGCAGGTAATCCTATACCACCTCAGCCTCCATTAAATCCTCATGCATGCTTCCTATCACAGTAGCACTTGGACAGAGACTAATTATCTTTTGCTGCCATCATTTTGTTGCTGGCCATGGGTCATGTCCCCTTCCAATAACTTGGGCAACTTCTCCTCTCAGTGGAATGGTGACATTTGCACAGTAGCTAACTATATTCCCTTTTAGGTTGCTTTTTTTGAACTCCTGTTACCTTATGGCAGTCTTTCTCTTCTCATTTGTGAATATCACAAATGGATATACTTTTTGGATTGCATTTTTTTATATTTAGATAATTAAGCATATAGTAGTGGTGTCTCTACTTGGCTATACATTAGAATCACATCAGAAGCTTTGTAAAATACTAATTCCTGGTCCCACCCTACCCCTCCCCGCCCCTCATCCCTGAGATTCTCAGGCAGTTTTTCTGGGGTGAAGTATAGGCAACAGCCTTTTAAGAAGCTGCCTGGGTGATTTTCATTTGTGGTCAAGTTTGAAGACTAGAAATACTATTGATTTTACTATATTCGTGATGACTCTGGCTGCTTTAAACTCATCATAACCATTTAAGTGATTCTTCTGGGTTTGTAAGTATACAGTGGAATTATATATAAAAGCACTTTTGCCTGTGCCTTTACCTTACTTGTATTTTTTATTCATTTTCGTGTTATTTTGTATTGGAAGGAACTTCTGATACTATATTAGTTAACAGTGATGATAAAATGCTTCTTCATTTTGTGCCTATTTTTAATGCTACATGGCTTTCTTCTTCCTCAAAGTATAATACTGGCATTTAGATTTAAATGGATACTTTAAAAGTATAAGGAAGTATATTAATTATTTGTGTTAGATTTTTAAGAATAGATGTTGGATTTTAACAAATGAATTTTTGGCATCTGTTAATATGACACTATAAAAAAACCTATTCCTAGATTCTGTTTACTGTTAATTTCTTTTAAATTTTTGAGCATGAATTCTGAGTAAGCTTTTTCTATAGTTTTCTCTCTTTGCATTTTCTTTAGCCAGTTTTAGAATCTGGTTGGTAGAATAAACTAGTAACCTATATCTTGACATTAATTTTAGGCATGATTTTTATGCTGTGAATTGTTTGTTTCTGGAGAGTTTGAAAGGATTCACTAATAATCAGACTCGTTTTTGTGGATGTGTACTTATTTGATTTTATTTTGAATATATTGGTCTAGCTAGGTATTTTATTTTTGCCAAGTTAAAATTTTACATTTTTAATAGGAAATCCTTCTGTTTAGTTTTATTCAAATTTATTGACACATACATAGTATTCCCCTATAATTTTATTGCCTTTTTTAATGTCCTGCTTTTCCAATTTCATGCATTTCTTCTTCTTTTTTTTTTTTTGTAATTAAATTTACCAGTGCTATCACTTTTCGTTTCTTCACGAAAACTTTTAGTTGAAAGATAAACTTTAAAAGTGCCAAAGGAGGTAATGATAAGTCAGTTTCCCATTCCTGTTCCTCAGGCAATCTGTTCTCCTTTCTTAGGCAGCACCTCCCCAATTTGTTGTGGTCCTTCCAAAGTAGTTTGGTTTCTGCTTTCAAATATCTGATTCTTTTTTTAAAAGAAGGAGGCGGTAGAGTGGGGAGAGAAGTTCCATTTGGTTGTTTTTGTATTTATTTCTCAAGATTATTTTAGTTGCATGTTTAGTTTTTGTGAGTTTGTTTGTTTGTTTTTGACAATACTTAAAGCAATGCTTGTCCTTGATTCTTTTTTCCAGTCTATAGATTTCTCGTTTAATGATTTTGGTACATTTTCTAACTTCATTATATCTTGCAAGCAAAATATTGTTGGATTTTGTCTTCAGTCAGTCTTGAACATTCTATAACTTATGCGTGAATTTATCTTCTTTAATTTATGGTTGATTTTGCATTTGTTGTGTTTTCTATATATAATTTATTTCTTAATTTTTATATTTCTTATCTCTTCTGTTATACCTTTTGTTTTATGGAATATTCTTTCCTTTCCACTTTTAAACAAATTTTAAAGGTGAACAAACTTTCGAATTCTTAGTGCTAAAAATGACATTTTTTCTTTATTAAAGCAAAAACAGGAATTTTCCTTTCCTTCCATAAAAGGAAACTCAGTTTCTCCCTGTTTTGGCATTCCCTCTTCCTATTCCTTATCTACTCCCTCATTATTTTTTCTTTCACATTTTACATTGTTTTGATGAGGTGTACTTATTCTTCTAAACTTTAGCCTGTTATTCATAAGTATTTTGCTATTCTTGATTCAGTTAACAGCCACTAAGGCCATACTCTGAGATGGACTGACACTGAGCCAGGTGCAGGTGATACAAAAAATAAAGGCAGTTCTGTCCCTGCCTTCAAGGTCCCCGTTCTGGTTGAGGAGATATCGTGCATGCATATCAACAATGGCAAAAGACGTGATATGTCAGGTGTCCTGGAGACATAGAGGGAGGGAGGGAGGGAGGGAATGATGTTTATTGAATCAGCAAAGGCATCCTGGGAGCCTGTACTAATAGGGCTTTGTGAGCTAATGGATAAAGCAAAAAAGGGCAAAGCCTGAAGGTACCCAGTTTCATTGCCTCAGTTCATCAAAGCCTGAAGGTCTCCAAGTGGCTGGAGATGAGACTGGGCAAAGGTATGTTGGGGCCAGATGATGAAGCACCTTGTATGCCTGTTTGTTTCTGTGGGCTGGACCACAAAGGGTTTAATGCAGGAGAGTACCATGCTCAAGTTTATTTTTAGGACAGCGACTCTGTCATATGCAGCATGAAGTGCAGGGAGAAAGTCAGTTAAGCAGCTGTGGCCGTCATCCAGGTGAGAGATGATGGGAACTTGAGCAAGGTGGTAGCAGTAGTGATGGAGAAGAATAGATGAGGTGTTTTGAGGCAGAATCTAAAAGTACTAATGTCTGACTAAGGGGAGATTGGGAATTAGAGAATAACTCAGGATTTTGTTTGTTTGTTTTAGGGAAGGTAATAATGTATAGAAATATTGACCAACTTATGGAGTGGGGTAAAGTATGTGGAATGGGTAGCAGAGACTGATTTGGAGAGACAGGAGAATTTATTTTAGGATTCGTTGAATAAATCTTCAAGAGGTCTAGAAACACATATCTAAGAACAGTTGGCAATATGAATCAAAAACTCAGGTGAGATGAGGGGGCTGGAGATAAAGGTGCGAGACACACTTGCCCTAAGGAGGATGTCAAAGCCATAAGAATAGATATAAACCACTCCCATTCCCCCACCCCAGGCAGAGCATATAAACAGAAAATAAAAGGGCTCAAGATGACCTCTTGGCAAAGACCAGTCTTTATTAGAAATTGAAATATTCTGAGCACTGTAATATATGCCCAGTATGGAGTGGTGAGAGCTTTTTCAGATGGCATTACTTTATCTTCTGAATAGCCCTGCATGTGAAAATTGTTACTACCCTACTTTGTGGGCCAGAAAACTAAGGCTCCAATCCACTGTTAGCCAGCTAGTAAATGGGATTGCAAACCAGGCCTGTACGCATGTTGATACTAGAGGAAGAGGTCGGGGAGAAGCAGACAGAGTAGTATGGAAGAGATAACTTCCTGCAAGGGGCAGTGACCAGCAGTGGTCATTCACCCAGAGGTCTAGTAGGATAAGGAGAAGCTAAGCCACTGCTTTTCTTAGCTAGAAAACTGATAGTGATCCCAGCATGCTCAGTCCCCACTGAGTACCTCAGTCAGCTCTCACTGAAGTCAGAGGAACTGAGGATATGCAGACAGCAGCTGTTGACTGCGGCTCTTGGAGACAGCTTGATGGTAGAGGAATGACAAGGGCACCTGATCTGGGGGGTGGCATCATTTTGTTTGTTTAGAAAAGACAGCTTGAAGTATTCTGATTTGCTCATCTTTTTTTCTTTCAGGTCTTACATTTTAATCTTGTCTTAACTCTGGGCTTCTGTTACTAAAAAGAAAAAAATATCAAAAGTAACTGCTGGATTCTCTTTCATGTAATCTGCTTGTTTAACTTGTTTACTTGGAGTTCTTTTTTTTTTTCCACTGTGCCTTCTACACATTGTTTTCAGATGTTTCTAGGCTGTGTCTTAGTGACCCTCTTTGATTGCTAAATATGTGTGAGACCCTGGGAGCGCCGCCTTGTCTCTTTCTCAAGCCTTTCCATTCTGGGAGTGGTTTTCTTCTGTAATTTGAATCTTTTGTTCAATTCAGCTTCCTTCAGAACTCTAATTCATAAACTGTCTCTCCTCCAGATGATAATTTGTTCTTTCATTCTTTGACAACAGGAGAGTGCAGAGCTAATAATGTGCACTCTGGAACTAGGCTGCCTGGGTTTAAATTCTGGTTCTACCAGCTACTAGCTGAGTGGCCTTGGACAAGTTACTTAGCTTCTTTGTGCCTCACTTTCCTCATCTGTAAACTGGTGGCAATAATAATACCTATTAGCAAGGGTTGTGATGAGTGTTAAATGCACTATTGCATGTGAAATGCTTAGAATGAACAGTGTGCAATGCATGTGCTCCACCATTGTTAGCTGTTCTGTTGTTGTTCTTGTTGTTGTTATGGGGGAAAAATAGTAGGAGAGATGAACTTTTGATGATTGTCATTTGGACCACATAAATAAGTGACAAATTTATGGATTATCGCAGCTTTACTTGATAAATGAGAAATAGACAACTCCTGGGAACCAGATAGCATTCCTTCAAGTTTTTAAGCGGTTCAGCAATGAACAATTTTAACTTTGGTCCAGATGTGGCATTAGAGTTGCACATGTCCACTGGGTGACCTCATGTTCCCCAAGACAGTGTTCAATGGATTTCTCTTACAGTCCATAAAATTTTTATTTCTACCTTACTGAATAGCTCTTATCTAAAAAATTATTTAATTTTGCTCATCCTATCTGCAAATAACAGATGCGGGCCAATCAGCACTCAAAATTAAGTAATTTACCTGAAGTCTATGGTGGGGCTGGGATTTAATTAAGCCAATAGCATCTGATTCCAGTGATATGAAAAGGAAAAAAGGTTTACTGGAATATATATACATTAAACTATCTATAGTACTGTTTTAGTTCAAGCTACTGTAATAAAATACCATAGACTGGGAGGCTTATAAACAACAGAAATTTATTTCTTACAAATCTGGTGTCTGAAAGTTGAGATCAGGGTATCAACATGGTTAAGTTGGGGCAAGGGCCCTCTTCCAGGTTGCAGACAGCCTTTTTCTTGTCGTATCCTCATACGGTGGGGAGGAGCGAGAGAGCTCTCTGGGATCCCTTCTATAAGGGCACTAAGCTCATTCATGAGGACTCCACCCTCATGATCTAATCACCTCCCGAAAGCCCCGCCTCCTAATACCATCACATTAGGGGTTTGAATTTCAACATGAGTTTGGAGAAGGTGGGAGAAGGGGACACTAACATTCAGTCCATAACAAGTACCAATGTCTAAAGGTGTGGTTTTGAGCTCTGCACAATTTTTTTTGGACAATAAAGATGTGCTATTTTTATAAACAATAGAAAAATAAAACTCATTGAACAAACAAAAAAATAATAATGAAGTGCTTTCATGACAGAGAGTAAGGGGAAATCAATCACTTAACCTCTTGGAATTTTTTTGTTTTTGATCTGTTTGTTTTCTCTAATATAAAATATTTGTTGTTTAATATTTTGTTAAATTTACTGGGGTAATATTGGTTAATAAAATTATACAGGTTTCAAGTGTACAATTCAGTAATATGTCATATATTACATTGTGTGTTTACCACCCAAAGTTAAATTACCTTCCATCACCATATATTTGATCCCCTTTACCCTTATCTACCTCCCCGCTCTTTCCCTCTGGTAACCACTAAACTGTTGTCCATGTCCATGAGTCTCTACTTGTTTGTCTTGTTTATTGCTTGAAGTTTTTAAGGAAAGCGAGGAGGATCGTGAATGAGGAGCCAGTAGTCCTTTAAGAAACTCTTGACAGAATTTGCATAGTTTCAAATAAACTCCTTCAACATATTTACTAACTATAAAGGAAAGAAAAGGTAGTAACTTTATGTGGAGAAATCACCTTAACCAGGTGGTCAAAGTCAGCATCACCAGTAATAAGACATAGCTGCATCATGAACCCCATGATATGATGCACTAAGATATCACTTAGTACCTGGAGCTCTCTGAAGATATTGCTGCAGTGTTTGCTGCTGAGGCCAGAATGGCCTGAAAATTGGTGCACATCCATGCAGAGATGACCAGACAAGTGGTCCTCTGGAGACATATGTAAATGAAGGTCCCTTCTTGGTTATTAGGGAGCAGCAAAAACTAGAAATTATAATATGTACAATGAAGAATGTTGTACAGGGACAGCAAATTGGGAATCTAGGAGGATCTGGAGGGTAGGACTCAGAGTATATCTCTCTCTGTCCACAGAAACAGGGAGGTTGCACTGGTCTGGGGCAGACATTCTGGTTGCTGCATATTCTGGGCTTGCTACATACGCAGACTGAGAAGCTTCTTAGAAACTCTAAAGTTGTTGGTTAGGCAGCAGCTTAATTAGAGATTCTATCTCCCAAATGCAATGTCCTGATGTTAGGAAAGGACAGCTCTGGCTAAATGACAGGAACAGTGAGGCTCCTGGAAAGCCATACCCTCTCCAGAATGGGTATCTCCATTGAGTTTATTTGGTATTAAACCAGTTCTGCCCCACCCAATAAAGAATTTAATAATCTCAGTGAATCATATTTCTGAATTTATAAAGCTGGGGACTAGACCATTTACTTATTTAGTCAACACATCTTTTGTGAGTACCCATTAGGTGCTAGACACTGTTTTAGTCCCTGAGAAAACAGTAGTGAGCAAGATGGTCATGGAGCTCGCAGGCCATGAGATTGTTCCTCTGAGCCTGAATCAGCCAGCCCACCTACCTCACTCTGGGTGTCTCTGCTAAAAAGGCTTGGTTTACACCAAGATGTATATAATCCTAAAAATTTAAAATCTGATTACCTTTATTTTATGTTCTTTTAATTTCCTTCCAACAGTGCTGAAAAGATGTTTTCACTTGTACTTCATATGCCTAATTTATATAATTTTGAAACAGTATTTGGTGCCTTTAGTTATAAAACATGCCCTTCTCCTGGCCACTCCCCTCAGATTCTGATGTTGAAGATACTTTGGCTTAGTGGGTTTGCTCAGTGCCTACAGCAATCAGAAATGTGTTTACCAAGGCATAGCAAGCTCTGAGAGGTGTGGCATGGCCAGTTGGCAGCGTCCAAAGGGAGCCACCTCTTCTTTGCTGCTGTGTGGACGTTTCTCCCTTCCTGAATTTAATCTCTTGGGTCCAATTCCAAGTTGAAACTCAAAGCAATGAACCAGCTACAATGGTGCTAGTTAACTCTATTCTACAACACTGTTAGTAAGCTCTTCCCTAGCCCGCCCTCCAGAGGCTTTGGGCCTTCTTATTGAGTAGAGATATGTCTTCATGCCTTGAGTTGGCAAAATGGTAATGGTTATCAGATAGAAAAATCAAGGGTAAGTTATTGGTTGACAATTAATTTGGAAGACTCAGCTCTACTAACCCAGTGGAGTATATGAATGATCGATCATTTTTTCAAAGTACTTTTGCAGAACAAAATCTACATTCATCAGCAGAGCTTTCCACCATCTGACCCTGATCCCTTTCCAGTCACAAATCTTCTGTCCTGCCCCTACCTACCTTTCATTTAGCTCTAGTAGGCTGGCTGTACCATGTGCTTTAACACTACCAAGCTTTTTCTTCTCCTTCTCTGCCTTCAAGTCCCAGATCATCAAATGCTACCACCTTGAAACCTTCTTTTGTCTTCTTCAGTCATTATTATCAGTCTGTTTTTCCGGCATCCCAAGCCTATTGTAGTACGTCTCCTATGGCACACATCACACACCACTTTGTGTTTTTAAACAACAAATATTTTTTATTAGGGAAAAAAACAAACAAAAAAATTCCAAGAAGTTAGGTGATTGATTTCCCCTTACTCTTTGTCACGGAAGCACTTCATGGCTTTTTCCTTTCCTGGATTTCCACTCCTTGACGTGTCAGAGACTTGGATGTTCATCTTCATATCCTGTAAGTATCCAGCATAGTAAATTTGCTAACAGTGTTCAAGCCACTGTCTAAGCAGTTTATATGTATTGTCATGTTTAATTGTCAGAATAATCCTGTGAGAGAGAAACACTTGTCATCCCCTTTTTTTTCATAGATGAGGAAACTGAGACTTAAAAAGGGTAAGGATTTTGCCCAAAGCTACAAAATAGTGGAGTAGGTATTTGAACCCAGGCAGTCAGTTAGGAGTCCGGGCTTCTAACCGCTACTTAATTCTGGAATAATGTGCTAAAATGCACATGCTCTTTACTGCGTGCTATACTGGCATAATAACAGCTAGCAAAGAAACAGCTTATTTATGAAAGTCTTGGCCAGAGCTTTCAACTTTGACTTTTATAAGGTTCATTTGTTGCAAGATCTAATAGGAGATCTTAGAAATCATGGTATCTGCTACCTTCTGCATTCGACGTTGAATCTCCTTTATATTAACAGAGTGGATCGAACACCAGCTATTAGGCAGGAACTAGGCTAACTGTTGTAAGTTTATCATCTTAATCCTCACAAAAATCCCATGAGGCACATGCAGTTATCATCGTTCCATAGATGAGGAAACTGAGATTTAGAGGCTTGAGGTTAAACAACTTGTACTAGGCAGTAGTACAGTATGTGCCTATTAAGTGTTTGCAGGTAAATGAACAAGTAGCTGTGTGACAATAGGGAGAGGGTGTGGGGAGAGAACTAACATGTTTCAAGTGCCTTCCATTTTTTTCCGTAGGAAATTCTTACCCAACATTTTATTCTGAAAAATTTCAAACAAATTTGAAAAATTTGTTGAAAGAATTTTACAGTGAGCAGCCATACACCCACTACCAGGTTTTGACCATTAACATTTTATTCTATGTGCTTTCTATTCCTCTATCCAGCCATCTGTTCATCATGTTTTTTATGTATTCCCCCTCAGTGCTTCAGCATGCATATCACTAAATAGAGGTCACTATCTGTTTTACAGGTTTGTTTTTTTTTTTGAGGTAAGATTTATACATTTATAATTAAATCTGCAGTTTAACTTTAACTGTACATTTGCTGAGTTTTGACAAATGGATACACCTGTGTAACCCAAAATATCACTACCAAGATTTAATCACCCAGAAAGCTGCCTCATGTACCTTCCCAGTGAATGCCCACCCCTACTTCCTAGAGGAGTGTCTACTATTTTTGTGTTGTATATTTATGGTTTTTTTGTTGTTGTAGTTCCAAAGGAATTTAAGTTGACTCATTCAGGTCTATAAAATATAGCAGGAAAACATAAATGAGAAGTAGGTGGGGAAACAAAACTAAGTTAGGAATATTAAATAGAGCCAGGAGAGCACCTATGATATGCCAGGCATTTTTATAAATAATGTATTACTTAATCCTCATAAGAGGTATGCATAATTATTTCCATGTTATAGATGGATAGGCTGCAAAGTTGTGTAGCTAGTAAGTAATCGAGACACTCTTTGACTCCAAAGTCCTTGCTTTTTCTGCTCTAGCACCCAAAAAGTAAGACAACAGGTAAGATAAAAGCTTATTTTGAAAGTTAATATGGTCTCAAATAATATTTGCTCAAGTATTTGTAAAAATTATGTTAACTCTTTATGTTGATAGTTTAGCTATGGGAGATGGCAAAGGTGGGGCACTAAAATAGTCCTGTTGTATTTGCACCTCAAGGTCAAGGTTAGCTTTGAGTTATCTTATATGGCTGTAGAGATGGGATTCCATGTCCTCGAAAGAGAAAAAGTCACCTTTTCTAGAATCGGTGATAAAAATGGAAAGTCTTGAAATGGCCCCATTGAGTGTTAAATAGAGCCATAGCAACATCAGCAAGGAAACAGCTTATTTATGAAAGTCTTGGCCAGAGCTTTCAGCTTTGACTTTAATAAGGTTCATTTGTTTCAAGGTCTAATAGGAGATCTTAGAAATCATGGTATCTGCTACCTTCTGCATTCGACGTTGAATCTCCTTTATATTAACAGAGTGGATATACAAAAAAGGGCAGAGAAGAACTGAGCATTTCTTTGAGGTTTCTTACTTGAAATTCCAGAAAGAGGAATTGTAGTAGGAAGGTTGTCATACAGCTCCTTGATAAAGTTGGGGAGAGACTTTGAAAAAAAAGGATGATGGTGTTAAATCGATACTGACTTAGCAATAGAAAACAGAAAAATTTCCTCTCTGGACTATGGCCCCCAGTGTGGTGGGATGATACTTGTGTTAGGCTCTGTTGAGCTGTGAGGACCAAGACATGCTCATGTGGCCTTGAGGGTGATGGAGTGAGGACACATGGGAACCAGCTCAGTGGTCTGACCTGTGGAGACATAGAGCAGTGACTCTGGAGACCACCAGAAGTGAGGCAAGTGTCCAACAGTCTGCGCTGCCGTTCAGTCTCACACCCCTGTGTGTCTGCTTCCTCACCACTCCCTGCCCCCATTCTCTGACTACCACGCCCAAAGCTTGCAAAGAGAACATTTTCCGAATGTTCCAAGCCTTCTGCCTTTGCCCTTGGTCCTCTGGGGAGCAAGGAAGTGGGTAGACAGCCAAGTAGAAAGATCACGTTAATGGTGGCTACCAATGATAAATATTAGTTTCTCCTCCCTAGGCAGCAACACAGTTCATCTTTAAGAGACTGCTTTAACTGAAAAGGATTTTTTAAAAATTATATTGTTTTCTGCTTATAAAAGCCATTCATTCTTATGATAGATAATCTGAAAATATATAAGAAAGTATATAATGAAGATAATTGAAGTTCCTGTTAGTGATATCTTGATAGCATTCTTTTTAGGCATTTACTTAAAAATTGTTTACATACAGTTGAAGTCATTCTATATATACATTTGTATTTTGCTTTGAAAATATATATTTACTTATTTAATTATCATGTTACAAAATATATTCTAAATATTTTCCTATATCATTAAAATTATTCATAAGCATAATTTTAAATAGCTATTGATATTCTAACTATTGTATGGACAGTACTCTATTTTCCATCTACCTGCTTAATGAATTTGAAGTGAGCTTCTTGTGAACAACATAGTCAGGTTGTATTTTTATCCACTCTGCCAACCTCTACTTTTTAATTGATGTATTTAGACCATTTATATTTAAGGTAATTATTGATGTATTAGGGCTTTAATCTGTCATTTTATCATTTATTTTGTTTCCTGTTTCTCTTTTCTTGCCTTTCTCTGGATTACTTGAAAATTTTTTAGGATTTATCTTGACTTAGTAGTAGTGTTTTTGAGTGTATCATTTCCTTGGTGGTTGCTGTGGGTATGACAGTATACATAGTTGACTTACAACAGTCTTACTGATATAAATCTTTTACCACTTTGAGTGAAATGTGGAAATCTTCCTTCCATCTAGGTGTCTCTTTACCTTCCTTCCCCCCTTTTAAATACAATTATCTTGCGTATCAGATTGGGTTATGATTTTTTCAGTCATTAAATATGATTTATAAAACTCATGAGGGGAAGGATAATCTACTGCATGTATTCATGTTTTTCTTTTCTTTATTTCTTCCTCTTGCTTCAGGATTTTTTCTTTTATCATTTCCTTTCTTTTCGAGGAACTTCCTTTAGCTATTCTTTAAAGGTAGGTCTTCTAGCCACATAGTCTTTTTGTTTTCCTTAGTCTGAGAATGTCCTTTCCCTTCCAGTCTTGAAGTATAGTTTCCCCCAATATGGAATTCATGGTTGACAGTTCTTTTCTTTCATCACTGAATTTGCTACTCTCTTCTGGCCTCCATGGTCTTAAATGAGAAGCCTGTTGTCATTTGAATTGGTATTTCCTTATAGGCAATGTGTTGTTTTTCTCTGCTTTCAAGAGTTTTTCTTTGTCTTTATCAGAAATTTAGTTATCTTGTGTCTTGGTGTGTGGATGTTTTTGGGTTTATCTGATTTGAGGTTTGCCCAGCTTCTTTAATCTGCAGGTTTTTGTGTCTTTCACCAGGTTTGGGAAATTCTCAGTCATTATCTTTCTGAATACTCTTTCAGCCCCTCTCTTTCTACCCTCCTTCTGGGACTTTGATGATGTGAACATTGGATCTTTTGTTATTGTCTCACAAGTGGCTGAGGCTCTTTTAATTTGTTTTCAGTCTACTCTCTTTTATTCATACTGGATAAGTCCTATTGATCTATCTCCAAGGTCACTGATTCTATCCTCTGTCACCTCCACTCTATTATTAAGCCCATGTAGCAAGTGTTTATTTCTGTTATTGTATTTTTCAGTTCCATAATTTTCACTTGTTTTTTTATAATTTCTATTTCTTTGATGAGATTTTCTATTTTTTCATTTGTTTCAAGAGAATTTGTAGTTGCTTGTAGCAGCATTTTTATGATGGCTGCTTTAATATCATTTGTAAGCTAATTTCAACATCAAATTCATCCTGGTGTTGTTATCAATTGGTTATCTTTTCTCATTCAAGTCGTGGTTTTACTGGTTCTTGGTGTGATGGGTGATTTTTCAGTTCTATACTGGACATTTTGTCTGTCATGGTAGGAGTCTCTGGGTCCTTTTTTTTTTTTTTTTTTTTAACCAGGAAATCACCATGATGAGGTTTAGAACACAAGTTGGATCTACACTTGTGGATTGTAGTTCCAATAACAATTTACTTTTCAGAGCCTTTGCTGTTACTATTTTGGTCTGCTTGGCTTATCTGGTGCAGCTGGGGCTCTCACTGGTCCCTGCTGGTGCTATGTGATGTGAGGGGGGAGGCTGTTCCACAGGCCGTGCTGCCCGGTGCCTCTAGGTGGGAGAAAGGAGTCTCCATCCTGCTGGGATGAAGAGTACTTCCTGGTAGCTCTGCAGTGCTTCCTCCAGCATTTTTCATTATCCCTGGGATCCTGATCAATTCTCCTTGTTGGTGCGGCCAGCTGGCCTGGTATTGTCAGCAGAACTCCCCTTCTAACATGGGGAAGGATATGCCTACCTGAGTTGCCATCTGTTGCCAGCCGGGGATTGGGAAACATTGGGACTGGGCCACCTTCTTCAGTTGCATAGAGACGGCGATGGCGGTGGGTGTCATAAGATGCCCTGCTGCTATATTGTTCCTCCAGTCCTGCGGTCCCTAACCTGTTTGCCTGCCTTTTTTCCACCTTTCAGATTTCTCCTTTGGCGGCCACGTTTGTTATTTCCAGGGTTTGTAGTTGTACTTAGCACGGAGGCTGGGGAGAAATAAGTTATGCCATCTTGTCTGGACCATGACAGTTTTTTATTCAACCATTCGACTTTTGGATGATTAAGTTGTTTTAAATGTTGAGTACTGTAGATATCATGACAGGGGACCTTCCAACAGCTTTGGAATCTGAAAGGCTTCCTTACTCCACAGACCCATGGGCCTGGGCCTGGTTGGCTGCCCAGTACAGACTGTTACTCATCTGTCTTCTGCTTACTTGGCTGATGATGTCAGTTCTTCACGTCTGCTTTAAAGGCAGGCATTTCTTGTTGTTCTTATGCTCATTGAATAATGCAGTAGTTTGTCACACTTCTAGTGTGATTAAAACAGACTATCGCCTTTGTAGAGCCTTTTCTTAGCCTATCCTTTTGGTCAATTTTCTCTTTTGGCAAAGATTTTATGTTAAATTCAGCAATGTAAATTGTATTGAACTGTGATTTAACTATGAAATATTTAATTTTTTATGTGAACATTTCTATTTCAAGGCTGTAAAACAGTGACCAAGTTTTTTCATAAATTAATGTGAAAAGTTTTCTACATTTTCCACTTGCGAATGAAAAATTTGAGGTCATCTAAGTTCTTCTACATAAATGTTTCTTTAAAAAAGTCAGAATGGGAAATCCTTTATATTGGAAGCCATGAACCTCTTTGTATAGTTTACAATAATAGTTTTTTGCACAAATAATTTCAGGTTAAAATGCATACTACTTATTCCCACCCATTTCCTTTATTGGCCGTGACACACAGGAATTACGCCCATTGCTTGACTAACCTTTCTGACCTTTTGTTACTTGGCTATAAATTGACTTGGGTCTTTTGCAAAAACACTGTCAGGGGGGAAAAATCTTTTTGTTAGAACCCAGCCAATTCCTGCTTCAGTGCAGAACAGTTTGTTCTCCTGAAGAAATGAGCCAGTTCAGTGAACAGAAAAACATAGCCATAAACTGGCATCGCCAGAAACTGCAAAAACGATTGCCCATGATCATTCCACAGAGCAGGGACTTCTTAGAGTTGTAACCACATGAAAATGGTTTCTTTTTCTGAGTTCTAGCAGTCACCAACCTTTTAACATTTTAAATGGGGACATTGTGGAACCCTCCCTCTGCCTACTCTCTCAGTCGCGGACTGCTATTGTAGCATGTAGCGCGTGCATTTTATTTGATCTTCCCACTAAGCTGGAAGCTTCTTCTGTTCAACAATACAAATATTTTCTGACTGCTCTGTGCAAGACTGAGTCTTGGGTCCATCCCCCAAAGAAGATTTTTATAGTGGCCTAGCGAATTACAAGAAAACATGAAAATTACAGCATGGCAGGTGTAGTAACAGAAAAATGTACAAGACACAGCGTCAGTAGTTGACAGACTGTCTCAGAAGTGGAGGCATTAGAGTGAAGTCTGAAGACTGTCTAGGAGTTTGCCAGCTAGATGAGAGGAGAGGAGCATTCTGGGCTGAGAGTATGTAAATTGATGAGTGACGAGACAGCATAGGGGTACCGGGTACTATAAGTAGAATTACTTGGGTATAAAGTATGGAGGGAAAGGAGTGCTGGACAGTGAAACTGGAAAGGGACAGGGACCAGATAACATGGATCTCAAATGCCACTTGAAGTAGTTTGGAGTTAATACTGTAGGTCATGGGGGCTATGGAAGGGCTTGAAACAGGAGGATGGCCTGGGCAGAGTTGAAGTGAGAAGACGTGGGTTTGCAAGGAGCCATGAGCTCAGAAAGGGTGGGTTGGACCAGATGAAGGACCACAACACTGGGCTAAAGTGGGCAGACTTTATCCTTCAAGGAATCGCTAAAGACAGTGATCTATGTGTTTTGAAAAGGTAATGTTTGTGATAAAAAGGACCATATGGGGGGGGGTGGTGGTGGTGGTGGTGAAAAGGCCGCTGTGTGTGTGTGTGTGTGTGTGCGTGTGTGTGTGTGTTTGCAGGAAGTATAGGTCACTGAAGTCGCTGTAGCAATCTACATACGAGAACAGGGGACAGTGCTCAGAAACCTTTGCACAGGGGCCACCTTGGTGCTGGGGAGTGTAAGGAGCAAGGAAGGAGACAGGAAGCCTAAGACTTCTGTTTAACTCTTAACGTGCCCATGCAAGGATGCTTTCACATATACTATCTCATTTAATTTTCATAGTGAACCTTGCATTGTATACACTGATACCATTCCCATTTTGTAAAAAAGAGAGCAGGTTTGGGAGCTTAACTACTTTGAGACCCAAGCGACCTGCACTAGGAAGTTGCCGAGTCAGGGCTGGAACTCAGATTTATCTGACTCCAACCATAGCGACATATCATCTTTGAATAATATCTGCTATAACTGAGCCTGCCAGTGTTAGCAAATCTCAAAATGTTTTATATACTCTCTATAAGAGCTATGCATATAAATATTACTAATATTAATCTACTGATACTTGTATTTTAGTATTAATGCTGATACAATTCATATTTTGAAAGCCTATTTTTCTTCTTAACCTGTCATCCCATGAAAACATCAAATACATGATTTTATTTCTTAAAATCTCACCACTTTGGAAAAATTGGTATCAGGGAAGGCCTAACCAAATTAGCAAAAAATATAAATGACTTGAATATACTTAGGTGTAATTTTTTAATGTTCAAGTGACTGCGTATATATAACAATTTACATTAGAATAACTATGGTTTTCAGTAATTAAAACCTTTTAGGACTAACATGAAGTTCATATGATAATTTCTGGTAAATGTATGCTTTTAAAGGCCTCAGAAAGCATTTATTAGGTAACTTTAATATAGCTGAAGAAGAGGCTTACTAAGAAAAAACCATCTTCAATCCAGTTTCAGGACAAATGAATGATTCTTTTCATGAAATATTCATTCCATGGTCGTGGGGTCATGGTTAGGGCCTAGTGGGAAGATAGAAAAGAACCAAAAACAAACCTGGCCCACAACATATCAAAAATAAATTCTTGGTTACCAGATCAGCCCCTATTTAGTTATCAAAGGGAAATACTGTCCCATTTGGGAGAAGAGGCTGGAGGGTCCAGCATCCAAGTCTAATTATGGAGTGTGGCGCGCTGTGTCTTCAGCCTCTCGTTTTCACCATTCCTTTGCTTCTAAAAGTGAACCACCCCCCCACCTCCCCAAAAAAGAATGTTTTTGAAATAGAAAAATGCTGGAAATATTGGAAAAGAATCTAAATCTTGAACTACGTCTGACTTCTTTTGTGGCATCATTAGTAAAATAAAATTTGCTGAGTTTTTAAGAAAATACTAATGTCTAATGTGGCAGAGCTGTGGAACTGTAGCATGCTCCCCTGCCAAAACAAATTATATACAGCACAGGAAAAGAACGACAGCCGTGCTCTCCTCAACTGGCTGCTGAGCATAGTGGGAGAAGCACTTATGTAACTGGGTGTGCTCATTAGCTGTGCTGTAAATTCACACAGCTGGGCCTTCGCAGGTCCTTTGTTCTCCTCAGCGTTAACTCTTGCTTGCTTCCTCTGTGGCTTTGGAGCCTGTACCTGGCACATAAGGAAATGCTGGAAATACAGAACCCAAAACACAGTCCCTGACAGTCTGGTCTAGTGGAGCAGCAAACAAGCGAGCAGCAAACAAGCAAGCAGCTACAGCTCATGTGGAGCGAGAAGCTGTGGGCCGTGGAGCTGAGAGGAGGCACAGCATGGAGGAACCTGCCAACCGTGCCTGGGGCCTGTGATCATGCTGTCAGCAAGGAGAAATTACTTGCCTCCCTGCACCTCATATTCCTCTGTTATAGAGAGATTGTAGTACCCACACCTCAGAGGTATTATACGATGCTGTGGAATCAAATGTGGTAACTCATGCAATATGCCTTACCCAGAATGGGCACTCAGTGGGCCTTTTGTAAATACGCATTTCTTTGCCTCTATCCTTTTCTCAAACCCCCAGACCCAGTTCTATTTTTTTCTCTTTACTGAGAAACGTGGTCTCTTTTTTGAACTCTGTCAGTATACCTCTCTTGAACCTCAAAGTTCTCTCACTTTCACCCCTTCTTTTTCTTTCCTGTCTCCCAGGAGATAAGTATCCCAATCCTTTCTACTTTTCCTGGGCAACAGCAAGCAGTGTGAGGGTGAGAGGTGTGGGAGTGGGACATGGCCTGTGAAGGTAAGGATGACGTTGCAGTCATAGACACATCACAGCTCAGTGTTCCTCCTAGTCCAGGTCCCTCCAGATCTTCCTAAATAGGTTTGGGCATTCTAGGCTCCTGTAGCATTCACTATGTCTTCTTCCTCTCTTGCTTCTGTTTATTGAAAGGAGAAAAGAGTAAGGGTTTGCCCTTTCCAGTCTGTCTAGGCCTAGAGTCTTTTCTCTCCGCCTGTAGGCGTTTTATTCCCAGCCACGGTCCTGCTGGGCATTCTTCAAAGGGACCCCACTGTGGAATCATATTTGACTCCATTTGCCCTAATATCGTCAGAGTTCATACCTGAGGGAGTTGATGAGAGAGCACTCGGTGCACACCTCTTCCCTTTTCTACCTTGTTCATGGCCTCCACTGCTCAGTCTCCTCCCCAGCCCCTACATCCAGCCAGGCCCCAGTCTCTGGCACATCTTTATCTAAGGCAGTAGTTCTCAATAGGGGACATTTGGCAATGTCTGGAGACTTTTCTGATTGTCACAACAAGGTGGCGGGGTGGGAGGGGCTACTGGCACCTAGTGGGTAAAGGTAAGGGATGTTGCTAAATATCCTGCAAAGGACAGGACAGTGCCCCCATCCCCCAAGCCCCAGGACAAAAAGTTATCTGGTCTAAAATGTCAGTACCAAGGTTGAGAAACCCTGACCTAAGGGTTTCCCACATGAGTCCCTTTCTTTGTGCTTGCCTGCCTCGTGTTCGTGGCGGGGGTTTCTGTTCACCTCACAAGCTCCTTTCCAGTGGATGGCCTCACCTCTCCACAATCTCCCCTTGTCCCTGCTCCAGTCGGAGGGAATCCTTACCCTAGGGCTTCCAAACCGTTTGTATCCATTCACTATAACACTTACCGCCCTTTGCCTTCTGACAGCCCCTTTCAACATGACTTATTCTTCCTCTTTTGAGAGCAAAGTAAGAGCTTGCTATAATGAGGATGTACTAGGAGAATCAGTGCCACGGCGTGGAATGAACACCAGACTTGGCATCAAAGAGATTCAGTCTGGTACCCGACTATAACATTCCAGTTCTGTGACAATAGACATAACTCCCCTGAGCTTTTGCTTCTACACAGGTAACATAGAGATAACAATGTCCATTTCCTAGGATTGTTTGAGGCCGTGAGGAAATGCTACCACAGAACTTAGTACACAGTGGTCAGTCAAATGCAGGTGGAAACTGAAAGAATGAATACAAGGCTCCAGATGTGACCCTGAAAACAAATTGTCTCCCAGTGCCTGGATAGCAGTGATCTTCATTCCAGATAGTATCTCACCCTTACACCTTATGAGCAAGAGCAGAGCCCTACCAGCACCGGCCAGCAACCCATCCTGTTCACTGGAGAAATAGCAGAGTATTGATACTTTCCCTAATCCCATTGACTCAGAGGAAATACCATATACTTCTGACTCCCCACTGTTTTATAAGGAGATATTTCTCCCCCTCTTGGACACTGGGACCTTAGAATTATGCTCTGGAGTTTGGGAGGTCTGCCCTGACCTGAGGGAACCAGAAGTCAGCTTGTAAGGGGGCTGCTGAAGCATGAGAGGGACACCGCATCCATTCACTCCCACGACTTTCTGGTACATAGAGACTGGCACACAGGAAGTAGTATTATATTTTGTTTAGACGTTATATTACATTTAACTTTTTCCACAGTGCTAAGAGGTTAGTGACAATTGATCCCGTGGGCAAAGGCAATTTTCATGTACTCCTAGAGCTAGAGTTATAAAAGTCATATAAATATCCAACAATGTAAATACCATCTTGTATTTGCCCAGAGAATTTCAAACTTAATTCCTCTACATATGGCTTTATCTTTAGAACAAAGAGGAAGTCTGTATTCATCAAAGGAAGAACTAATTCCTTCTTTGGGGTAGCTATGAAATGTCCTAATGCCTGCAGAAATGTCATTGGCCTTCCATTTTTATCAGTGGCTAAAGAATGAAGAAATATTACATGAGTAGGTCATGTGTCAGAGGCCAGAGGACAGATGGTGTAGTGTATGATCAGTTGGACATCAGCATCCAAAGGGCTCACACAACTAGCAGCAGCATGTGATGGCTTGTCTTCGCATGATGGGCCTTCTTTGGTTTCCTCAGAATCCTGAGGTACTTAACTCTACATCCCAAGACTTAGTTCTTCATTCTAATATACTCTGTTGTACTGTTCACTCTAAGGGATGTTGTTGTGCTGTGGGTTAAGAGTTAGGAGCATAGCTTTGGAAGCAGGAAGATGTAGGTTTGAATCCCAGCTGTTGCCTGTTGCTTGTGTGACCCGAGTCGTGTTACTTAGCCATTTAACTTTGGTTTTCCAATTTGGAAAATTGGTTGGCGATACACAGCTCATAGGATTGTTGTGAGGGTTAGATTAAATGAGGAAATAAATGTAAAGTGGTCGGCACAGTGCCTGTCATGGTAATTTTATCCAGTCAGTGGTGGTGATGGTCACTGGACTCCTTGAGGGCAGAGATACTATGGTTTTGAGTTTTCCCATTTCCACCATATTTCTTTGCACAGAGCTGAGGATCTAATAGCACTCGAATATTTTTTTATTTGAAATAAGTGACAGGTACACACATGTACATACAAAAATACATACTCAGGATAATCTGATGATAATAATTTGAAGAACTCTACTAGAAGTCATGTTTTTAAAGTATTTTAGCTCATTTTTAGAAATCTGATATCTCAGGAGTCTAAAATAAGTCAGTCCCTATTCTTTGCAGTAAATTAGATCATTTGAAGGGAAAGCATCCGGACCATTTCATCCCAGTCTTCTGCTGGGATAACTTCCCTTGGTTGTGTTTCAATGTATCTTTCCAAACTTAGTCTGCTCTCCTTAGCTTTACCCATTTTCCCTTACATAGAGTCCCAGGACACGTTTCTCCTTGAGTTTATCTCCAAGAGAATTTATCTCTGTATAAGAATAAACATTAGTTTTTGTTAAATGATCATGTGTCACTCAAAATGCACTTCCATGTTTGCCCTTGGTGTGACCTAGAATGTTTGCTGAAGACTTTGGGAAGAAGACTCCAGTGTGTTTTGAGAGGACTTCCCTCTCTGTGTCCTGGATGGTGTGGGGACTTGAAGCCTGGGACTGCTGTAGCCATGTTGCAGTGATTAGGGAAGCTGCCCCTAGGATGCGGCTAACAAAGTGGAGAGAAAGAAAACAGGCCTTTGCTTTCATCATAGAGCAGCTGAATCAAACTCAGCCTCTAGACTGTCCACTTACATGAGCCAGTAAACCCACTTTATTATATAAGCCATTTTGAATTGGGTTTCATTACTTGTTCCTTAGAATCCAAATGGAGATAAAGTTCCTTCTATTTCGTGTGTTTTAGTGATCCTAATCTGTGGACCAAGCCTCTATCTTAGAGGAGGGGGAAAAGAGATTGGAGAGCTCCATTTTGGCAAACCATGTATTGCATATGTCTTTCTGCAAATTAAATAAATTTCTTGCCTATATATTAGTATTTTTCAAATTTATCTGAAGGTTTTGATGAAATACAAATTTAGGTAAAACTACTAAATTTGTAGTTTTCTGTTATGTGTTTTTAAAATAAACAAATGTTAACAGATCACATAAACTTCTGCAAAAATGTTTTTTGGTAGTGAAGCCATTGCTTAGGTGAGTGTTTCTTTCTTCCTGCCTTCCCTCTCTCTTTCCTTTCTCTCTTCTTCCTCTTCCTTTCTTCCTCCCTTCCTTCCCCCTCCCTTTTTCTAAGTTTTTTCTCTAAATTCTTTATCACCCAGTTTTCCTTCTATTTAGTCTTATTAGTTATCTCAATCTCTATTAGAAATTGTTGAGATATAAGTTCTAATTAATTTTACTTAGATGGCTGCATTAAGATATAGCTTAACTTTTCAGACCTGCACCTGTGAGTTCTATACACATGCTTTAGTATCAAGGGACACAAATTCAAGTCCAATCCCATGCTACAAATTGGATACTGGATGGGAACACTTGTAATTATAGTCTCTCTTCTTTTGCTAGTAAAGCAGAACACTAGGTGAACTCTTGTAATGGGTATATTTAGTAGATGCCCACTGTGTGCATATTGCCGTTGCTGAAGCTGAGTGGTCCAGCACTGAGCCCTTCCCTCAGAGATCTTGCAGTTCTTTGGGAGAAAAGACACATATACCAGATACTCCACGAGCCAAGGCTATATGTATAGAGGAATATATCAGTAGGCCATTCTGAAATCTCTTTCTCAGAATTACTCTACAAGAACCTGGTGTTTAATAAATGTC
Source organism: Pteropus medius (assembly GCF_902729225.1). NCBI lineage: Eukaryota > Metazoa > Chordata > Mammalia > Chiroptera > Pteropodidae > Pteropus > Pteropus medius. The sequence goes on along the minus strand of NW_024342471.1, from coordinate 13,120,397 downwards.
AGTCACTACTATTATGAAATATCCTGCTTGCTAATAAAACATATTGCTCAAATTCCCCTTTCTTTACTTTCTCTACTCTAGCACTGATTCTTGATCAGTAATTGAGCCTTTTTTTTTTTGAGCAATACACCAGTTTTTTGACAGAGGCAAAATTTTGCCACCCCTCCCAGCCATGCACACACACACAGAATTCGCTGCGAGTAAAGCATTGCAATAATTCAATTCTGTCATGGAAAAGGAACTGCTGCTGCCTCTACATAGGTATAAGTGAGCTAGCTGAACTCTATTATTTCTTTCCTATTATATAAAGTATAGCCTAATGCAAAGGAGAGAGACTTCATATAAGGACAACTTTGAATTGTCTCCCAATTGGTTCAAAGCAAAACAAAACTTACGAATTCTAGTATTTCATGTCAGCAGTGACAAAGGTTCACTGAATGCCCCGTAGTTGCCTGGCCCTGTGTGCTGCTTCTAGTGGGAACACCAGGCCAAGGTGGCCAGCTGGCCGTGGAGCCCTTATTCTAAGACTGTGCTGCCACTTTCTTGTGACACTGGAATCAGAAGCAAAAGGGGCTTGCTGCCAGTAACCCAAAGGGCTGTATTCAAGCCGTGACCTATTTTTACACTGTAATCGGGTTGGGTTTCTCATTTTCCCTCGTGAGGCAGCAATCTCACATTCTTCTGAGTGCATAAGAAGCCAATTCCCTGTTACCTCTTTGGCTTTGTTGTTTCTTTTGACATAGGTCACTCTAAACTGGGGACAAGAATATCTGCTTCTTTCCCCAGTCAGTGGGTGGGGGTTGATTTAGAAGAAAATGCAAGGATAGGAAAGCATGAACCAGGTAGGATGGATAGCTTATGAGGAAGAACAAAATGAGGTGAGGTAGAGGGAGGTGTTTAGGATGACATGTCCCAGGTTCTGCTCTTTAAATCCTAGTCATGCATATGAACTAATCACTTAACTTATTCTTTAAATTCTGTTTGAGTTCCATACATGCTGAGTGATAAAGGCATAGTGATAAAAATATACAGCTCTTGCTTCAGCCCACAGTCATGTGGGGGAAGAAGTTTGTACCTACAGTTGCAATGCGTTGTCTCCAGTGCTCCATGGGACATGGGCATGGAGGAGGGCTGCGGACTGGCCGCGTAGGAGAGGGGACTGAGGGGTGTCAGGGGAATTCCTGATTGACCTTCCCAGCCAGACTTCTGGCCTCCCAGTCCCAGCCTGTTCTCACCTCCATCAGACCACTGCCTGGTCTGTGTTGTTTGTGTCTGTTGCCACTTAGGTATGTGCTGTGTATAATGTGTTTCTCATGTCTACTCAAGGAGACCTTTGGGACATGAGGAAAAGCATGTTACATGACTCCGTTCTCCAAATGGTGATGTGCCGGGGGACCACATTTTATTTTTTAGTCCTTGAGGTCTTTACACCTAGAATGATACATGCTCCTATCTCCTCTGCCTGGACAACACCCTCTCACCTTTTAAGACCTGCTCCCACCAAATTTAAGTCCTGCTCTGATGTCCTGAGGAGGCCCAGATAATTCTTCTCTGGTGTTTTCATTGCCTTTTACTTTTCTTCTGCTAGCGCTTTCAGCTTTGAGCTTTAGCTTATCTACTTACACCTGAATCTCTTTGTCTCCCCCACCAGACTGTGAATCTCAGACACAGGGCCTGTGTTGTATTTATCTAGGACACTCTAGCTGCTTAGCAGTAGTGAGTCACATGAATAAAGCATGCGTGTCATGTAAATGAAGTTCCCACCCAACACCAAGATGACTAAAGATATGGGAGAGGAACTTAAAACATTCTTGATTGATTCTCAGGCTTTTTGAGCTGGTAGAATATCTTTTGTACTTAAAAATAAAAGGGATATGGAGAAAGTTTTCAAGTATATAGCTTAGGTGGATGTAAAAAGTGGCCCACTGGCACTCAGGAGACAAAGAGGGATTGGTAAGGAAGGGCTGTTACACCATGACAGAGATGGGGGCATGTTGGAAGAGCAACCCATTCTTGTGTTCCCTAACTTTTGTATATAATGTACTCCTGAATGCAGGGCAAAACTGAAATGGTCTTGTTGACAGCATCGTCATGCTTCAGCATGAAATGCTCATGCGCCAACTGATATATCAGAGTCTGAATTCAGCATTCAAAAGGTGACTGGAAGGTAGCCATGTTTAATGTTTACAGATGTTGAGGTTGCCTGTTTAAGAGTCTTCCTGGTACCAAAGGAGAAATACACAGTAGGTGCTTGATAAAAATGTATGTAGCAACTAAATGAACACTAGGTCCAACCCGGTATAAGTTTTGATTCTGTCATCGTTGGGACTTATGTTTTGAGAAATATTGGTATATGTCAAGGATCTTCCTTGATTGAAAGACAGTTATGTACACCAGAGGGTACTGTTTTTCTATGTCCATATCTTTATTTCTTTTCCATTCCTGTGGTTGGTTGTTACTTGATTCATTTGAAGATTAGCCAGTTGAGGATTTGCCCTCAACAAAAGATTGTGAAGGACTGACCACACCCTGCCGTCTGCTGCTTTCTTAGCATGATAAAGGCATTTGGAAGTGGCGACACTGCACACTCCTTGGGTCTGCTTTTCTGTGTACTTGTTCTTAGTCATTGAGTTCTTTCTTTAAAACTGGACAACTTTTCTTATGCTGCAGCTTATGTCCAGTTTCAGTATTCTTTCTTTAGTGGAAATGGAGACCATCTGGTCACCATCTTCTGTGGAATAACAATGATTGAAGATGGTTATTAAGTCACCCTTCGGCCTTTTCTCTTGTCTAGGCAAAATTGTCTCTTGTTCCTGTGGCCATTCCCCATAAATCTCATTTTCCAACTCTTTAATCATCTTGGTGGCTTTCTTTGGAAACTACATCAAAGGCTCAGTTTCAGTGCTTCTATTCTGGGGGGTCTGGGCTGTCAGCTAATGGATACGGAATGTGGTTGTTTTAACCATTCGTTTTCCGCAGCCAGTCCCCACATTTCCAAGGCAGTCAGAATCCGCTAGCCATTAAGGGGCCGATTAACATCTCTTAATTGTGACACACTTTATAAATATTATTAAGGTGTTGATTTGATATAAAACACAAATTTTAGCTTGTGAGTAATTCTATCTATTGATTGATATACTTTTGCAGCCTAATTTGTTGCATTTAAGATACTTACTGAGCTGTCTGATTAAGTGAATATGTTATCTCTTATTGGAGGATAATCTCAATTTTGTTGTATTTTCTTCATTTATTTATTTACTCAACATCTGTGAGTGCCTGCTGACTGGCAGGCTCTGTTTGAGGGATCAAGGACCCAAAGATGAACAAAACATGGTCCCTAACTTCAAGGAGCTCACAATCCCCAATCTAGAGGGAAAGTCAAATGCTTAATCACACACACACACACACAAAATTACAACATAAAGTGCAGAGTATTATAAAAGATGACTTAAGTGCGGTGGAAATTTAGAAAGACTTCACTGAAGAAGTCATATTTGAGCTGGGTCTGAACATGAATTATTCTTCAGAGATAAGGGGTTAAAGAAGACACTGGTGCGGGAGTTCTAGTACCCGTGAAGGCAAGGAGGCTGGCACGTCAGGGTGTATGCAGTGAACTAGGTGTGGCCAGTCATGAACTTGTTTGGCCGGAGAGCCGGGCCGATGCCAAACTAAAAAACTGCCTATGTCAAGCCAAAAAGTGTGAGCTGTATATGTCATTTTAAAATTCTAGAAGCAACATTAAAAAAAATAAGAATAAACAGGAAATGAGCTCTCAAGTCTTGAAAAGACATGGAGGAAACTTAAATGCATATCGCTAAGTAAAAGAAGCCAATCCAAAACGATCATACTATATGATTCAAACTATGACAGTCTAGTAAAGGCAAAACTGTGAGGTTAAGGGGGAGGGAGGGATGAATAGACAGACCACAGAGGATTTTTAGGGCACTAAAACTATTTTGTATGATACTGTAATGATGGATACATGTCATTATAAATTCGTCCAAACCCATAGAATGTACTACATCCAGAGTGAATTGTAATGTCAACTATGGACTTTGGATGATAATGATGTGTCCATAGGTCATCAGTTGTAACAAATGTGACACTGATGGGGGATGTCGATAATGGGAGAGGCTACGCATATGTGGAAATGGGGTGATATGGGGAAATCTCTATACCTTGCATTCAATTTTACTGTAAGCCTAAAACTGCTCCAAAATAAATCTGTTAAAAATAAACAAGTCTAATTTTATTTAACCCATTCTATCAAATATGTTAATATTTCAACATGTAATAAAGGTTATTAATGAGATACTTTATATCACTTTTTTGTACTAAGTGTTGGAAAGCTAGTCTGAATTTTAGACTTACAGCACATCTCAGTTTGTAATAGCCACATTTCAAGTACTCAATAGGCATTTGCGGCTAGTGGCTGCTGTATTGGACGGAGCAGGTCTTGAAGACTGAAACCTGAGCTTGCCTGATTCAAAACCTCAATTCTCAGCCACACTGCTCTCCTCCTTAAGCGCTGTAATGATAACACAAAAGGGAGGGGACTTGCAGACTATCATTTAATCCCGTAGTGTCAGCTGTTGCCTCCCACGCTGCCTGGTGGCCCAAGTTCAGAGATTCTAGAGCAGCACTGTTCAATAGAAATATAATGAGAGCCACATGTGTGATTAAAAATGTTTTAGGAACCACATTGAAAACATAAAAAGAAACACATGAAATTAATTTTTAGAATGTATTTAACCCAACCTATCCAAAATATTGTTTCAATATATATTTAATATTAAAAATTATTAATGAAGACATATAGACCAATGAAATAGAAAGTCCAGAAATAAACACTCGCACATATGATCAAATGATTTTTGATCAGAGTCAAGGCCATTCAATGAGGAAAGGACAGTCTCTTCAACAACTGATGCTGAGAACACTGGATATTCATATGTAAAAGAGTGTTGTTAGACTTTACCTTATACCATATACAAAAATTAATTTTAAATGGACCTAAATGTAAGAACTAAAACTATAAAACTCTTAGAAGAAAACAAATAAAAAGCTTTATGACATTGGATTTGGCAATGATTTCTTGGCTGTAATACCCTAAAGCACAAGCAACAAAAGAAAAAAATAGATAAACTATATTACATCAAAATTAAAAACTTCTGTGCTTCAAAAGACACATTCAGCAGAGTGGAAAACCAACCCATGGGATGGAAGAAACTATTGGCAAATCATATATCTAATAAGGAGTTAATATTCAGAATATATAAAGAACTCATACAACTCAACAATAAAAACACAACTTGATTTAAAAATGGGCGAAGGACTTGAATTGACATTTCTCCAGAGAAGTTATACAAATGGCCAATAAGCACATGAAAAAATGTTCAACATCACTAATCATTAGGGAAATGCAAATCAAACCACGATGAGATACCACCTCACACTGATCAGGATGGCTACTATCAAAAAAACAAAAACTAACATATTGGCATAGATGTGGAGAAATTCTTGTCACTTTCGGTAAGAATGTAAAATTGTGTAGTTTCTATAGAAAACAGTATGGCAGTTCTTCAAAAAGTTGAACATAGAATTACCCTGTGATCCAGCGATTCCAATTCTGGGTGTATACCCAAAAGAATTGAAATCAAAAACTCAAGGAGATAGTTGTACACCCATGTTCATAGCAGCATTATTCATGATAGCCCAAAGATGGAAGGAACTCGTGTCCATTGATGGATGAATGGATAAATAAAATATGATATATACATACAATGGAATATTATTCAGCCTTACAAAGGGAGGAAGTTCTGACACATGCTACAATATGGATGAACCTTGAAGACATTATGCTAAGTAAAATAAGCTAGTCACAAAAGGAGAAACACTAAGTACTTATATGAGGTACTTAGAGTAGTCAAATTCGTAGAGACAGAAAGCCAAATGGTAGTTTCCAGGGGCTGGGGAAGGGAGAATGAGTTATTGTTTAATGGGTACGGAATTTCTGTTTTGCAAGATGAAAAGAGGTCGGGAGATAACGGTGGTGATGGTTACACAACAGTGTGAATGTACTTAATGCCACTGAGCTGTACACTTAAAAATAGTTAAGAGGGTAAATTTTATATTACGTGTATTTCACCACGATATTTAAAAAAAATCTCCCCCTTCTGAAAAAGATTTAATTCTAAGACCATAAAATTTCTGATGGGAAAAGAGAAAAAGGAGACATGAGTAAAGGGACCAAGAAAAATGAGAAACTACCAAAAATATAAGCATGTTGATTCAAAAAGGTAATTCAAAGGTGATTTAAAAAATGCTAGATCAGCATTTGTTTTATCTCTGCTTTCAATAAAGAACTCTGTCCTAAAAAAAATTGTTAATGAGATACTTTACATTCTCTTTCATACTAAGTCTTCAGATCTAGTATATATTTTACCCTTATTGTACATCTCCATTTGGACAAGCTACAACAGAAGCGCTGAAGAGCCACATGTGGCTGGTGGCTATAGTATCAAACAGTTTATGTGTAGAATCTTCTGATTGGAAGTAAGAAGCCAGCAGAAATTCTTGAAATCAAAGACTGCCATGAACAGATTTGTTTTTTAGGATGTTTGAATCTGGCAGCAATGTTAGAGGTGGACCGAAGGGGAGAAAAAAGTAAGGGCTGGAAGCATGAAGGATTGTTTTAGGACTCTGAGCCAGAACAGACAGGGACTGAATTATGGTAAAAAACTCAAGGGTGATGCCAGTAGCCATTGTTTGTGGTGTACTTGCTATGTATCAGGCATGGTGTTGTGCCCCTTATGCCCATATCCTTAATTTTTGCAACAACTCTGAGAGATTGAGGCTATCATCTCCCTTTACAGAGAAGGAAATGGAGATGTAGAAGGCACAAGCACCAAAGCTCATAGGTAGCAGGAACAGGACATAAACCAGGCCCATCTGGCTCCAGAGTTTAAGCCCTTAACGATTGGACTGTGTGTCTTGCAAGGATGGAGATGAGAGGTCAGATCTGAAACATTCTTAGATTTATAGGATTTCGATGGCAGCTGGATAAGGGGAAGGTGGGAGAGGGCCGCCTAAAGGATGCAGGAGTGGTTTTGAGATCAGATCTCTTGCTTAGAAATCTGGATGGATGGTGAGAAGTAAGATGAAGATCTAGGCAGTAGAACATGGTGGCTGGATTTTTTTTGTTTTCTTATTTTGTTTAGATTTGTTTTTTTAAAGGGTGAATGCCAGTGAAAGGGGAGGCAGAAACTATGTGTGTAGTTTTTAAAAACCTGCAGGGACCGATAGTTGGAAGTGATGGATTTGGAGCTTGACAGGTAGTTCAGGGCTAGCAAGAGTGGTTTTGAAGTCACTTGGGTACAGGCAATTGCAAAGTCCTGGGCAGAGGTAAGTTGGCTGGCTCCCATGTAGAGAGCTGGTAGAGGCATGGCTCTTAATCTCCTTTGGGGCCTGAATGACTTGGAGACTAACCAAGGAGTAGGAAAGGGCCACTTGACTGGCGGCCTTAGTGCAAGTAGTTTGGGTAGAATGGGAGTGGGGAATGGAGCTTTCAAAATGCCAAAGACTGACTAGCAAAGAATCGAGTAAGTGGAACAATGGAGGCTGCTTCTGGGGGCGAGGGGAGGATGAGAGAGGGGCAATTAAGGGGATGATTTCTATTCTTATGAGAGTTAAGTGGTATTTTAAGTTAAGTCAGATGAAATTTATTGTCTAAGATTACCATAGAAACAACATCAACAAACCAACACATAATATTAAGGCAGCCCTTTTGTTTAACATGTAAACAAATATAACTTCTACCAAACTTATGATGGCAGGTGCATCACACCAGTTCTCATTTATGCCAACAAGAGAAGTTCTTAGAAACTTTTAATTTAGGCTCCTAAAATCTCATGGAAAGAAAATAAATATGCTTACTAGTTTGCACCAGAAGCTATATTTCCCCAAATACTCTCCTGGGAGAGCATATCAGCCAGTGAGCGTGTGTGCACATCTGCCCTCCTATATGTGTGCCCTCGTGTATTCTAGGGAGAGGGTTGAGATGGGAATAGGGATCTATGTGTACTTTTTTCCTTGACGATGGTTGCGAAGAAATAGTCGTTGGAATTTTACGTTTTGCACAATTACAGCCAATCTTACTTTCGTGATTTGTGATTGACTTGACTACCTTCTAGACTAGAGAATGCTCATGTGCCAAGGCCCATTGTTCCATCTTACCCCTAGGGGACCTTGGCACCCGAAGGTTTCTCAAGACAGACCTAAATGTCCCCAGAGGCCCCCAGTACATCTTCCATCTGGTACTCAACACCTCTGTTCTGCTGCCCCTCAGGACAATGATGTGAAAGTGACCATGATCTTGAAGAGTTCTGGGAAAACGTGGACCTTTGTTGATCAAATCCAGTTGGTCCCTTTGCTTGGGCATTACAAGATAGGAAGTGGATTTGCATAGAAATATCCTGGCTCAAAGTCACAAAGCTAATAAACCCGATGAATGTTATTTAATCTTACTTGTCAAGGGAAACTAATAACTTCCTGATGAAATACTAACAACATTCAAAACATTCCTCATAAAGGAATTATTAAAAAATAATTTAAAAAATAAAACATTATTAAAACTGTCCTGGGCCAACTGAGGCAGTGCCACAGCCCTGCACTATTCCTGGGAGTCTGGGCCCTGGACTCCTGCAGCTCCATTCTGCTCAGGCCTGGGGCAGTGCCCTACTCTGCATGAGGGACCTGGAGGCGTTCCAACAGAGAGGGAGAAGGAAAGGTTTAATAGCTACCTTCTCTGCTTGACAAGGAAATAAATTAGATATTTAGCCCGTGGAATTCACTTAAAAATAGAGTAACCTGTAGGACATCAGAAAGGACTGGGGAGTGAGCTTAAGAGGGATATAATTTGGTGACAGGAGCAAAAAGGTGTAGATAAATATGACCATTATGACTGGCGCTGCTCTGCTGACATCATTGGATTGTGGGGAGCTTAAAAGAAAAAAGCAATATATACCCAAAGGAATCGAAAGCAGGATCTCAGAGAGATATTTGCATACCCACATTTATAGCAAAACTATTCACAATAACCAAAAGGTGGAAGCAACCTAAATGTACGTTAACAGAGGAGTGGATAAAGAAAACATGGTCTATGCATATGATGGGATATTGTTCAGCCTTAAAAAGGAAGGAAATCCTGTTACATGCTACAACATGGATGAACCTTGAGGCCATTATTATAAGTGAAATAAGGCAGTCACAGAAACACAAATATTGCATGATTCCACTTTATAAGGTATCTAGAGCAGTTAAACTCTTAGATACAGAAAGCAGAATGGTGGCTGTCAGGGTCGGCGTGGCGGGACAGAGAAGAGAGTTATTTGATGGGTATAGAGTTTCGGTTTTACAAGATGAGAGTCCTGGAGACCTGTTGTACAGCAGTGAGCATATAGTTGGCCCCACTGTACCGTACACTTAAAAGTTGTAACTTTTATGTTGTGTGTCTTTTTTAAACACAATTGTTTTTTTGTTTTTTGATTTTTTTTTTTTTAAAGCAAGCGGGGTAAAATAGCTGAGATACCTTTTGCTATTACAGTTAATTATCATCTTCCAGAGGGCACCCTCTGAGTGGGAGGTAATAGAATGAGAGCAGCAGCAATTGCTGCAGTAACTGGTAATTTATTGAGTGCTTACTATGCACCAGGTGGTGAGCTAAACTCTTTTGTACACTGAATCACATGTCAGCTCTGTGAGGTAGGCATTATTGTCCCCATTTCGCCACTGAGGAATTAGGTCATGAGGAATTAAGCCGTTTGCTCAGGAAAGCACAGTTCATAATTGTAGGGCTCTGGGACCCAGACCCAGCTCTGTCTGATATTAATTGTTAGCTCCATTCTCAGCTCCCGTTTATTCATCTCTTCAGCGAAGGCCATGCTTTTGTGCCAGGCACTGTGCTAAATGCTGAGGATACTGTGGATACAGGCCCTGACTTTACAGAGCTTAGAAGCCAAGTCAGGGTGAGAGACAATACGCAGGAGAAGCAGTGAATAAAGATCCAGTGATGAACACCGATCAAACAGTGATCAAAATTGTCTCTATAACAATTTTGATAAATGTTATAGAGAAACAATTAGGCTACTATGATAGAGGACTAATCAGCATGGAGGTTGGAGACTGACTTAGGCATTTAACAAGGGTATTCAGAGAAGATCTCACAAGGGCCATGATACTTAGGGAGAGAAGTGGATAGGTCTCAGATGCCATCACCACTGGGGCCCTCTGTAGTCTGCAAGAGTCTCACCGGCCACAGAGCTGTGATCCCACGTGGCATGGCCATAATGAAGGACAAGGAGCTGAACCATTCCCTCCTTCAGACAAGAAGGTAGAATTCAAAGAGGCAAAGGGGAGAAAAGCCTAGACCTCCTCTTTCAGAAATTGTAAATGTGTGTGTGAAAATGTGTACCCACATAGCCTTGCGATGGAAGAATCCAAATTCCAGCAGTGTTCCCTTGTCCCCCTGGGTCACTTCACCTCTCTGGGCCTCCAATTCCTCATCTGTGTAGGGAGAAAAAGAAAACAGAACTTCTACCCAGATAGATTTCTGGTAGTATTAGTAGTGGTGGTAGAATGATTAAAAAACTGCTTCCACTTCATTCTCTCTGGTTGAGCTACATCTTGAATGCTTATTCAGTTCTAATTGCCACATTTTGAGAGAGACATGGACATTAGAATGTGTCCAAAGAGCAGGTCACTGGAGAGAGTGGGATGAGTTTGGGATACTTACACTGCAGAAGCAACTACTGAAGGCCGAAATGACCGTCTTCCGCTGTGCGAAAGGCTGGTACATGGAGAGTGGACTGATCACATAATGAAGAGTGTTGCCTTGTTCTGTGTCTGTTCAAAAGACAGATCTAAAACCTGGGAATCAGGTCCGACTAAGAAAGGAACTATGTAATAAATTGTTATAAGTGATAAAGAGCACTCAAACCATGGAGATACTCCAAGGGGACTGGGTAACAGGTCGCTATAGGATTTTTTAATTGGGAAAGGGTTGCTTTGCACGTATTGTCCCATTCTTCCATCTTGGATGTTTCTAAGTTATTTTAGAACTGTGGCTGTAAACCGGAGGCAGATGGAATATATTTAATTGTAGATGAAGTGCCCATGTGCACCACTACAGAAGTTAAACTCAAAGCCCATCCTATTGATTAGGAGTGAGTTCTACCTGGTATGTGACCCCAATCACATATTCTTTAAGGCACTCTGCTTCAACCCCATTAGCCACTCACTTTTTTACTAGTTATTTATAACAACCCACACACTTTGGGAAATGTGCTAACATTTTTCCTATTTGTATGTTAATCAAACTTTAAGTTTTTGTTTTGAATACATAGCACATTCACATTGTTCAGAATTTAAGAGTTCATAGGGAAAGTTCCCTGTCTCTCTGGACCTCTCCTCAGAGGCAACCATTAGTTCCTCATATATTTATCTAGAGACGTTTTAAGTGTATATGTACAGAAGCATGTGTATATTTTTCTTCTTCACTTTGCTTTTTCAAAATACAACATATATCAAGATAGCTTGACAATTAAACCATAGTAATATAAAAAGTGCTCACTCATTCTTTTTCATGGGTACATATTATTCCATCCCCCTGTTTGTGGACAATTAGGTTATTTTCAATCCTTCACTATTACAACATTGACAGTGGATAACCTTACACGTGCATTACTACACACATGCACAGGTATATCTATATACATTTCTAGAAGCAGACTTGCTGAATCAAAGGGAATGGGCATTTGTAATTTTGTTAGCTATTGTTAAATAATTCTCAACAGAGGTTTTACCAATTTTCACTCCTGCAAGCAGTGTGTGAGAGTGCCTTATTTCTTCAAACCGTTGCCAGCTAAGTATATTGTCATACCTTTTGAGCTTTTCCAAAGTAAGTGAAAGAAAGAAAATCAGAGTAATTTTAATTAGTATTTCTTAGTGTGAGTGAAATTGAGCATCGTTTCTCGTGTGTGAAATCTTGATGGGCTTTGTAGTGCAGCCATGAAGAAGGTCATCAATGCAGACTGAACCTGGGAGGAGGGAGAGGAAAATTATATTCACGGGGGAAAGTCAGAGAGTTTCTTTTTAAATGAACGCTCTTGAGAGGTTCACACAGGCCCACTAGCCTCCAAGCTGTTTAGCCTGTAAACCCTCTGGCTCACACTGGAAAAAATTCAAACACAACAAATGTAATTCAGAAGTGAAACCATATCCAGAACAAACCATTCGTATTGCTTCTTTTGATTTTTAGTCTTAAATTTAATAAAGTAATTTGCTTTTGTTTTTAGAACAAGATTTAGGATGCAAGTACATTGTAATGTGACATGTTTAACTTTGGAAGGAGCTGTCCCACACCTCTGAGTATGCAGGTTCTGACTAGTTGGCTCTCAAAGTATGCTAGGTTTGCTTCCAGCCTCCCCCACCTCTAAACCCTCTCCCTCCCCAGCCCCCAACCCCTTCCTGCAGTTTCTTTGTGTGTTCAAGCAGGTTTTGGCAAAGACCAGAGTCTTTTCACTGGGAACATTGGCATTGCACAGCCTCTCTGCCCATTAGCAGCCTGAAATGCTTATGACAAAACCAGCTCAATCTAGTTTTTCACCTAGAAAGGGACCATCCAGGCTTTAGCAGCACAGATTTGCTTTTGCTTTTTGCAGAAAGCTTGCAGATTCAAACCTATCTCGGTTGGCGGCAATGCCATCCTTACAGTTGCTTAGGTCAAAATTCTTCAAGTCATCCCTGATTCCTATGGCCACAGTGTCCACAAACTCCATCCAGCCCCTTACAAAACTTTCTCGGCTCTACTTTCAGAATGTATCCAGAACCAAACCACTTTTCTTTACCTCCATCTCGGCCATCCTGCTCCGAGCTGCTGTCATCTCCTGCCTGAATTGCTGCCATAACCACTTGACAGGTTTCCTGCTTCTCCACTTGTTTTTCCTGCAGTCTTTTCTCAAGACAGCCAGCAGAGGTGTCCTGAAAGACACAAGTCAGGTCCCATCAGCCCTCTGCTCCAAGCCCTCCCATGGTGCTGCCCATCTCAGAGAAAGCCAAGTCATCACGGTGGCTCTACATAGTCTGCCTCCTCACCAGCTTGACCTTGTCTCCTCTCTCTCTGTGACTATTCCTACTGAGCAGTACTGGCCTCCTTGCTCTTTGAACAAACCAGGCACTCTGCCACCTCAAGGCCCTTGCAGCAGCTTGTGCCTCTGCCTAGAAAGCTCTTCTCACACACAGGTGGCTCACCCCCTCACCTCCGAGTCTCTGCTCCAATGTCACAATCCCAGGAAGGTCATTCTGTTCACCATATTTAAAATTGCAACCTCATGCCCTCCCCGCCCACCACACTCCTTGTCCCCTTCCCTGCATTATTTTTCTCCATTGCACTTATTACTCTTTAACGCGCAATTTCATTTACTTATTTATTTGGTTTGTTTTCTCTCCCCCAGGAAGGCAGAGATTTTTATAGCTCTTTAAAAAAAAAAAAAAAAAATCATACCCATATTCTAGCCTGTAGAACAGTGCCTGGCCCAGGGTCGGCCCTTAGTAAACAAATGTTTAATAAATGAATTATCTTTCTTTTCTCTACCAAACTTATTCCTCAAAGTCTGCCGAACCTAAACTGAAACAACACGTGTTGTATCTTGGTACTAGTGCTGGTGATGTGAATTGAATCCAAGAATACTGATACATATTCTTCTGGGGAAAGTCACACTAGAACTAATTTGGCATCATTTGGGTGACTCTTATAGAGGGATTAAGTATGACACTAGAAACTTCTTTAAGGAAAGTGGTAAACACACTCAGGCTGCATCTGGAGAATTAGATCTAGAATCAGCTCCCACTCTGAAGAGGGCTACAGACAAACAAGCGCGTTCAGAGAGCAGCAGCAGGGGTGGGGCAGACATTCCAGTCCAGGACGCAACGCGACGCGGAGCGCGGGAATGAGGACGATTGGCTTGGTGCAGGAGGACTTAGGGGACGTGATTCCTTTTTTCAAATGTTGAAAAAGGAAGATGAATCAGCCTACAGATCTGCTCTGTAGACCTCCAGTCATCTGCTCATTCCCCTCCACCCCGGCAAAAGCACATCCAGCTTTTGTGGGCCCCAAACATGAGCAGGGAGGCAGGCCCTCCTAAGGAAAAAAAAAAGTATAAAGAATATAAGTTTATAAAAATATAGGTACAGGCTTTGGAAGGTTCCCATACAAGTGACAGTCCCGGAAGCTTCTGTTTCATTAGCTTCAAGGTAAATTCACCACGTTCAGACTTTTTGTGCCAACAAAACTGAACTCCTCGTAGCTCTCCAAACATACCGCGTTTTCTCTTCCCTCTGTGATTTGCATAGTGTTCCCGCTGTCCAGAAAACCCTTTTCTCAACATGTCTTCTTGGTAGCATCGACTCATCCTTCAACTTCTGATTCAAAGCCTGTCTGTCCCCTCTGTGAGGCCTTTTCCAAGTCCTCCAGACGACTTAGTCGGGTGGTAAGTCCTTTTGTACACCCTCACGAATCTCGTGCGTGCCTCCACTGCATAGTGTTTGAGTTTGGCTAATTTGTTTGTCTGGCTTCCCTTTTACTGTATCAGTCAGGAAGAGCTGGGTTATGCTGTAGTAAAAAGCAGCTCCAAAAACCTCAGTGGCTTAAAACAACAAAGATCACTTCTTTGCTCACACTGTGTGTACAGTGTGGGTCAGCTTTTGTTCTCACTTTGGGACTCAGGCTAATAGAGTAGCCACAGTCTGGAACACTGCCAGCTGCTGGGCCAGAGAGGGAATGGTGAACCAAAGCATGTACTTTCTCCTAAGCTTTCCCCTAGCGGTGACACATTTGCTTATATTTCATTGGTTACACCTTACTTCAGTTGGGCAGAGAAATCCAACATGTCCAGGAGAGTCAGCCCAGAATACTGGTGAATAGCCTAATAACTACAATAATCTAGTTGCTTCTTGAGTACAAAATGGTATCTGTTCAAAATCTTTGTATATCCAGTGCCTAGTTCATAGTACTTAATACATAGTAAGTCCTCAACTGTTTTTGAGTAAAAAATAAATAAATTTAGTGAGTAAAACCTACAGGAAAGTAATTTTGGGGGGTGCTTATTACAAGGAACTATTTTCAACATCTTTTCAACCTCAGTAGGTGCTGACCTCCCTGTCTTCAGAGAGATTCAGATATAGACTATCCTGAACACCTAGCGACTCTTCTAAGATGATTCTTGTGAAGATGAGTGGTTGAAATATGTGGTCTTTAAAGTCCCTTTAATTCTGAGACCTCTGCATTTGTATCATAATCACCTTTCTGCTTGAGGAAGAATAAGTTAGTGTTCACTATAGAGGTGATAACATCTGACTGGAGGAGGCTATTTCAGTTGGTGACTTGTTTGAGGAGGAAAAACAAGTAGAGAGCTCTGGCCCTGATCCCTCAGCTAAAAGGGTGATTACTAAGTGCAGAAAGTATTGTGACCCTTACATATCCAGAGAGTAAAACGAGGCCAACTCTAGGCTAGACGTTGCTTTGACACTTGCGATTCGGACTTAGAAACAGACAAATTCTTTGTGATGCTCTTATTTCAGAAGAAATCTGATGATTCTAAGCAGTGGATCTACTGGACTGCCAAGGTCCTGCCCACACACATTCCTGAGGATGGATGGTTTCTCTTGTGTTAGTTTTGTTACAGATTCCTGCTGACTAACCTTAGTCTAACACCGAGTCCTACTGTAACAGAGTTCTCTAGTCATACAAAAGGGTGAATAACACATCCCCTCTTCTGACCATGTAAAATGTTATAAATACTAAGGATCACAAAAGCCCTGTCAAGTCATTTTAATTAAAAAAAAAAACCAACAGTGTAATAATTTGGCTTGTAAAGTCTTTGAGCCCTCTGTAAAAAGGCTCAAAATAACGTAATTAATAATGTAAATAATGTAAAAACAGTTAAAGGTGTAGTGGGTTTATTATTCAGTTGGTGTTCAGAGCGAATGTGGCCTGGAAAGGAACATCGGATTTAGAGTCAGAGTACCAGGCTCACACACAACTCTGTGTGACTTTGGTCGTATCACTTCCCCTTTCTTGCTCAATAGCCCCTCAGTGCTAAGATGGGGGAAGGGGCGATGATAACCAACTCAGGAGGCTATGGGGATGGATCAAACGAGATGAAAGTGTTTAACAGGCTAGGAAGCACACCGAGTGATGGAATTGAAGCAAATCCAGTGTCCTGGTTGGTCACGCAAATTTCTCAGACTTTCTTTCTAACATAGCAGTGGCGCCATTTGTATGATCTTGTACTTGTATTATCTTATATTTCAGAAGTCTCTTGGGATGGAACCCCTTGATTTAATTCAGAGTTCATGTCAGTGGTTCACAGAACCACTATTGGGATCGCTTGACTCATGCCAAACATAGACTCGAAGAGGTATTCATACATTCTGTCACTTTCAGCCCAGACTGAATTCACATGGGAACTTGCTAGGTTCTTTGTTTTGTTTCATTTGCACATCTGGCCCCAGTACAACCTTTTGACACTTACAGTGCTATTGTGTGCAACTGCACACGAATGTGCAATTTTCAGGATGTTTATAATGAGGGCTATTTTCAAGTGTCGAAACTCTACATTTCCTGAGGATTCTGCCTCAATGAAATTGTATCCTTCTAGATTTCAGGGTGGCAAGGGTCCACTGAAGTGGTCAAATCTGTTGATGGTTTGAAATTGATACAGTCGTCCCTAGGTATCTGCGGGAGATTGATTCTCAGACTCCCCTCGAATACCAAAATCTGCGGACGCTCAAGCTCCTTATATAAATGGTGTAGTATTTGCATCTAACCTACACACATCCTCCTGTATAATTTAAATCAAGTCTAGATTACTTATAATACTTAATACTATGTAAATGCTATGCGAATACATGTTATACTGTATTTTTTAGGGAGTAATGACAAGAATCAAAGTACATTTTCAGTACAGATAACCATCCGAGGTCTAAGGACAGAGTACACATCAGCAACAACGTAACATTTTTCTTTTTAATATTTTCCATTTGCGGTTGGTTGGATCTGTGGATGCAGAACCCTTGGATACTGAGGGCCGACTATATTTGGAAACAATGAGTGGACAGGTTTCCTCCACCTCCCTGGTACAGGTAAATCCCTGGCAGTTATCATTTATTGTTCCAGTTGAATGACTTCAACAAGGCAAGATTGCCAAGTAAATGATAAGGTAGTGATACCAATTAGTGGATCCATTTGGACAAAGCCCTGGCATCTGTGGGTAAATCAGGACCCCTTCCCCTATCCCCCGCTCTCCACGCATAAGGTGGTTCATGTCACACTGAAACCTCCCAACTCTAAATGAGCAACTCACAACCCTTCCATCTGCCACCTCATTTGCAGGGTGCATTGCTCACTGGCACTATTTTATTTATTTTGACCCTTACTGCTATTTTTTAAAATTTTATTTTATTAGTTTTATGTATACAGTACATTGGTTAGACATTTATATAGTTTATAAACGATCCCCCGATTGCTCTTTCTCTCCTCAGCCCTTACTGCTATTTTTAAATTAAAAGCAACACATGATTGTAATAAATTCAAACAATGTAGAAGGCATAAAGTTTAAAAAAAGTAAATGTTCTCTTTCCTAATAAAGTCACTTAGTATTTAATGAATCGATATTTATCCTTTGTTGTTTCACATTCTGTTCATAGTCAAATATAAGTACATAGATTGTTCTTTATGCAATGAAATTATATATTTTATTATGCAGCATATTACATATTTTATTATTTAAATATGTCTGGGAGATGTACTCACATCAGTATACTTAAGCTTTAATCCTTTTAAATGGATGCACTTTATTTTCTAGTACGTATGTTCTATTTTTTGTTTTATCACTACTAATGGTCATTGTTCGTGCTAACAAACAATGCAATGAATGACCTTATTGACATATTTGTGATCATGTGCATGTATTTTTGGACTTCATTGACTATCTGGGATTTTAGAAATGAAATTGCTAAATAAAAGGATATGCCTTTTTAAATTTTGATGGCTATTACTAAATTGACCTTCACAAAAATTTCACCAATTTATACTCTTACCAATGGTGCACGTATTGTATAGTCTGTTTTTCTGATTTCTGCCAATCTGTGAATAAGGTGGGGGGATCTCGATTTAATTTTAACTTCTGTAATTACTAGTGAAGTTGAGCGTCTTTTCTAGTATGTAGCTTGTATATTTTGCTTGTTCATTTTCTTTTCCCCTTTTTCAAATATTTTTGTCTTATTTTTATTTACATGAACTCTTATACATTATAAATGTTATGTTTTTAAAAATTATAATATGTTTTATAAATTTTCTCCCAGGGTGTCACTGTGTTTAGTTTCCTTTAGTATTCAAAAGTTTGTAATATTTATGTAATCAAATCAATCAACCTTTTCTTTTGAGG
The DNA here is from genome assembly GCF_902729225.1 of Pteropus medius. Lineage (NCBI taxonomy): Eukaryota > Metazoa > Chordata > Mammalia > Chiroptera > Pteropodidae > Pteropus > Pteropus medius. The sequence goes on along the minus strand of NW_024342471.1, from coordinate 13,101,894 downwards.
TTTCTAGATTTTGAGTCTTTTATAGGAAGAATTTCCTTAGCACAACTTAAATAAAAAATTCTCTTACATTTTTTCTAATATGTTTGTAATTTTGCTTGTTAATTTTACTTAGAAATTATTATTTCTCGTAACGTGAGTTAGGGATTGAACTCAGTTGTCCTAATACTTATTCACCGGTCTCTCTTCCCCAAATGATTTAAAAATAGCGCAGCTTTCGTATTCTGAAAATCCCATATATACAAAGTATATCTAGATAATTAACTCACTCTACTTATCAGTTCTTATGCTGATAATGAATTATTTTAATTATTCAAGATTTAAATTATGTTTTGATATCTAGTAAAGCAAATTCCTCTACATCAGGGATCCCTAGCCTCCCAGCCTTGGTCCATGGCCTGTTAGGAATGAGGCCGCACAGCAGGAGGTGAGCAGCAGGCAAGCCAGCAAAGCTTCATCTGTATTTGCAGCCGCTCCCCAGCACTAGCATCACCACCTTAGCTCTGCCTCAGGTCATTGGCATTAGATTCTCACAGGAGCACCGGTCCCTGGCGCCAAAAAGGTTGGGGATCGCTGCTCTAAATAGTTCTGTTTCAAAATTTTTAAAGCTGTTTTGTACTTTTTCCCTTCCAGAGGAATTTCAGATTCAGCTTGTCAAATTCTATGGAAAACCTGATGGCATTTTCTCCAACATTTTTTAGTAAAAATTTCAAACATAAAGAAAAATTGAAAGAATTTTATATGCTCACCACCTAGATTTTACCATTAACATTTTACAATACTTGCTTTACCTGATGGGATTTCAACTGTAATTATGATTGTACTGAATTTAGAGATTAATCTAGAAAGAACTGACATCTGTATGATTCTGAATCTTTACCTCCAGGAATATGCTATGACTGCATTTATTCAGGTCTTTTTGTTCTTATTAAAGTTTTGTAGTTATTTTCCTATAGATTTTGAACATGTCTTAGGAGGTTTGTTCTATATTTTCCAGATTTGGTTGTTAATATGAATGGGCTGTCCCCTCCCTCAACCCTATTTCCTTTTCTAGTTGATTATTTTGGCATATCGGAAAGTTAATTATTTGTGTGTTGCAAATGTATCTCATCATCTTACTCAGTTCTCTTATTAGTTATAATAGTTTTCAAGGGATTTTTCTGACTAGACAATCCCCTCATGCAAATAGCACTGGTTTGGCTCATTTTTTACTGTCTGTTCCTTTCATTTCTTTTTCTTATCATATTTTACTGTCTTGGATCCCATTATAATGTTAAATAATGATAATAGGAATCCTTATCTTGTTCCTGACTTGAAATTTTCACTGTTAGATATAATGTTTGCTGTGGTTTCTGATATTCTTTAAGCACATTTTCTTCTCTTTTCCTTCATTTGCTAAATCTTTTCAAGAATAAGAGTTTAGACTTGAACAACACCAAAGAAAAATTGGACCTAACATATATATACAGAACACTCCACCCAACACCAGAAAAAAGAAAAAAAAATGTATATGTATATATATACATACACACACCTTTTCTCATGTGCAAATGGAACATTCTCTAGAATGATCACGTTAGGACACAAAACAAGACTTAACAAATTTAAAAAGACTGAAATCATACGAAGTATCTTTTCCAACCACAATTAAATGAAACTATAAATCAATAGCAAAAGGAAAACTGGAAAATTCACAAATATGTGGAAATTAAACAACACGCTCTTAAACAACCAGTGGGTCAAAGAAGAAATTGCCAGAAAACATAAGAGAGGAGACCCAGTAACAAAAATAAGAAATGAAAGATGCCACAAAAATAAAAAGGATCATAAGAACTATTATGAGCAGTTATACATCAACAAATTAGATAACGTAGAAGAAATGAATAAACTCCTGGAAACATACAACCTATCAAGACTGATTCATGAAGAAATAAAAAATGTGGCCAGACATATAACTAGTAAGGAGATTGAATCAGTAATTAAAAACCTCCCAACAAAGAAAAGATTAAGACCAGATGGCTTCACTGGAAATTTCTACCAAATATTTAAAGAATTATTAACATCAAATCTTCTCAAACTCTTCCAAAAACTGAAGAGGAGGGAACACTTCTAAACTCATGAGTTCAGTATTACCCTGATACCAAAACCAGAAAAAGATACTACAGGAAAACTACAGACCAATATCTCTGGTGAATACTGATACAAAAATGCTCAACAAAATACTAGCAAATCAAATTCGACAGCATATTAAAAGGGTTATATCATGACCATGACCAAGTGAGATTATTCCTGGAATGCAAGGGCAGTTCAACAAATGAAAATCAATTGATGTCATATAATACACCAGATTAATAGGATGAAGGACAAAAACACACGATCATCTCAACTGATGCAGAAAAATCACTTGATAAAATTACCCATCCTTTCATGCTGAAAACATTCAACAAACTGGGAATAGAAGGTAATTTCCTACACATAATAAAAGCTGTAGATGAAAAGCCCACAGCTAACATTATACTTGATGGAAAAATACTGAAAGCTTTTTCTGTAACATCAGGAACAAGGCAAGGATGCCCATTCTCATCACTCCTAGTCAACATATTACTGGAAGTCTTAGCAGAGCAATTAGTCAAGAAAAAAAAGAAATAAAAGGCATATAACTTGGAAAGGAAGAAGTAAAATTATCTTTGTTCATAGACGAACTGGTCACATGTAGAAAACTCTAAATATTCCACACATAACCTATAAGAACAAGAGAACTAAGCAAAGTTGCAGAACACAAAAATCAATTTTTTTCTATATACTAACAGTGAAATATCCAAAAAATAAATTAGGAAAACAATCTTATTTACAATAGCATCAAAAAGAATAAAACACTTAAGGATAAACTTAAGGAATCAAAAGATTTGTATACTAAAAACTACAAAATAGTGCTGATAAATAGACATCTCACCTCACCCAACTTGCAGGCCCACCTAAGCCACTTTCGGTGGCTTTTCCATACAAACAGCCTGTCTTGGCTCATGCTTTGGACTTTCCTAAAATCTTTCAAAGGTTCTCAAACCCCAAACATGCAGCATCTTGCTAAGCAGACCCAAGCCCAGCACTAGTAGCAGCTGACCTTGGTTCATGGCTTAGCCTCTCCCTGGAACCTCCAAGCCCAGCACAAGTGGCAGCCAGCTACAGATCACTTTGTAGGTCATACTAAGTGGCCTCAGGAAGGGCACAGGCAACAACTGATCTTGGCCTGCACCAGAGCCCCTCCCTGGTGACTAGCTTCAGACCACACCAGAGCACCACCCAGCCACCTCCACAAATGACACACCCAAAGGACAGACTCGGCCAGCACCAGAGCCCCACTAAAGCAAATCCTGCTCCATAGGGTCAGCCCCTGCACTGTAGTCACAGTCAGTCCTAACAACCAATCAGCCTGAGGGTCAGTCCTTCCCACTGATGTGCAAATAGCAACCAAGGGTCAACTGCAACAGGAGGGCACACACAACCTACACAAGGGGCACAACTGAAGCACCACTGCACCACTGCACCACTGGGCCCCACAGGACACCTACAACATAAGGCCACTCTATCAAGACCAGGAGACATAGCAGATCTACTTAATACATAGAAAGAAACACAGGAAGGCAGCCAAAATGAGGAGACAAAGAAATGTCTCAAATGGAAGAACAGAACAAAACTCCAGAAAAATAGCTAAACAAAATGGAGACAAGCAATCTACCAGATGCAGAGTTCAAAACACTAGTTATAAGGATTCTCAGTGATCTCAGAATTTCAACAAAGAGATGGGAAACATAAAAATGGAGATAGAATGCATGAAAAAGAGCCAGTCAGAAATGAAAAAATACAATAACCGAAATGAAGAATAACTGAAATGAAGAGGGAATCAACAGTAGATTAGATGAAGCAAAGGATTGAATCAGCAATTTGGAAGATAAAAGTAGAAAACACCCAATCAGAATAGCAAAAAGAAAATGTCCAAAAAAGCGAGGATAGTTTTAGGGGCCTTTGGGACAACATCAAACATAACAACATTCACATCCTATGGGTACCAGAAGAAGAGAGGGAGCAAGGAATTGAAAACCTATTTGGAGAAATAACAACAGAAAACTTTACTAACCTGGCTAAGGAAACAGACATACAAGGCCAGGAAGCGCAGAGAGTCCCCAAACAAGGTGAACCCAAGAGACTCCACACCCAGACACATAGTTAAATTGCTAAAGATTAAAGACAAAGAGAATCTTAAAAGCAGCAAGAGAAAAGCAGTTACTTATCCACAAGGGAGCTCCCATAAAACTGTCAGCTGATTTCTCAACAGAAACATTGCAGGCCAGAAGGGATTGGCATGAAATGTTCAAAGTGATGGAAAGCAAGGATCTGCAACCAAGAATTACTATACCCAGCTAAGCTATCATTTAGAATCACAGGACAGATCAAAACTTCCCACATAAGTTCATCATCACCATCACACCAGTATTACAAGAAATATTAAAGGGACTTCTTTATGAAGAAGAAAAAAAGATAAAAAATATGAATAATAAAATAGCAATAACTGCATATCTATCAACAATTACATTAAATGTAAATGGATTAAATGCTTCAATCAAAAGACTTAGGGTGGCTGAATGGATAAGAAAACAAGACCCTTACATATGCTGCCTATAAGAAACTCTCTTCAGATTGAAAGACACATATTTCATAAAAATGGAAACAGAAAAAAGCTGGATAGCAATACTTCTACCAGATAAAATAGACTTTAAAACAAAGGCTATAACAAAAGACAAAGAAGGACCCAATAATCCCACTTCTGGGTAGTTATCCAAAGAAATCCAGAACACTAATTCAAAAAGACATATAAATCCATATGTTCATTGAAGCATTATTTACAACAGCCAAGATATAGAAGAAACATAAATGTCTATCAATAAGTGAACAGATGAAGAAGCAGTTCTTATGTACAATGAAATTCATATACTCAGCCATAAAAAATGAAAATTTGCCATCTGCATGACATGGATAGACCTAGAAGGTATTGTGCTGAGTAGAGTAAGTCAGACAGAGGAAGACAAATGCCATATGATTTCACTTACATGTGGAATCTAAAGAACAAAATAAATGAACAAGCAGAAATGAACTCATAGATACAGAGAACATTTTGATGGTTGTCAGGTTGAGGGGATCGGTGAAAAGGGGGACAGGATTAAGCAGTACAAATTGATAGTTACAAAATAGTCATGGGAATGTGAAGTATAGCATAGGGAATATAGTCAATGATATTGTAATAACTATGGTGTCAGATGGGGACTATACTTATCAGGGTGATCACTTCGTAAGTACATAAACATCTGATCACTATGTTGTACATATGAAACATATAATATTGTATGTCAACTGTATTGAAAAATAAATTTAAAAAAATACTATATTGTACTGGCATAAAGATCAGACATAGACCGATGGAACAGAATAGAGAGTCCAGAAATAAACTTTTTCATATATGGTCAAATGATTTTCAACAAGGATGCCAAGGCTACACAATGGAGAAAGGACAGTCTCTTCAATAAATGGTGCTGGAAAAATTGTGTATCCACATGCAAAAGAATTAAATTGGACCATTACCTTACACCATATACAAAAATTAACTCAAATAAAGACTTAAACGTTAAGACCTGAAACTATAAAACTCCTAAATGAAACATAGGGGAAAAGCTTCATGGCACGGGTTTGCCAATGATTTATTGAATCTGACATGAAAAGCACAGGCAAAAACAAACAAAAAAATAGACAAAGGGACTTTATAAAACTTAAAAACTTCTGTGCATCAGAGGAAACAAACAACAGAGTGAAAAGGCCATAATGTTTTCCATAGCAGCTACGCAATTTTACAGTCCTACCAACAGTGACAAGGGTTCCAATTTCTCCATACTCTTGTCAACACTCGTTATTTTCTGTTTTCTGTTTTGTTTTGTTTTTTATATTGGTCATCTTAATGGATATGAGGTGATTTCTCATTGTGGTTTTGATTTATATTTCCTTAATGACTAATGATGTTGAGCACTTTTTTATGTGCTTACTGGTCATTCGTATATATTTGTAGAAGTATCTTTTAAATCCCTTACCTACTTTTTGAGTTTTTTTAATCTTTTTATCGTTGAATTGTAAGAATTCTTTATTCTATATACAAGGCCCTTATCAGATAAATGACTTGCAAATATTTTCTCCCATTCTGCAGGTTTTCTTTTTCACTTTCTTGATGGTGACCTTTGAAGCACAAAAGTTATTAATTTTGATGGTCTAATTTATCTGTTTTTTTCTTATGTCACTTGTACTTTCAGATATTCTATTTGATGTCTTCAGTGATTTATCTGAACATTTGATTTGCTCGCTGGAAACATAATTGTATTATTCTTAGTTTTCTTGGTTTGGAATTGTAAAGTACTTGACTTAAATTATTTGCCAATAATATATAGAGGAGCTTAGAAATGTCGATACCCATTAAGCTGGTAAACCCATTTTTGCGAACTTAGCCTATATACCCAGAAGTCATTTCATTGTCACATATGAGAGAAGGATGCTGGAAGCCTGTTCAATAGCAAAAGAGGATGAGTTAAGTCCATAGTGGTACATTATTAGGTAGCTGTTGAATGTTATAATTATGAAGCTTATTTAGTGAAAATGTTTATGATGTAATGTTCAGTGAAAAAAAAGTGTGTTCCCATCAAGATTAAAAATATGTATAAAATATTTGCACTAGATGGAAGAGTATACAAAATTATAGGGATTTTATTTTCTTAAATTTCACTTAGTATTGATATTTTATCTTTACAATTGAAATTTAAGTAAAAATATATACATGACATTTTAAATTGGAGAAATGGTGACAAGTGGTTAGATCTGGGCATGTTTGTTCTTATCCTGACTATTTTTTAGTACCAATTATTTTTCATTATCATGATCATCAGGGTAGACTCATACACATAAAAATAGTTTGTTGTGTTTATTAAGAATTTGAATAGAGATATTTTAATTCTATTTATATTTTTATATAAAATTCAAACACTGATAACAAGATTTTGGTATTAGAATTACTATTATTTCAGTTATTATCATTACAATTTGCTACAAGAAAGGTAATGATGATAATGGTGATATTTTGTTATTAATAGGGATCACAGCAACACTATCTCCGGCATCTCGTAAAAGAATTATTATTATACTTGTAAACAAATCAATCACCCAGCTTTTGAAATAAATTTCAAACGGATCAATGATTTGAGTTGTTTTTCTTTTTAAGGAATAAAAGTATTGAAAGAAAGAAAAAAGCGAGCACAATACAAGGTCACATGTAGTTTATGCACCCAATGTGAGGCCACACTTTGATTCGCTGCACCCAGGGAGAGAATACATGGCAGGCTGGGCCACAGACTGGCTCTGTGGATTCCCCGGCCCTCAGGCCTTTGGCTTCACCTGAGAGACAGTGATCTGGGGTACAGCCAGTAACTGTGAGGCGATCCCTCTTCTGTGGCCTGGAATGGGTTTGATAGAGCAGCAGACAGGGGAAAGCCACAGAGAGAAACTCTGGCTCCTACAGCCAGTCTGTGCCGCCACTGCTGCCCCCCACCTCCACTCCCCTCCTGCTGACTTGGCCTCTGGGCCTGGCTTGGGAGAGGCAGAGGCGTCATCTTGTTCTCATATGTGGGAAGGCTATGAAAAGAAAAACCCTGGATGGCCCAAACATTTAAACAAGAATTACACTAGGATCTTTTGTTCTCGCTTGGACATGGTCAGAATTAATTTGGAAGTCCAAAAGATGATTATTTTTTTGTTGTCGTTTTTGTTTTTGAATCTGAGTTACTTGATGCGAGGATACAGAGTGAAATACAAAACAAAAACACATGGCTGAAGTCTATCAAATGGTATTGGAACATCCCCAGGTCGTTCTTCAGGGCACCATTTTGTTAGTGTTTGGGGGACTCCTGACTCAAACTAACGTCTAAGCCGCTTGCCGAACTTCCTGTCAAAAGGCCCCAGTGATGGAAGTCAAGCAGTGGCATGCGCCTGGGCATCTGAGAAATGCACAGAGCTTCAGAGATCTTAATCATGTTTTTCTTTCTCCTCAGGTATAGTAGGGAAAACTCGCTTTCTGCAAACAACTGAAAAAGCTACCCTTGGAAACTGTTTCTTTGGCCCTCATGAAGCAGCTCAAACTTGTACTGTGAGTCCCTTGATGGGACAAGCTTCTCACCCACTGATCACCCGGAGTGGCTGTCACCATGGCCAGCAAGAGGAAATCCACCACCCCGTGCATGATTCCCGTGAAGACTGTGGTGCTTCAGGATGCCAGTGCAGAGGCCCAGCCTGCTGAGGCTTTGCCTGCAGGACCCCAGCAGGATCTGCCCGCAGAAGCGCCTGCCACCAGCAGCGAGGCCGCTCAGAACTCCAGCAGTACCGATGGTGCCACACTGGCCAATGGGCATCGGAGCACTTTGGATGGCTATTCATATGCCTGTAAATACTGCGATTTCCGATCCCAAGACATAACTCAATTTGTAGGACATGTGAACTCCGAGCACACAGACTTTAATAAAGACCCAACTTTTGTATGCACTGAGTGCAGCTTTCTGGCAAAAACTCCTGAGGGGCTTTCTCTGCACAATGCCAAGTGTCACTCGGGGGAAGCCAGTTTTGTGTGGAACGTGGCCAAGCCAGACAATCATGTAATCGTGGAGCAGAGCGTCCCTGAGAGCACCAGCACTCCTGACCTATTGGGTGAGCCCAATGCTGAAGGGACTGATGGACAGGCCGAAATCATTATCACCAAAACTCCAATCATGAAGATAATGAAAGGCAAAGCTGAAGCCAAGAAAATTCACACACTCAAGGAGAATGTCCCCGGCCAGCCCGTCGGTGAGGCCTTACCAAACCCATCAGCGGGGGAAACAGATGTCAAAGAGGGAGACCACTCCTTTGTCAATGGGGCTGTCCCGGTCAGCCAGGCATCTACCAACCCCGCAAAGCCCCCGCATGCCGCCAATGGGCCTCTGATAGGAACAGTGCCTGTTCTGCCGGCCGGCATAGCACAGTTCCTCTCTCTCCAGCAGCAGCCCCCGGTGCATGCCCAGCACCACGCCCACCAGCCACTGCCCACTTCCAAGTCCCTTCCCAAAGTGATGATCCCACTGAGCAGCATTCCAACGTACAATGCGGCCATGGACTCCAACAGCTTTCTGAAGAACTCTTTCCACAAGTTCCCCTACCCAACCAAAGCTGAGCTCTGCTATTTGACTGTGGTCACCAAGTATCCAGAAGAACAGCTCAAGATCTGGTTCACGGCCCAAAGGCTGAAACAAGGGATCAGCTGGTCCCCTGAGGAGATCGAGGATGCCCGGAAAAAGATGTTCAATACAGTCATTCAATCTGTACCTCAGCCTACAATCACTGTTCTGAATACGCCCCTGGTTGCCAACGCCGGCAGTGTCCAGCATCTCATCCAGGCTGCTCTCCCGGGCCACGTTGTGGGACAGCCAGAGGGCACAGCAGGGGGACTTCTGGTCACTCAGCCACTGATGGCCAATGGGTTGCAGGCACCAAGCTCGTCTCTCCCCCTAGCGGTTACATCGGTCCCCAAGCAGCCGGCTGTCGCGCCCATCAACACTGTGTGTTCTAACACGACGTCAGCGGTGAAGGTGGTCAACGCGGCCCAGTCGTTGCTCACAGCGTGCCCCAGCATCACTTCCCAGGCCTTCCTCGATGCTAGCATCTACAAAAATAAGAAGTCTCACGAACAGCTGTCAGCTCTGAAAGGTAGCTTCTGTCGGAACCAGTTCCCAGGACAGAGCGAGGTCGAGCATCTGACCAAAGTGACGGGCCTCAGTACCAGGGAGGTGCGGAAATGGTTCAGCGACCGGAGGTACCACTGCCGGAACCTGAAGGGCTCCCGGGCCATGATGCCTGGCGATGCAGGCTCCCTCCTCATCGACTCCGTGCCAGAGGTGCCCTTCTCCCCAGCATCCAAGGCCCCCGAGGTGCCCTGCACCCCGACGGCAGCCACCCTGGCCACCCACCCTTCTGCCAAACGACAGTCCTGGCACCAGACCCCGGACTTCACACCAACCAAATACAAAGAGCGAGCCCCTGAGCAGCTCAGAGCCCTGGAGAGCAGTTTTGCACAAAACCCGCTTCCTCTGGATGAGGAACTGGACCGCCTGAGGACTGAAACCAAAATGACCCGGAGAGAGATTGACAGCTGGTTTTCTGAGAGACGGAAAAAGGTGAACTCCGAGGAGCCCACGAAGGCTGATGGGAATGCCTCTCAGGAGGAGGGGGAGGCTGCCGAGGAGGAGGGTGGAGCAGAGGGTTCAGCTGGTGACCTGAGGCTCCCTGGGGAGAGTGGCTCTCCAGACGTGCCCAGCAGCCACACCTCGGCCGAACGCAAAGTCAGCCCCATCAAAATCAACCTCAAGAACCTGCGGGTCACCGAAGCCAATGGCAAGAGCGAGCTGCCGGGGCTGGGCGCCTGCGAGCTGGAGGATGACGGGTTGAGCAGGCTGGCCGAGCAGCACCCGGGCAGGGCGACCTACAAGAAGACAGCGCAGCAGAGGCACTTGCTGCGCCAGCTCTTTGTGCAGACGCAGTGGCCGAGCACCCAGGACTACGACTCCATCATGGCCCAGACGGGGCTGCCGCGGCCGGAGGTGGTGCGCTGGTTTGGCGACAGCCGGTACGCCCTGAAGAACGGCCAGCTCAAGTGGTACGAAGACTACAAGCGGGGTAACTTCCCGCCGGGGCTGCTGGTCATCGCCCCCGGCAACCGGGAGCTGCTGCAAGACTATTATGTGACACACAAGACGCTGTACGAGGAGGACCTGCAGACCCTCTGCGACAAGACCCAGATGAGCTCTCAGCAGGTCAAGCAGTGGTTCGCTGAGAAAATGGGCGAGGAGACCCGGGCCGTGGCAGACCCAGGCAGTGAGGACCAGAGCCCTGGCGACTCTGCGGCAGTTCACAAAGGGCTGGGCGACACCCGTTCAGAGGTGTCAGAAAACAGTGAGTCATTGGAGCCTCATGCCCCTGAGGCCAGCTCAGAGCCCTGTGACACACCGAGTCCCCAGGCTGGACGTCAGCTGGGTAAGGCACCCATGGGAGTCCTGGCTATCCTCTGTGGGTATGGGGAGGGGGCACCCATGGGTGGGCACTGAGTTACCTGCATGGGGGCATCTGCTGTGTCGAATGCTGCCTGGCAGCAGGACTAAATCGCCTGGCTGTTTTGGGGACAAGTGGCAGCAGATGTCATTGGAGTATAACATGATAAAGGGTTCAGAGTTGTTTTTTTGTTTCATGTTTTTTTTTTTCTTAAGCTGTGCAGGGGAAGGAACCTAAAACCTAAAAGAGTCCAAAGCTTTCTAGCCATTGCTTAGCAATAGAATAAGTCAAAATGTCACCCAAGTTGGGCACAAACACAACTACCGGGTAGGAGAGAACAACAGAACTTTTGAGGAAGTTCAACACAAATTGGTGAACAAAAGAAAAGAGTCTTTAACTGTTCTTTGATGTATGAAATGTTTTTTCGATGATGAAAATCCTGTCATTTATATTTCTGTTGTTCTTCCTGATGTAGAAGTAATAGAAAATTATCTTCTCTCTAGCTGTATATGGAATCAAAAGCTTGAATTTTGTTCCTCAGTTTCTCTGGATCATGGTATTAGTACCTGACAGAAAACTACTTTATTGAAGACGATTTTGAAGCCACATTCAAGTCACGTTACTGGGTGTTGATTTTCTAGGGCCTTGTCCCTGAGTCCCCAGCCTGTCCCTTCCTTCCCCACCCTGAGGCATTTGTCTCCTCATCAAAGGCCTCATCACAGGGCGGCCAGGAACCATGTCACTTAGCCCTTCACAGGAGGCTGTGGAAGCTGAGGAAGTGTCTGGATTCTCAGGTTCTCTGATCTGTGAACATGTAGAAGTTGGTTCTGGGGCCTGGTATTTCTGGACTTGCCCTTGTTTCCCTCCAGCGCCCCCGTCCCCGCCCTCCCCATGAGTCTGTGAGGACCTCCCAGGGAGTGTCGTGGGAACACGGAACAGGTGTAGCTTCACAAGGCTGGATGTCTCGGGCATCTTGTCCAGCACGAGGCCTGTACCCGGGCTTTGGCCTTGCCAGCAGAACAGCATAGGTTGCTGGGAACTGGAACAAACTAGTTTCTTTTGCCTTTTTTAATTAATTTTTCCCCCTAAATTCCTGGGTAGCTTGAAATGGGGTGGCGGTTACACAACATTGCGAATGTACTTAATGCCACTTAATGTACACTTAAAAATGATTCAAATGGAAGGGTTTGTGTTATGTACATTTTACCACAATTGTTTAAGAAGCTAAGCTGCTGGAACTGGCATGATGGGTTTGCACTGCGAGCACTGGCTCTCCCCTCAGCTACTAAATCGAACACAAAGCGAAGTGTCAGTGTTCTAGGTGGGACAGAACAGGAGCGGCAAAGGGCAGCCATGCCATTGTGACATCGTCCTCTTTTCTCCAAGGCAGATGAGCATGGGTGCAGGAAGGGCTTGTCTGTGTATCCGTACCTGGCTTCTCACAGCTCTGTCAGCAGCATCAATGCAAGGGCCACTTCCGTAAGCAGCACAGATGATGGCCCTCTCTGAACAGCCCAGTGACTTTGACGTAAGGGTTGGAAGTTGTAAATGAAGGGAAGACATCGGTAGAATCCATCTCAGAACCTAGACCCCGCTGCCGTTGCAGCAGAGCAGTGTGTCCTGGAGAGCGGGAGGGAGCGGGCAGGGTGAGTGGATTAAGTCGGCTCCAGAGGTGGCAGGGCCTGGGGAGCCGGGCCGAGGCAAGCAAGCCGGGGGGCCTGGAGAAGTCCAGCTCTTGCTCCGGCCGCCAGGCCTGGGGCTTGTTGGTGATCCCTAGCGGGGTCTGCGGCTTGGCCAGCTTAGCCAGCATCCGTCCTCAGCCCACATCCATCCTTCAGATTCCCTCAGGCTGCAGAGTGGGGGAGTGGCTGGCAAGGCATTGCTCATGGAATTAAGAGGTCCCCAAAGCCAGTGATGCCACCCTGGCAGGGCAAGGACGGCATCACTGCTGCCCTGTGGGAGACGCAAGCGGCAGCTAACATGGAGGTGACAGGTATGTGTTTTCTCTTCAGAAACAGACTGAATTTGAACCCGTTATTGTGAAGGACTGGCCAGTCTGGGATGCCGCCTGCCACGTGGAAGGGCCCACCCCGACTCTGCTGTCACATGCCGTTCTCGTTCCTGGCCGCTGGGTGCGTGCAAGAGCTTCTAGAAGCCTTGCAGACAGCCCAGAGCCCGCCGCCACCTTCGGCCTGCCACCCCCGAGCAAGCACGCGGGAGAGCAGAGTTCTCGTCAGTTCTTCCTCCCACAATGTAGGACCTTTCCTTTGCCTTCCAGTGGATAAAGTAGTTCAGATTTCATATTCATAGACACAGAATCAAGTTTTTAACATATAAATCCACCTACACACATTTAATAAAACATCGGATTATAAACACTTTTATTACATAGAAACTTTGGTTAGCAAAGCAGTACATCGTCTTTTGCATCATCTCTGAAAATGCCCTGTGTCTGTTCTCTGGAGATCGCTGGGGCCGGGCGGGGGTGACTGGCACACTCCCTGCGTCTGAGCCCCTGTGCCCGCTGGGTTCCAAGGAAGGCGGTACCTTAGGAGAGCTCTCCGCCACATCAAGCGGTGACCAGCAGGATTTCCTGCCAGGCTTGCCTTGCCCGATGGGATAATCAGCGCAGAACCTGCCGTTACCCACATTTCAAAAACAGACTGGTGACTAGTGTTTCATGCTTACCACTCTGAAGTGGTTGCAGGAATTCTGCTTTTTCGTGGAAGTTTGAATCATGGACCATAACTTTTCAGTTATCAGATCAACTAAAGAAACATTTTTGTTAAGCCTAATGCACTTACCTATGTGCCCGCATTTCTTAAAAATCTAGACATGTTTAGAGTGAGAGGAAAGTTGAAAACAAACAGGTGGGGACAGAGGTCAACGTGTATGGCCACAGCGCTGGGCCCCCTGCTGCTCCGAGCCCTTTGCCTCACTCACCCCAAAGCCGCCTGTGGCCTGGGAGGGAAGACCCACGCCTGCCTGGCAGAGTGAGAGCCGCCGAGACTCAGGACTTCGTAGAATTCTCGGAGCTGGGGTGGTCTTTGGCACAAAGGCCTGCACGTGGGGGTTCCTGGCAGAACCCAGAGTACTCCTGGCCCCCACACCAAAGGCCTGGCTGGCATGCTGGGCACTCACCCCAGGGGTGCTGGAATCACTGGACAGGTCCTTGTGAGGATTTAGAGTTTTAAAGTTCTATATTTATATACGCAAACTTGGAAAGATCTCTGTCTACTTTAGCTTGACCCTCGTATCCATTTTTTTTTTTTTAATTGAGAAAAATCACAGGAAAAGGTGCCTTTGAAACATTGGGGCACTTGCTTACAAAGCCGTCCTAAATGGAAAGCCCCTATTTCCCCACTACTGGCTGCTCTGAAAGCCACAGGTAAAGACTGGGCAGGCAGAAGCAGCATCACCTCAGCTCCTCGTGACCTAGACACCACCTGCTTCCCGAAGCATCAGGCCTCGTGGGCACACCCCTGCCAGGCCCAGGCTGGGCAGGCAGCACTAGGAGACTTAGAAGGCAGGGGTCTTGGGCAAGAAAGCTGGTGGTGGGCCGGGCACGGTTGTTCTCCCCAACCCCACCCAGGGAACTGGGCCGGGCAAGGCCCCTCACTGTCCTGGCTCCGAGGACGAAGATGCTGGTAGCACATTCTGCCCCCCAGGAGAGGGCTTGCTTTGGAAAGCAAAACCCTTGGCCTGTTGTTGTTTGGAAGCATCTTCTCCTGCCCTCTCTGTCTCAATAGGGACCACCTCTCACGTGTTTCAAACAGGTGACTTCTGAGAACTTGGCGAGTTTTACAGCCTGTTTTGTATCCTTTCCATTTGGGGCGTGAAGCTATTTAGCCTCTGCGGAATTGCCAAGACTGGCAAGTTATTACCTTCCTTCAGAGAACAGACACTGGGAAGTTTTCCTTTAGTTTTTATGCACATGCAGATTAATTTATATGTACACATACACAGTGCAAACACTCGTTTGATGCTTTGCTCGTGAAATGGACATCGACGTGCGCGCTTGCGGAACCGGGTAGCACGTGGATGTTGGGGAAAGTAGCCTGTGTCGGTGGGCCTGCCGGGACCCGGGCACACTGGGCAGCCCAGCGCGAAGCCATCTCCAAGTGTCAGACGCACCCCCTGGCGTCCCCCTCCGAGCCTTCGCACACTGGCCGAAGGGGTGTGTCTTAGGATTTTCTTGGTTATTTGTATTCACATTTCATTTGCAACCCAAACAGCAAGACAGAACAATTACATGGTGGACAAGTTCACACAGGACAGAAAGAGTGACCCAACCTCGGCACCAGCTTGTCTTTAAAAGGTGGAAAAGTTGGCATGTTTTCCTCACAGCTGCTGGCCCTGCCCCCCACCCGGGGCCACACATGCGAATGGCAAGACTGCCCAGGTAAGGAGACCCTCTTCCTTCCTGTGCTCTTGGACCGGCGTGAATAAGTGGGGCGTGGGGCTCACGCTTGAAAGAATAAGATGATCAAAGGTGATGGTGAGAGAGAAGTTTGGATCATTGAGCAGGTGCCTAAAGGGACATTGCAGCAGGAACCTGGGGCTTTGGTGTGGGCCCAAAACCATCAACACAGCCAGCTGGGCACAGAAATACTCACACAGGCCTGGAAATCAGGACTGCACCAACAGCACCACGGGGACGTGGGACAGCCGCAGCCAGCCCTGTCACAGACCCATCGCTGCGGTTTTGCACACCAGGGACGGGGCAGGGTCTGCGAAGTCCCCGACGGTAGAAGGCAGCTGTGGGCTGCAGAGTCGAGACGGGTGTTAGTTTCTCCTGAAGAAAAGTCGATTTTGTAAGGCGACTAATCTTTCCTGCTCCTCTGTGCGCTTGGACTCATCAGAGACAGTAAAATTTTCAGTGTTTCTTGTCGCCTATGTCTTATCCATGTTTGGTTTATTATGTTTTTTACATGGGGTTGTAGATCCAGTTTTGATAAGTAAAACCAGACCACCATTCTGAGACAGGAAATTTGGATTTATGATACATATACTCTGCATATTTTGATTACTCGTTTTAATTCTGGACTCTCGAGAAGCTTTTAGGTTTGGGAAGAGGTCCCCGTTTCCAGGAGTCACGGTGCCTGAAACAACACCCGAGTGGGGTGACCAACCCTGGCACTTTGGGCCGTGGCAGCTCTCTCTGACTTAAGGCTCCTTTCTTGGCCGAGTTACTGGGAGCTGTTTACGTGGATCAAAGTGCCTCAACCCAGGGCCCCGCACCCTGCTCTTTGGAAACAAAAGGTTGGAGCCAGGCAGAGTCGGGGGGTGGGGGGAGCCTTGTAGGCTCCCACAGATACTGACGCCTCGTCCCCGTCAGGAGGCTCTTTCATCAGGAGGTTTCAGTGTGTTCTCCAGGCTGAGATGTGGCTCTTATGGGTTTTATCCTGCTTGGTCAGTGGTCCAGTGACAGGTTCTGTGTCACCTCCCTCTGCCCCTGACTGGGACATCTGCCAGGCTGCCCTCCGTGCAGGGTGGGCGCTCGCGCGCTTGCACACACGCTCCCACAGCTCCCGTGCGTGCTGCCCTGTTTTGGACCCTGTTGCCTCTTGTCTTCCTATTCTCTTCTTGGACCAAAATGTGGGGATTGGAGCAGCTTTTTCAGTTCAAATGTCACAGCCCAAGTGGTTAAAGGACTTAGAGGGAGAGGCGAACCAGCCAAAAAGAAAATCTTAAACAAAACCAAACCTGGAGTTTGGGCTTTTCCTCAAGTATTTTCCCCTTTTTCTTTGCTCAGAGTTTACCTGGGGCTGGTTATCGGTTTGACTCACCTTTTGTATGAAGTTTAAATTGTCATGTGAGGCTCAGTTGTATGCTAGAGAAGAAAACCCCTCTAGACACGTACAGGTCCACACAGTCAGCTCTTCCGGGCCACAGCCAGCAGCCCACCTGGGTCGGAGAGAACGGGGCTCAGTTCCCCCGCTCCAGACTGGATCCCCACCCTCTGCAGGGTCCCCCACATCAGCTTCCCTCTCCACCTTTCCCCACAAGCACAGGCATCCCCCAGCCTTCCTCTGATTCTGGGGCATCTGCATGCAGCTTGGGGAGCACCTGCCCTCAGAAAAGTTCCAACACCTGAGAAAGGGGGGTATGGAACCAAGGCCTTCTCCTGAATAGTCCCCTCTCCAAGCCAGGCTCCAATCTGAGCTACCCGCCGTGCTGTTTTCTCTGGCCTGTTCTTAATAGCCATGTGACACCAGGGCTGAGGAAGCTGTGGGTGGCCTCTCAACAAAATGGTGGGTTTTGGCCGAGTGGATGGAAGTGGCTGTCATGGATGCTGCTTGGCTTGCTACCCAATCCACCTGTAAGTCCAAGTGGAACAGACAGGCCTTGGTTTGCATTCATTGCAGAATCTGCATGTGTTCCCAGTGCCAGGTCACACTGGGAGGGGGTTGTGGGGGCTAACCCGAGTTTTCCCCACGTGGACCCAGCATCCACTCATAGCTGTGAGGACCACCGACAGAGCCCTTGGCCTTAGAGAGTCTGGTTTTTGGTTCTTCAGTCCTGAGGTCACGTGCCAAGACTAGCTGTTCTGGGACCTGCCTGCAAATCTGGTCTGTCCTTTGAATGACGTCCTAGTCCTTCACCAGACTGGAGACATGACAGCCTGGATCCAACAGGGACTAAGTATTCTACCTGCCCCCAAACCTGGAGAAGGAGTGGAGACCTAGTCACCATATAGACAAGGGCAGGGGCAAGCGCCTGCTGCCTTGATCTTTGAAAGTCGGGTCTTGCGGTTTGCAGGCCTTTAAGGATTTACAAAGGACGTGTCGTTACTGCCCTGTTGCCAGCCGTCACGCTTTCGCAGCCCTCAGAGCCTGGCCCTTGCTGCTGCTCAGGCCTGAGCGGGCCCAGCGTGGGGAGGCGAAGCACAGCGAGCAGGGCTGTCTGCCGGGGGCTGTGGTGGCTTCTCTCTTGGCTTAGTGTCTTTCCTGCTGTCCACTCGGGGTGTGTGGCAAGCCAGGGATCCTGAGAGGAGTCAAGAGAGTTTACCTGCCATTAGTGCCTCCTCCTTCAGGAGACTGGCTCTGTATGAGCATGTACGCACACGTGAGCCCTTGAGTGTGTTAATGAATAGCTTTTTCTTGGCTAATGCTTTATAACTTCTGTTCCCTTCCATGAAAAATGGAGGATTTAAAAGTACTCAGTGTGACCAGAGCCTAAGGTGAAATGTCTGGAATGATAAAGGCTGTTCAGAGTCACCGAATATTAAAAGCTGCAAGTACTTGGTTATTCCCGAGTCAAACCCCAGTGTAGACACTTACTTAGGGTAAGAATCTACCTGTGTGGTACCTGTCAGTCCTGTAATTTGTATTTAAAAAGAGAGGCCGTCCCTCATCCCTGGCTCCTGCCCATATAGCTGTCTCATTTCTTACAGTTTGCCCCAGGTTGACCGGAGGTGATGGAAGGAGAGCCAGTGCCTCTGCCCCAGCCCCGCCACTCCCCAACCCAGCAGGGGTCCAGCCCGGTAATCAGGCTCTCAGTGAACCTGGGCGAGTGCCAGGGAAGGGAGAAGGGGTCACTCCTGTACAGAGGGGGTTCCCACTGTGCTGCTGAGCAGCCGCTTTGTTCAGCTGTGTCAGGAGGGCCCGACTGTGCCATAACTGTTATTAAGAAGAGAAAATACGCCAACCTTCCCCTCTGCCCTGCTGGCCATTGTTCATTGAAAGTTTCCTGAGCGCAGTCTTTGTGGAAGTTGGGAGGTTGCCAAAGGCCTGCGGATTCCTTCCTGACAGTCCTGATTCCCGGTTTTCTACCACCCGCGTGTATTCTGGTCTCAGTGCAAAGCTTTTGTTCCCGAGGGCTGGACTGCTGAGAAGCGAGCTGGGAATGACTCGAGCAGTTTGCTTTTGGTGCGCTTCCTGTCTCCCAGAGACCACTGAAGTGATCGTCTTGGTGCTAAAAGAGAACTGCCCTGTTTCTTTTTGTCCGGAGGCAAATTAAAACTTTATCAAACCGTGTAAGAGGGTCCCACTTCCCATGGTGGCCAAGCATGAGACCAAACCTAGAGAGGCTACTTTGTCAGTCATTTAGGCCTGGGTGGAGCGGGGAAATGTCTATTAACAGAAAGGTGGAATATGCCTTTGGACGAGGCCGTGCCGAGTGGGGAGGAGGGGGCTGCCCTCTGGGCAGTCTCCAGGCATCACAAGGTCCCCTGTGGGGATGCTGCTATTTCTAAGATGCAAATTGCACATTTCCTAGATTTTGTATCTGTGGATTTGGATAAGGGAGGGGAACAGGGACAAACTGCTTGTATAAGAAATGGTACTTCAAGTCTTTTGATTGTTCCTAAATAAAAACGTAAATATATTTCACATCTGCTGACTTTATTTTGTTGGGGGGGTCAGGAAAAAAAAAAAAAAGCTAAAACACTTCACATCTGCTGATTTGTTCTGTGGCCAAGGCCGACCTTAAACTTGGATGGATGAGCAGGGCAGTGTCCCTCAGCCCACTTCAGGAAAGTTCCACCTCGCCCGTCTCTCCTGCACTGCTGGTCCACCGTAATGGCTTCTACATGACAGAACTGCCATGTTTTAGAAATGACACTAAACAGAGGCAAACTGAGTCAAAGCAGAGTCATCAGATCTCTGGTGAGAGGACATTGGCAAGTCTTTTGGTGTGTGAGAAAAGTATTGATAAGCAGAGCCTGTCATTTGCTAACAGGGTGGGTGGCGAATATGCATAGGGACCCAGGGGGCCTTAAAGGTGTAGAAAGCAGCTTTATGTTGGATCTAAGAAGCAAGTCCTTGGGAGCTAGACCACACCGGTGTGGAGCCCGAAGCTAGTCAGATGCCCCCCAGGGTGGGTGCAGACTCAGGCAGTGGCTCACTTAGGACACAACTGTGGACGGAGTTTGTAGTAGTGGCCAGCAAGGGGTTGCTGTGAGCTTCCGTAGGGGCAGCTGCAGTGGCTTCCGGGCTGGGGACAGAAGCTGAGTGACACCTGGGCTTGAGTGCCCTGGGATTATCAGGGGATGACCTGGTGAGGGGGCTTCTCAGGCTGTCAGGGCTTGATCCATGTAACTGAAATGCGGGGGAAGCATGATCTCATTTTGTTCCATGAGGTAGATTGGTAGGATAACCTGACATGACAGTATTTTTCCTCAACAGAACTGAAATGGTGAGATGGACTCAAGTTGAAAGACAAGAATTCCTAGCCCCAGGCCCAGCCTTCAGGTGATGTTCAGGACATGCCTGGTCAGGAGGGGAGGACCTACCCTCTCTGCTGGTGGCCACAGGTCCTTATCTGTGGCAGTGTCCTCAACTGAGGTCAGAAACTGCTCCTGCCTTCTCGTCACAGGGCAGCCTTTACAGGGAGGGGATTCTTGACCTGAGTCCTGTGATCAGGCTGCAGTCTCTCTGACCTCGGAGGCAGGTGTGTGTGTGTGTACATGTCTACTGGGTAAAAAGTTAAGGCCTGCCACTTTGAACCCAGCCTTCTTGTTCCTGGTCTACCAACCTGCCAGGAGTAGAGGACCCTGCAAAGGAGCCTGTCCACTTCTTGCCTTTGCCCCTGGCACCACTGACTTCCTGTCTCAAACCTGCTATTGGTTTCCTCTGCCAAAATCACCCCCAAGCACCACTGTTTTTCAGCTTCCCAGGTGATATACGACCCAGGCAGTGGAAGGCAGCCAGCCCAAGCTGTCACACTGCAGACAGGGCCTGCATGCATGGTGTGAGGCATGGAACTACCCACCAGAAGCGAAGACACCCCCGCCCCCTTGCTGGGCCTTCTAGGTCAGTCAAGAGTGAGGGCTCTGAAGGCATCTGAGGTGAGGCTGATCTGTGAAGTTGCTTGACTGAGGGCTGTCATGTTCTCCACTAGGAAGAAGGATCGAGGCGTTTGCAGTCCAAGGCAGAGGCGTTTGCAGTCCAAGGCAGAGGCAGTGTCGTAGGAGAGCCCCGGGGACAGGCGTGCCTCAGGTTTGTGGAGCTGTCGCTCCCCAAGTCTTGCTCCATAAAGACACTTGCTCAGGAAATGGAGGTATGTCATGATAGAAGTTAGTCACCATCAGCAAGGATGTCACCGGATGACACAGATGACCATTAATGGCCCTTAACGGCCAACACAGAGCCTGCCCCTTCACTGAATTGGTCACAAGAATCTGGAGTGGGAAAACACGAATCAGGAGCGCCCAGGGTAATTCCCACCCACCCCTTCTTGTCTGAGGGAGGACCGCCCTCCTCTCTCTGAGTCGGACCCCAAAGCTCTAAGAGAAAAGCCGAGGCCGGCAAGAATCTGAGCAGTGGATGTTTGACGTTGGCTGTCATACCCACGTCAGTAGGTGACAGGAAGCATTTTAAACGGTGATTCCAGTTCTCCAAGTAAGCGGTGCTCAGAGGGGCCTAGAACGAAGCAAGAACTGACCCCGAATCTGTCAACTTGGGAATGTACATCTTTGGTGTGACTTAACCATGTAGAAAAGGGACACTCTGAACCTGACTCTAATTTTGCCTTGGGCTTAAAACTGCCTTGTCCAAAACCACCGACCATGCTTTGGTACTCACACTGCTGCACCAGAGCTACTCTAATGGTCCTCTTAAGAACCCGCTAATTAACCTACCTGCATGTCCGCAATGAAAGATCTTCTCAGGCTCCCTGGGATGGCTTTTTATGCCTGTCCTCACCCACCCATCCTTCAGGCAGGCACTCCTGTGTATGGCCTCATTTTGAGCCACACCAGCACAGACCACTATGAAAACAGCTGCAGGAAGGGCAGGGCAGGGCCTTTTCAACCATGTTCTGGGCAGAGATTTTGGTTACAAGTTACCAGGGCAACCAGAGTCGCACCCAGCACCCTGTTTGAATGCTACAATTTTTGAAAGGAGAAGTTTTTGTGGGGTTGGGAAGGGACTCTGGTTGTTTTCTGCTCACCACTGTGGCTGGCTGACCCTGGAGGCCTAGGCTTGCTACCAGGCAGGCTGCCCTCTATCCAGCACACCCTTGGTGGACAAGGTGGAGGAGAGTGTGGCCTCATACCTCGTAGCCTGGAGGCGGGAAGATCTGCCGGACCTGGGAAGTCACCAAAACTTCCCACCTGCTCCTGTTGCAGAACTACCACCAGGCAATTGTCCCTAGTTAACAAGTCTCCAGACAACAGGCTTTCCTGAGCCCACAAAAAAAACACTAAGTTAAAGGGAAAAGGGACCCAAAGATGATTTATTGGGCCATCAGATTTCAAGGCAGCAGAGCTATCCCTGAGTCCAACTGCAGGTGTTAGGTTTGCATGTGCTGAATGCTGGCTATGCCG
Organism: Pteropus medius; assembly: GCF_902729225.1. Classification (NCBI taxonomy): domain Eukaryota; kingdom Metazoa; phylum Chordata; class Mammalia; order Chiroptera; family Pteropodidae; genus Pteropus; species Pteropus medius. The sequence goes on along the minus strand of NW_024342471.1, from coordinate 13,079,471 downwards.
AACGCCTGTGCACCCACGGGCCTGGGCCCCAACCTCTGTCCTTAGAGGGGCTGCCTCCCCACCGTCCTCATCTCCCTCCTTGGATCTTTTTACCAGCTAGACAGACACTGCCTAAGTGCAGCAGCTTCATTCAGCACCTGCCTGCCTACCTGTCCTGTCTCCACACCCACCCGCAAAGCAGGCAACCCCTTAATCCCACTTCCGTTCCTACGGGAAAGCATATTGAGTCTTCTTTGCCTTAAACCCACCTCACCAGAACAAGCTTTGCTATTTCTTCTCTTCCCACCCCATTCCCAATGGTGCCTTAACACCCCAAGTGAATCCCCCAACAGGGTGGTGCCCACCTACCACTCTCCTCTCACCGGCTCTGCTCCCAGGTTTCCCCCAAAGGTGAGGAGCAGGAGGAGTGAGTGAGCTGTAATACTACTGAGGAGAAAAAAATATATACCGTTGTTTTTAAAGTCCTTTTTCGAAGGAAAACTTTTCCAATAAAATTTAAAGTTTTTAATATTTAAATTATAAACCAAACGTTGGCAGCCATATATAAACATGTTTGCTATGGACAAATTAAGACTGTGAGGTCATACTTTCAAATACAAGTTCAGAATTAGTTTAAATAAACTGGTGTATTTCCTCAGAAACTGTATGATTTCCATCAGTTTACGACTCATGATATGGAAAGTTTAACATGATGTTAAATAATTTACCATCTACCCTAAAAGCTATAGAAAACTGAATCACTATTAGGACCGAATAATAACAAGGCTTTAACGGCTCAGTGGTTTTTCTTAAGAGTATATATAAATCTTGAAAAGGTAACACTGTTAGCTGAGCTGTAAAATCCTAAAAAATAACAGTTCTGCCACAGTGCACAGACGAGTTCTTTCATTTTGCTTCCCCGATCCCCTCACCAAGCAGCTTTCAGGTTAGAGATGGAAGACATAGAAAATCCTACATCCTACGTGAAATAAGGAAGATAGTGAGAAATAGTGTGTGCAAAAAATAAACTTTAAAATTCTAAACTCCAACATCATGTATGTCTAGTAATAGGATTTTCAGCTGATTTAAGACTTGAGATATTCTCAGGTGTCCTCTCATGGTGTCACCTGGCAGATTCAGATCCCAGGTCTTCCGCTGCAATGGGGAAAGGGGTCTTCTGACCAAAACAGGATGGGGTTGTAGCTGGTCTGCGGGACCGCTGGAGGGTGCCTCGTTGAGGAGGGCATGTGATTTGTGTGCAGGAGTTTCCTGAATATACTGGGCAAAATCCCCAGCTCGGTAACTTGCAGTCCATTCTGGTCACACTGGCACCGATCATCCTGACGAAGGCCTCTGGTCTGTCGATCCCTCTGTGACCTGCCGCATCTTGGTGGCACACCCTTGCTGATGACGCATCGTGTAGCATGTCCACAAACTTGTCTGCCCAGGTGAGCAGGTCCTCCAGGCTCATATCCAGGGCCCCACCATGAGCAGTGGCAGGTGGCATGGCCCACAGTGGTGTAACATGCCCAGCTCTGGGTCCTTGTCCTTCCATGGCCTAGAGGTGCTGCTATGGCTCTAGGACACTTCGCCGTTGCCACTGTCCTTGGTCATGAAAATAGTGTCCTGGGCCTCAGCTTCTTCCACTGGTTCCTCACAGGGCAACCCTCTATGTGGCCTGTGATGCCCAATACTGCTATTTTAAAGGTAATCCCCTGTATCTTTCAGGCTGGGTACGGTGCCCAGCCATGGGCGATGTGCCCTTGTGCTGTGTCCTTGTTCTCGGGCAGGCAGAGCGCCTCTCTAGGCAGGCCCTGTGCTTCTCCGCCCGGCTCTGGGACCAAACTGCGGGGGCTGCTACCCTCCCACCTTGCCCATCTGTGGTTTTAAAGCTGCAGGACAATGTAAACTTTGTTTCCTTGGCCCAGCAAGGCTGCTCCTCCACTCGGGAATGTTGGCGGCTCCTCAGAGCCTCCTGTGCTGCTGGCTGAGGCAGCCTCTCTCCCCAAGGGGCTGCAGCCATGGTCCTGGCCCCACAAGATGGAAGGATCCACCCCAGAAGTTGGGGCCAGGTGTGTGTGCTTAATGCGAGACAGTAGTTTTTGCCTTCACCCAGGCTGGGGTGTGGAAGCCCCAAACAGTAATACATCAATGGCTTGGTTTTTGTCTAGCATTCACTGCTGGAATCTAGGCTCCAGGCTGCGAGACCAGGAAGGCTGCCGTGGCAGGCTGCTTCCAAAGAACCCAGTTCACGGCATTCCACGAGGTGTGCAGCACCTGCTGCTCTCAACTTGGCTGGGGCACAACTAGAGGCGGTTGTCTCCATTGACCCGAGTCCTCCGTGGGGCCCTAGACAGAAGGGATGAGTGTTTTTACTGGCAGTGGGGCCTTGCAGCCTAGTGGGACAGTCCAAAGCCAGATACTTATAACTCTTCTTTCTACCTAAGAGGCAGCAGGAGTACCAAGGAACGATGGAGCCACTCTGTCCCATCTCCAGAACACTCGCCACCTACCCCCCATCCCCTCACCTTCGTTCCCGACTGTCAAAGTGGTCCGCAAGATGCTCCTGGGAGATGCGAAAATCCTCAAATGGCTGCTGGTAGCGGGCTTCAAAGGAGCCTTCGCGGGCCCGGCCATGAAACAGCTGGCCTGAGGCATCAGAGCTCCGCTCCCGCAGGGACATACCACCAAAGGGACTGAGGTCGCCGTTCTCCTGCTTCAATGAGGGCAAGTGTGCAAGAGGTCAGCGAGTCCCCTGTACCTCACGGAGGTGGCCGTTCCCACCCCGCCCCGCTAGTTACCTTGGCAGGGAAAATGTCGATCTTGACCAGCAGGGAGGCCAACTCCAGGTCCTCGCTGTAGTTGTTCTTCAAAGGGACCGCTCTGTACCCTAGAGGAGGGAAGTCTGGCCCTCAGCCCCTGAGGGAGCCAAGCCCCCACCCCTGCCCCGTGCTGTCTCTGGGAAGGGTCCTCACCTGTCTTTAGGCCTTTCACTGGGAAAGTAGCCTGAGCCAGGAAGTTCTGATCGCTAAACATGTCTTCTTCATATACCACAAAGCGCAGGAAGGCGAATTCAGGGTTACTGATCTGGAAGTGGAAGGGCTTGGCCGGCCACATGGGGTTCAAGCCATTGTCCACTGTGAAAGCAAGGGGAAAAAGCCTCAGGCCACCGCCTGGAGAAGATGGGGTCATGGTGCGAAGGGAGGAGCCTTCGGTATCTCTGGGAGGATGCGGAGATGGGGGGAAGGAAGGCTCACCCACAAACTCTGTCTTCTGCTTGGTGCTGTCATACTCAGCTCCAGCCACCTCAATCTCCACAAAGGGACACACAATGCCCCGGCCATTCTTCGGCAGATGCCGGGCGCCCAGAACCTGTAAGGCAGGCAAGGACAGGCGCAGAATTGTCCTTTCTGCTCCCTCCAAGTCCCCACTATGCAGTGGAGACAGTGCGCCCTCTGCTGGGCCCCAAGGACACTGCCCGCTAAGTCCCTAAGAGCAGCTACTGCCAGCAAAAATTCATCTGAAGAGAGCTTTAGAGAAAATTTTCATCTGAGTTTTTGTAATCTACTTCACATTAAATCCATGTCTGTTTTAACATGGAAATCTTTTACTTCCCAAGAAAAATAACAGGAATCTCTCTTAGAAGCAGATACTCACCCCGTGCTGTCTTTAGTCCTCCAAGACTGCTCAGGCCCCACCCCCTGAACCCAGCAGCACCAGGCTGAAGTCACAGCTTCTCACCAGGGGGCATCAGGGGTGCTCAAGGACTGCTACAAAGGCGTGAGAGCTCTGGGGCCTCGAGGGGGCGGGAGTCTCCCCAGCCCAGTCTCCTGTGCCAGCTAGCCTATTCCTGCAGAGGAGCCCCTGGCTCACCACTGGCACTAGCTTCCTGCCCGGCCGTCTTCTGCCTACCTCTTCCAGGCAGTGGCTATCCACAACCTGGCCTCACTGGACAGCTGGATTCCTTAGTGCCAGAACCAGCTATGCTTAGCCCAGTTGCCTTTCCATCCAGAGGACAATTATATCTTCCTCAAGCTCAAGTTCAGTCCAGTACCCCTTCCCCAGTCATTAACTAGCACCCCATCCCTGTCTCCTGAACTGAGCTCCTGTAGAGCAGCCCCTATCCCACCCCGCAAGCCTACCTCGATGCAGATGGCGCATGGCTCCAGCCCACGGAGGCTGCTCTTATCAAAGGGGTCAAAGGCCTCGTCCCGCATGGTGCCGGGCTGCAGCACATAGCCACAGTGCCCACCGGTCATGAAGAGGGCCTGGTTCATCTGCATAGGCTTGTCTGCAAGAGCCAGGTTACAGTGGCCTCCAGCCCCACTGCGAGGGGGTACCCCTACCCGCCCCACAGGGCACCTCCTCACCTGGGGTCTGGAAGTTGAGGGCCACCAGCTGACTGCCACAGATCCACATGGGCAAGGGATCATAGTTGGAAGAGTCCAGCCGCTGGCCTTTGGGGTAGATGCGGGACAGCTGCAGCCGGTTGTACTGGAGGAACTTCTTGCCCTTGGCCTTGTTCACGTATTTCTCAGCCTTGGTTTCCGGGAAGGATGACATGTCGCGGTAGCAGGCGCGTTCTGTGCCAATCTCTGGGCCAAAGAGGGAGAACACTTACAGAGCCTCTCCCACCCAGGCAGTGCTGGGGGGCCAGCTCCTCCTCTGCCACATTAAGGGAAAAAACATTTCTCCTGCACCCGCTCTGGAGGGCACCCACACACATGCACGCCCCGCTGGGCCTTACTCTCTTCATCAAAAGGAACAGGCCGGCAGTAGACGACAAGCTCAGACAGCTCCAGGGCGATCTTCTTCCTCCGTTCCATCATCTTCCCCTCAGTGAGCTGCTGACACACACCAGACCCTGCAGCCCCCGGCCAGAGAAGGAAACTCCCGCCAGCCTCGGGCAGTCCCCATGGCAGGTGTGCTGGGCCCTCCCCTGCCCACGGGACAGTGAACAAGCGCCCTCTAGCCTCGGCCTCACCCCAAAATCATCCTCTCTCTTCTCTACCCCTGAAGACAAACCTGTCCTCCAAGACACTCAGAAGATGGGACCTTCGCTGCCACACATGCCCCAGTGACACTTTGTGACCATTTAGTACCCAGCTCCCTCAGGGAAAAAGGCCACTTCCTGGTTTCCCTGTGACTTCACTGGGGACTCGGGCCTCTAGCTCAGTCTTCTGCACCCTACGAACCATCCTTCCACCACCCCGGCCTAAAAGCCTCACCTCTGCATCCCCGCGTTCCAATGCAACCATCTACTTGCCATGGCCAAGTCTCAGTGACAGAAGCCCACTCAAGTGTCCCCCGCTCCTATCCTCTTTACCCGTGGAGACCCACTCTCCCATCAGGAGCTCCTATACACAGGCTCTTTCTTCCCCTTTTCAGCCTAGACCCCGGATCCACCCCTTACCACCTGGTCTGCCAATCCATCCTCACAGGCCACAGCTCTACAGCCACAGTCCTCAGCACCCACCCCTTCTCTGCCCGGCTCACGGAGGCCCGTTCTCCAAAACAACTGCAGGTCTGTTCTGTGGCCCCTCCACTCTCCGCCAAATGGCTGGGGGAAACAGCACCCAAACCGTAACTCCCTTACTTTGTGACTACTTCCTTCTCTCTGTTCCCTAGGTTTACTGGAAGGCGCCTCCTCCTCCAGAGGCCGGTGCTGCTACCTGCTCTCATCTCCCGCTGCCTCCTTCAGCTGTTGGCACTAATGCCTACGGGATCCCAGCCCTGCGTGCCCTCTGCTCTCTCCCACAGCCAGGCCCTCCAGACCGGCCACTCCACAGTCCCCAATGCCCATGCCACCCAGCCACAACTCTGACATGGCTCTCGGTAGTATCACCAGGGCCGTTTGCTGCTGCTAAATCCGGTAGGCACTTTTAGGTTCTTACTGAGCCTATGTGTCCCTCCCCAGCCCTCCACACAGTAGTACCCCGGCTGCCCCCAGCCTCCCCGCTGCCTGCCCTTCCCCGGCTCTTCTTTCTACTCTACACTCTTCACCCATCCCGAGCCTCTGGGCATACCCTCCTGCTTCTGGCCCAAGACATGTCCACCTCTGTCTTGTGTATCTGTCCACCACGCAGACCCACTTGGCTGTCCCACACACATCAGCAAGTCCTAAACGTGCCACGTCACTGACTGCTCGTCTGTTCCCTCCAGACCCCTCTGCCTAGAGGCGGGAGCTGGAGGCCTCGGCCACCTGACAGGCTCCCACAGGGCTCCCACGGGGCCCCCAAAGGGCCCACCCAGCACCCCTGTGGGCTCCAGCGGGTTCTCACCCTGGCATCTGCGGTCTGAGCCACTTCACGGATCTTTTTCACCCAGTCCTGCAGCTCCTCTTGTGAGTCGGCAGCGACATCCAGGGACCACTGCGCCGATGCCATACTGATTGAGAAGACGAACAGTCGATTGTTCTTGCCCTCGGGACGGATGGCTGAGGGAGCAAGAGAAGACACTCTGATGCCCCTGCACTGGCTCCACTGAGTTCCCTCCTCCCCGCTCCTCCTCCCCACAGCCCAGAGGGAGGCAGTGCCGCTCTACTAGGCCCGTTTGACAGCTGAGGACAGCCAGTCTGGCCGACGCAGACCTCTAACCTGGGCCCTGGGTTATCTAACCCTCTGTCACACCCTGCGACCCAACCACTTAGGACTGTGGATATTAGCCGGCCATTATCATCATCCACAGTGCCTGGCCCAGGGTCAGAGCTGGGGGTGAAGAAGGGAACCTAGGGTACCACAGGGGTATCCAAGTAGGGGAAGCGCTGAGTGAAGGCAGCCTTTGGGGTCCCAGACATCAGCCTCCCCCGGCTTGGAGCATGGAGAGACCCACGAAGGAGCGCCTGACTCTGAGGAATAGTGGGTGAGAAGAAGGGACAGGGGCTCACCAATCTGACAAGCTGGCACATCCAAGACCCCCCGCAGTAAGTCCCCCAAGGGGCTGTTCTCGTCCAAGTGCTGTGGGAAGCAAAGCCCACAGGCTTGTCAGCATGTCTCCTATACACGTGCATGTGAGAGAATGTCTGTGTGCACGTGACAAATATATCTTACAAGTGTGCATGTGTCTATAGATGTGGCATGTATACACTGGAGACCATGAGCACCACAGGGTGTGACGATCACGTGCTGGGTGGCTGTGCGAGCACAGGCACGCCTGACACCATGACGGGTGCGTGCACAGGCGAGAACTGGGACGGGAACCCTCCCTGTTCCGCCAACGTGGCTCTGTTCTCACCTCCCTCTCAGGCTCCAGGGCCGCCGGGCTGACCATCTCTTCCACGTAGTTTGACGGGAACCATAGCTGCTTCTTCCCACCATAGTCTCCCCGCCACCTGTACAAGTAACAGGGTGCTGACCCCAGCAACCACCCAAACTCCCACAAAGAGGGCATCCTTTGACAGGGACCCCTACGCTAAAGCCAAGCCAAGGTGGGTACTGCTAGGACACATGTGACAGGCGCCCCACACACGTCCATCAGCACACAGAGCCCCTCAGTGTCAGCATTTGCCAGAGCTCGGTCCACCCGGCTCTCCGGCCCGGGCCCCCAGCTCACCAGCCTCCCTCCTGCTTCTCCACGTTCTGGATGATGGCGCTCTTGGTGAAAGTCAGCTCATCCTCTCTCTGGGCCTTGTAGTCAAAGAGGGCTTTGACTGCACACTGCAGAGGAGAGATGCCCCCATGACAGTGCAGTCCCTCCCGGCCAGGGCTCAGGTGCCAGCAGGTGCCACTGCTGGCAACGTACCCTAGTTACAGTCCTCACCACTGGCCTGCAGGAGGCTCCAGGACAGATGTGACTGGGGACAGAGTCCAGCATCTGACAGGGAAGCTCCTTGGGGTCCAGGTGGAACTTTGCAAGGCCCTGCCCCGGGCCACGGGGAGAACCGTGAATATGCCCCTGGGAGTCAGCGCTGGCGGGCCGGGAAGGGAGTGTCTGCAGTGACCCGAGTGCCTCCCCAGGGACCTGCAGCCTATGGGAATGGCTGGGACCCCACTGTTCTGAATCTGAAAAGTAGGAGCAGGAACCTTCTCCCAGGCTCCCTGGCTGCTGAGAACGGGGTAAGAAATGGCACAGCTTCTTACCCCTTAGAGAGAAAGGCAAAAAGAGGAAAAGCCTGTCTGACAGATCCCCACCACATGAGGGAGGGAGTAGCAAAGACAATTCTCTGGCACATGTCCCCAACCTTGCTGCCACTCAAGGAGGAAACGGGTTATTACCCTGGGGAGCAGTCTGAAAGGTTAGTGCCGACCCCAGGAACAGGCTGGGTCAGGGGCCGGCCCTCAGAGAGCTGTGGTCATACACCAACCGTGTATCTCTCACCACCCCTCAGGCCTCAGAAAACCACAATCACCACTTCTCCACAAAGACCACAGCTGGGCCCTGAGCAGGAACATGCAAGCCCCGAGCAGCTGGGCGGCTTCCCCAGCTTCCTCTGCAAAGGCCCAAGGCTGTACCTTGAAGGTCGGCATCGGGTTTGCCTCCACGTAGAAGCCAGGGTTACGTCCCTCGTACAGGGCCCCATAGTCCGGCTCCTGGAAACAGGACAAAATGGATATGTTAACACAGAGATGGAAGCGCGCTGCCTTCCCGCTGTCCCCTTTCCCCCCAGTGCAGCTGCTGCCAAGTCTGCCCCCTCCACTGGCACCTGGTTCCCCTACCTTAGTGGAAATGGCTGACGGGGCCTGACCTAGCCCTTTCTCTCTCCACGTGCTCACGCTCAGCCTTGCGACCCACCCCATGATTCTACACTCACTCGTTTCCTGAAGGCCCACGCCGGGCCCCAGATCTGTGCGGCAGAGCCCCTGCAGGCACCGCACAGGCAGTGTTCTTATGCAGCAGCTCACTCACGTACCACTGAGCCCGTCCCCAGTACACGCCCCTCCACCACTCCAGCCCCAGGCCCCAGGGGATGGTAGTCTTCTCCCTGGCCACCACTGTCCACTGATGACAACAGTCTCAAAATCTCCCGTCCTAAACTCCTTCCTTCTATCCAAGGCCATGATCTCAGTCCAGAAGAACCCTCATCACACCCTGCGCCATCAGTCCGGCCTTCTTTTCACTAGTCTCACCCCTGTAGCTCTGCCCTCCACAACCCTTCACGACCACTTCTGCAGCCTACTCCACATCCAGCTGGAAAAGCCTCAGGCCTACTCTCTCCCTGGGTGGGCTCCAGGACCTCTGCACCCCACACCTTGGCTCATGGGGGACCTCTCCGCTTGAATACCCATTCTCTACTCCTTCACCTGCCTAACTCATGTCCATCTTTGTAGACAGGACTCAGATGCCACCCCCTCCACGACACTTTCCTGGCACCCCCACCACAGCTCCCAGCTGGGCTGAGTGGCCCGCCCACTCAGGAGGCCCTCCCTCCCAGGAGCTCCTACATCACTGGTCCCATCCCACACGTCTGGATTATCCATGAGAGACTTTGGGCCCGCCCGGCAGCTGGTCTCTCCCTTGCCTGCCACCCCCTGAACCACCGGCCCTCACAGCTGTGCCAATCTTCTCCAGCGCCTCCTCATTAATGGGGTAGCGCAGCTTCATCTTGCGGTACAGCGGGTGCTTCTCGTAGTAGCTGATGAGGTCGACGAGGCTGTCGAACTCTGAGTTACCCAGCATCACTGTCTGGCCCTCTTGCTGGACACGGCAGTGCTTGATCTTGCCCTCAGCCCTTGAAAAAAGAACAGTGACATAGGGGTCAGGGTGACCCGGACCCAGGGGTAGCCCAGCATACCTCCAGCAGCCCAGGGCCACACCCCTCACCGGAAAGAGATGGCGTAGGAGTTGGGCTCATTCCGTTTCCGCACCAGGAAGGCCCCATCGCGGGGGACACGCATCAGCATGTGCTCAGCCTGTGCTCTGGTCAGGCTTGCATGGTACCACCTGAGGAGAGGCCCAGGTCAAGCCCCGCCATCACCACTTAGAGGTACCTCCGCCCCGCCCCGTCCCGTCCCCGCCCTCACTCCTTGCTCTCGTGGGCATTGGTCTGTGGCACGGGCTCCGACAGGCGCATCTCGAATTCGTTGCAGCGCAGGGGCACTTGCTGGTAGTGCGTGATGAGGTCGTAGAGTGAGTCGAAGACGAGGTTGTCTGTCAGGAAGAACTTGGGGGTCCCAGCGTCTTGCCGGGAGTGGATCCGGCAGTGTTGGACCTTCCCGTTCCGCCTGAGGGAAGATGGGGAGGCGGTGAGAGGGGGGCCCGAGCCCTGAACACGCCACCCCAGGCGAGACACCACGTCTCAGAGGGAGGCGGGCCTCCGGAGGAGCTCGGGGACTGGGCAGCCCTGTGGGAGGACAACCGCACTAACCGAAAACATGTGTGTGAGTGTGCGTGTGAGTGTGCACATGACGAAGTAACGTTTCACCCGAAAGCCTGGAACGAAAGACAAGCTGGACCCCAGCCATCTCGGGGGAGTGCTGGACCCACGCGCACAGCGCTGGGAGTGGGTTACCAGAACGAGAGGGTGTAGTCGCCCACGAAGGTCTCGCTCTCGCGCACCAGGAAGGAGCCATCAGGGGCCCCGGTCTCAATGCAGTACTCGGTGAGCAGGCGCTCGGCGATGTGCCGCCCGTCCCGTCCTGCCCCGAGCTTCCCGTGGAACCACTTCTCGTTGGAGTGCAGCTCTGTGCTGCTACTGGCCTGCGAGGGGAAGGGCCACAGCAAAGACTCAGCGACTCTGAGCCCAGCCCGGCTCCCAGCCCTGGGCCGGCCCCTCACCTCCTTGGGCTCTTCCTCATCCTCGTTGCCTTGGTCACTGCTGGTCTCCTCAGAGTAGTAGATCTTGCTGCTGGTCAGAACGAAGTAATGGGGATACCACTCCTGGAAGAGAGCGAAGCGGGGCCTGTCACAGAGCCCTCCTATCACCTGGCCCCCTGGCCCAGCCTGGCCTGGCCCTCACATGGTTCACGGGGTCCTCTAGGTAGAGGATGCCATTCTTGATGGAGTTGCTGATGTCATTCTCAGAGTACATGACAGACGTAGGCACCTCCTCGTAGGCACTGCCCTCAGCCAGCTTCTTGTGCTGTGGGGGGGAAGGCCAAGACATGGCAGTGCCAGCCCCAGTCCCAGAGCCCCACCTCCTCACCCAGGCCTTGACCGACAGCTGGAGCAATGGCCAGGGGAGGCGTTGGGAAGTGTGGGGCCCCCACCTTGATAAGGATCTTTCTCTTCAGCTGGCTGGGTGAAGGGAGCCCGTCGGCAGCGATGTCCACGGGCTTGGTGAGGAGTGTGTCCCCAAGCACCTTCTTGAAGTACTGGGCCATGTTCCTCTGCTGGGCAATGCTGCAGTGGTCCTCGATAGACAGGATGACCGGGTACCTGCAGGGCAGGGGACCAGTGTGTTGATACAGACCCTAAGTTTTGTGAGGTCAAGGGTCAGTCTAAACAGCCCCTCGCAGAGAGAGGTGTTAGCCGCCAAGGGCTTGGGAGTCCTGTCTACAGGGGAGCTACCTCAGAGAGGCAGGCCGGCCTTGGCCACTAGCAGGTGGAGGGGGTGCTGCAGAAACAAAGGGGTGGGACTGCAGCAGATGGGAGCCCCCAGAGTTGGTCCCATTATGGAGGCTGCCTCCGCAGTGCAAGAGAGACATCCCAAACCAAAGAGGTCAGGAGACAGGAGCAGCAGCCTCCAAATCCAGCTACTGGGCTCTGGTGATCTCTTCAGTGCGGTGGGAGAGACCATGATCGCAGGGTGGGGGAATGAGAATCGCAGAATGGGACACAGGGAACACAGACACTTCTCTGGGCTGTGAAGGGAAAGAATCTGGCAGGACACTGATCTAAAGAGATCAGGGTTCAGCAACTATTTTGGGGGGACTGAAAAACTCGATCACGTTCCATAAGCTAAAAAAAAAGGACCCGTGAAGAGACCGGGCCAAAAATGCAGGAAAAAGGGTAACCTGAGAAGCAAAGCCTCAAGCCAGCAGCAAGGGAGGAGGAAAGGAAGGTGAGAGACTGGTGGCACGGGGACACAGCATTTGAGGGGAGCCTCTGCCTTCTGTCATAGGAGAGAGCTGGAGCCAAGCCGAGCCTGGGTCTCCCACCCCCACTCACTCTGAGGCCACAAAGGCGTGCTCCTTGATGGTGTGCAGGACATCGGAGAACTTGATCTTGGTGGTCAGCGTGTGTCCATGGTAAATGACTGGCATCCCATCTGGGCCGTCCCAGCAGTCCACTGGGGAGCAAAACAACCACAGTCAAGCAGGCAGGTCTCCCATCTTCCTCCCCCAGCCCCGGCCCCAACGCACATTCAATGCAGCGACAGCCCATCCGCAGGCAGCGAGCATAGGCTTCCAGGGAGGACTCGCTGGAGAACTGGTCCCCGGTCAGGTACCTGAACAGGCAACGAGAGGCAGGGTGGTCAGGCGAGCCCCCTCCCTCCCAAGGTCGGGCTAAGTGGGGTCGAGGGAGCAGCTCACGTATTGTGCGAGGAGGAGATCCAGTAGTGGGAGAGAGGGTTGTGCATGGTGTCCGGGCACACCGCATCCAGCTGTGAGTTCCACACACTGTTCTCTTTGGAGAACAGGAAGGTGACAAACTGCCCAGGAACAGATGTGGAAGAGAAGAGAAGAGAAGCTGAGCCCCTGCCCTAGCCCACCGGCATGGGGGTGGTAGGAAGCAGAGAAGGTGCTCAGTCTCAACTGGGGTGGGCAAAGCTGACAGTGGTGGAGAAACAAGGTGGCACCCTTAACGCAAATCTGGCTCCTGGAAACCAGGTACGGTGCTGGTCAGCCGCCCATTCTCTCTGACAGAAGGGCAAAAGCTAGAGCTCACCTCATCCAGGCAGAAGTAGGGCTCCTCAATCTCTCGCAAGGGGTCTCGGAGGAAGCTGAGCATGAACTCCTGTACCTGGAGCCGGTCGACAGCCCATAGCTCCTGATAAGGGCAGGCAGAGTGGGGGCACATGAGGGGCTCCAGTCAGAGATGAGCCCAGTCCCCCGCAGGCAGGCACCCCACCCAGTCCCAGGACAGCCATACCCCCTGGTACTCCAGGAGGAACTGCTGGAACTCAGGAAGAGACACTCGGCAGAGCTCTGGCCGCTCCCCCACCCTAAAGAAGAGAAGGGAAGTGCCTGACGGCCAGCTGGCTAGCATGGTCCAGACAACGAGGGGCCCCTTAGAAGGCAGAGCTCAGCTCCTGGCCAGCACAGCTGCCCAGAACAGTCCGGCATGGCTCACCCGCTCCCATTGCCTCCCATCTGCTTAGGGAATCACCCAAGGAGAGCCCCACCATCCCAATCCAAACCAAACCTCAGGGCACTGGCTTCCAAGAAGGGGAGGTCCATCTGCAGGAAACAGAACCTGGTCAGAGTGAAAGCCCCTGGGCGGCCACATGGGGAAGGGGTTCTCGGGAAGGAAGGCGAGGGCAACAGATGGGGGCAGGTGTCAAGAGGAGACGAGCTAGAGAAATGGCACCCAAAAATCCCCAAGAAGGGCATCAGGGCTGAGGCAAGCAGGGCTGGGGTGGGGGGGCAGGGACAAGGGCCGTGGCGGGGCAGGGACAAGGGCCGTGGCGGGGCAGGTGGCTCATGCACCGTCTTCTGGGCGCTGTACATGAGGCTGCGGTACAGCTGAGCAAACTGCCCATAGGTGATGTCGCTGCTGCGCTGCTCCAGGTCCTGCAAGGTACACAGGAAGACCTCTGGTCAGGCCCACCAGCCAGGGGCTCCCGGCCTCCCCCGCCCCACCTGCATATAGGCTAAGAGGACCCTACCGTCAGCCGCTCTCGGAGGAAACGCATGTTGGGGACTCGGTAGTTGACCTGGGACAGCATGTTCTTCAGGTCCTTGGCTGATATACTGAGAAAACAGGGGCATCTCCAGTGGCCTCATCCAAGCTCTCATGACCTGTGACCAGCAGGCTAAGCCCACCACTAGCTAGACAGGTAAACAACACTACTCTGAGACCTGCAGTCCTGAGGGAGAGGCTGGATCAGAGCCCTGGGGTGAGCAAGGGAAGTCCTTTCTTTTCTCTGGACCTCAGTTTCCTCCTCTGAGCAAAGAAAAGCCCATGATTCTGGCAAGGAAGGAGTGACCAGGCTCAGAAGTGGGATGGAGCCCCTCACCAACACTGCTCAAGCCCACAGCCCTGGCCCATCTGGACAGAGGGAGGTGGCCCACTGCTGCACTTCCAGGTTCCCACGGGGCTCACTACAACCTCCCTGTGAGGGTGGCTGGGCAATGACTCCGCCCACAGCTCCAGGATGCCAGGAGTTCAGGCCTCAGCAGAGGCACTGGGGGACGAGGGGAAGGCCACTCTCAGCCAGACACCCCTGAGACTGGGTGCCCACCTGGGGTCTGAAAGGAATGTGCCTTGACCAGGACGTGGGGCAAGGGGGCGCTGCTGGGCCTAGCACCAGAAAGGAAAAGACTGGCGGGAAGGAGACTTTCTCTCCTGGAAGGTGATGTCAGGGAGGGGACATCCTCCTCCTCCTCTTCCTGCCCAAGAGCCTGGCAGGCCATCCCCCAACTCCATGGGGAGTCAGCCAGTGCTGAGTGGTCCTGGCTGCCATCAGCCAGCGCTGCTCAGAAGCTCTGGCTCTGAGCAGGCAATGGCCGTCTGACTCTCAGTCACTTGGGAGGTAGGCTGTCAGGGTCCTCATTTTGCAGGTTAAGAATAAGAAGCTTGTTCCATCACCAAGCTTTCCCTCCGTGGATTTTGCCATCAGCATTACGAACAAGCTGTTCTTCGACCAAAAACACCTGTCTTGCCCCTGCTCACCTCTCCGGCTACTGCCAGCCTCTCTTTGAAGGAGCCATCCATGTTCCTGTCCATTCTCTGAACCCCCTCCCACTCTTCTATTGACTGTCTCAAGGTTACCAACCACCTCTGTGCTATTAAGTCCAAGGGACCTCTCTCTATCTTTGCCATCCATATTTGACAAGGCCTGACACGCCAACTGCTCCCTCTCCCTGGGCTGCCGGGATGCTACGCCCCGGGTGTTCCTCTTACCTCGTGCGCTGCTACTTCTCTTGGTGCGTTCTTCCTCCCCTCCCCAGCCCCCGGCATCTGAGCAGCCCGGCATCAGACACCGGCCTCTTTCCTTTTTCTTGCTACGCTTATGCCCAGGTGATCTCCGGCCTCGTGGTGTTCCATACCATCTAAATGCTCCCCAGGTAACATCTCTACCCCAAGTTCTCCCTAAACTCCCACCTACCCATCTGCCTACTCAACGTCTCTACCTGGACATCTAAGGGAATCAAAAAACTTAACACAGCCCAAATGAACTCCTACACTCCCCCGAATGTGCTCCTCCCACGGCCTTCCCCATCTGTTAATGGCAGCTCCACCTTTCCAGATTCTCAAGCCAAAAAGGTGTCATCTTTAGCTGTTCTCTTTCACTCACGCCCCCAAATCAATCTGTTAGGACATTCTACAACAGACATTCTATCTTCAAAATACGCTGTGGCCAAAACACAACCACTTCCTACCACCTCCGCCCTGACCCAAGCCCTCTCACCTTCCACCTGGACTGTTGCAAGTTACTTCGTAACTGAGCTCTCCGGCTCTGCCCTGCCTCAGACTCTCCCCTAGCAGCCAGTAATCTTATGCAACTAAAGTCAGGGTGTGTCACACCTCTCTTCCAGGCCCTCCATGGTTCTGCATCCCCTTCACAGAAACAGTCAAAAGTCCTTGCCTGGTCTTTGTTCCCCATCTCTCCTTGGCTCCTCTGGCTATCACGTCACATCCTCAAATCCATGAGCTTCAAGGTACCCCCCTCACACACTACAGGCCACCCTGACCCTCTTTCTAGGACAGACAGAGCCAGTTCTGCACTTCCTGTCTCCACCTACAATGGCAGGGCAAACAGCTCATTGTCCCTGGCCTCTCCCGCCAGCTTGCACCATGGCCATCAGAGGGCTTTCTGCAGGAAACTACTTGTGCCAGAACCACCAGCCCCACTTGAGGCAGGTCCCCTGGGTCCTCTGGTTCTCCAGGAAACTGCTATGAGGCATGGCTACTGTTGTGGGTGCCACAGCTCAGAACCTACCGATCCTCGCGATTCCGATCCACCGAGTAGAACTGCTTCCGCAGCCACCTGGAGGGAGAGGAGCCTACAGTAAGGGCCACTCCTCCAGCCGGGGCCACGCCTGGGGAGATCAGCAGGCAGTGTCTGGGCACACGAAGGCCTCTGCTCCCTGCTCCCACAAGGTCAGAGTGGTTCTTACCTCTCAATCTGCAGGGGTGTAGCTGCCTGCAATGTATCCTCCATCAGCCAAGTCAAGCCCTTGATCCACATGTTCACTTCATCCTCAGATGTAGCTGTGAGTAAGGGATGAAGAGCTGAGCCAAGGGCAAACACCTCCCGCTGAGCTGGGGAGCCAGGGGACATTCCTTAACTCCTCTGCCTCCTCCAGCCTTGCCTCCCACCTTGCAGGCTCAGGGTCTTCAGGCGGAATTCCATTCCATACAGGATGACAAAGCAATGTGACTGGTCCGGTCGGAAAGCAGGGTCCTCTTGATAGCGATCGAAGTCTCGTGAGGTCTTCCCTGGGCGGATCTCCTTGATTTCACGAATGTCAACTAGGAAGATAGAGAAGAGGTCAAGGTCAGGCTGGGGTCTCTGAGACTCAGCATTGAAATGAGGGCAGCCTGGTTTCTCCACTCATTCCCATGCTCTCCCTCATGGAGAGACCACAAAGAGACACCCTCCTCAAGAGGCAGAACCAAAACCACTCACAGTCCCACTAGGTAACAAAAGGGAGCTGGGCTGCACCTAAGCACGGACCTCTGCTAACAGCTGAGAGGTCTGGGCGAGCTGTCTGGGGGAGGAAGGAATTCCATTCTGTGTACCTTCCCTTGCTGAGAACACAGGCAGGTCACTCTGACCTGGAAAAAAGCTGAACTCTAGAAAGAGAAATGCAGATCCAAGGCTGTTTTGTGACACAAAGTACAGAATCCAAACTGTACAGTCCCAAGGGTGGGGTGGGGCTGGGCAGGCCCAAATGGCCAAGTCTCAGGATCCATGGGAGGAAACAGGGGTCAGATCCCAAGAAATGGCGCACCCTTGAAATGGCCCAGCCCTAAATCTTCCATAAGCAAGTCTCATCAAGAGGCCTAGCTAGTCCTGCAAGGCAGTAGTTATCCACGGTTATGTTTCCTATCCTGGCTATTGAAGGCCTGCACACACCCCATGCCCTCACACAGCACAGATCCGGGAGCATAGGCCTGAATGACAGACACCGGTCTCAGCCGCTAGCTCCAGAAACGATGCCTAGTGTCTAATCTGAGTTCTCAGTCTCAGTTTTCCATCTATAAAGCGAAGGGGCTCGACTGAATTTCTCTAGAAGCAGAGTAGAAGGAAAATCATGCACAGGCTCCGGGGTGAGAGTGCCTGGACTAGAACTCCAACTCAGGTCACATCAGCTGTGTGACCTCAGCAGAGTGACAACTACTCTGACCCCACTGTTTCGTCTGTAAACACAGATAAGCAACAGCAGCATCATGAGGGTGGTGCTAAGATCAAAAGTCCTAATAGCCAAGGCGCCCAGCCCAGGCCACGTAGGCGGTGTGGCAGGAGCTCGCTCAGTGCCGACTCCCTCACCAAAGTCTGCTTGGGCATCCAGGTTCTGATCCCAGGCCCAGAGAAGGCTGACCGTGGCCACAGACCCACTCTCTCCCCTAGTGTTGGCTGGGACCTTGGACAGAAGGCAGACTTTTCGGGCCAGATAAAGAGAGATTTAGGGAGGATCCAGTCAAACGGAAGAGGCCTGGCTCAGCCACCAGATAACTCTATCTGAGCACTCCCTCAGCTCTAGTCTCTCTCCCCACACACGCTCAACCAGGCCGGCCCATAAGACCTGGAGCCAGGAGCAGTGCCAGCATGCCGCCTGGCCAGCCTCCACCCCAGGAGCCCTCCCAGCCTAACTGCACACCCCCCTGGCTGCAATGTCCTAAGGGGCCTAAATCCCCAGGCTCTCTTCCTGTCCCTCTAGCTGCAGCTGTGCCCCATCCATCCCACCCTGGACAGTGGCATGGCTTCTGGCCTCAAGCCCAGCTCCCCGAACACACACTGCTGGTTCTACAGGCCTGCTCTCATGCCCTCAGCAAACTCCTTGGTCTGGTTGTCCAGCTGAGAGCCCTGACTTTCCTGTCCGCTGCCCTGGCCCCCAGTTCTCCTCACCAATCAGCCATCCTTCCTGAGTCTTCTGGATCTTTAGAGAACATTGCTCTGATCCCTGCCCACGTTGCTCACTTAGGAGAATGTTCCTTTTCTGGCCTTCCAGGCTCTTTGTGATGGGGCTCAGTGATTTACCTTCCCAACTTCTGTCCTCCCATCTTCTCTGCTACATTCAAACTAAGCTGGACCAATGGCAAGAATAGCAAGTACTCCCTGACCCCTACTTTGTCTTTGTTCCCAGCTGTGGACCATCTACATCCTGGACTCCAGTTCCACCAATGACCCAACTTGGAAGCTCTCATGTGCAGTAGTCATAGTAGTCATTGATGTCTAGTGGCCAGGTGTCAAGGGTATGCCTCATCTCCCCCTAGGCCAGGGAGGGCCCTTCCAGTTCTTGCTCGATGTCTGAATGAACAAGTGAAAAAGGCAGGCACACAGGTACGGGGAGGGGCAACAAAATGAGAGTGGAGTTTTAAAAATGAGGAGTTGTACTCAGGTAGAAACAGGAATGGAGGAAACTGAGTCACAAAGGCCCAGCCTAGAAAGACACAGTTTCCAAGGATGAAAGGAGGAGCTGAACAGGGGAAATGCCCAGACGAGAAACTGCAGAATAACCACAAACTCTGCCCTTTGAAACAGAAACCAACATGCTTTTCCGGTACAGAGCTGCTGTCATCCTCCCACATCTCTCACACAGGCACACCACCTCACACACACAAATGCACATCGGCCAAGGCCTTCGTGGTCCACGGCCTGGGCCCTTCTTCTCAGCTGCCCTCCCTCCCCGTCATGAGAGGTAGTCCACGATATGACTACCACCCAGCAGGCAGCGGGAGGGTGAGTACGAAGCCTGCTGCCAGGCCACATGCAGCTACCCGGCACATGTGCGCATGCACGCATGTACGACACGCTGCCAGCAGGCCCTAGGTGAACCTCTGGCATGTGTTCCTGGGCACATTTCTACTGAGACCAGGCTGGAGGCAGAATAAGTTCCCACCCAAGACAGGGACCAACCAGGATGGCAAGAGCGGCTACAGGCCAGGCTGACTGATGCCCCAGGCAGAAGCCTCGGGGCCTTGGTGGCAATTTGCCTCCTCACGTTCCTTCAGGAAGCCGGGCTGACCATCACCTTCCTGAAGGCTGCCCAGGCCTAGCTAGCAGATAAGTATCACAGAAGTCTTACCTTCTAGCTGTGTGGCCCTGGGCAGTCCCTGCCTCTTTTGGCCTCAGTTTCCCCATCAGGACACTGGGAATTCTTTCTATCTCACAGGACTGCAGCCAGGGCCCTGCCAAGGACCACTGGTCCCTGTGAAGTCTGCAGGAGCCTGCCCCTGCCTGTGTGCCTAGCGCCATCAACACTGGTCCTATATAAGCCAGCAGTAGGGGGCGCAACTGTGGCCATCTACCAGGGCTTCGCTGGGGGCAAACCCATACCTAGGAGAGTTAAAGCCAGGCCACAGCTATCTCAGCCCAAGGAAAAGAATCCAAGTAGCCACTTCCCTAGCTCAGAATGAGGTCTGGCAGGGATGGGACACAGTGGGGGAGCGGGATTTCTGAGGCTCTGAGTTCAGATCAGTGCGTGTTGCAGCCACAGCACCCCATCATCTTGCATACAGCTTGATATCAAAACAGAGACTAACAGATCTGAAATCACAAAGACCAAGTTTCAAATCCTGTTTCCCCACATGTAACTCGGGTCTTGGGCAAGTCAGCTTTCTTCTCTGGTAGGTCGTGAACAAAGAAAAGGCTGCAGTGGGGATGGGCCTGCCAAAAACCCTTCACATGCAGACAACTACGCAAAGACAGCCACATGGGAGTCAGCCTTGGCCTGCCCTGACCACCCCCAACCTTGGATTGGTTTTTGTTGTGGTCTTTATGCAGAAGAAAATGGGCTCGCTGCCTGGCGGCAGGGGCCGGCTCTAAGCACTGACACAGAATGCCACAAGACTGATCTGCTTATATGACTAGGCAGGGAGACCCTCCTTTCTCTTGGCCCAGAGACAGACTCCTTGCCAGCGACCACAAAGACTAGAGACGACCAGTTACTCAGAGCAGAGTGCCCAGGTCATGCAGACCTGGAGAGCAACTGCCTTCCAGACATACCAGTAATGGCGGTCACCTTCTCTTTATCTGAGCCACAGAACTGACCCAAAGCACTCTGGGAGCCATACAACTAGACAGCAGCAAAGGGTACTGCTACTCTCAGGGACAGCTTAGAACTTGCCTCCACCCCTATGACAGCACCCACTGTCCTGAGGGGGTGCCATGAAGGGGACAAGCTAAATGGCAAGCAGCCAATCTGGAGCCTGGGAAGGGGGAGAGGATAAAGAGCACAGAAGACGAGCCTGTGCTCAGCCCCTCTGAAGGTAGGGCTGCTTCCTGTCTTGGAATCCTGCTCCCCATACTCCCTCCCAGACATCAGGCCCAGTCGCAAGGCCCCACCCGCCTTCCCCTGCCCAGTGTTTGGGGATGGCTACTACAGGGATGTGCATGGAGCAGCATTCCTGTTAACCATGCAGAGCCCAAGGACAACAAAAATCCCAGAGAAGAGAGAGGGGGAGCAAGAATAGGGCACCAAGAATATTTCAGCCAAAGAGAGCCAGCCAACCCTGCTCCAAGGGGGTAGAAATATGGCTTTACCCTACCAGAGTGGGCCCTAAGAATGGGAGGAGCCCAAGCATCAAATCCAAGACCCTAAATTAGACCTAAGTTTCTTGGTCAGAAGCTGTGTCCTCGCATCCCTTGCCTTCGAAGAAGCCACTTTCCACATGGCCCCACAACGACTGGCCCATCAACCACTCATCAGGCAAGGAAGACATATGGTGAAGAATCGTGAGCAAAAGCACGGGCAAGGTGGGCAAGGTGGGCAAGGAGGCACCACCTTTGAGTCTCACTGTCCTCATTACCGCTCCTGGCACCTCCTTCACTGGGCTAATGTGAGATGTCAGTCAGTTAAGACACAAAACTGAATTTTACCAGAAAGGGATGGGAGGACATACTGAACATTAAACCCCCCAAAACAAGATATCCAGTCAAGAAAACCATCACCACCACAACAACAGAAAAGAAGAAAATGGCACATATCACACACAGACTTCTGGATGTGAAACCTGCATTTACTAAAATATTTCTCTAAAAGAGTTTTCTCTTTACAAAGTAAAGTAACTGTTAAGTTGACTGATGTGAAGGACAATAGGAACTATTTACATAAAATGCATGTAAATACATTTTGCAACTTAAAAAAACTGCAACTCATGATAAATATAAAAGGTCTTTTCAAAATCTAGACAGCCTGAGAGAGGTAAATGAATATTACCCAGACAGGTCCCTTCTGTCTGGGAGTTTTCGGTATTCCCACCTGTGGGATGCAAACCCCCAGATCCCCTCCAAGCCTGTGTGCACAGCCCTGCAGTGGGCACGGGAGGAAGGTGGGGATGCCCAGCCCTCCTCAAAAGGGTCCAAGTGCAATCAAGACGAGACTCACAGATCCCAGCCCCACAATGGCTCCCAGCCCTCCTTCCTACCTCCTTCCCACCTTCCTACCTCCTTCCTACCTTCCTACCTTCAGCGTGCCAGACACGCCTTCTCACTTAACTCTCCACCAGGCCCAGTCCAGTGGCACACTTCGTGCTCCATGACTCTTGTCACGCCACCTAGTACTTCCTGGTGTCTAGGCCACTGGCCTGTGAGCTCCCCAAGGAAGACAACACTTTGGACTCTTCTCTCCATTCCCCAAACCCAGGTCCTGGGGAGGCCTCAAAATGTTTACAGAGCGCTTAGCAACAGGAATGAACACGTGAGAGTTAGACTCCTGAGCTATTTATCTGAAAGAGGCAGCAGGCCCAGAGGTGCTGTGCTCAAAGACGGTATGAGGGACAGAAGAAGAGGTGGTGCAGCGGGACGAATGCAGAGAAGCTACAACAAATACACAAACACAGTGGTCAGTAAGGTGACTACGGGGAAAGAAAAAAGCACCAAGCACAGCTTGGGGAGGGGAGGGGAATGTGGCCCCTGGGGACCAGTGCAATCTGAAAACAGTGGGCAGTCCTGGCACAAATGTTCCTGTAGCCAGTGGGAACCACGGGAAGCTAATGGAGCTTTGGGGAAGACAGAACAGAAGAGGCAGGGCTCCCTGAGTACCTTGCCCTGCGTGGCGCTAAGTCAAGGCCACCAGGAGATTCAGAAGAGCAGGTTTCAGGGGTCAGGAGAGGTGTGTGGCTCTTCCCAGAAACAATTTCTCATCAACCGCCCTCTCCACGCACAGCCTGCGCAAACAGATGGGCCATTCCCCGTCCCCTCCCACCTTTCAAGTCAGCCAACCACTTCATCACCCTCCAAAGAAACTACACGCCCAGGGCCCGAGGGAACACAAACGGAGCTAAGCCTTCTCCCCCAGAGGATGCGGAGATGGAGAAAGGAAGCCTCAAGGGGAAGCGAATGCTATCCGGCCAATTCCCAGCCCCGCATCTCTGCCACCCCCACACACGAAGGTTCCTGCACAGTTCCGCAGGGTAGGGCAGTCACTGTGCCCCAGAGCCCACTTCCCAGGGAGCCAGAAGTGAAGGGGTTCTGTACCCCAGGGCACCTGTCCAAGCCAGGAACACACAGCTTCAACAGAGCCTTCTTCACGGCTCTGAAAGCGAAGGATGGAGGTGGCCGAAGAGGAGACACAGAACCTGGGCACAGCTGGGAAAGAAACCTGATGCACCAGGAGCCAGGCCAAGGGATGGCCAACAGTTTCCACGTTGGCTACCTACTGCCCAAGGCCTCTGGACAGAGTGAAAGTTCCCCACTCCACACATTCCTCTCTGTTCTGAGGCAATAACCTTCCCCCTCCTTCCTCCTAACAGAAACAGGAGCAGCTCCAGCTTCCACCAGAGGAAGGTGAAAATGGATTGGTGGGTGGCCATCTACCTCCATTTACAGACAAAGATCCGGCCTTGAAGACCCTGAGTCACAGAGTCTTGCAGCAAAGGGAAGGTTCCTGTACCAGCAGCTGCCTTCAAACCAGACCAGCAAGGGAGTAAGAACAGGGCCCCTTCCCAGGATGCATACAGGGAGACCCTAGCCAAACCCTGGAGTCCAGGTAAACCGAGGTCAGAGGTCAGCATCTGCCCCAGCTTGAGTTTCATCAGTCACTGCTCCCCAAACACCTGGCCAAGAAAAGCAGCCAGACCTGACTCGGCATCCGGCCCCTCTTCCACCTTGATAAACAGGAAAAGGTCATTCGGTCAGCTGGATGGAGGTCTGTGGATCCTTCTACATGGGACCCTGCACCCCTACATACTAACTACTTCAAGTCACAGCTGTAAAGGATTCTCACCAGTACGTGATGAGTCATCTAGACTTCAGATGAATCTCTTCTTTGGAGCAATGAGGAAATAGAGGCTCCAAGGGCCTCTCATGGTCACATGGTAGTTCAAGGCAGAACTGGGACCCTCTGCAATAGCCCCACAGCAGCTGCCATCCCTGACATGGGTATGCGGAGAAGAAGCAGGGCAGTCTTAGCGAGCTTTCACACCTTCCAGGCAGGCAGCCCTCTTCCCTAGGACATTAAACTAAGCCCACCCATTTTGGAGGTGGGAACGGCATGCCCAGGCCCCAAAGGAAGGAAGAGAAAGGAGGCTCCACCCAGAAAACTCGAAGCTGGGAGAATGCTGAGCAGCTGTCTAGCAGGCTTATTCAGTCCATCATCTGATCAAACATGTATTAGGCATCTTTCTACTCCGCGTCAGGCCCTGCGCTAGGTCCTGGCTAAATGGAGATCAATATAAGGCATGGGAGTTCCTGCCCCTGAGAAAGGCCCTGCCTGGTGGAGGAAACAGATGGGGGAGCAGATAACTATGAGGTCACGCCAAGAGTGGAACAACAGGCAGATGCACATCTGTGGCGCTGAGCACATGGAGAAAGTGAGCAGTTCTACTTGGAAAGTCTCGGACTGCTCTGCAAAAGGCAGAGCTGGAGGGCTAACCTGCCCACGGCAGGTAGAGGGCAGCAGTTTGGTTGCCAAAGCACCAATACCACAGTCTGGCTGTTTGTTCAGAGTTTCATGGATGAGAGGTGAGGGAAGGGGGCCCTACACTTGCCTTCTACAGCATAGTAAGGGAAAGTCGCAGCAAGGAGAAGGGGCTTGCCCCAATTTTCCTGCCTGAGCCAAGATGACTCCACCGGCAGCCCATGGGTCCGCCTCTGGGGCAGAGGTCCTATGCAGTGTGACCTCTGCCTCCCCTGCAGGTTGATGCTCCCCAAGTTCTAGATGGCCTGTGTCTGCCAGGCCCCGGCTACAGGAGACAGGCTGAGGGCCTAGCAGGTGTCCCAGAGCTGTCCAGGATCTCAAAGGCTCAGTGATCTCTCTCCCTGCCCCCAAGTATTTTCAGGCCACCTGGAGAACCAGAGTACTGAGCATAAGCCACTTTTCTATCCTTCTCTTTCCTGACTCTCAGAGCAATCAACATGGTTGACCATGCTCTGCATTCACTTTGACGCTCTGTGCCTGCTCTTGACTCTACCTCACAAGCTCTCCTGGTTTTCCTGCTACTCCTAGGGCTCTAGGCCTATTCTCATTACATGCTGGCCTTCATCAAGACCCAGGCCAAGGTCCTCTCCTCTTCTGATGTTCTACTTTCTCCCTAGCCAGCGTCATCCACACCCATGGCTTTAATTATCTATCACACAGATAATTCAAACTCAGCTCTAGCTTAGTCCTCAACTCTAAGCTTCAGATCCTTCTATCCAACTGCCGACTTGCCATCTCTGCCTATTCACCTCAAAAACACCTCAAAATCAACCCCTCAAAACCAAACATTGTCTTCTCTCACCAAAACCCAGGTCTCTTGCCACACCTCTCTGGTCAGCTAATAGCAACTTCTCCAAACAGGTGCATAAACCAAATACTTTAGAATCATCTTAACACATCTCCTTTTCTTTCACTGTCCCCAAGCTAATCCTTGTTACAACCGTATTTACTGAGCACCCAGGTGAGTAGGAACTGTGTGTGTACCTGAAGGCCCTCTGACTGATGGTCAGTACTCTCCAATGGAGTATAAGCTGCTTGAGGGCACGGACCACGTCTGTCAGCTTCAATGTCTCAGTGTCTCGCAGGAAATGGGATGTGTTAGGAGAAGAAAGAAAAATCTGGGGCCTCCTCCCCCGAGGAAACCAAAGGGGCCTGACTGGGGGTCTGAGTGATAGGAATGAAGTGGGGAGACGGCAGAAGCCTCCCCTTGTGAGGCTCAGTGAGCCCCACCCTGGCTCCCGCCTCTTTGGTTTCCATGTGACTGCCACCACGGGCCCTGCTCCCTCCGGGGGGTTGGGGGTGGGGAGAAGAGACTGTGGGAACAGCCTTTAAACCCCAAAAGAATCAATCAACGTTGATCAGGAGGTTGGAGACGTTCTAAGTACGAAGGGAGTCATCAAGTCAGGGGCACGCTGGCTCAGACACCTTCTCCTGCCACGTGACTAGCCTCTCTCATTTTAGTGCTGCCTCGCCCGGCCTCTCCTCAGCATCTGGCTGCACTCCCTTGGGGCCATGCCAGCCCATGCCAAGCCACTCTCCTTGTCCTCCTTTTGCTTCCTGGGAAGGCAAGGCCCCAGTGCATGTCTAGACTCTGACCTCGCTCTGAGGTGATAGGGAACTCACCCGCTCACTGCCTCCCTCCCCAGGAAGCCTAGCTCTGATTCTCAGAGACGGCCTCCCCTACTGAGAAGGATGACTACCTTGGGACTTCCCTTCCTGATGTGAATTCTAGTTCTATCCTCTTCAGACAGCTTCTGGCCAAACCCTCCATCAGCACACATCCTAGGAGAGCAGTCTCCCCACCTCCCACCTCAGCCGGCAGAGCCTCACCCTTCCAGTGTGGGACAGTTCTCAGGCCAGTGACCAGGACATCCTCGAGAGAGCAGTCCGGGCACCAGACGTTCTGTTCTCACTGGAGGGGATGCTTATGTATTTCACTGATGGCCTCAAGAGGCTCTCAGGAAAATCCCCGACCAAGTGACATATGCTCTTTTCTAACTTCCTCGGTCGATATGTTAAAAGCTCCCAAAGAAAGCCAGTCTGCCAGGAACCAACAAGAGGCATCTTACACTCGATTACTACCATGGGTAGAGAAGTGACGAGCAGGAAGAAGAGCACTGCCTCCAAGCAGGTGAGGACTATCAGGTGGAATAAGGAAAAGGGGTCTGCAGAGCCTCAGAGGGACCCATCGCCTCTGCCCTTGCTGCTGCCCAACCCCCCAGCTGACCTCCTGCCCCCAAGGAGGCTGAGAAGCCCTTCAGGCCTGTGGCCAACCCCTCCCCTCCTTCCTAGGGTTAGTCGCTCTATGAACACTCTCTGGGCCTGGGGCTGAAACCACTCAATCCCATGGGATTAGAATTTCCCCACCACACCCCCACACCACCAGAGTCCCAGTGTTGTCTGTCAATGCCCTACTCCCCTCACAAGGCCAAGCCAGGGACACTGTGACCTGGGGGCATCCCTTAAACAACCACTTCCCTCAGGACACTTCAGCTCAGCCATTGCTCCAGGTGTCCAAGAAAAAAACAGGAAGCCAACTCCAAAGTGAACGGCCCACTCCGACTGAGTTAGAATTAGATCTCACACAAACAAGTGGTCAAACTCGCTGTGGCCCAACTCCTCACCAGTCTGGGCAGTTGTTCGCTGCCGGGGCCTGAGCTTTGCTCAAACCGCCCACTCTTTGCTAGGCCCATGCCTTGCTCCCAGGCCCCTCACACAGCCTTTGCACAGATCCTCTAACCAACACCACTGGTGCATCAGCCAGTAGGGGAGGGAGCCCACAGGGGCAGGACGGGCGCTACAGAGAGGAGGCTGATTCTATGTGGCCCTCGGGCTCAGCCTACGGCACTTCAGGCACAAGTATCTCCTGCCAGCCCTGGGCTTTCATGGTTTTCTACAGATTGTAAGTAAGCTTCCCAGGATCCAGGACTGGGCCACCTCCTTTTCTTGCTTCCTAACCCCAGCCTCCTCTGTGCCAAGCCTGGGCTCAGCAAAAGAGATGCCAGTCTTCTTCAAGAGAAAGTCCCGCCCTGTTTATTCTGCATCCTGAGTCTTGCTGAAGCCAGGGCCACCCGCCAACACCGGGAAGGGCCCGGAAGGAAGCAGCAGAGCCTATACACAAAGCCTACATGTGGGCTATAAAAAGGAGCCCTCCGCACTTCCCCGGGATGGGCCCAGTTCCTAGGAGGTGACGAGTGGGGAGAGAGCTAGTACTTGTGCAGCCTCTGTAGCCTCTCAAGGGCTGGCCAAGTACCACCAGGAAAGGAGCTAGTCTTATAAGGAGGGAGAACATTAAGAGCAGAGCCAGGAATGCAAGCAGACTCCGAGCCCCATCCCACAGTGTCCTCCAAAGCAACTAACTCCACCTTCCCTACTGCCCCTCCCCCAAGCCCAGAGTATTCAGGGACCACCCCCTTCTCACACCTCTCCCTCTCCTCTGGAAGCTGAGGGTACTCTTGCTCCCTCTGAGGCCCCAGCACACCAGCAAAGGAGCTCAAGGGAGCTGTGATGAGAGGCTCAACACTGAGGTGACAGCAGGAAGCTGTAGCCACAATAGACTAGACTGAGGGGCAGCTCAAATAGGGGCACTGTGGTGGGGCAAATGTACGAAGATAGGCAAGAGCACAGCTATAATATCTCAAAGTCTAACACCAGCTTTCTAACACAAGACCCCAGCCAAAGCAGCCTCTTGACCCACATGGGTAGCCGTCTACTCTGCCAAAACAGCAGAGCCACCCTCATTGCACCTTGGCCCAAGTCACAGAAATTAATTCCTCCCCAGCCTCCATTCTCCGAATCCCTCTCCAGCCATGTCTACCCAGAGTGTTCAGGCTCTGTACCAGAAAGCTGACTCAGAGCTACTGAGGCCACACTCCAGGGACAGTGGTGTCTTGTCATAGACTTACCACATGTAGCAAAAGAGGGAAGTGAACCTCGGCTGCTGTCAGCCACCGAGATCTGGGGTGGTGCGTTATCACAGCACACCCTCGCCTCTCCTGACACAGTCGTCTCTGGCTTGTTTCTTTCACAGCACTCCCCAGACCCTGGAATTATTTTTCCTTCCTGGCTGTTTCTGTTCTTTCTGGATGCATATACCTTAACTTGTATGTTCACTACTGGACTCCACAGTGTTTGGCACATCAGCAAATGCGAGTCCAAAGCCAGGGAAGGACAAGTGGTATCTTGCTGGTTCAGTGTGCCACAGAAGCCCAAGAGAGCTGGGTTTTTTCTTTTTCAAGGATAGCTAATGGTGATACGGAAAGTACACCAGGCTAGAGATCCACTGCCACTGTGAACAAGTCAGAAGCTGGAGTAATCACATCCAGTTCAGCACGCCTAACACACAGCAGCTAGGCCCACAATAAGTGTGGGACAAACAAAGGAAGACATGGGTAAAGGCACGTGTGTGAGCTTGTCAGCAGGGGTCCTGGAAAAGCCCGTGGAGCACCTAGAGCATGGAGCCCAGATTCCCTCCCATTTCCCTGGTAGAGACTCAGGTGCAGTTGTTATGAGCCAAGAATAGCAGGTCAGAACGAGACATCTCTGTCCCCCACCTCTAAGGAGCATGGGAAAGCATCTCAGTGGGGGTGCTGTAGCAAGACGAGGGCAGTGGAGGATCTAGATGAAAGCACCGAGTCCAATTTGTCCACAGACAGAAGCCTGAGCTGGTCACACCCAGCTGGCTGGAGGGCAAGGGTAAACGTCGGATAGCTCTGTCCATGTTAAAAATAAACTCTGGTCCTATACAACAGTCCATCTCATCATTTTTTCCAGAATGGGAGAAAAACTTGAAATATTGTAGTGGGAAATCAGAAACGCTAGGTTTTGATCCTGGCCATGCACCTGCTGTGTGACCTTACTCTTAGGGTCTTGGTTTCCTCACCTTTAAGAGAGGGCTAATCGCTCCTGCCCTCCCTCAATAAATGGAGCTGTGGTGGAGCTCAAACAACACAATAGAGGAGAAAATGCTCCGTGAACTTTAATGCACTATTCAAATGCTGGATTTTTCTCATGCCCCAGGCCTCTGTGTACAGACTCAGGGAGGGAACAAAGAAATAAGCAGGAAACAACCGACTTCTAGCCCAGGTTGTGAGAGTAGCACCCGTCATGACCAAGCTTGATGGTGGAACTGGAGCTCTGTCGTTAGGTGAAAGCAAAGGAAACAAATACTAAGTGCCCACAAGTGCCAAATGCTGTGCTGAGCACTTTCACATAAAATCTTACTCTCCTTTGACATATACGGCTCTGTGAGGAAAAAAATGATTTTTACAGCTGAAGGTCAGTTTCAGATAGGTTAAAGTAACCTGCCCGAGGTCACAAGACAAGCTGAGACTTGAATCCAGATCTGACTGACTCTAGCCACAAATCTCTTGTCACTGCAGCCCAATTACCAACCCACTGCTGGAGGCCACTCTTCACCTTTTGCTCTGCCTAGAGTTTTGTCACCTGTTACCATGCTGCTCTCAAAGACTGCCCCCCAGGGAAATATGGGCTCCACACTTCTCTGAACAAAGCTCTCTAGGCAGAGCCAAGGGTGAAGAGTGGCCTCCAGCAGTGGGTTGGTAATTGGGCTGCAGTGACCAAAAGATTCCCCTCCTCTTACCCACCCCCGTTTCTCCTAGGCCTCACTTCAAAGTCGCCACCGACTTCTCCAGTTCTAAGAAAGGCAGCAGAGAGGGGAAAAAAGTCTCCTATTCCCTAATGTCAGGCCTTTCAACATTACCCATCTCTAGCTTCTCTGAAACCACTATGCCCCAGAGAAAAGAGCAGAATGGAAAGAAATGCCCTGAGTTAATGGAGACTGACACAGACAGTGACAACAGAGGCAGAGGCAGGCTCTGCCACACTGAGGTGGTGACATTAAAATACTTCCTGGAAGACAGAGGTCTCCCACCAATGTGCTCAGATAGCATTTCTCTGGGCTAGGCACTTAGAAATAGGCCAATCTGATACCTTTGTATGATACCAAAGCAGCTATTTCCAGCCAGGTGCCCTGTCACTCTGCAAGTCAGCAGCAGTAAACAATCCTCACAACAGCGAGGTTGCTGAGAGCTTCAAGGGAGTATGGGGGGCCTCCTTGTCTCTGAATCGAAAGGCTTGGTAGCCAGGCATGGGACCCCTCACATAACGGGTGTTTGTTCCCTTCTACTATCAGGTCCTCCTGGGGAACTTAATCCTCATCTTCCTCCTCGTTGGAGCTCCCACACATGAATCACTTAGGCCATGCCACACTCGATGTGAAGTGCTTTATACAGATTCTCATCAAATCCTCACAAACAAGACAAATGCAGTTTGTTACTATCTCCCTTTCGTAGATGAGGAGCCTACAGAAGTAAAATCACATACTCGAGGTCAGAGCAAGATGCAGACAGGATTTTTAACGGAGGCAGTCTGAGTTCAGAGCCCAAATGCCAAGCTACAGTTGACCCTTGAACAATGAGGGGGCGCAGCCCCACCTTGCCCTGCGCAGTCAAAAATCCATGTGTAACTTTTGACTCTCCAGTTGACCCTCAGCATCCTACAGACACCAAAATCCAGGGATGCTCAAGTCCCTCATATAATTGGCATAGAACAATGCATAGTCAGCCCTTCGCATCCACGGATTCCCAACTGTGGATCAAAAATACTGTTTTCAGTCTGTGGTTGGTTGAGTTTGCAGATGTGAAATCCTGGGATAGAGGGCCGATTGTATATTTATGTTAAAAAATCCAAGTGTAAGTGGACAAGTGCAGGTCAAACCCATGTTGTTCAAGGGTCAACTGTACTATGCTCCACTCTCATCCCTCCAGACCCAACTCCATCCCTCCACCACCAGTGCATACCCGCCCTACCGCAGCGAGGACATCTTGCCCTGATCAGCTCTCTCCTGCAAGTGGCAGTAGCTCCCGGGTCTCTCTCCTCAATCGCTCCCAAACACGCAAGAGTCTCATTGCAGCCTCTTCTGACAACCGCTGCCCACAGGACAGAGTATAGCCCATAAGCACAGCACACCATGGCTCTCCCTAAGCTGCCCCCAACCAGCCCCAGCCTCATCTCTACCACACCCAACACATTCTCAATCCTGCAGTGACCCCCTGTGCCTCAGCCAGGGTACAGGCAAGTTCCCCAGTCATTCAAGGCCCAGCTCACAGCTCGCCTCTCCTAGCTCTCTGTCCTCTCAATCCCCGTTAAACAGGGCTCATTACTTTGCACTCACCACTCTCTCAGTACAGACCTTTATCATAGTCCGTAACACATGGGATTATAATTACATGTTCCCAAATCTGTCACTTCCAAGGATCTGAGAATTCCTCTATGGCACAGATGACGTCTTATTTATCTTTTAACCCTCAGTGGGCAAATGGGAGTGTTCAAACATATTTATGGAACAAATAAATGCCCCTCATTCCAAAGGGCTACCCAAAACAAGGCTAGTGGCCTAGATCACTAACCAGTGACTCAAGCCTGCTCATCTGTGTACCTACACACGGAGAAGCAGGAGGTACTGGGGACCCCAGTGCTGGGTGTGCTCAGCTCCTCCAGTTATCTGTGCAGCAGGCCCCTTTCTTAGGTTCACAGGAAAGAGAGAACCCCAGATGGATGGGGGAGCTTAGCGGGGCTGGTCTGAAACCCACACATCAGGGAAAGCCTGGGGTGCTGAGGAAACACTAAGAGGTCCAACTTCCCCTGGAAAAACTGCAGTCAGACAGGAAGCACACAGGCAGGGATGGCTGGCTCTGAAGATCCGGACACGTGCTCTTGCCCCTTTCCCACTGGGGGCAGCCAGCCAGTACAAAGGAAACCCCTGATGACACCCGGCCTGCTGCCCTTAGGCACCTTGGGCCTAACCCTCAGAACAGGACTCGTGGTCTGTGTCCTCAGCAGTCTGACAGCCACAGGGGTACAGCCCCAGACAGCTCTCCTAACAGCACTTCTTCTGAGCCTGACGGCCTGTCCAGGAAATCTGCTTTTTTCTGCCACTCCCACACCCCTTGTCATTAAGGGTACCACTTGGAATTGTCATTGTCTGTTTTAGTTTCCCTGAAGGCAACAATCTGTTTTCATTTACCACCTAAGGAGGCCTAGCATCTAGAAGAGTATCCACAGAAGAAACAAAGACGAAAGTCTCGGGCTCCAAAATCCCCACAGATGTGCTTGGCTGTCATGCAGAGCCCCCCGTGAAGCATCCACCTGGGCCACCTACCAACGATGACCCTTAACGGAAGGTGCCTTCTAGAAGGCACCAGAAGGAAACACGTGGTGCCAGAGCCTAGAGAGGCTGAGGTTGTCTGTAATGTACGCTCAGAGCACAAGGGTTTCTCCTTGGAAAAGCAACACAGGTCACAGGGAGACAGTCACGGCTCAGTCACAGTACAACTCCAGGCTTAGAGGCTCTTGGGATTGGCCAGCCAGCCACTGACTGGAGAGCTGGGTCCAGCTGAGGCTGTCCCACACCAGCACTATCATCTGTTGCATAACTCACTCCCTGTATTTCTATTTCCTCATCTATAAAATGGGATGGTACTCTAGATCATCCCCTCAGGGCCCTTGTGAGGATTAGCCAAGAAAACATGATGAAAGCCTCTGTAGCACTCAGCAGGAAGTCTGTAATTGCTTTGTATTCACTTATTTTAGTAGCAGGAAAAAAAAAAAAAAAGGCCAAACATCACCCTGGTCCCTGTCATACCAATGTGACAACTGGCACCAAAGCACTTCCCCACCTCTCTTCTGAGCCAAACTATGACTCTAGCAATCAGCAGATGCCAGCCCCACTTCACAAGTGGTAAAGTGAGAGGGCAAAGCCAGGCCAGAACGGGTCTTACACAATAGTGCTGTGCACTTTCCCTGAACAACACCAGCTCTCCCTCAGGGCTGCGGACACCCTGAGGGTAGCAGAAGTGTCTCTCTCTCTCTGGCCAGGCTACAGGCTCTGCATGGTACCCTGGCAGGGCCAGCAGGAAAAGGCCAGACACCTGAGGCACCTGGGCAAGAGGCCAGGTGGCAAAGGACCCAGCTGGCAGCCCAACCTTCCTCACACACGGCCTGCAGAGCAGGGCTGCAGGGATGATAACTCACCAAGAAGGTACACCCATGAATGGGAAGAAGTGGACCAGCTTCAGTGGGGGACTCCATTTGCACAATCTGAACCCCCACAAGCATCCACTAGCCTTTTTACCCAGACTCCTTCAATCTGGGCCTCCAAAATCAAAGGACGAGAGCCCCTTCTATACCTTTTACCTATGCTCCAGGCCTTTCAAATCTCAGCTACCTAGTAAGATCACTGAATATGCACCATTCTGGCTAACTCATCCTTGGGGGTTGGGGTCATCAGATCCTCTGCATTCCTTCCTCCATCCCCCAAAGACCTGAAACACTGTGGACAGACTTTCCCTCCACACTCCTTCCTTCGGTCAAGCCCCAACTTCCAAACAAGAAAGTCAGGCATCAGATGCGCAAATCTCCATATACTTATTTCATACACTATTCTACATGGTAGGTGGTGGGGTAAGTAGATGGGTTGGGGGAAAAAAAAACAAACCATTTCCTCTCCTTTTCTGGGTAGCAATCTAAGTCAAAAGTGAAGTCGGTTCTCATCCTTCTCCCTTCCTGCACCCTCGCACGCTCCTACAGCCACCCTCTACCTCCACAACAGTCACAGTCTAAGAGGGCAGTCGCAATCTATATTATTAATAACAGCTAACATTTATTAAACATTTATAATGTGTCAAGCACTACGATAAACGTTTTACATCATTTAAATGTTTACATTCAAATTTTCTCATTTGAAACTGAGTAACCATATATAGTGGATACAGCATTCCCATTTTACAGATAAGGAAAAAGAAGGCTCAGAGAAGGTAAGTAACTGACTGGGGGACACACAACACACAGGCTTCAAATCCAGCCTGCCTTCAACCACTATGTTGCACTTACTGTCTATTGGTCACATGCATGGTTTGAAATGTAGCCTGTTATTCAGGAGATCTCTATCTGGGAACCTCCAGCCAGTGCCACCAAATCAGCAGGGCATAGGGAACACCCAGAAGCAATGAAGGGGCTGTGCCTGGATTCTGATACCTGGGTGATGTTCCCAGGACTACCTCAGCTTTCTGTAGTGTCTGTCCTGCCTCCCCTTTGGAATCCAGTCTCTCAAATCACTAACATTTTCTCCCAATGGCTGACAGGGCCCATGGGGGCATGGAGGAAGGCAGATGCCATTTCTAAGTTCAGCGGCTACGCCAGATCTGGAGTTTGTAGTTGAGGATGGCTGCCTCACCACAAGATCTTCTTTCCTCACAATCTCCTCACTTATCTACGCACGTGTACAACATGCCCAAAGAAGCCATGGGACCTTCCCTTGGGGTGTCACTTCCTGACTGCCTTCCTCCACATAGACCTAGTTTTGAGCCCGGCTCTAACACCTGTCTGGCGGGGAGGGGGGTCTTTGCAGGAAGCAACCCACAGCCTGGGGTTGAGAAACATCATCTCACCCTTGCAGGCAGGAGAATGGAGGACAGAGCTAGGTGTCCATCCGGCCACAGCACAGGCACATGCTAAGTGGAAGAACACTGACAGATATGGGGTTTTTCAAAGTCTCCCAACTCCCTCCTCCCAACTGAACCCTAAACAAAAAGCAGCGAGGCTCAGGCTGGGAGGGCAAAGAGGCAGGAAATCAAGAGTAGTTGCTTGCGGTTCCCTGCAGCCACAGGACGCAAGACACAAAGGGCTAGATCCCAAACTGGCTGTCCACTCATAAAGAGTGCCTGACTCCAAGGCACTGAGGCTGGCCTTTCTGGGGCCAAGTTTTTGAGAACGTGCTTCGAAAGGCAAGGGGAAACTGGCCCTTTCTCAAGAGCCCCTGCCCTGGCTTTGGGTGTCTGTCCGCCCACACAGACCTCCAAAATTCAGCTTCAGGGCAAAAGCAGCAGTGGGAAAAAGCAGCCACTGCTTTCTCTCAGGCTTTTTCAAAACAAACAGGACCACCTTCCTCCTCCCCAAGAGAGAGATGAGTAGGCCCGGCTCTGCTCCAAAACCAGCCCTACCCCAACATCTGCCTAGGTTCTACTCAAAGAACCCAAAGATTCCTTTGCAAGTAAGAGTCCAGCCTCAGTGCCCAAAGAGTTTCACCAAAACTGCTCTTTTTGGAAAAAAGGTTGTGGGCGACGACCATCTAGTCTGGCCCCAGGTTCAGGGGCTGGGTAGGGGGCGCTGCTTTGGCGCCCCTCTCCTCCGCGGACACCACTCCCGGGGTGTGGGGGATCCAATGACTACCCCGCTGGTCTCCAATCCGCTAGGATTTTTAGGCCTCTGGGCAAAGCGCCAGAACACTCCCCCCAGCTGGGGGAGGGGGTGTTCTGTCAGGTGACTGAGAACCCGGATGCCCCCCGCCCCCGGTGACCACCCGGGCCAAGGCGGGGGCGGGGCCCGGAGGGTGTGGGGAGGGCCGGAAAGTTTGCCCAAGTCGCTCCGCCTGCGGGCCAGGGCGCGCGGGAGCGAGGCGCGGATCCCCGCCGCCCCCGTGCGTGCAGCGGGCCCCGCGGAGGGGGCGCACTTACTGGCCCCTTCAATCTTGTCGGCGCCACGGCTCCACGTGATCTGCCGCGTCTCCAGCTTGACCTGGAAGGTCTTCCGTTCGGGCCGCTGCGACTTCTTGGAGTAGAACAAAGTCATGACGGTGCCCACCTCGAGGCTGCGGCAGAGGTGCAGCACCTCGGCGTCCGAGGGCGCGCCGGGCCCGCAGCCATTGGCGCAGGGGGACGCGGCGCCCGCCATGGCTCCGGCGCTACGGGCGGCAGAAGCGGTAACGGCGGGATAGACCCGGCCGGCGGGAGCAGAGAACAAGCGACAGCGACGGGGAGCGGGCGAGCTGGCTCCGGCGACTGATCCTGCGGGCGGAGACGGGGCGGGGCCTGAGTGGGGGGGCGGGGCGGTCCTCCAGGCCCCGCCCCGGCCCGCGCGCCGGGAACAAAGACACCCGCGCGCCCGTGGGGAGGACCCCCGCCTGCCGCCCTCCGCGCCTGCGCCCCGAGACCCCCCGGTCAGGATCCAGGCGGGGGCGCAATGGCGGCGGGGGCGCGCGCGCTGCTCGTGGTCAAGCCCGTTCCTCCGTCCCGCAGAGCTTCCTCAGACGGCCCCGGACACAACCTGACGACCACGGCCGACCCTGTCACGCACGGTAGCCGCGAGCTGGCCTGGCAGTCAGTCGCACACGCACAGGCTGCCGCCCAGCCCTCTGTCCCGCAGAGCCCTAGCCGCAGCCCTCTCACCCCCACTCTCCGAATGCCGCCCGCGCAGCAACCGGGAAGAGCTGAGGGCGCGGAGCGCCCCCGGGCCCGCCAGCCAAACCTAGTTACCTGGGCGGGCTGCCCGGCGGAGGAAGCCAGGCCGGGCCGCCTCACACCGGCGGCGGCGGCGGCGGCGGCGGGTCCTCTGCGCACCCTCTCTGGGGAGGGGCGGGGGCGGGGCTGCCTGTGGATTGGCCGGCAGGCTCTGATGGACAGCAGGCCTGACCCGCCCCTCCTCTCTGGCCCGCAGGCCACGCAAGGCTGGCCCGCAGGCCGCAGCTGTTTGTCTGTTCGACCTCTGCGGCCAGTGTGGCCGTCGAAGGTCTCGTCATTTGGAGAAGTCTCCCAGGCCTGATCATCTTCAGGCCATTCAGATCCGCGGGCCCCCGTGGCCTTCGTCTCTGTCCCTCGCATAAGCCTCTGCCGGCCCCACCTCACGTTCCGTGTCCACGAGGCGGGTCATGGACTCAGGTTCTACCTTACGGCGCCCCTCCTGTAAAGACTCTCCTGAGCTTTGGTTTTCCCGGCCTGACTCCCCTTGTTTTCCTCCTTCTCTGCATGCTGCCTTTCGGCCTCAAAAGCTTCTCTTCCTCTGGGCTGGGTCCTGAGCCAGTTCCCTAGGCGAACTAACCTTTTCCATGGCTTCACCCCACACCCAAGCTCCTGAAGAGTCAAATCTACCTCCCCTGCATCCCACTCTCTGCTCCACGTCCCGGCTTAACACAGGCATCTCACTCCCTTCTCAAACTGCTCCTCCCACAGTCTTCTCTTTCTCAGACCATGACAATAAACGCTAAGGTGCTTGGGCCAAAAACTCTTAAAGATATCCTGATTGCTTTCTCTGCCTCAACCCCATAGCAATCCATCAAGTTCTGTTCGTCCTGTCCTCAGATACCTCTACTCCACCCACAAATCCAAGGCTCATCTTTTCTCACCCAGATTATTTACTCTCCTTGGTCTTGCCTGCATCTATCTATTCTCCATGCTTTTACCTTTAAAATGAAATTACATCATGGTCCCCTACCTTCAGCCTCAAACCATTTATGATTTCTCATTGCAAATAAACACACTCCCTACCTGGCCCAGCAGGTCCAGTATGATCTGGCCCCTTTCTCACCACCCCGCTTTACTCTCCATTCTCCAGACACAAGTTTTGTGGTTACAGGCAGAACTCATTTAAGTGCACTTGCTTTTATTGTGCTTCACAGGTGTCGTTTAGAAGAGGAAGGCAAGACCCTTCACCAGCAAAAAGACAACTCACTTTATCGTGATACTCGTTTTATTCAGCCTGCAACCAAACCTGCAATATCTCCGAGATATGCCTTTATTTGAATAATTCGCAGTTTGTCTCCCTGAAGCCATTCTCTAGACTCGCCCCTGCAAGCTGCCCCATCACGCAGAACGGCCATAACTGAAGACACCTGCGGTCACAGTGGAGCCGGTCAGATATTGAGCCAAGCGGGAGCAGAACAACTTACTGCATTCAGAGGTGAGAGGCCCAGCGGAGAACCCAGCCGATGCCAGAGAAAGATCCAGGCTTCTTGGAATTTGTGCTCAGAGAACTCACCCAGCTGGGTGGTGCCTAGATCTGAGGCTGCCTCTGACTTTGTCTTGCTGTAGTGGTAGTGGGGGAGGTGAGGAGGTGTGTGGGGTGTGTGTGTGTGTGTGTGTGTTGATTCTCTCAAGTGCAACCCCTTAAGAAGCTGAGAATTCAGCCTGAAGTTAAGTCAAGTGTGCTATGTGGCTTCGGCCACCTGAGGGGAGGTGGAGTGGCTGAGATGGACTGCCACCTAGTGACAGGCCTTTAAAGTGGGAGGGCGGGAACTAAAGTTGACCTAATGCGGGGCCCAGAGATACAATGCTTACACATGTGGTCACACCAGATCCTCATAATTACCCTCTACTCAGGGATTACTGATGAAGAAACAGATTCAGAGAAGTTCTGTAACTTGCCTCAAGGCCACATAACTAACAAGTGGGGATTTGAACCCAAGTCTGTCTGACTGCATTTTCTACCTCACAAGAGAGCCACTGGCTTAAGTAGGTCAATAGTCAGTGGGCATGGAAGCTAATCAGCATGGGTGAGGGGAGGCCTTGGGCATGGCTGGCTCTGGACACAGGGAACCCAGAAAACATGAGCGCTCATAAAGTGTGGCTTATGCTTAAAATGATGCTGCCCTCGTCTGCAGACCCTGAGCTTCCCTGTGCTAGGCATTGATGCCATGAGTTGAGAGAATAAGAGAAACCCTCCAGGAATTCACAGCCCTCCAGGAATTCACAGACATTAAAGAGATAAACACTCTCTTATGTAAGGACCATTGTGTTGAGGACTACAGAGGAAAAGAAGGACAGAAGCCTAAGAGATAAAACATTGGAGAGCCCTACTTCAGATCTAGTAGACAAGGAAGACCTCTCTAGGATTCAACAGAGGCCTAAAAGATGTGAGTAGATAGTCAGGTGAATTATTAGGGGTGGGTTGGAGGAAAGTACTTTCCAGGCAGAGGTAACAGCATGTACAAAGGCCATGAGGCCATAAAGAGCTTAGTGAGTTTAGGAATAGAAAGAAGGCTAAAGTTTACTAAGTGTAGAGGAGCAAATGGGGGTGATGAGGCCAGGAAGACAAGTGGGGGCTGAATGGGGCCCCTCCCTGCCTATTTGACCCTGTCCATTTTTTTTAGGAGGGCCCCTTCTGAGTGTCACAGCCCTCCTTGAGCTTCTTGTGCCAACTTGGGCAGTCTGCGGGCTGTGATGCACTTTTAAAATGTTTTTCTATTTTCTGAGAGCATGCAGCTCATGCTTTCTTGCTTTTCCTTGTGTTTTTGCCTCTTGGGCCAGGCCCCCAGGGGCTCCAGAAATCCCTGCCAACAGGAGCTCATATTTTCAGTCTGCTGCCAGGCCCTTCATCAGGAAACAGGGCCCCATTTCCTCCTGGGACTTCTGAGCCATCATTCCAGGCCTCAGGTTCCTCCCTCCACCAAAGGATATTCAGGAAAAGCAGGGCACACGGAGGGTGTGGCTGGTATGGGCTTCCCCCAGCTCAGCATATATATGGGTACGTGGGTGTCACTGGCAATGCGTGCAGCTGTGCTGGCTTGGAGGGAGCAGCCCAGCACCCACACAAGATACATGCTGTGACATCACCCAGGCTAGTCCTGCCTGGGCCTATTTCTGTTAACATTCATGCTTCCACATGCCCTGCCTTACACCAATATCTGTGCCTGGAGTCTGAGGAGGAATCCCAGCCCAGTTGCCCCTCTGGCCCTGTGGGCCTGACTTTACAGGTGTTTATTTTATTCACCAAACAGAATAGCACTTGGCATATAGTAAGCCCTATATAACTGCTTTACCCACATTGGCTCACTTACTGCTCATTATAGCACTATAAATATTCTCATCTCCATTTTACAGGTGAAAAAGGGGGCATGGAGAGATTAATAAGAGACACGATCATGGACACACAGCTAAGAGGAGGCAGAGATGGGGTTCAAACCCAGGCAGTCTGGCTCCAGAGTCAATGCTACGTTGCCTCCCATGTAGGTATGAATACTTTATTGTGCATCTTCATCCCTTTCCATAATACCTCTACCCGATGTGTTTTCTGCTTTTAGTTGGTTAAATGTTATCACAGGTCGGGGTCTTAGGGAAGCTGACTCTGACAGAGTTTAGTGTGCAGAATGTTTATTAAGGAGTACCCTTGGGATCAACACTGTGTAAGGGAGAGGAAGGAAACAGGAGGAGGCACAAGAAGTTAAACTGTGATGCAAGCCGAACCACAGGGAGCCCTACCTCAATCAGCCATTGGATGCGGACTGCCCTGCGAAGAGCACAGCCTCAGCCAGATGGCTTTCCACAGCTAAGGTGACCTTACGGGGCTGACAGCTCTCCCAGCAGTTGGGGCAACAAGTGGTTCCTTGAAGGAGAATCTGGGTGGCACATTACTATGCTCATCACAAATGTATTCTTTTCCAATCCTTTGAAAAAAGTTTAGGATACTTAAAGGACAAAAATATTGTAGTATAGAAGTGGGATATGCAGTGATAGAGAGTCTTATAATGTGATTATATGGGTTAACATAGCTGCTGTGATTGAAAATTACATGTAGCTGAGCTTCCTGGTAGCCAAAGTAAAAACTCTATTCCGATAACTGATAACTTGAGGGAGAAGAATTTTCCCGGGGATAAATTATACAAGCAGCTTCTCATATGGACACTTATTTGACTGAAATAATGGAGAATGTTCTCAACAAATTATCAGCAAATACTGACAGTTTTCATTTGCTCCTAGTAATCACCTTGAGTGAATATAGAAAGTATAATATAAAAGTATAGTTCAGTAAACCCCTTCCACAATTGAAGGCAGATTTTTAGACTGGCAGTATCTGATTTGATCCGCATATAAAACTTTATTCCTTTTATTCTTTTTTTCACTCAGTAGTTTCTTATGTTAGAGATTTATGAGCCAGCCAGCATGCAACTCAGCATACAGCCAGTACTTAATAAGTATCTTAATGCACCTTGAGCTCCACCCCACAACCTGTGGTATAGGCTCTTGACCTTTCGCCCAAATATCCACCTTAGTCGCTGGGCCTCACACTTCTTAGGTCATGTCCTCCTCTTTTCCTCCTCACCTGGCATGTGCTCTCAGCCCCTCAAAAGCCTCATTTTCTATTACTCAAGGCAAAACCAGGCCTGGCCCAGCCACTCCCAGGGACTCTACTTTCTGCAGACCCTGCTTCCCCTTTGCTGATGGGCCCCTATATTGGGACCCAGAGAGGCAGGAGAGTTGGGCTCCAGATATACCTTCTTTAGGGAGGTGGCAGGGATGTTAACTGCTTCAGGAGAGAGCCCTTGCTAGCCACTGGCCCAGGTCAGGGCAGACCTGCTGTTTTTCTGCTTTCTCTCCCTTTCTTCCAACAAACACTCCTGATGCCTTCTCTGTAGCAGTAAGACAGCAGAGATGAGTCAGACCAAATTCCCACTCCAGCAGTGGATAGGCCAACAAGGGACAATTCAGTGACATAAGGCCCCTGGAGCCCTGAGAAGGGACACC
Source organism: Pteropus medius (assembly GCF_902729225.1). NCBI lineage: Eukaryota > Metazoa > Chordata > Mammalia > Chiroptera > Pteropodidae > Pteropus > Pteropus medius. The sequence goes on along the minus strand of NW_024342471.1, from coordinate 13,038,052 downwards.
TGGCCTTACCTAGACCTTTGGTGGCTGAGCAAAGTGAGAGAGAGTGTATATGCCTGAAGATATGGCAGCTCCAAATATAAGGCGATCACTTGTTTTCACAGTAAAGTCACTCCTGGTGTTCTTTGGCTTTTTTCGCAACTAAAATATAAACATTTTTTAGAGATGCATGATTCAAATATCCACATATAAGTTTATTTAGTTACACATACATATTTTAAATCACATTATTTGAAACAATATATTAAGTTATGAATATTTTTCCCATTCACTGTTCAAAAATTATGTTCAAATTATTTACATCTTTGATTTGTGTTTGTCATTATTAGAGCCACTTTTTGAGTCATCTAATATAATTTCTGAAAGCACATCACCTTCACTGCCTTCTAAGCAGTTTGAGAGCACTTTTGAAAAATCAGCTTTATTGAGGAACAGTTTACATATTTTAAAATACACCCATTTTAAGTGTAACGTTTGGTGAGCTTTGACAAACATATATACCCTCATATAACCTCCACCTAATCAAGATACAGAACATTTCCATCACCTCCCGAAGTGCTTCTTGGTGCCCCTTTGCAGTCAGTCTCGCCTGCCCCTATCTGGCAATCACTAATCTACTTTCCATCACTAATAGTTTTGCCTATTCTAGAATTTCATATAAATGAAATCACAGAGTATGCACCATTGTGTCTAAATTCAGCATAAGGTTTTTGAGATTCATCCATGTTGCTGCAGGAAGAATACTTTTTGACTCAGTATGTAATGCTATCACTGAAAATTATAACTGAAGCATGAATACCTTTTTGTATAACATTAAAATACGTTTCTTTTAAATTCTCTCATAGATATATGTATTAGTATTCAGTGGGTCAGGTTACCTAGTGACCCCTTCCATGTTATTTGGCATAAATTTTAACTCTATGTTATCCATAAATATGTTTTTCTAAACGTCTTTTAAAAAATATATATGTAACTATAGTACCATCATCAAACCTAAAAAAAATCAACACCATATTGTTATTTTAAGTGATCATTAATAGGCTTGTTTATATGTAATACTTGGGATTGTGAGACATAATTACTGAGTCTGTGGTAAATTTCTTTGCCTCCTTGTTTGCTGATTTTGTCAGGGGACTACTTATAATCATCTAAAACTGGCTTGACTGAGGTCATTTCAGGGTAATGTGTTTTCTCCAAAAAGTGCTTTTTGGTTCAAAACAAGTTGAGAGAGCATCCCATTGTATGAGGAATTTTGTAAGAACCTAAATATAAGTAAATTCTTCTCAGAATAAAAAAATTAGTTTAAGTTTTCTATGGGGAAATATCTATATTTAGTGTATGTGGTATTCAGGTGATTTCAAAGCCAGTAAGTTACTGGATGCGGGAGTGAAAGGAATGAAGGGTGATGGTGACCCAGGTTCCAGTTGAGGGCCAGAGTGGCTGGTGGTACTTTTCACTGAGAACTCAGCCCAGTGGGTTTATAGTAGTAGATAATGAGCTCAGCTCCAGAGATTTGACACTGAGTAGCCTGTGGACGTTCCCCGCAGGGATGTAGTTGGCAGTGTGTGTCTGGAGCTCAGGAAAGGGGTCTAGGCTGGAGATAGAGATATAGGAGTCCTCACATTCAGGTGCAAATGAAATCAGGTCGAGTGAGAAGAGAACCACGGCAGTTAAGGACCTGAGAGAGGAGGTAACTGAGAAGCAACAGCCTGAAAGGGATAGGAATAAAACCAGAAGGTGGCATCGGGAAGCCAGAGAGAAGTGCTTCAAGGGAGTGGTCACATATCGTATGAGTCCATTCATGTGAGATGTCCAGAAAGGACGATTTGTAAAATAGATTAGTGAAGGCGGGAGGTGGGCATGGGGATTAACTAAAAGTGGGCATGAGGGATCTTACTAGGCAGATGATGTTCTAAAACTGATTTACAGTGATGGCTGAACTACTCAGTAGTTACTAAAATTATCATTCACTTGAAATGAGTGGATTTCATGATATGTAAAATATACTTCAATAGAGCTGTCAGACAAAAAGAGTGGTCAAGTATCCAGTGCCACATGACCTTGAGTAGGATGCAGAACGCAGAGACATTTATTGGTTTGGTTGGTCGCTCATTCATTGGTGAATGTGGTCAAAATGGAGAGGGGGAATTAGGAGCAAAATGGGACAGAAGCTAGTTGTAGTGGTGGGGAATGACCAGGTGGTGTCAATGATTCATTCGGGGCTTGTTTGTGAAATGGGAGGAGAGGGTGGTGGCTGGAAAGTACTGGGAGTTGTGAGATTACTTTTTCATGTTTTAAATGTGGCAAAGGCCTGAGGTGGATCTGAGCGGAGGGGGGGTGGGGGGGGGATGGACAGGACCTGCTGACAAGATGTGGGGAGTTTAGGGGAAAGAGGAGCCAATGAAGCACCCAGATGTCGGGCATGGGTAGCATATGGAAGCTGTCCCCCTTTGCCCACAGCTGGACTCAAACATCACAGAAAAGGCCCGACAGGAGAGAGTTGTTCAGATCCTACACAGCTGGCTTCTGCTCTTGGACATGGCTGGAAGTGGGAGGAGGGAACCAGTCTACTAGAAGAAAAGGCAAGGAGGTGGGTGTCTTGACTCCATGCTTCAGCATCCTTTAGGGCCCTTCACATCTGGCTCTCACCTGCCTGTCCAGCCTCTTCTTTCATGCCCAATGTTCAGGTCAGCTTCCCATTCTCTGGCTTCCTCTCTGAGGCCTGCTGCGACCATCCAGGATGCACTTGTTGTTCTTGACCAACATCTGGTTGCCCAGCACCTGCCTTCAGACTTGTAGGAAGGTCCTTGCTGGAAAAGGTAGGCAACAAGTTCCTGCTCATTAATAAAACCTTCTGCTTGCAAAGCTTCCTATTCCAGATTTCTAGTTGTAGACTAAGGTTTCTCCACTAGTTGTGACAGGTCCTGCTCTATTCCCAAACCTGAGGTCCACTTTCTCATCACCTACCCACTGACCATAAAGCATATTGACTGGGCACTGGAATGGCTTCTCTGTTGCTATTCTTTATACTCAGTAGTCTAACATCACAGAATTCAAAAATACCTGGCTGCATTGGTGACTATCTTTGCTCCTTGAGGTGAATGCTACCTCTTTCACTGGCCAATGAAACGTAGGCTGCCAAGAAGGACCTCCCAGGATTGTTGCAGTGGGCCCACCACCAGCCCAGTCCGCAGACCCAGGGAGTTCAGAGACCATCAAGGAAATGGCTCTCCTTCCAGAATATACCTGCACATGCTAACAAGCTAGAGGGCCTAGGGCTAAGTGACCAATTCTTACCACTCTGGCCTTTCTGCTTCATTTGACCAGGAGACTCACTCTTTACCCTGAATTCCAGACTTAGCCGTAACCTAGATGAGGAAATGAACAATTTTTGTAGGGATTCTGACCAGCCTGGGTACCAGAGCACTGGGAAGTAATCACAGACCACTTCCTCTTTCCATCAACCCAGCAAAGGGAGAGGGCTTCTGGGATCCAGTGTTCTAACTGGCTTAGAATCCTTAATTCCTGCCATCCTGACAAGTTTAGCCACATAAGCAAACGCAAAGAAGCCCCTACTGCTTCTGGCCAGCACACATGGAAAATGCCCCCAAAATCTGCCTCTTAAATACACTTGCTTGATCTTGCTTATAAACATCACCCGTACTAGGCTTCCAATATAGTTCTTGCACCCCCATCTGTTCTTGTAGATTTTCTGCACACTCCCTCACTTCCTGGGCCTGCCTTTGTCTAAGGATGTGGACTTTGGATCCCCTCTGAACCACACCCATGGCAGCAGGACAGATGCAGGCCCTTCCACGCCCCATCTGGGGTCTGGGGCAGGGAGTCACCCTTGACCTGAGCAGCCAGATCACATCCCACACCAAGTCCCAGCCCCAGAGCCCCAATCTGGCCTGGGGCCCTGGGTAACAAAGAGGCAGACACTAAATTTCTGTTAGGTTGTAGGAATTTATTTTAAATAACCTACAGTTGATTAAAAGGGAATTCATGATAAAAATAGAAGATACTTGAGGAAAGATGTGGGAAATGGACTCTGCACACACGCTAAACTAACAATGCCTCTAAAACTAATGATTATAGCAAAAAATGTTTTCACATTAAAATTCTGCTTTTTATGTTTTTTCCCCATTTTTTACACAATTACAAAAGAAAAAAATAAAAGCCCTAAAATCTTGATTATTTTTCTTTTTGGACCAAATACTCATTTTCCTCTAAATTTGTTGACCTGTGGAACTTTTATACAATAAAATCTTTCAAGTGAAAGACTGGGGTTTAAAATGAAAAAGATGGATATCTGAAAGGGTACAAAGAATGCTCAGAACAAAGGATGATGGGAAAATGGTTTCAGTCACTGATTATTTCATTATCCTTAGACTCACTCACCCCTCGTCCCTCCCCAACCCCAATCTACACGATCTTTAAGATCAAGAAAAAGGTTTAAATATTTTAAAATAATTAAAAAGAAATAAAAATTCACATTTCAAAAGGAACACTCAAGTCAGGAAATATTTTCCCATCATGCTTTTCTGTGAACAGGTGTCTGAACCAAAACACTGCCGATGTCACAACTGCTTCAAGTTTAATGAAAATTGATTCCCATGACAATAGATAGTGACGACTCTAACAGGTGCGCTGGGTTTTTGTTCTACTTAATTTTAAATTCCTGAAATGGGAGAAAGGGGAGGGAGTTTAGGAATTCATTTCTATTAAAATATAGAAGTTATTGCAAAACCCTAACTGTAAAAACGCACCAATATAATCGGACTTCGTATACAGTAGCTAAGAGAATCCAAATGCTTCAGTGAAATAGTGAATTTGCCTGACAGAACAATGACAAATTCCCATCCACTTGCCCTCTTGAAAATAAAAAGAAAATTCAAAACAAATCATACAGCTAGAATTTTGATATCTGAAATATTTTTAAATAAGTTGTCCATAGGACAACTGGCTCAGCTCTCCCTTATAATATCTTCAGGTTTATCTTTTCTCAAAGATGTTGGTTTGTTAAGACTTGCCGCCTCTCCCCCTCAGGTGTGAGGGTAAGCGAGGCTCACAGTTTATCCATCTTCCCCAAACCACACTGTTCCTTTTCACTGAACCCTGCCCCTCCAGACTGGCTAGAACTCATAGTCCTCGTCAGCCATGTCGATGGCCCAGGCAAACTTCTCTCGCTGGGTTTTGTTGTAAATTTTCTCAATGGGGACCCCCCACTTCTTGCACCTGCAAACAAGAGAGAAAAAAGGGGGATTAGTATGTCTTGGGGAGCAGTGGCCCAGGCCAGGGCTTAGATGCACTGCCTTCACCTTCACATCCGTTTGATGAGAACGAGAATTTACTCATGTGCTCAACTCAATCTTTTAACAATGACCTCTAAAGTAATGCTACTGCAGACATACAAACAAAAAAGATACAGACGAAAAAACTAAGGCAGAGCAATTAAGTAATCTGCTTATGTTCTCATGCAGCTAGTGAGCATGGAGCTGGAAAATGAACTCAAGCAGTTTGGCTCCAGAGTCCATAGTTCCTTTCAAGCTAACCAGTCTTCTAGCACCAAACAGGGCAAAAAGAGTAGAAAGGGTACAAGAGTCGGGGGAAACCTTAGCCTAGAGGGACAGGTGTCAGAAGGCATGATTCTTCCACCTGGGCCCAGAACTTAGCAACTCAAGGTAACTAATAAGCATCTTCAAAAATGTCACTTATGTTATGACTGTGTGTGCACAAACAATAGAGAATTTATCTGCTTTTGCTATAAGGTCCCTCTATTTGTGTAGGTTGCTCAGATCTGTGTTTTGTTTTCTCTTTGTTCCTACCTTTCTTCCTTCACTTGTAAAAAAAAAATTTATTGAAAAGTTTTGTTAATGTGAGGGGCTCTTTTATATTTTCCTTCAATAGGGTTAAGAGTTTCCATTCTTGTACTAAAGTTCCATAAGGGATGGGGAGACAGCACCCGCCTTTTTAAAAAGACATAAACACACTCAAAGGCGGTGCAACAGCACTGACCATTTAGGACCACCCAGGATGTTCCAATGCATCTGTAGCAGGCACGGCAGGATTCTGGCAGAGATTACACAGAAGACTCAAAGTGTGCAGTGCAGGAACAGCATGTGAAGGATGACAGTGCTCTCACAACCCCCCTCACCCTTCTCAAGCCAGCAGCAAAGGGCTCAGTGCTTACCAAGCCACTGAGATCCTTGGGTCCAGATAATTGAGTTTGGAGGTTCCCAAAGCAATTTGTTTATTCTCCTCTCGGTCTGTGGCCTGAACTTCGAGTTTCATCAACTGTTCCTCCAGTCTCTGCACAGCCTTCTTCTTTGACTCTACAACCCTGGGAGAATGGATGTCATCAAGAACCAGGCCTGGCCTCCAGACAACACTGCAACCCCACCCTGCCATTCAGGGGGCAGTAAAAGCACAAAAGCCCCAAGTTCAGAAATTTCTAAAAGACATCACTCAGAAACCCTAGAGAAGCTGAGGCCCCAGGGCACCTTGCTGGGATTACACATGCTTCTTTTTCTCAGCCAACCCCCAGCTCTGCACACCACCAGGCACATACTTCTTGGTCTTTGCATCCTTCATGACCTTGGCATCAGCTTTAGCACTTTTTAGGTCTTTCCGGGCATCTGCTAGCTGTTCCTTCTTGGCATCAATCTGAATGAGGAAGAACATTAATAAGTTTTAGGAATAAAAGAAGCCCAAATAGAAGAACGGCTACGTCAGAGAAGATAAAACCCAGACGTCTCCACCAGGCAGGCAGTCTCTCTGGATGTTCTGCCACGTCAAAACAGCTAGGGGTGGCTCATGAAAGCACAGAGTAGGAGCACAGTGACCGCTCAATTCAATTGCTGTTTGGGTGTTTATGTTCCTCAGTAACCGAACAAGAAATGAGTGCTCTATAGCCAGTGACTCAGGGCCCCATCAATGCAGATGCTCAAGAAAAAGAACCCACGGGGAATGTGGGTGCTAATTTTTCAGAGATCACTTTGGCCTTAAGACATCTGGGAAGAGGGCTACAGATGGAAGCTGTTTATCAAATGGAACCTGTGCCAGGCTATAGCTTTCATTCCAAGAATACTGCAGAAGATATACTCTTTATGAAGCTGAGGCAGGATCCTTTATCTACTGAGCCCAGCTCATTCCTCAGAGTCTGCCAGCACTCTGGGAAGAAGCTGCCAGCTTCTCACAAAAAAAAGAAAAAAAAAGATGCATGGAAGAGAATATCCAAGGGACTAAAAAACAGCAATTAAAAGGTCAGCTACTCTATTCCAAGCCAACACATGGCATGGCCTGGCTTTGGCAGTCTGTTTTCAAAAGGAGAAGGAGCTGAGATAGGAAGAAAATTAAAGTATCCTTGAAAACAGATTTGAAAACAATTTTAGCTGTGGAGTTCTTTTTCCAAATGAATTTTACGTAGTCCCAGTCTATAAAGGAAACGACAAGGGCAGTTCCAGCCTTTCTTGCTTGATAGAACCCTCGAAGCACCTCTGGAGATCCTAAGTTCTTCTTAGTTCCTGCTCACAATTAGCAGCAGGTAACACCATGGAACCAGAGCCCAAACCAGTGAGCTCGCGCAGCTGGGGGCAGCAGAACCCCCGACCGGCTATCACCTTGCTAACCTGTGAGGTCAAGGCAACCTCTGCAGAGTAAATACATGCCTGACACACACATTGGGCTGTTGCTCTCAGCCCAGAATTGTCTGTTAGATACACACACAGCCCAAGACTGGAAACAGAGGCTACCATTGTGAGACAATCATTAAATGCATTTTACTATGACTGGCTTTCTTCCAACATCTATGTTGTCCAAAAGCAAGCTGAAGGAATCAATTCTATACACAAAAGCATCACAGATACCACTAGCCAGATTCTTCTTAGGCTAGAAATGCAAAAATCTACAATCTTTTAACCATTTCTGTAAAGGCTAAATTGGCAGGCTATGTCAAATTCTCTTAAAGCATCAAAGATTCCATTGATTCACTTGGCAAACATGGGTGTATATTTGTTTTGTGGGCACACAGGAGAGGGCTCCTGGGCTTGGAAGGCTTGTCTGGCAGGCGGGCTGGGCTGCCCAAACAGTGGTTTCAGAGTGAGGTCAACAAAAGACCTCCTCATGCTCCAGGGAGGGGTTTACTGAATAAGGTAAACAATATCTGAATATTTATGCTTTTATTTATGGCTTAGAACAACATGAGGCGAGTAAACGATACTAATGACCACCATTTAACAGAGCAGCAGTAAATGGGAGCTGCCAGGAGGGGCGTTTTATGGGGTTCTGCCCATCATATGGTCCAAGGATTTGAGATGACAGCGCTATGGACATGCAGTCATTTACTGTGCACTTGTGCATCTCTTCGAGAAAGCCAGATGACATCTGTAGTGTTAACTGTAGGTTGTGTGTATCTTTTGACTCAGATGTACTACTCCTGGGTACATTTGAAATTTCCTGAAGAAATTTCAATAGCATAAAATTTCAACATGGGCCTGAAAAATGTGTATGTAGTCTCACTCTACAGCAGTTTTTAACTCCAGTTGTCCAAGTATAGAATTCTGTGAATGTGGATGAAAAAGAATCACATCTGTAATTTCATTAACCTCTCATTGAAATTCAAATATGAACGTGGGCAACAAACCATAGAAATATCAGTAGTACCTATGACTTTATTACCAATAGGTAGTACAGATATTTTCATAAAATATAATCATTGCAGAAATCTTGATTATTTAAATTTACTACTACCTTGAAAGTTACAGAGGTTATCAGACCCACCTTAAGATCTTACTAAAGTTAGTAAGGAAGCACATTACTATTTTATCAGACTTTAAAATATATTTGGTAAGTATATTTAAAGATAATTGGTTTCCTTTGTAACCCTGTGTCTCTTCTATAATGAAGTTATCTATAAATTCTCACTGTGAGCTAGTACATTAGAAAGGATTAGTTCTGTAGCCATTGTTCATACAAAAATGATCATCAAATGTTAAGTGCCTTATGGCTTAAAAGCTCAGCACCAGGCAGAGTTGGAGGGAGGAGAGAGGCACATGGAAGAGGAACAGCATCTACTTGTATGCACGTCAGTCTTTCCCTCTAGGGCAGCAACTCCGGCACAGAGCCAGTAATTAACAGATATTTAATGATGAGCTATATAAAAATATGATTCATGTGGAATGTGTAAAAATAAAAAGTTGTGCCAGGATTAGGGGAAAATTAAATATCATTGTTTCATCATCTTTTCAATCTGAAACAATCTAATTTGGAAATAGTTGTATTTCTGGGCTGTGGCAAAGATTTGTGAAGACTCTTTATATCCAAAATCCCCATGTATAATAAGGACAACAATTAGCAATATTTCAAAGAGGGTACATCAAATAAGTTCTTCAGAATAGGAAGTGGCCAATGTAGAACTTCTGTCCACAGAATGAAGACCTCATGAACAATGGGTACCTGATATTCAGTATCTTGATCGGGGATAACTAACAGAGTTCCATTTGTTTATCTTTAGAATGAACTTCTCTTCCAGAACATACCCAGAACTAGCCTTCTGATATCCCAGTTTAGAAGGCTGGATTATAAATTCCTCCTTTTCAGATTATCTACCCACAGCAGACATGGTTCCCCAGCCCCCTTCATTTTGCTACCCCACCATCCAGATCCAAGATACCTTAGATTGCAAATTCATCATGGACTTCTCAAAAGTTTTTGGTGGTGCCCTCTGATGGTTACAAAGAATTGCAACAGCTCGGTTGGCACGGTTATAAGACAGGATCTTTGCTGGGATGTTCTCATCCGCTGTAAAGAAATAAACATGATAGTAAAAAAGAGTCAGTCTGTGTAACGAGAGAATACACAATGTGTCTTCCTCAGTGCTTCATCCTCGTAACTTTACTGGCCCCCATCTCAGACGATCAATTCAAGTTTTCCCAAGACATAAGGTCAAAATCTGAGAGTCAGCAGTTATCTGCTTGCTACAGTGCCCACCTCGTACCCACCTCCCCACCCAACGTAGCCTGAAGAAAATAGGGAATTGGGACAGAAAAAGCCTGTAGAGGAAGGTAAGACAAAGGGACCATAAAAAGAAGAATAATCTCCAAGGAATTTTTTTACTTGTGTCATTTTTTATCCACCCTAAAACGATGACCCTCAACATACCTATCTTTGGCTTTTCTGGCTCATATTCTAAAGCCATTTTACCTATTTATAGAGAACAACGGGAATTTAGCAGTGACTGGGCTCCAGGAAAAAAAGCCTTCAGATTTTGCTGATACATTCTGCAGCTAGTTTTTAGGAGAATACAACCTACTCTTAAGACGGCAGGGGGTAGGGGGGAGGACAGAAACCTCAAGGAAAGGATTTGCTCCTGTATTTTTTTAGTAACCATGACAACCTTACTCTCTCCAATTTAACAGAACACCACAGCACTATGTCTTCATTCTGTGAGCTTTTAAATAACATATATAAAAAACACAAAATGCAAGCATTTTCAGCTAGAAAGCCCCTGTCAGCTTTCTATCATGTAAATCTAGAAGCCAGGGCAGGAACAAGGGAAACAGAACCGACCTTATGTTTATACAGACTAAGGCTTAGCTCCCTATTAGAGGTATGGAGAGGGAAAGTTTCCAGTCACAAGGTTAAGGAGAAAAGGTGGAACAAATCTAGGACTTGGCTGAGTAAGGACACTGGACGTCATCAGTAAGGTATGGGCCCTGTCTGGCCAAGTAGTACTTACGGGCTGTGAGTTCTTTAAGCTGCTGCTGTAGCGTGATGGAGGCATTATATGTACGGAACACCTTGGCTGTCAAGCCCTCCATGAGATCCTGAAGATGCTTATTTAAAATAGCAGTCTGGATGAGACAAAACAACAAAGAGGATGTTGGGATTTAGGTAAAAGCCATATCACCCTGCCCCTTCTGGTGAGCTGTAGGACAGTTAAGCCAGTGCAATCACAACCATGCCAAGTTTACTGCTCTGCCAGAGGGAAGTTATGAAAAGAGGGAAGAAAATTCCAGAATGTAGGGTTGCGTGATACCTCCCTAACAAGTACTTCAATCTCAAGCAGGCTAATAAATGAAATCTGTCTTTCCTTGTTAAGATCTTCCCTGATAAGATATCAAAGACAGGTCTTGGGTCTCCAGCAGAGGTGGCTGGCATCTAGCCAAGCGAAGGCTCTGGAGGAGCCGAGAGAGGATAAAAAGCAGGGTTTGTCTACTCCCGAGGGCTTCGCCACGGATTCCCCATGTGCCCTGAGGGAGGAGGAGTGTACAAGGTGCCACAGGACAGGTGAAGGGAGAAACCTAAGTTGCCCCCAGGCAAACCTCTCCTTAGGAGCCCGTGAGGCTCTGGCTGGGCCCCTCTTCAACCCAGTGCGCTTTGTCCACTCACATTGAGTCTATCAAAAAGATCATCCTCAGGCTGTTTGTTCTCCATAAATAGTTGTAAGTTCTTAAAAACCTAAAAGAAATGAGCAGAGCCTAATTATTATTTTTAAAATCTTTACTTTGGAAATAACTGCAACTTTTAAAAAGTGGCAAAAAAAAAAAAAAAAAGCACAAGGGACACCCATATCCTTTACCCAGGTTCCCCTACCATTAACATTTTACTTCATTTACAGTATACAGTGTGCATTTCTGCTCTTTCTCTCTCTACATATATATGTGTATTTACAAAATTACTTGTTCTGAACCACTTGTGCATACTTACATAGGATAAAGATATTCCCTTACATACATGCAGTTCTTATCAGCTTCAGAAATTTACATTGATACCACCTTTAATCTACTGTCTGTCTCTCAATTTTGTCAGTTGACCTAATGACGTCCTCTACTTCTCCAGTGTGGAATCCAACCTAAGTATTACATTTAATTGTCAGGTCTCTTTAGCTTCGCTTAATCTGGAGCATTTCCACAACCAGCAAAGCCTAAGTAAGTACTTGTTAAATATCAGAGTGCTGAAGGGCTGGATTACTGGGGTCCTGTACTTTGAAGGTCTCTGGTTCAATCAAGCCCATTAATTTGGGGGTGGGGTGGGGGGAGATGACCATGGAGCTGCAGCACCCTCTTCATCTACAGGCAGCTCAGAGATCTGAAGATCAAGGGGCTACCTTTTCGCTCAATCAGGAGCTGGGGAGAGGTTGAACAAAGCTAAAACTGATAAATGTGCAACATGACCAGGGGATACAGAAATGTGGTTAAATTATTAAAACAATGTGGAAGGTTAAATCTTATGTTGAGTTTGTTGTCAGGGCCAACCCCTAGTGCATACTCTGCTGAATACTGCTATGGCAAAGAGCCCATCATTCCAAAACGGTTGATGGGAGGTGAGGGCAGGGACTAAAAGGAGATATAAAGGACACCAAACAATATCTCTCCCCTCTCTTCAAGTCATTTTTTTTTCTAGTGCCAGCAAAGCACAAAGCACACAAAAAGCATTCAACAAATGCTTGTTGAATGACTGACTGACTGACTGAATGAATGAAAAAGCAGACCACATTAACTTACTCGTTTCTCAACAGGGACTTTGTTATAGTATCTGATCGAGTCCTTCCCAAGGAAGTCAAATTCTACCACGTATTCCTGGCCATCCAACTCTGGGTGTAGATTAATGTGCTCTACACGAAGCGAGCAGCAACCCACAGTGTCTGCTGTTTCTCCTTCCTCCTTCTCATTTCCTGCTCTCAGAGCAAGCTGCCCAGGGAGGATGGAGAGAAAAAGAAAATGAGCATGAATACAGAAATGTGAATCTCAAAGGATCTCTAGAAAACCAGTATCAGAAGCCTTCCAATTCTCTTTGGAGACAGAGCAGTAGTCTGCAAGGCCTGGGAATTCTGGCCTCTGCATTCTTGCTTCTTCCCCTCTCCCTATCAATGAAGTATGGAGAGTCATGGGGATATTGAACTTTCCTATAAATCCAAGCTTCTCTTTACCCTGTCCTCTCAAATGGGGATGGAGGAAAGGAAGAACAGTTTTTAAAAACAAAGCAGCAACTGAGAGAGTGTTTCTAGTCTGCGCAATCAGAATCAAAAAGCTAGTCTCTTAATTTTACTTAATTTTTGAGACAATTCAGAATTTGTGAAGTATGAGCAGTGCAAAATGGGCAAAAAAAACCCCAAACCAAACAAACAAAAAAACACAAAACCATGAAATCTTTTTCTTTTAAAGAGTACTGAGAAACTCTCCAGAGCACTGTCTTTCAAACTGTAAGTATTTCCGGCACATTCAGATTCCTGCAAATCTTCCTATCAGGCAGACTGCATTCAGACAGCAGCAGATACTGAATGACTGTCTCCACTTCCACCTTCCTTACTGGACCAGAGACTGGGTAAGTAGGACCACCAGTGTCGGGCTGTCACTGTCTCTCTAGTACTTAGCATGGGCCCGGAGGAGTAAACGCCCGTATCTGTTAAGTTGAACACGGTAATGCGATGTGACCAGAAGACACTCTCACCTTGTCAATGAAGTACAGAGCTACAGCTCTCTGTCGGACTTTCATCTCTTTAGACTTCCAGTCTTCTCGATACTGGTTCCGGATCTTGTCCACACACTTCTTCAGCCGCCGAGCAGTCTCATATTTCTGCCAGTCTTTCTCACCCTACAAAGACCCAACGCAAAAGTGGATTGCTTAGGCATAGCGGGGTAAAGACAGATTGAATATTCAAGTTCAGAGCTCTGAACCAAAGAGAAAGAACTTGAGCTTAAGCAAGTTAGAAAAAGAAAAGTACTGAAGAGAAATTTTAGGGCATTTAACCTGATGAAAACTCATGCTGTCCCATTTCACTGTCAAGCACAACTGGCTCCTGACAAATCTGCTAAGCTTCTGGCTTTCATTCTATAAAATGTTTATGTTCTTGGAAAAAGCCCACATGGCATGCCCTAAAAATTGACTTCTGTCTATACAAAGAGTAGAAACGTTCCCATCACAGCTTTACTGCTGAATCTGTGACCCAACAGCAGTTTTCTGCTAGGACTGAGTCTCATTCAATTCAAGACAACTATTTACAGTTTGATGGAAGGAACTGTCAAGGAAGCAGAACCAAACATTACAACATGTAATTATGAAAGAACACAATGACTTCCAGGAACAGCCATAATTATTAACCATTTTCTAACTTCTGCATTTAAAAGTACTCTTGATTAGACTAAGAGGAACAATGTTACTGGAAATCTTTTTTTTTTTCCCCAAACATTAGAGCTTTGGGTGGATGGTTTCAAAATGGATTCTAAAGCCAATTAAAGGTTTTTAAAAGTGTGTGAAATGACTGAATGTAACCAACAGTGATGGAAGATCCCCACTATCAAGAACTGATAATAAGTGGCAAAGGTAAGGAAAGGAAAAAAATTCGAAGAAATTTAAGAGGGTCAAGAGTACTGCAAGGCCTAAACCACTATATGACATGAACACAGGGATGGAATTTAAGAACTGTGTTCTTAATTCCCCCACTCTGCAACAAAAGAGATGGGTAGTGACTTCTACCCATACAGGCCTGGTTCCTGCCTATGACATGGACCTTGAGGCATAAGAACTGTGGTTAAGGTTCACTGGCCTGAGCATGCAGGAGTGTGGGGTACATGGAGCAAGAAATGTTTTCTACTTCTAACAAACACTGAGAAATGAAAGCCTACCCGGGTGTGCTAAGGAGTCGTCAGCACTCTCTCACAACTGTGTGTGGACTAGCTGTATGTACTTGTTTGGCTATAAAACAAGAGGTTCAGTAACTATGTGTTGTGGGTGGGTGATTTAGTAGCTAGTGATACAGAAGAAATACCTAAGTTCTATTTCCTGACAATGGGAAGCTGAAAATTTCTTACTGATTTTTCTAAGTACATTTTGACATTTAAGAGTGAATAAGGTATGATGCAAACTGTCCTCATGTACAAGTCACTAATAAACCTCCATGACAGTGGTTCCTACACACACACGGCGGGGGGGGTGTGAAGGAGGGAAAGACAGGCAGGAAACAAGGGAGGGGTAGGAGGAGAAAGAGGAGGAGGAGGTGGGAGAGGAGAAAAATGGACAAGAAAGGCTTGTCTTTAACAGCTTGTCTTTAACAGCCTCCAGCTCAGGAGTGGGCTCTCCTTTCACTCTTAGGCGCACAGGTCTACCAAAGCCTGGCTCTGACTCTTCAAAGTCCCACAGAATTCTATTTCCTCAGTCCCTTAGTCATGCCACTGAAACGAGGTTTAGAAAACCCAACAAATAATTCATTCACAGAGGATACCACAAAGACTAACTTTTCTTCACAGGCTAGCTGGGCTCCTGACACAAGGAGCCAGGATTCTCTTAAATAAGGACACAGAAATGGGGGTGGTGGCAGAAGCCACCTCGTCTAGGTCTAGGAGGGAGGGCTGCCTCCAGGAAGTATATTTATCCCTGCTGCCTTCAGTTTCCCTAAAGAGAATCCACAGAGTAAAATGCACTTGAACAAGCTTTCTCATACTACTTCTAGAAAATAAAATATCCATTTAGGTCTTCCAGTCAAGGTCTTCATCAAAACTATCTCAGTAAAATAAGGTGTCCACTACAGAGGGGCTGCCTTTAACCCACTGTCCTCTTCCTCTTCTCAGTCAGCCCTCTGCAATGGATAAGAATCTAATTTGATTAGATATATACAACATTCTTTTTTATTTCTTAAACTAGTGGGCCCACCATATTTCTCTCTCTTTCTAATATAACTGCTTGCCCATTATTTAATTGGGTCAGGATCTGGATTCTGGATAGCAAAGTGGGAGGTGAGCTAATCCTGTTCTCTAACCTTTTCTCAGAGATTTGTATTTGGGGGAATGATGACATTTGCCAATATTCTTAAGTGGCTTTTTATTCTTACTTAGCTGATGACCCCTATGTGAGTTTGTCATTGTACAGAACAGTAGTCCCCAACTGTTTTGGCAACAGGGACCGGTGGTCCTATGAGAATCTAATGCCTGATGATCTGAAGAGGAGCTGAGGTGGTGACTAGTGCTGAGGAGTGGCTGCAAATACAGACAAAGCTTTGCTTGCTGCCCACTGCTCGCCTCCGGTTGTGTGGCCAGGTTCCTAGCAGGCCACAGACTGGTACCAGTCCATGGCCTGGGGGTTGGAGACCCCTGGTATAGAACACTAAAGAGGAAGTAAATGGCATTCTGAACCCCAAATATACATCATTTAAACAAAAGACACAACAAACTGTATCTATATATTTATACCATGTTTAAAGATAAAACTCCAACCAGCTTTCTATACATGCCCATTTAAAAATATATTTCTTTATATTATTGATTTGTAGAGAATTTATGTTTTTACGCAAATCTTTTTTCAGATATGTTATTTTATTCCAATACTTTCTATTTGCTTTTTATTCTGAATAAAATCTTTAAAAGCTTTTGGTATACATATTTAAGTGTACAATTTGAACAGTTTTGATCCACTATACCTGCCCAACAAGATAGAGAATATTTTTATCATTCTGAAAAGTTCCCTCATGCCCCTTTCCCAGTTAATTACCTACTAAGCAACTACTGATTGCTATCCTCATAGATCAATTTTGCCTAATCTAGAGCCTATACTATATAAGTGGTATACACAGTATAGATTATTATGTCTGGCTTCTCAACATGTTTTAAAGATTTATCTGTCCTGCATTCATTAGTAGTTCACTGCTTTTATTGCTGATATATGGTATATTCTATGACTATCCCTATGTGTTTGACTATACCACAATGTGCTTACCTATTACGTTAATGAACCCCTGGGATGTTTCCAGTTTTAGACATTCAGGAATATAGCACTGCTATGAACATTCTTGTACAAGTATGTTTGTGGACATATGTTTTCATTTCTTTTGAGGCAAAAATACCTAGAATTGGAATTAGTATCTCACTAAGGTTTAAATATGCATTCCATTGATTAGTTATGTTGAACATTCTTTCATTTCATATGCTTATTTATTGGTCATTCCTCTACTTTCTTTTGTAAAGCATCCATTTAAATCTTTTGCTCTTTTTTATAGGAATGTTTATCTTTTTATTATTGAGTTATAGGATTCTTTGTATATTCTGGATACAAGTCTTTTGTCAGATAGATATACATGTTGCAAATACTTTTTCTCAGTCTGTAACTTGTGTATTTATTTCCTTAACAGTGTCCTTTGTTGAATATTAAGTTTATAATTTTAATGAAGTCGACTTTATCAACTGTTTCTTTAATCATTAGTGTTAATATTTTGTGTCCTAAGATATCTACTCCAAGGTCATGAAGATGTTCTACCTTGATACCATCTAGAAGCTTTAATGTTTTAGCCCTTACACTTAAAAATTTAGAATTTTATACTAAGAAGGTAGGTTCAGAATATAATTTTTTAAAACTCATGTCTTGTCTAATAAGGGCTACTTTCTCAGGTTATGAGACTAGATAATGCTTCCCAACTTTGCAGTGGCCTAGACTTAGGAATGAGTACCTACAAGCAGTCCTTTTGTAAACTCCTAGATCCATAGTTTATCTGGGATAATAGATAAACTACAGGTTCCAGAAGGCTGTCATTCCCCTGCTATTTCAGATTCTATGGGCACCAGGTACAGAGTGGAAGAAGGAGGGAATGGAAACACTTGCAAGAAGATGTCTGTATAATGGAAATCCTGGGAGGAAAAGCAGAACAAACCAAGATGAGCATAGAAAGATGTGAATGAGCTCAGAAAAATCTTTTCAGTACCTAGAGCACAAGTTACTGTGGCTCTCAGAAGTCCTGATCCACTCAATGACCTGTGAGGCTGGAAGTAATACAACCTTGGCTTTGACTGCAAGTAGGCCAATCCAAGTTTCCAGAAAGGGGCAAGGACAGGGTGTATCAGAGGGACACCACACTTCAGCTGTGCTTTTATTTAATCACCGATTGTCTGAATTTTTTTAACTGTCCAAAATCTGTTAAGTCTCATTATTATGTATGCTTGAGATAAATTTCTTAGTGGAGTAGAGGTGGGGCAGAATGGTACAATAATATTATATGAGTAAAATATAGATACAAGACCAAGCAAAGAGTCTAGAATAGGAGAAATCTCTAGCGACTCTGAGCAGAAAGATGTAGAACAAAGCCCTGTAATGGTAGCCTCCCATAAAGTGAACCTAAAGTCGTCCAAAAAGTAAAACCACCAATTATCACCCTTCACACTCTAATACAAAAAACCCAATTTTATAGACTTTTGGGTCAGATCAAGTTAGTGAAATCATGCTTTAATCGTCCATAGCAAGGAAAGTGCTCTATGCAAGAAGGAAGACCTGAAGCCAGGGGTCTGGGTTAGCTTGGGCTGAAATGGCGAGAGACTCCCTTCTAAGACAGGAGGAATGAGCGGAAAAGTAGAGAACAAAGAGGAGGAAAAGGGAATGATACATAGACAAAACCCACTTCTCAGTCAAAAGGATTTACAAAGAGATAAATGGCTTAGGAAAACTGCCAAAACAGTAATTAGTACATGAAGTCATTTCAGGTAATGTTTTAAAAAACGATCTGACAAAGACTTTTAAATAAATGTTTAGTATGTATAAAGAGAAAAAATATAACATTCACTAATAAAGACAATTATAAAACAACAAATAAAATGAAATAAAATCAGGTAGATAAAAATTAGAAATTCTGAAAACAAAATATAACAACTGAAATAAATTTACAGATGGGATAAACTTTAAATTCGATATAATCAGAAAGAGGTTTAGTGAATTGAAAGTGAGTCCTACAGAACTGCCCATAAATGAAGACCAGACATAAAGAGATAAAGAATATGAAAATATAGTTAAAAAAGAAAAAGCATGTGTAAATAGAGAAGCTCCAATATTCATCTAATAGGACTAAAAGAAGCAAATAGAAGAAACGGCCTAGAAGTTGTGGAATAATGGCTGAGAGTTTTCTAGAATAAAAATACATTAGTCCTCAGATTGAAAGTCTAATCTGAGTATCTAGAAAAATATATTTATACTTAGATACAGCTTAAATAAATGCATAATAAAGATGTATTCTTTACTTGAAAAAAGACATCATGAGGATGAAAATTTTTTAATTTTCAGGTAAACAAAGGGAGAATTTGTCACCTATGGATCCTCACTAAAGAACCAGTAAAGGGTGTGTTTCAACAAGAAAAGTACATCCAGAGGGAAGGTATTAAGTACAGATAATCAGATATCCAACTGTCACAACTGTTGACTGGAGAGAGGGTTAGGGTTTAATAGATTCATTTTTTTAAAAATAAGAAGTAAAATTTAAACAAAAGAAATGTAAGTTATAAGAATTGGAAATGAAGAGTTAAGACTTTTTATTTATAAGTAATGTAATTATTAATATAGAAACTCCAAAAGACACAGATACTCTTAGAATAAGAGTTGAGCAATGTTGTCAGGTACAAGATCAATATTCAAAAATCAATAGCATTATCATTTCAATAATAGCAAACAAATACAATAGATAAAAATATCATTCAATAGCACTAAAGACTATAATGTCTCTAAGAAAAAAAGTTTTTAAAAATGTGTAGTATCTCTGGAGAGAATTACAAAACAATATTGGAGGATATATTTAAAGACATGAATTAATGGAGAGGTATAACATGTTCATAGACTGGAAAATAGTAAGATAACGTTAATATTTTCCATCTATTAATCTATAAATTCAATGCAATTCTAGTAAAAATCTCCAGTTTTTATTGAAACTTGACAAATTTATCTCAAAATTAATATGCAACAGCAAAGAGCTAAGAACAGCCAAGACAATGTTGAAGAATAAGATGAAAGAAATTTTTTCTACTCAATAGTAAAACTTTACAAAGTTTACAGTAGTTAAGACAGTATGCTATTAACGAAGAAAACAGATGAGCAGACAAATAGGACAGAGAGCCCAGAAATGTGATATATGACAGAGTGGGTAATACAACTAAATACTTCTGAGACAACTAGTTATTCATTTGGAAAAGATATATTCAATCTCAACCTCATACCATACACAAAAATACATTCTAGTGGATCAAAGATTAAAATGTAAAAAAGCAAAACTTTAGAAATATTGGCAACGATGTGAAAAAGGAACTTGTACTCTCTGTTGGCGGGGATGGTGGTGACGTAAGCTGGTTGAAATACTTTACAGAACAATTCGGAACTATAAAAGAATCTTTGAGGGAAGTTTTCATCCACATACACAAAGAAAATGTGTTATTCCAGCCCTGCTTATAATAGCAAAAGATTGTAAACAACCCTTAATGTCTCTTGACAGGAAGATAATTTTTATATACTATGTAGCGAACAAAATGAATAAATTAGAAGTGTATGTCAAGATAATAAAATCTCAAAACCAAAGCTGAATGAAATAAATAAGTTGCAGAATGATGTCAATAACATACTTCATTTAAAATTAAACCTTGTAAAACAATACCACATATGTTTATGCACACATAAATATACTGTAAAAATATAACAACACACGAGAATGAAAACATTAAGGTCATTATAGTTATCTCTAGGGAAGGGGATGAATGGTACACAGGGGGCTTCAACTGCATTATCAGAATACTTTTTATGAAATGAGAGTGTTCATTATATTATCTATTCATGTATATTTAAAATATTTTATTAAAAATAAAACCCTTAATGCTTATATCTTTCAATTTTAATCTAAAAAGAAAATTCTTCTCCTGCTGGCAGTGCAGTTAAAAATATTCAAAGCACTGTCAAACCCTAACCTCTGAAGACCTTACTCTTCTGCTGAGTGAGAATAGCCAAGGAGGGTTGGCAGAAAGCTAAAAAAATCCTATTTCTTTTTCCCTTAACAGCACCACTTGCCAAGCCTTTAATCATTTTTATGATTCTTAGGGCCCCAACCCAGCTGACTAGAGTCAGTCACTCTGTCCTGGGTCTAAGGTTCTAGGCCTACATCTGCGTGGCTTCTAGGTTCACTAACATGACCATCATCCAGAAAACCACACAAATCTCTATGGTGCATAGGAGTTATATGGATATTGTCTGCAATAAATGGAGTACCTCTCTGCCCTTGAGGTACTTCACCTGGCTTTTCTAACAGGTATCACAACCCCCAACAGACTCTTCTACAATAATTCTAATCCTGCCTAGAAGCATACACAGTATACATATATTTGGAACCTGTTCACCTATCTCTATCCCCACTGCCATCGTTTTGTTTAGGTCATGGCACTATTTCTTGCCTGGAGCACTACGACAGCTTCCTACTGGTCTCCCTTTTTATTTGTGTCCAATCCAGTCTCCATAGAGCAGCAGTCAGAATGATCAATATGTCAGAGGTTTCTGAAATAAAAATTTGGTATTTTTCCCAATTTTTAAAACCCAGTGGCTTCCTACTGGATTTAGGATAATATAAAAAATTTTAAGGAAGTATCTGAAGATCTGGCCTGCATCCCTCTCTATCCTCTCCTCAATTTCTTCCATAAAGTTGTTCCTGATCTCTAACTGCTGGGAATAACTGCTCTATTTATCAAAAGCATTTAACATTTACTTTTCTTGTAACACAACTGAATTCTTACCCAATTTGTCCACCAGCCCACAAGTTCTTTGAGAGCTAAGACCACTGTTTATCCACTTCTGTAGCCTAAGAGCTTTGTGATATTTTAGAAGAATATAACGTTTCTTTAAATAACTTGACTTTCACTCACCATGAGGGTTCTCTTTCTGATTCTATTCTTACTCTAAACTAGAAAAAGTGACATTTTCAAATTGAAGAAAATATATAGATGGGTGTTTTTCATTAGAACAAGGACTTTAAGCTAGAAAATGTACAGTTTAGTCTCAATAAGACATATAGCCTTTTGAGCTGTGGCTTTTATATCTTAACAAATGTTTAATAACCTATAAAACAAGATTAACAAGGTCTTTAGTCCGAGTCCCTTATGTGTAAACAGACACAGTCCACGAAGAACTAATTCCTTGCCTGTTTTCTTCTGGACCCCACCTCTCTTTTGGGCCGCTGTTCACATTTCCATAGTATATCTGAGAGGAAGGTCGTGGGACTGTCCCAAGCAGGTATGCCTAGCAGGCTAACAAAAACTGACTGCCCTTCCAAAAACAGCATCAATAACAGTATCAATAAATAACACACAAGTATACAACAGTTTATGCTATGCTTTCGCATACACTATCCCATTTGGTCCTGGTGAAACCTACCCAGATAAAATCTTAGGAAGCTGGAAGTATGTAAGACTCTAGATTTTCAACTTCTTTCTAGATTCTAAGCAATTACATTCCCTTCCCCAAAAGCCAGGAAAAGTGAGGAAAGGAAGGGAGCTGTAGAAGATAATATACATTTACCACGTTCTTCATCACATACCGACCACTGGAAAGTATAAGTAATGTGAAGGCAGACTATATCTGTCTTGTTTACCAATACAACTCCTAGTACCACGCATATACTGTGGCAGGCACATATTAGGATTTCAGCAAATATTGTGAATAAATAAATGAATGAGATTACAATGTGATACAGAAAATGGATACATCTTAGGGAGGTCGCTAGATCATGCTAACCATGAAAGTACTTGCCTTCTTTTTGTGGGGAGGATTTTTAATTTGTCAAAGTGATTCTAGAGGCTGAGAATGCCACATTTCAATAAAAAGAGATTATCAAGCCCACTAACTGGTGCAGCTCTTGGCTACCCCTTACCTTGATTCGTGAACTGGGGTTCAACATGATGTATTTAATAGAGCCCTGGATGTTCTCTGTCCAGGAGACCAGCCAAGTAACCTTGTTATCATGTCGGACCTCTTTCCATTTATGTCCTGGAGGGGGAGAAGGAACCTTGGCATCTCTGTGGAAATAACGAAGCAGGAGAGATGTGAAATGAGACATGAGGAAAAATTCTACCTTTTATGACCTGAAAGTGATAAATCTGCTGAGCATATATTTCCGAGTTTCCTTTTCACCAGTCATTGCATGAAAAACACTTGGCAATCTATACATGGAAGTACTGTGTACTTCCTCTAGATGTAAATACTGAGTAATCCCTAAACACTACTCTATAATGTAGGAAATATTCCCAACTACAAAGAACAAAGGAAGCACCCCCTACTTCCTCTCTGGCCCGAAGGATGAACTGTGCTCACTTGCTACAGTTGATGATTATGTCCTCAGGCATGATCCGTCTCTTCAGCATGCCCATCTTGGGGTGGTTGCCACGGCCTCGGAAAAGCCCAGGAGGTTCTATCTTGAAGTTGGCAATCCTCTCTTTGTGGTTATCCATAACACAGAAGCCATATTCTTTCAGTAATTTTTCATTTTCCTCTTTGATTTTCTGGAAGACAGCAACAAAGTACTCAAAATAGGTTCAAATGGCTATTCTCTACTCACATTCTTGTGAAAGAACAGGTCAAGGTAGAGAAAAGCCTAAAAAATACTAAGAAATGAATTCAAATAAGGGAAAACCTCTAATTGAGTTTTTAAACTTGAATATAATAAAATTACACCAAAGATCTATCTATAAAGTTCAACTATAAGTTCAAAACTGATTCTCTCATCTTTAAAGATATATGTTTATAAGTACGTTACATAGTTATTTTTAAATGTAACTTAAAAAAATCAATACAGTTTTGTTGAGTAGTATCAAAATGGGGAATGAGGAAGAGTCTCTGACAGGGCCTCACAAAGAACATCTCTGTGTTCTCTAACAGGTTCCGGAGACACTTTGTTGATCAGCATTTCGCATGTGTTTTCAAGCTCGAACAAACCCGTTATGGATTCTTTCCTAGGTATAGGGGTACATACATTCTACATTTTGTGACCCTTGCTCCAAAAAGGTAGAGAAAGGATTTGAAGCCTCCTCATTCATATTGTACTTCGCAATCTGACTTAAGTAAGTCCTGCTGCCTTGTGGGTGGAAACAGATTCAGAACTTGCTGGCAGCAGGTGCTCCTGGTAGGGGCTCTGACAAGGTGATACTTATGAAACCTGCCTATCTTTGGATCACTATTCTAAGAACAAAGCTCCAAAGTGGTTTTTAAGTTTAAAAACACCCATGAAGTGATGATAATAAGCCAAATTTCACTAGTCTGAAATACTGGGGAGAAGACTAAGCTGAGACTGAAAAGTCTGATGCAGTTACCATTCTTATAGGAACTCATAATTTTTAAACTAAAGGTCAAATAGGTAGGCACAATCAAACAATGAGTTATATAAATATGCAGTCTTTTAAAATACTGAAACTACAGGGCTTTGAAGTACAAATAATTTCATAAAATTTTTAACTTCTAGACCTCTAATTTGAAAAAATGAAACTCTAGCCTGCATTCCTCTAGATCAGGGGTTGGTAAACTTTTTCGAGATAGAAAAATTTTAGGTTGAGGGCCATGTGGTCTCTGTTGCAACTGCTCAACTGTGCCATTGTTGCATGGATGCACCCATAGACACTATGTAAACAAGTAAATGTAACTGTGTTCCAACAAGTTATTTTACAAAAACAGGCAGCCTATGGTTTGCCTACCAGTACTCTAGAAGAAAATGACATCCCAGCTGGATACTGGAAAGATCCTTCAGGAATGAGGTTGGCCACAGCTGGAAGATGGATATGGATGAGCATGGCTAGATTCCAGTGTAAAATATATCAAAGAACAGGGAGGTACACGCCCTATATTGTTTTATCTGTTATAAATCCCTAATATCCAGGACCACTTTGAGTCAGGTCCGTCCATCCTTAAAAACGGTATTATTGGACTTATCGACTAGTTTTTAGGTCAGAAGAGCACCAGAGTTCTTATAGTGAGCCATTAAACAAACTGCTTATTTACAATTTTCAGTCTACATGAAATCCTTAAGAAAATTTAGACTTTACTAGGTTAAGAATCTTAAATCTTTAGTACAGAGCCATGTGAAATTAATAAAGTCAAAGTTGTGCTGTAAGAATCAAGAAAACTGGATGAACTAATCACTATTCCGAAATCCTCCAGGGGTTTAAGAAATAGTACCAGTTTCTCTTCCTTGCTCATCTGTTTCCGAGCTTCCGTCTGGGCTTTGAAATACTGGCTCATCTGGGTAAAATCACATTTGCTTAAGTTGGTGATAATATTCTTCTCTTCATTCGTCATTTCCTAGTCAAAAGTAAAGGGGGAGATAGAAGAAGAAGGTAAATATACTAATAAATCCCAAGTTTCCTTGCATTTATAGCGAAGCATAATTTTTTCAGTCTAGAGAAGTAATCGATCTAAATTACTGAGTTTTGATAAAAAGAAATATAATTTTATTACTTCATTCTAAAATATGTATTTGATAGAAAAATGTTTAAAATGACTTATCGTTGAAAAAGGTAACCCTTAGATAGTGTCTTGGATTCCTTGGCGCACTGCCACAATCCCCTAGGCGTATAAATACTAGTTAGAGAAGCGTGAATATATGTCGTTTGTTTTAGTAACAAGAGAACTATTTCCATACTCATTCTCTCTTAAAAAACACTATCCCTGTTCTATTCACTTATTAAATCTTATTTCCAGAGCTATTCAGTTCAGCCTCTGTCCACATTATCCAAATTGAGAATAACAAGACTGTTTAAAACCAACTAGGCAGATATAGGATATGTGTTTCTAGGAGCAGAAAGTAAATAAGCAAAAACCAAGCGGGACTGGGACATCACATTAACATCCCTCTTTGCAACAGAAGACACAGGAGGGCAGCCCTGCAAAGACAAACTTTCCGTTGCTTGGACTGAGGTTTTCTGTTTGGCCTAATCTGATAAACTCCCTCCTATATAGCCACGTGACAGCTGAGAGGAAAGAAATGGAAACATTCTTAGTGGATAGAACCCCTATATAATACAGTAAGTGAGTAGAAAAAAATAAATTTTTAAAACTCAAATTTTACACAAAATTGTTTTGTAAAATTGTTTAGTACTTAGTTGATCAATAGTTTTGCAAGGTGCTAGGATATTAATCATGAGCTACAATACCTTTCTCCAATCTTTAAAGAAATTTTTCCTAAATACTTCCTTAGTAGTATATTCATGGTCGAGCATTTTTGCAAAGAACGTAGCTACTTCTTCTGCTTTGGGGCTCAGCTTCATGACTTTACCTAGAAGAAAAAGTGGGTCCAAAAAATGAGGTGTAGTATTCATGTTAAGTATAAATATTGAGCTCTGGAGAAATCTGCTTTAATAATGGTTTACCTTCCTAAGGTATAGAAAGGTCTGATCACACATTGTTACAACAACAACAAAGACAATATTCTGATTTATATCTACTTGTATAAATGCTCCTTCTCTTTAGCAGATATTTACCTGGGTCATTTTCTGGAGACTATGCCAGTAAATTGTTCCCAGGTGCCTGCTCAGAACAGGGATGACCTGGGGGAGGCCCAGTCACTCTTCCTTTTCCTTTCAGAAAGCAAGGTCCTTTACACCTCTTCAGTGGTTTTTAAAAATCAAATCCTCAGAGGGACTCCTGCCACTGCTAAGCTAAGCAGCTTCTGTTCAAGAAGGGGAGGAAAGGATAGGGCAGGGAGTGGAAGAAAGGAATTGTGGGGAAAAGAAATAGGCATCTTTCTTCTTTAAAGTTAAGTGGGTGGAATATGAATAAAAAAAAATATATATCCATAGCAGGCAAGCCCAGATATCCCATATGAAAAATCTAAATAAGACCTTCCTCTAGAACCTTGCTACTCAAAGCGTGGCTCAAAGACCAGTAGTATCAGCATCACGTGGGAGTTTGTTAGAATTGCAGAATCTCAGGCCCCACTGCAGACCCACTGAATCAGTAAGTACATTTTAACGAGGCTTCCAAGTGGTTTGTGTGCACATGAGAGTTTGAGATGCACTGCTCTGGACCACAGGCGTTATGAGGTTGCCTCTTTCAGGGAAATGGGACTCATCTACACCATGAGGGATGACTGGAGTCCTTGGCATTGTGCCCATGTTTATTAAAATCCCGTCTACAGGACTCCTGATGTTATACAATGTAAAGTAAATCTGTGTGGGGCCTAGGGATTTTGTGTACCTTAAGTAGTTAATAAAGCAATAAAGGAAAAATACTTGGAAGTTTAATCTACTTTTCAAATAGAATAATTTTAACAGTACTATTAGGGCCAATTTCCATTTTCCTTGAAAATCCAACTTTACAACATCATCTGGAACTAATCCACACCATAATAATTTGGCTATACTTAAAATGAAATTAAATACTATTCCGCTACCTTACTATTACATAGGTACTAATAATTCACCAAGGATATTCACATCAAAGAAAACTAAAACTTAACCAGAAATCCATTCATTTAAAAACTCAGAAGACATCTCATCTCATGATGATTGGGAGGTCATTGTTCCTAATTGTAGTATGTAGGAAATAGTAGCACAAATTTGAAACTGTCACAGTAGACAAAAAGAACGTGCTCGGAATCCATAACTTAAAAGGCCAACAGGTGGCGCCACTTCCCCTTCTCAACCTCCCAAGTTCCAGCCTTAGGAAGGCACTGAGGAGGACAGACAGGCTGGCTTTCAGGGGTTTCCTGCAATTCAGAATGCCCCCACTCGGGTCTGAACCAGAGCTGCCAGTAAAGTTGTGACATGCTTTCAATATAAAGGAAAACGATAAGTCATTAAAAATGAAATAAAATAAATGGCAAGAAAGAATGTAAACTGTTCTCTTTGCTGTGAACTAAACAACAACAGTATTTTTTTTTTTAAATGGACTCTGGGCAATTTTACTAAATTCTGTCTCAACAGAGGAAACGATTTTGACACCTCCTGTTTTAGATGAGCTGTCAAAAGATGAAATGACAGGTCCCAGCAGCAGAGTGGTGGGAGGATGACTTGAAGGTTCCTGGCAAAGGCAGAGCTTTGTGGAAAAGGCTGAGCTCCAGGAAGAAGAAACTGCTGAGTCAGAGCTGAAAACTAGAGGTTCTTAGAGGCAATTCACTGCTTCAGCCAGCCTGTGTCCCACATCCCTGGCAGATTCTAAGAGTCTGAGAATTCACTTCCCTGGAGAGTAAGCAAGACTTACAGTATCAATTTGGACCAGTAAGACAAATACTTCTTGATTTATTGCAGCATGGGAGTTTACATAATTAGAGGGAAGAAATTCCAGAGAAAAGATCGACTGAGAAAATACTAGAGCCCTGGAGCTCGAGCTCCTGTGATGGAGAACTGGACAAGAATGAGAAAGGAACCATGGCAACCAGTGATGACTGTTCAGGCTTTGGCTTCCCATCATAAAAAGTAAGAGAAACCCAAAGACTAGGCGATCCAGCAGGCTGCTTTCCCTCACATCACTTTGAACCTCAAACTGAAGCTTTACCAGTTGAGCTTTCTTAAGCTATTGATAAGCCCAGACTAGGGTTACAGAATACCTGTACTTTTATGATTGTCTTCTTCAAGGTCCTAGGTTGTTTTCATTGGAGTTTTGGCTCTGAGTCACATTTAAGAGTCTCCAGGAATGACCCACTATGAGGGCTGACATTAGGACTTTGTCCTGTGCTCTTTGGTGAACACAATTATCTGATGCGAGCATTTGACATTGAAGCTATGGGGTCCTGCTAGACTACAAACACCAGGAGATCAGGGAATAGTCAATACTGACCACTGTTGGGTCTTGGTGTCTGTACACAGACACGGTGAATTAACAGTTTTAAAAAATGAATTCTAGTTTGACATGCCCCTCATAAGACCCAGCCTTTCAGTTTAAACTACAACTTGACCTAAAAGCGTCCATGGCCCTGAGGCCATTCTTGGTAGACAGAGATGCACCAGAGCTCTTGAGTGTTCGCCACGAATGCTTGTCAGCAGTTCTCTTGCACAGTGTTTTTCGAAGTTTGGTCAGTAGACCAGTTGGTTCAGAAGCATCCAATACCACTCTACAACTATTAAATGGGCCCAGATTCACCTGGGAAATCATATGCACATAAGGGTTTGAGGAATAATGCTCTAACCATTTCTGGATAGAACTCCGAGAATAAGGGAAATTAGTTGAGCATTACCATCTGCATATTGCTACACTGCCAATAAGAGAAGTATCGAATTCGTCAACCCAAGGACAGAAATGCCAACGAAAGCGGACAATTCCGAGGGTACCAACAGAACTAGGCAGGGCATTTCTTCAAAGCATCTCATCGGACTTGACTGTGCATATAGCAAAGGCAGTGTTCTGCAATGCAGAGTTAACAGACACCTACCAGCCCGGCCCTATCTAGAAGTGATGGCAGACTAATCCTCAACCAAATAGTAGTACTTTTTCTAGTGATGAGCAGCTTGTCAGTTTGCATCATGTTGCTAAAATGAAACACTACCATTCAAATAAGGCGTCTAATAACTCTTGCAAAGAGTAACTCCTTAGAAATAAAGGTCAGATAATATTTAGCGGCGGACCAAGTGCCGTGAGCTACGTAGAGGGATCTTTTTGAGACCATATAGATAAAAAATTAACAGCCCCTTTCTCATGGTACTTTTTCAGCACCAAATGGGCCTTTAAGAGTTAAGTAAATACCTGATGACCCTTCCTCCAAACCACGTGAGGACAATAAAACAGAATGAAATAAACAAAAAAGATGATACAGCACAAGATTGTTCCTCACTTTCCATTCCTAAATGGAAACTGACTCTTTTCTTGGCCAAAAGTTGGACAACCTGGGAACAACTCACCATCATAGTAAAACTTGACACTCTCTGGAAGAGGCTCATATGGTGGAGCAAATACAGGACCTTTATGTTCTAGGAATTTCCACTTGATGCCTTCAGGATAGCGCTCTTCTTCCCACCTTTCAAAGACAAGGTACAACCTCATTTAGTGGTCACTTCACCTAATGTAGAGATTATAACCTATTAAATGCCAAGATTATATGCTCAATTGACTGGTGCTCTGGAATGAGTCTTGAGCCTCATATTCAAGGCCTGGGTCAAAATAACCAGTGTCCTTCATTTTGAAAAAGCCACCACTCAAAACAAATAAGATGGAATGGAGGAAAATACAGTTCAATAGTTCAGTTCAAAGATACTGGATATATGAGGTCATCACTCAAGGAGCTCAGCAACAGGTAGGGATATGGAAACGGGAAGAGTTGTTTTACCACAATGGTGTAACAGTAAACCACAATGGAATATGTGACAGAGGTGTTATTTATGCTGTTGATATGTAAGAAAAGGCCTCCTGGGAGTAGAGATACGAGGTTAATGTATAGGGGAAAACCACCCTATGAGAAAGTACATAATGGAACAGAAGACTGAGAAATAATAGTCCAGTTGAGTTATATTAAGTTTAAGGCATTTATGGGTCATCCAGAACTATCTAGGAGACACTGATAAGTGAATGTAAAGCTCAGTGGAAATGTCTTTTTAAAAACCTTTTTATTTAAAAAAAAAAATTATCAAACATACAGAAAAACAGAATAATACATAGAACTCCATATACCCATTGCCTATATACAACCATTATTAATGTTATGCTACATTTCCTATTTCTTGCTGAAATATAGTTCAGCAAAAAAATACCTCACCTCTAAATAAGAATATTTTCAAATAACTATAATAGTATTATCATATGTAACAAAAATAGTAATTCCCTAGTATCATTCTAATATCCACCCCATTTAACAAGCTTCCTAATACATCCAAAATGTATTTTATAGACTAGGATCCAAATTTAAAGACCACATACTGCAACTGGCTGCTATGTCTCAAAGTCTTTCTTTCTCTACAATTAGTTCTCTCACCGCCAGTACCATTTTGTTCTTTAAAGAGTCAGTCAGTTGTCTTACAAAGGGAATGTTTAAAAACTTCACAGATTTTAATCTTTATTATTTCTACCTTAAAATAAAAAGCTCTACAGATCTACATAAGGCCAATTATGTACATTGTATTACTTCCCATTACTTTCCAACTCCAATATTTTAAACAAAGTTCAGAAACATTAAAAAAAAAAATTACGTACTATAAAATCAAAGTCAACATATACAGTCAAATGATTTTTGACAAGAGTACCAAGACCAGTCTTTGTATTAAATGGTGCTGGGAAAACTGGATATTCACATGCAAAAGAGTGAAGTTGGACTCTTAGCTTACACTAGATATAAAAATAAACTCAAAATGTATTAAAGACCCAAATGTAAGAGCTAAAACTATAAAACTCATAGAGGAAAACATAGGGTAAAAGCACATTATATTGGATTTAGCAGTGATTTCTTAGATTTGATACCAGAAGCACAGGCAGCAAGAGAAAAATTAGATAAACTGGACTACAAAATTTAAAATTCTGCATCAAAGGACACAATCAACAAACTGAAAAAGCAACCCATGGAATGAGAGAAATATTTGCAAAGCATATGTTTGATAAGGGGTTAATATCCAGAATAAATAAAGAATTACCAACTTGACAATTAAAAAAAAAACAAAAAATTAAAAACAGGCAAAGGACTTGGATAGATATTTCTCCAAAGATACACCAATAACCAATAAGTATTGTAAAAATGCTCAACATCACCGATCATTAGGAAAATGTAAGTCAAAGCCATCAGATATCATGCATACCCATTAGGATGGCTATTATTAAAAACAAAACAAACAAACAAACAAAAAACAGAATAAAACAAGTGTTGACGAGGGTATGGAGAAATTGAAACTCTTGTGCACAGTTGATGGGAATGTAAACGGTGCAGCTGCTTTGGAAAACAGCTTGGCAGGTCCTCAAAAGTTAAACACAGAATTACCATATAATCCAGCAATTTCATGCCTAAGAATATACTCAAAGGAATTGAAAGCAGATATTCAAACAAATACTTGTACACAAATCTTCATAGCACTATTCGCAATTGCCAAAAGGTGGAAACAGCCTAAGTATCCAACAACAAATGAATGGATAAACAAAATGCAGTCTATACATACAACTGAGTATTATCCAGCCTTATAAAGGAAATTCTGACACATGCTACAACATGGATAAATCTCGAGGACATTTTCTTAATAACCCAGTCACAAAAGGACAGATACTGTACAATTCCACTTCTATGGGGTATCAAGAGTAACCAGACTCATAGAGACAAAGTAGAATGGTAGTTACCATGATTTAGGGGATTACTCAGCCATGAGAGAGACAGAGACAGCGACAGAAATCTTATCATTTGCAACAGCAATGATGGACTTCGAAGGTTTTACGCTAAGTGAAATAAGTCAGAGAAAGACAAACACCATATGATTTCAACTTATATGTGGAATCTAAAGAACAAAATAAATGAACAAACAAAAAAGGAAGAAACTCGTAAATACAGAAAACAAATTTGTGATCGCCAGATGGTAAGGGGGTTGAGGGGCTAGATGAAAAAGGTGAAGGGATTAAGAAGTACAAATTGGTAGTTACAAAACAGTCACAGCGATGTAAAGTACAGCATAGGAAATGTAGTCAATATTACTGTACGTATAGTGCCAGGTGGGTACTAATTAGGGGATCACTTTGTAAATTATATGACTGTCTAACTAATATGTTGTATACCTGAAACTAATAAAAAATAATATTGAATGTCAATGCTAGTTTTAAAAAAGCAATCAAATAGGTAGGTAGGTAGGTAGATAGATAGATAGATAGATAGATAGACAGATAGATAGATAGATAGATAGAAAGATAGATAGATGTAAATTAAATGAAAAAAGAGCTGGGGAAAAGGGGAACAAGGAAGAGTTATTGCTTAACAGTTTCAGTTTTGTAAAATGAGTTCTAAAGATCAATGGTGGTGGTTATGGTTGCACAATAATGTGAATGTACCTAATACAGCTTAACTGAACACTTTAAAAGAGTTAAGATAAATTTTATGTTATTTTATCACAATTAAACATAATTTTTAAAAAAATCTCAATTCAAGATTTAATAAAATCTTAGACCTGGAAGGATTATGAAAAATCCCCTATAACCGACCTACCACTTTACACATACAACACTGACAAGGTCTCCCAACTGGACGCTGGCATAAAAAGGCCTGGATGCAAGAAGCCACCCAAATCCAGAGTCTATCATTACTCTCTAGATCAGAGAAAATATATACATATGTATGTATGTACACGTGTGAGAGCAACTGCAGTCCACATGCAGCAGTCACAGAGTAACCTTGAGGGGATTCAGAACACCATGTTTTCCCTTAGCCTAGTTCCATTCTCTTCATCAACTCCAGTGTTTTTAAGTGAAGACTCCAAACCGTTTTATAATTCCTTCTATTCCAACATGTTCATCCTGAGGACTCACTCAACACTAAACCTCAATTTATGCAGAAAGACAGAACATACCCTCCAAAAGGCTGGTCTCGCTGGACCAACACCTATCACTGTACAGATGTCTGACAGCAGTGTTGCCCTTTTAGGCCCCACCAACGATTCACCAACAGAATTAAGAAAAACATGTACATCAAAATGACTTTTCCAGGCAAGCTTGACTTACTAATTCAAGTTAGGTATCGATGTGACAATAAAATGTGCTTGAATAGGGGAAGGTAGAAAAGTGCTATAAATGTAAGATAGAAAAGTAAATATCTACATCTCTCTGAAATTAAGTTCCCTTGCAGTTAACAAGTACCTCACAGTACACTATAAAATGCATATTTTAATTTTTTAAATTTCAGAAATAAAGGTCATATGCTACTGCTTTCTGGAAGCTAATCTCTGGAATCAAGGGGTTTTTCTGGTTTGAGGAGAATGTCAAACTACAGTCTTTAAATTTCTTATCAGTATTACTGACTGTATTCGTGACTCCTGGTCTTTCAACACTACTTCCTTTACGTTATAATCCTCTCTTTACAGTATTTTACCTTTGCTAAAGGAGACCTGACACTCCATTAAGAAGTCACTCCTAACACCAGCAACAAACTTTCCAGTTTCTAGGTCTTTTTGTGAAGAATCATCTGTTTAGAATAAACATGAGACTTATATTCCAACAGGTCAGCCCGACACAAAAGTGTACTTAACGCAAGGCAGAGCTGGAACCCTATACAGCTACAATGGGTAACACTTAAAGTGAGGGGGGTCTGGGTTAAACAGATATTCATGGACCTCAGCCTGAGCATATTACTGCCATTTTAACATTGTTTCCATGGGAAAATGTGATACAGTAAAGAAACCCAGAGGGATCCCACCATTTTCCCATCCCCATAATAACTACAGATAGGGAGATAAGGATCAAAGTTTGTTTTTGGCAGGATGAACAAGTCTGTTGACTTTGGAGCGGGGGTGTGGGGGAAGGAGGGCATGCAAAAGATCTGCACATTTACCAAGCTGGTAAAAGTGAAGTATGTAACACTTTTAGTGGGACAGCAAGAGGAATAGGAAAAATGAGAGTGAGTGCCTGTCCTGTAAGCTCCCTGACTAGGCAGTCAGTGGCAGTCACTAAGGACTGGACCTCTGACTTCAGAGTATAATAGGCAGCCGACAGTGACAAAAGCAAAGGACGAGCTCTCAGGCAAGAGGCCAATCTTCCTGTTCTCCACCTCTAAAGACTTACAGTGTACCATCAAGCACAGTGTGCTTAAGTATGCACAAAATATAATAATCAGACTTGAGAAAAGCATGCATTGGAGGCTACAGCAAAGACTGTGATTGCTTACCCCTAAACCAACCATCTTCAGTTAAAGACTAACCAGTCCCACTTAAACCAAAACAAAAATAAAAACCAAAGTTCACAATCTTCAGAATTAATGAGTGACAACACCAATTAGGATTTCAACCACAAAAGCAAAATTAGGCAGTTGGACCCTTCTGGGGTACCTAATTCCACACAAACAAGGCTGGCAGGAAACCAGTACATCTGCTTCAGGGCCCAACAAGAGCCAAGGCTCCAAAAGAAGGGGAAAGACAGCGCAGAGCTAGTGATGACAAGGAAATGAACTTGTTCATTCAACAAACACTTACTTCAGATCCCGCCACAGAACCCTGAGAGACATAAGAGGCTGATGAATTTACTAACTCAGCATTCTCATGACTCCCAATAATAACCCCTGATTTATACAATCACTTCATTTTACCTAAAAAAAATCATAGTATTAAAGGTCGTAAAAGCCTTTCAATATTCTATCACTGAAAAACTTTAATTCCAAAGGAAAAAATAAAATAAAAATGAAAAAAATAAAACACATCTTTCGTTTTCTGAGTCTGACCTCTGGAAAGGCCCGGGATTCCTTTGCTGTGATTTTCCATGTCTACACTTTCCTTTTATCCCCCGTGTATGTTCACATCGACAATGCCAGTTTCACAGCAGTGCTGAGCGTTTCTGCCACTGCAACCCTGCTTCTCAGCCACCTCCCTGGTGACTGATCTGTCCCCTTTCCTCAGAGGCACTGGGGGATTATTTTTCTAAATTATAAAAGCCACAGAGTAAAGGCATATAAATGGGTCTGGAACTCTACACACCAGTGGTTACCTCAAAGCTGGAAAGGAAATATGAGACTAGGAGAAAGAGGGAAAGGCAACTGTCATTTTTTTCTAACTCCTAAACCTCTGCATCATTTCAATTTTTTCAACATAAATACAAATCATGTATTACTGGCGTAGTAGTTAATACAAGTCTTAAGTTAAAAATACACGTTTATTTTAAAATTCCAAACACTGAAATTTATTAGGTCGGAAATAAAATCCCATTTAAACACCCATTTCAAAAGTACCTGTTACTGCTAAACTCGAGACTGCCTGAATGTTCACTCTCAGTAGAGGAGAATGCCTGTTTTCTCATATCCACTACTCTAGGTATTTTGATGCTTATTGATCTTTCCAAGTCTGAGAGACATTAAACAAAAAGATGTATAGTTTATTACTTTTCTTTGCCTTTCTGTTATTTGAGGTTGACCATATTTTAAGATGTTTACTATTTATTTATTTTCTTTAAAAAAAACTGCCCATTCCTCACTTTTCTATGAGACTGCTCCTTTCATATTTGTTTTAAAAGACCTTTTATCCTATTAGGAATCTTAGCCCTCTGTATTGCAAATATTTTTCTTAAGTTTTTTTTTAATGGTGTGAGTTTATTTGCCATATAGATTTTAACTTTGTTGTATCGAATTTCTAAATCTTTTCCTTATGGCTCTGGTTTTATATCTTACTTCAAAGGGTTTTCTCTATTCTATAATTTAAAAAATGGTCATCCAGGTTTTCTTGTGGAGATTATTTCTGACAAACTGGCAGTTTTCCCAACATTATTTATGGAATAATCCATCTTATTTAAAATAATCCATATCATTTTAAATACAATGTTCTTCATATGCTAAATTCCCATATGTCTACTTCTATAGTCCATTTTGTTCAATAGGCTGGGACCTAGTTTTGACATCCAATAGGTTAAGAGCTAGTTGATGCCTTCACTAAGACCTAGAAAACTCATTTCAGAATGTTATTCTAGAGAGATTCTTCTAAGTACTTCCTTCCTACTCCAAATGTCAAGCTATTAATCTTAATAACTCAACACTATTGCTTAATTAGGTTGTGGAATCAAAGAGCTGACATTTGAACCCAGTGCTGAGATGTTACCATTTCCACTTCTGCTCCTCTTCTTTCTTCGGCTTCTTTTTCTTGCTATCTGGCTCAGGAACTTTTTTATCTTTATCTTTATTCTTGGGTTTTTTCAATTTACCATCCTACAAAGAAACATGGTGAGATAGCACTTAAATAAGGACCAACTGCATTTCCAGAAGTAGTTCTGGGAACCATTAAGAAGAAAAACTGGAATCCTAGAACACTATAACAAGATATCCTTAGGTCCAATGCTCTCTATTTGACAGATGAATAAAAATTTACTGGTCTTTACTCTAGAGCAGTATTTCCCAAAACTACTTGAGAAACTGGTTAAAAACACTCATTCTGCAGAGGAACAAACTGGAAAATTATATTTTTATTAGCCTCAGATAAGTTTGGAAAAGCACTGCTACAGAGAGTCAACCCAGTGTATTATCCTTACTGATTTTAAATCTACTCATCTGTAAACCTCTTCTTATACCATCAAATAATGGGTATATGAGGGTTTGTATTAGATATTTAACATACAATTTGAAAGAAAATTCTTGATTGAGTTTAGTGGGAATACTTTTTATCACTGTTGTCTGTATACACAGTCACATAGCACTTAGCAAGTATTGGGAGGTCCTAAAATGATTACTGATTCTTACAGTGGTATTTCTTTACAGCTCTTCTTTGAACTGTGACCCTAGATGAGCTGTCACAGTGGCACAGAAAAAGAGCATCAAACATAAACAACTGCAATTCACCACACAGGAGATAAATCTCAAAACACACACATCCATGCAAAAACATGCTACTCAACAGATGGGGGTCCCACTCAAGAGAATCAAAACTCTTTTGAAGAATACTTTCCTTTGTTCTAACTGTTCAAGATAAGTTAAGTCTTTATTCAATGGGTTTTATACGGCTATGAAAGGTGGTTCTGAGTTATCTAAAAATTGATTACAGAATGGCAGAGCTTAAAAGAACTTCTGTAAACAGTCTGGTTTGACCTCTTCCAGTTAAAATCCAGGAACTCTGAAACAGAGGTTTTTGTCACTTCCTCAAAGTCATATAGCTGATACTGACCATAATGAAAACACAAGTTTACCAGAAAAATAATAGAATGTGACTCATGGGAATGACTGGAATAGGTAAACATTCTAAGACTACATAATAGGATGGCAACCAAGATACTCTCAGGGCCTTTAGGCAAATGACTTTTGGGATAAAAGAAAGAGGAAAGACTACAATATCCCACATATTTAAAAACAGTAATGGAGAATATACATGTGTAAGTATGGGAGGAGAAAGTACTGGAGGACCACATTAATCCAGATAGTGTTTACTATTTAGGCTGAAACACACTACAGGAAAGGGAAATGTTTTTCAGTTAAGACATTCTCTGAATAGTTTCTGAACAAGCATGCAGATGGTTCCATCAGGAAACTACTGGCTACACTGTATGTTTTCAAGCCTTAAAATGGGATAATCAGTCACTGAAAGACGTCGGAACAATTCCCAGAAATGAAAAAAACCATAGCCAGCGAGTGAGGTTTAACGACCGATCCTGCCATCTGGGGTCTCTGCCACAATAAGATCGTATTAATTCAGTCCTTCAGCCTGAATTGTTTTTCTCCCTCCGCAGAGAGAGGGGTTGTTAAACAGAACAATAAAAAACGGGGGGATGTCAACTGTTCTTTTTTTCCAAGTGGCTTAACAGTTATGACTAACCTTCCAAACTCCAAGGAAGGTATTACTGTACATAAATGCAACATAAGCATAAAGGCATGGAGAACTTGTTTTACTTTTCTTTATTGACTAGTGATGATCTACATAAGAGTAGAATGACTGACTACCGTAACCACTACTCAATATTTCATTCTCAATTCTTTGAATTGGCTCTCATAAACTTGAATCTCTGCAAGGATAGACTAGTTGTCAGAAAAACTAAAATTCTCTAAATCCAGGACCCGATCATCTCTCTATGGCTCACCTATTCATTAATATTCTTAATATGAATTCATCAAAAACCCTTCTTCTCCCTTCTGTGGAGTTAAAGGATCAGCAAAGTCCTCCAGGAGGATAGCATGGTAGCTGTTGTGCTGGCTCTGGAATCATAGTGCCTGGGATCAAACCCTGGCTTTACCACTTAAGCAACTGTGTGACCTTAGGCAAATGATCTGACCTCTCTATGCTTCAGTTTCTGCATCTGAAAAATGGAGATAATAGTAGCAATATTTACTTCTAAAGGTTGTTCTAAAGATTAAATGAAATGATATATACAAAGTGTGAAGAATAGTGCCTGGACACAGTGATCACCTATTACATTTAATTTTAATTAATATTATTCTTATTGCTATGATATATTACACTCTTAAGACTCCCCTCACTTTCACTATCTTTACTGCTGATACTTCAAACTATCATCTTTACACTTGTGACCAAGACAGTGGCCAACCTCGAATGCAGCATAAGAGCTAAAACTCACTCAACCCCTTCTTCTTAGGAGAACTGTGTAAGATTAAAACCCCTGTGAATTTCTGGCATGTTTTTCTTGACTTACTTGCTAACAACTCTTTATTATAAGATAGTGTCGAAACAAGGTATCATATTGTTGTATTTTAAAACTACTACAAACATCAAATAGAAAAGTACTTGAATTGAACTGAGAGATTAAGGAAGGTTATAAGCCAGGAGAAGAAAGAAGAAGAGCATGTGTGTTCTGAACACAGGGAACAGCATGTCTTACAGAAAGTCTGAAAGCACAAAAGAAGGTGGTGTGGGGAAAAAAGACACGGAAGGTCAGTGTGGCTGGAACAAAGTAAGTTAGAGAAGAGGCACAAGATGACGAGAGGTACAAGATGCGGGGACCAGACTGGGAGCCAGAGAGAGGAGTTGTGGTAAAGAGCTTGGATTTCATCCTATGGCCAAGGGGTACCCATTAAAGGACTTTAAATAGAAATGGTTACCCAAAGTGAGTGATGAACAAGCTTTATGAGATATGAGAGAGCACTAAAAACGGTCTTAGTTTTCCCTGGATTCTAAGCCAAATATGCTTTCTTGTTAACACTTCCTCTGTATGTATAAAGATGGCGTAGTTTCTCTAAGAACATCATCTGGCAGCATAGCTATGGGTAGACACCCAGGAAGGCTAAGAAAGATCTGAAAACTAACAGTGCCACAGTCACTGCATATGTGTTAAGAGTTTTTCCTCTACAGTAGATCATTTAAATTCCTAAAACCCATTTGCCTTTCGAAAGCTGTTTAACAGAAAACTCCCTATTCCGAACTCAAGCCTCAAAGGGCCTAAGTCTCTTTACTAACCTCTTCTTCCTCTAGTTTTCGTTTCTTCTCTTTCTTGATATCTTCTGTTTTAATTTTCTTAGGTTTATAATCAGCACTAGAAAGGGAAACATGAATATGCAGTTAACACAACTGTGACTCAGTAGTTCTCACCAACGGGGTTAGGACCTCCAAACTCTTCTTGGAGACCTGCACGGCAGGTGTGGCTGCTATTTTTCTTGGCTGGGTATTCTACAGTCAAGAACAGGAATGGAGAAAGTAAAGAAGGCTAGACCAAGGCCCAATCGTTACAGCCCTATATAGAACAAAACAAACAACTTTATACTGTATGCTGGCCTGAAAGGGTACATATGTACCCTTCCATTCCACTTCCCTTTGACACCACTAAAAGATGGAAATCTGGGAACCTACTGTACAACAATGGCTACCACAAAGTAATTACTGGCTCAAAAGGGGAGGCAAGAAATTCTGCATGAATTCTGAATGAATACAAGTGAGTTTGCTAAGTATTTCTCTCCTCCTTTTCCACCCACTTTCTACCATAAATCTTCTATAGATTCCTGGAGCATAAAAAGCTATACAAGATTGAAAATAACGAACAGAATTTAACCTGGCTAATTATACCTGAGAAGGAGGTACATATAAGCTTCAAATAACTGTTTTAATTAAGAGCAATTTTATTCTAAGTGAAGCTTCACTTAGAATGCATTGACAGGTACACATTCTAGGAGAAATTACTTTAACAATGAAAACTTACCTGTGGTTAAGTGATGATAAACTTAAAATAAATAAATATGCTTCATGAATTCTGTATTATTTGAAATTCTTATAATATGCATTACCCTTAATAAAAAAATAATAAGAAAACTATATATAGTCTCCATTTAAGCCTCAGGTAAAATACTTATTTGTTTAGCAAACTCCATTTCTCATAATTCAAAGAGAAATCAGTCGCCCAGTCCATTCTTCACAAATTCCAAATAAGTAAAAGTCAATTAATGCAGTTTTTCCTGTGTATTGTGAACACATATATCACATTTATTCTTTAAGCAACTTTTTGTTTACGAAAATCGAAGTAATAAGAAATACTCACTCATCCTCATCTCGAGGTCTCTTCAATGGCTTTATATCTTCTTTAGGAGGAGCAAAATAGCCATCATCTTCAGGTTCATCTTTAATTCGTGGTGGACTAAAGAAAAAAAATTGTTAGTTAATGAGTGTTGGAACATCTACATTAAGTAATCCAAAGAAGGGATAAGTTAATCTCTAAGAAGCAGCTAATATAAGGATAATTACATAATTTGTATATATTATAAAGGTTTTTCATGAGCACTTTTTCTCATTTGATTCTCACTACAACTCTGTGAAGTAGATAGCTCTGTCATCATTTCACAGATGAACAGGCCTATCAAGGCGTAGGATCAGGGCTCCTTATTCTAAGTCAGTATTCTTTTCCACTAAATCTTAGCTGTCTTTGCCAACATGACCCAAACCACAACAGGAACAAACTTAAATTGTTTCCTCAACTCACCTAAGGGTTACACTCTATACCTGACTCTACAAATGATGTGAACTGATTATTCTAGACCTCCAAAGGCAAAAATATAGTTTATATAAGGAAAAGAATAAAAATTTATTTCCCAAACTTCGTACCTTAAAGTTGTAAGGGAAAATAACCTTAGTTACATAAGAAAATAACCAAGCTGACGTTACAACAAAAGGGCACATGCTAAATGAGAGGCCCAGAACAAGTTGAATTTATCCTAAGCCAAATTTATTCATTATTAAATTTCTTCTTAGGTTTAGCTGACTTACTTTATATTCAGAAGAGTACCTTGCCCTATTTTTATTAAGATTTTGCCTTCTGAATATAAAAAAGATGATTCTGTTAGACAACTATCTTGAACCAAACAGTGGAAGGAACAAGTGAAAAAACCATGGGATCAGAAACCACCATAGCCTTGGGATGTTCCCTGGCCTGGCACATCTCATCAGAACCTCACTGCTTACAGCCAGAAGCACTTACAGAGCTAACTAACTCGGTATAGGGAATGGCCTCTGGACAGGAAACATCTCATTTCTAAGGGGTCCAAAGGATAAGTTTCCAGACTCTGCAGCAAAGGAAAGTCAAGATATTCACCAGATTTTAAGAATAGACAATGCCACGCCCCTCTCACTCCCTCAAGCATACTGGATCCCCTTGCTTGCAACAGAATTCGAATGTTTAAAGAAATGAGCTTTCTTTTCTTATTTCTGCACACTCCCCAAATGCCAGCCTCTAAAGCTATTTTCCCCACAACCAGAGAAATGACCAACATAGACCCAAGGGTCCAAAATTTCCAAAAGTTCTGCACCACAAAGAAAGAAACAGTGCCATTTATCCAACTAGTTAAGTAAATACTAGATCCTAGCATCGTCACAGGTGAAGTTAAAAACGTGGCAAAGGTTACTAGGCCAAAAGAAGTTTTTCTAAAACA
This sequence comes from Pteropus medius, assembly GCF_902729225.1. Classification (NCBI taxonomy): domain Eukaryota; kingdom Metazoa; phylum Chordata; class Mammalia; order Chiroptera; family Pteropodidae; genus Pteropus; species Pteropus medius. The sequence goes on along the minus strand of NW_024342471.1, from coordinate 12,995,865 downwards.
ATTTACCATAAAACTAGTTCCACCCAGTGCAGCATCTGGATTCTCTGCAAAGACACACAAGCAAGGTAACAAGCAGTCCAGCAAGTGAATACACAGACCACTGATTCAAAGGGTGTGTTTCTAATCTGCTAACCCATAAAGTCTGAAACTGAATCCAGGACTACACCAAGTCCAGAGTCCTTACAGCTCTAATGATTCTTGAATTTTATCCTTCTACATTCCTAGAACAGTTACGAAACATGCCTGAAGAGGGCTCCTGCTTCTCCTAGTCTAAGGGACCCAGAGGACATGGCACAATTTTCAAAAATGCTCTCAAACGAAACTGAAAGTTCAAAGTTTCAAGGAAGCAAAACTCTCAAAACACTCTGTCCTAGTCAATAATGCAAACAGTTCTTCCAACAACTCCTAGAAAATCCATTCTATTGTTGGTGAAGGTGAGCGAGAGCGTATGATCAAAAACTTATCGTTTTTTGAAACTAGAGGGGACTTTCGGGCTTATTTTAGGGAGTTGAGGCTGATGAGGAAAACAGAATCATAAGGTCAAAAATAGCACAGGAAAAGTGACCTCTAGATTGTGCGTATTTTCCTCTCCTTCTAGAACAGAGATAACATTTCTACTCAAATCTACAACAATCCCGAAAATGTAGGTCAAGTAGGCATCTATGTCTGAGCCTCAGAATATTACTATGGAGAAACTCAGAGCAGGGCTTTTTTCAGGAAACTCCATAATTACTACTGACTGAGTATGAAGTTTTTTGGGGGGGATGATAAAAATATTCTGAAATTAGATAGTGCAGTAATGGGGAGGTTACACAACCTTGTGAAATATACTAAAAACCAATAAACTATACACTCAAAGGGTGAATTCTATGGTATGTAAATTATATCTCAATTTTTAAGAATTTCTTCCTGTTAACCTTTTATATTCAAAATAACTTCTGGGAAATGTACTGGTCAGTCTCGCTAAATGGCACTCTAGAAATGCTCAAGGTGGCTTAGACCAACTCCGGTCAGAGCTGACTTCCTTGGAAACTGGGAGGTGGCCAGGTCAGTGTGTTTCAGGTAAACTCAGGCAACAATACAACCTGGGCAGCTAGCCTGTGGGGCACACACACAGAAAGAAAAGCAGAAGAGTCTTACCTGGAGAAGCCATTTTCCTTTTCTTTCTTTATTTTTGCATCCCCAGAAGCTCTAATCTGAAAGGTAAAACAATAGTGACTGATGAGTATTTTAAAAGGACTACATTTGAAGAAGCTTCTCTCTTTTTTGAGAATATTAGGCCTCAACTCTTAGGGCTTCTTGATCACAGACGGACTTTTCTCGTTTAACAGGTGAACTGAAGATCTTCATATTATTCTAAGGCTTGTTGTCTTTGTTTTTGTTTTTTTTACAATTTTTGAGGATGAATTGTCCAATTCACTGAGAAATTTTTCCCTTAAAAATGACCATTTTAACCTTTAAACTATGGCAAGTCCCCCTTCCTTAGTAAATATACTCCACCTCTCAAGGATTTGCCCTTGGCAGTACAGAGGAAATTAAAAAACAAAACAAAAAGAAATAGTCTACTTCTTGCCTTCTCTGCAAAGTATATTAACATTCTCCTCCTTCAACTCCCCATTTTCTAGATCTGCTGGATACTCTAGGTCTTTCAGAAATCTTCACATGTATACACAAAGAGACACACACACACACACACACACACACACACCTCCCACCCCCACCTCACGTGGAAGAATACAAAATAACTGGTATTGCGCTGCCTTTGGAAAGGGAAAGATGGAGGCCAGTCAGTCAGGATAAAAGGGAAATGTTATGTCTATGGCCATGCCACCGTGAACGTGCCCGATCTCATCTGATCTCGGAAACCAAGCAGGGTCGGGCCTGGTTAGTACTTAGATGGGAGACTATCTAGAAATACCAGGTTCTATAGGCATTTAAAAAAAAAAAAAAGGAAATGTTATTTTTCACTACATTCTCTATTTCATATTGTCTGAATTCATGAAGTAGCTATGTTACTTTTTTAAAAACTAAAATAAAAACAATTTTTAAAAGTCTGTGTACAACGCTACTCATTCGCAGCCAGATTTGCCTAGCCATTTTGAGAAGGCTTGTACTGGTTATGTTGAAATCAAAAGCCAGAAAAGGCACCAGCATCACCAAATTTTCACTCAAGAACCTTCATTCACACATGACCAACATAGCAGTAAGCCTTCTCCCTCCAAAAGAGTTAATTTTCCCCATTAAAAAAACTGACACTTCTAGAAACCTTATATCTTCAATTTATCCATTTGTCATATAAAGTAAAATAATGATATGGAGAGATTTGATACCGTAAATACAGTGGTAAAGGGCTCTGGTTTTCATAGTTTGACTATGGTTGGCTCTAAAGTCTCCTGATAGAGACCTTTTCATCAAAGGCCAAGGGCTCTTACTATATAATGAAGGTACTTTCATTACCTGCTTTAAAAGGTAAATAAAATGAAAAGTACATCCTGCACCCTCTTCCCTCCCATTGCAAAGTTCTGTACCTTCTCCTCCTTTCGTTTCTCCTTGTCTCTGTCTTTATGTTTGTCTTTATGTTTTTCTGAACTTCCATCTTTGTGTTTGGTTTTCTCCTTCTCTTTGTGTTTCTTTTCAGAATCTTTATGTTCACTGTGAAAAATAAGACACAAAGGGTTAATTAGTCCAGAATAGGGACCACAGGGTTCATTTTACAAGATCAACTCACAAGATACCCTAAAATAACAGGAACCATGGAAACGAAGGTTCAAGTAGAGGCTTTTGGCTACACGGGACTTTACCTTGTTTGATGTTTTTATTTTTTTCAAAGGAGCAAAGGAACCAAATAGATAAACATTGCCATTCTAAACAAACCTGGACATTTTTTTAAGTGACTAAGACTATATACAGTAAGCCCCACTGTACAATATTCTACCAGCAAAAAACTATAATAAAAGTTCTAACTCGAACTTTCACATCTGATATGAAGGGGGTAAAAACCACTCGCCAAAAATGTATTTGGTGGCTCTGTGCCAGACTTGAGCCCTATCATACATGTAGCCAAGGCAGGACTTCGTTCAGTAAGCAGCTCAATACCACAGACATTTCCTGCTAGCTTTAACTAGGAAAAGTTAGTTACTCTAGACAGGACTGAGATATCCTGCATGGTCCTTTCCTCCAATAAGAAAAGATGCAACTAAAAGCAAAGGCATGTCCTGTGTTGAATGTTTAAAAGCCTTGCTTTTGAAGGGGTTTGTGGACATACTGGTAGCACTAAAAAGGCATTGCTCCTCTGGAAAACAAAATGTGACGTTACAAAGCCAAAAGCCATTAAAATGTTCATATCCTGAGATCTAGCTCCTGGAAATGTGTTTGGGAAATAACATTACAAAAAGATGTTCATTTTTATGTTTCCCACAACAAGAAGCAAACAAAAACAAACCACCACCAAGAAACTAGATACAACCTTAGTGAGTAACGAGGAAGAAACTGTGATATATACCAAATTAGATAGCTAATGTGCTATAATTTAGGAGTTCTACAAATATACATGGAAAATTTTTATGACAAATGAAAAAAAAAGAACATAGTCTTCCCTTGGTATCAAGGGGGACACACCACCCTCTCCCAACACAGATACTAAATCCACAAACACTCAAGTCCCATGTATAAAATGGCACAGAACAATGCACAGGTATACAAAATGACTGCAATTATATAAAAACATTCATGTGGACAAAGACTAAAAAGGCAATAAGCAAAAATCACAGCTGTAATTTAAGGTGGTGGAATACTAGATGACTGTTTTCTTCTGAGCACTGGCCAGACGGTTTAGAAACCTTGTTCATATCATCAACCAATACATGCCACAAGTTAACAAAAGGGAGACTGAATTCAAGTGCTATGAACTGGGGTTCAGCCCTAGGCACAAAATGGCTGACAGCAACCCCAGCTGACAGAGACAGTCAGACCTATCTATAGGCAGCATCAGCTCTTGAGCCTTTCCCACCATAGACTGTATTTCCCATCTGTCACATTTAACACCTTCAGCCTGGAAAAAATAGATTTTACCAGCAATGATCTCATTAGGTTATGTCCACCCCATGAAGTCTGCTCTAAAGTGATTTGGCCAGCATACTTGGCTACATCGCAGGCCAAAAAGGGTGAAACAAATGATGGCAATCAATTAGGTGAGAGCCACAGAACCTGGATCAGAAGAGCATCTGCTGTCACATACATGTCTGTACACAAAAGGAGATCCAATTTGAGACAGGAGTTTGGGTAATAAATAAGCAGACACTCTATGAAATCTAGCCAGGAGGGCAGAGGTGGGGAGGCCAGCAGAAACAGAACTACAGGTTAGGGAAGATCTAGGGACTGTCACAGATTGGGGGGTGGCGGGGGCAGGAAGTCCTCTTTCCCTTGTTTATGTACTCTTCTATGTTGCTCTCATTAGGTTATTTAGATCTGCCACACACTGAAAAAGCAAGTTTCTACATGAGCAAACTTTTCTTTGCTTAGCTCCAGTGTGCCTGGAGGCACATAGAGATCAAGTTTTCCCACTACGCTTTTTGTTCTCAGCATCTTTATCATGTCACTCTAACTCAGTGTATTCTCAAAATCTGTTTTTACCAAAATACAACATTTTATCAAAAAATTTATTCTAACCTTTGTACGAAAATGACTCCCTATTGCATTAACAACTCCAGCTTTAGAATGATGGGTGAAATAGCAAAGTTGCTGAGATTACAACTGATCCTTCAGGAGTTTACACATATGAAATCAAAAGCGCATGGTTTTGATACTACCAACAAAATGTATGGTAATATCACTATTCCATTATACAATCGTTGTTTTAGTTGGTTTTAACATTAACTATAAAAGAAATTAATGGTCATCTATAAGTTTTTGACTTAAAGAAGTTTAGAACAATTACATCTATAATATTGATGAATGAAAATACCTTTCCCCTCCTAAAGTAAGGGGGGAAAAAAACAGTTTCTAAGCAAGCATTGTGCTTGTTTTCTCATTTCTCATACGTCATCTCATTCAATCCCCACAACATTCCTGTGAGGTAGGTTTTATTCTCTCCTTAGACTGATTTAGAAACAGGAGCCAGTGGGTCAGTCTTAATCAAAGTTACATGTTAGGAAGAAGTGAAGTTAAGATTTAAACTCAGCACTTTCATCTCCAAGTTTAGAGCACTTCTGAACTTCACATTTCCATGAAATTGATATCCACTATTTAAGGTAGACTAACGTTAGAGATAAATACATAGCAGTCTGAGATTTGACATTAAGCTCAAAACTTTATTTTACCATCAAGTAGAAACTTTCTCGAATAGAGATCCTGGATTTTTGAAATGATGAAACCTTTGGGATAGCTGCTCCTCATTTTGTCTTTCCACAAAACTATAATTCAGGAATCTAAGTTTAGAAACACTCTACCTTCCTTTATGTTCCACCCCTCAGCCTGTTCTCTTTCTGGAAGAAAGTAACTCTTAGAATTAGTCTGTTTCACTACAAAACTGGCTTTCTAGCCTTTTGGCAATCAAGGCATGGGCACCTGTAAGAGTACATACAGCCTTCCAGTTTCCAGCTTTGCTGTTTATTAACACACAAAACAGAGATCAGGGAAAAGAGACAACAAATGACAAGGCAATGTGACAGTACCTAGGGTACCCTAGATAAGTGAAAAAAAAGAAAGTCAAGATACTTCCTCTGCCAGCTAACCAGAGAGAAATCCATTCAGGAAATTTAAAGTTCCTCCAAGAGTAGTACTAACCCCTCTGTAGACCAGAATGAGATGAAACTATCAATTTGACTTTCCAAAGAAAACTCACTCTCCCAACCGTTTAGATGTAAAAGAGCAGGTTTTAACTTTTTATCCTTAGTGAGCTCAGATGATTCAGGGTTAAGAACATCTTGTGGTACAAGCTATTCCACAGGCAACTCTTACGGAGCCCTTTGAACCTCTGAACACAATGCTAACATCATACCTACTTGTCAGGTGCTGTTCCTTGTCTCTGCCTCCGGACACAGAGAGTGAAAGACTGGGAGTCCTCTCCTTCATCCATAACCCCACACAGGCAGGAGTGCTGGCAAAGAGCAAGCCCCAGAGCCAGTCTTTCCTAGGAATCTACCTAAAGTAAGTAGCAAATGCACCTCAGGGACAAAATCCTGTGATACAGATGCATGTCTAAGGCTGTGCCATAGAAATGAGAAACAGGATTTGGCCAGTGGTAGAAAATGAAGCCAATCTGGGATCAGTTAGGCTGGCTCATCATCATTCAGGATTTGCTAACATGTACCTTTTTCCAAAATGCTTAAAACTGGTTTGACTTTTATGGTGGCTTAAAGAGTAGCACCTTTTCCAACGACAGAGAATGATGGAAATTCTGATCAGTGCTGAAGAGTTCATGTGTTGACTGCCTGTTTTAAGAGATGTTACTCTGTGTTTATGCTGATTCTAATTTTCCATACATATTCCATACACATGTCAAAGTCAAAAAAAGGGCTTTCTATATAACTGAAGGCTACAATACTGCTAAGTACAGAGACTACAGAACAGATGATTGAGGTATTAAAGAAACTCAGTGAGGCTAGGCTAAATAAGAAAAACTGGAAGAAACGCTAAAACTGATTATAATAAGGAACAAAAAGATCTGAAGAACAAATACATTTTAAGAATGAGTTTAGTCTGGGACACACTGAAGGCCCAAATACAGACAGTAGCTAGCATTCTAGAACCTCTGGAATGGTAGCACTTTTGGGTGAAATATGAATTTTATCATCAGGAACTCTGAGGAAACACTCAAGTATTGGTTATGCACAGACGCTGACTCCTTGAGGCCCAGGAGTCTGTCCGGGGATAAGATCTACCACACCAGCAGAATCTGGACAAGCAGAAGTCAATGGCAAGGAGAAGAAACTGAAAGATTCAAAGCCACCTCTAGTTGACTAAATTCAGAAAAATTTCCCCTAATCTGAGAACCGGTTGCTTACTTCCAGTGTTTTTTTCCTAAGATCCTACATTCTCTCAATTCTAATTCAAGGATTTGGAACTGAAGGGAAAGCAGAAACCAAAAGCATCCTTATTCACAGATACTTCTCACACTGGCTGTATAGACTAGTGCTGCCAACATGGCTGGAAAAGCACTTTCCTTACTATTTCACAGCAATGCTTTTCTGTCTTCCCTGGCTTTCCACAAATTTGTCACTCTAGCCTGAATGCCAGGTTTAAAACTGGCAAGAGATGCACACAGTGAAAAACTAGGAGGAATCATGTTTTTCACATCTGATAGTCCTTTATTTTCTAAAACCACCCCTCCCCCAATTGCTTTTAATAATGTTATTTACAGAATAGGTCTAGTGTTAAAAGATAATTTATGGCTAAGAATGCAACCTCTCAAGAAAAATATCTGGTGAAAACATATAAGCCCAGTGATTCCTTAGAATCTAGTTAGAGTATTTCTTTTGTTTCTTTTGAGAGAATTTATACGTATTTTTGAAAGGACCTAGAGTGCTAAAGATAAATGCTAGCAGAAAGAAGGAAGCAGTGCCAGAGATAAATAGAAAAAATATTTTTATTTGACTTGTATAAAATCTTCCTGTGATGTTACAGGCCAAACAGGAGATAGTCGAAGATGGTGTTTTCATTTAATGAGATTAATATCTGTAGTGCCAAAAACTTTATGTATTTGGAGCCTGAAGAGAAAGAAGCAGTGCCTGAAATGATCTGGAATTTTAAAACCTTAGCTATACAATGAATCTTCCTTAAGGAGGGAGATTTTTTAAAATTTTGTACTAGAAGAAATAATATAGTGGGAGAAAAACATACTTGGATTCAGAATCCCCGGTTTCTCACCCTCACTCTGCCACCACACTGCCTTGTGACTCTGAGCCGTCACTTCAGACTCCTGTCCACACACTGAAGAGATAAGATGGAATGTTCTTTAATACCCCCTTCTCCCTTATTTTGTGTCCTGAGTGAGAACAATAAAGGACAACACACAGGAATAGGATGGGATCCCCTGAGGGGTGGGTCTACATTCCATTCTCTCTCAGCAGAAAGGCTGGTTTCCCACCCTCTGACACTCCAAGTATGCAGTACGTGTTACTATGCAGGAGAAAGATGCCTACTGGATTTGGGTCCTAAGGGTAGCCTAATGAGAAGTGACTGATGTAGAGAAATAAGGAACATAGAAACACATTACTGTTACGAAGTGCTGGAATAAAGTGCAGCATTTTCTAACGGAAATGCTAAATCTTAATTATTCTGAACTTCAGAGGTGATTAATAATCCTCAAGATTTCCTTAATCTGCTAAAGAATAAAAATGAATAAATCCAAAACTACTAGAAAGATCAGAAGTTACTTAAAAAAGGAACACAGTGTACGAGATTTTACTGGACTATAACCAATACACTTCCTTTGTTGCAGAGAGGTAGTGTGTCAATAGAGGCCAAACAGGAAGTATTTAAAAGTCTGCTGTACACGGCCATGCCACCCTAAACAAGCCCGATCCCGTCTGATCTCGGAAGCTAGGCAGGGTCGGGCCTGGAGACCACCTAGGAAGACCAGGTGCTATAGGCATAAAAAATTTTTAAAAAATAAATAAAAATTTAAAAAATAAGGGATTGTAAGCTGACAAGGTCCTTGCTATCTGTGTTGTCAACCAAGGGTTGCTCCTTAAAAAGTCTGCTTATAACACATCACCTGCTTAAATTGTCTTAAACTTACATGTGAATTAGAGATCCAAGGCTAGATTTAGTCATATGTAAACAGAAATTCAGGCCAGGTTTTTCCAGTGCCTCTTGGCAAAGAGGCTATCATTTTCTCAAGTATTCTGATTAGAAATAAAGAAAATATTAAAAGGCACAAAATTGTATAGAAGAAATTCCTGAATTTACCTATGCTATAACCTTGGGAAAGTATGCTTTGATAGATGTACAAAATATCATCTCCCACATTTGTAACCGTTCACAGTTAAAGAGCTTTTATGCTTATTGACTCCCATGGGTCCCCTCTGAAGCATATATTAATATGAAGAAACCCAAAAAAAGATGAGAAAGCTGAATTAAAACAGGTTATTTAACCTAGCCAAGATCACATGAATGCTAGGACAAGATCTTCTCCTAGATAGGTGATTAAGCTATTGTGGACTTCTCAAGAAAAATTGACACTAAAATCATATCCTTTATTTTTAAAAAGGAGATTCTGGTAAAACAGGACAGGGCCAAACTTACATCCCAAAGCCTTTTATGCCACTTTTACCTAATCATTTCTCCCACAATTGTAAATTACAGCTGGTGAAGTAAATGTTCCAGAGAAGAAGGGATCGATTTTTAAAAGCTTATGTTTTTAATATTAACCTCTATCTTTTTTAAGTCTTTTTGGACAGCTTTCTGGTAACATAAAAATTAGCATTTCTTTGATCTATAAGCATTTTCCTCAGATGATGAAGTTCTTCATGGTCAAAAATAAGCTCATTTTTCTGGCACTCCACATTAACCAGTAAAGCATAAATACGGCAGGCAGGATAAAAATACTTGTTTGACATGATCCAGCAATTCTTCTCCGAAGTACATACTCAAAAGAATTGAGAGCAGAGACTCAAACATATTCGTACACCCATGTTCATAGTAGCATTATTCACAATAGCCAAAAGGTGAAAAAAAATCCAAATGTCCACCAACAGATGAATGGTATAGATGTAAAACAGAGTATTATTCAGCCAGAAAAAAGGAATATAAATCCTTTTGCATGTTCACAGTATTCACTGGATGAACCTTGGAAATATTATGCTAAGAGAAATAAGGCAGACACGAAAAAGACAAATCTTTTATGATTCTACTTATATGAGGTACCTAGAATAGGCAAATTCATAGAGGTAGAAAGTAGAACACAGAAGTTGCCAAGGATGGGAGTAAGAGAGAATGGGAGGTATTGTTTAATGGGTTCGGAGATTATGTGGGATGATGAAAAAGTTTTGCAGATGGATATGGGTGATGGTTGTATAATACTGTGAATGTACTTAATACCACTTCAAAACAGCAAACTTTGTGTATATTTCACCACAAACACAAAAAACTTGTTTGAAAAATAGGATGGCCAATGGGAACTATCCTGTAAAATACGATGACTGTGTGAAAAGAAGAGAGAAGATGATAAATGGTGTATATCATCCACTCACTGATTCAATAAATATATACTAAGTGCCACCTATCTGCCAGGTATTATACTAAGCCCTGAAGATGTAAAACGAATACAACAGACTCCAACTCTGCTCCTAGGGAACTTAAGAGTCTAGTGGGGCATATGGAAAAGTAAAGGGACAATTACAACACCAACACAATGTGGTAATTATTATGATAGGGGTATATTCAAAGTGCCAGAGGGCAAACAGAAGTGACACTTAACATGAGGTGGTGAACAGAAAGGATACCTGGAAGAAGTCACGTCTAAGCCTCAACTAAAAGAAGGATACTAAGAAGGCAATAGAGTATTCCAGAACCAGTAACAGCATGTGTTAAAGCCTAGGTAGAGGTTATTAGAAAACATGCTGCATTTAAGAAAATAAAAAGAAGTTCAGCAAGACTGGATATAGATTGTGAGAGAAGGGTAAATGGCAAGAGAAGCAGCAGGGGAAGAGAGCCAAAGACTGTTAGAAAATCACTATGCACACTGGAAGAGATGAAAAAGGTGGCCAGGAAGGCGGAAAAGAATGGAGGTATGAAAGCCAAGGCAAATTGGTTTTAAGGAGGGTTGGCACCAGAATACGGTGTATCTTGGCAAATGTTCCATGTGTTTCTGCTGTTGAGTGTAATATTGTGTCAATTAAATCGAGGTGGTTGATGACGTTCAAGTAGTCTACATCCTTAATGATTTTCACTCTGCTTATACTATACTGTCAACTGAGGAAAGGGTAGTAAAATCTGACTATAATTATGAATTTTCTATTTCTCTTTGCAGTTCTATCAGTTTTTACTTCATGTATTTTGAGGCTCTGATATTAGTGCATAAACACTTATAACTGTTATATGTCCTCCTGATTATTTAGTCCCTTTTATCATTATGAAATGAACTTCTTTATTCTTGGCAATATTCTCTGCTTTCAAATCTACTTTGGTAGATACTAATAAGAGCTAGACAAATATAAACTAGAGAAGATGCATTTGAACTGAGACTGGTTCAACTACTGAGATTAAATTCACTACAGTAATAAAAACAGAACTAGGTGATCAAGTAGTAGGAAATGAATGAGAGATGGAGAAAAAAGACCACAGGAGTGGCAGCTGATTCATTAAGAAACATTCCCACTAGAGAAAACTAATCTGGTTATTTTAATGATTTGGAAAGACTTATTCAAAAGGATTCATTAAAAAAAAATTTTAAATCTCATGATTCATAAAAAGAACAGACTTAGAAAGCAGTTCTCACTTTAACTTCTCTGCAGACAATAAGCCAAGCTAATAAAGTATTGCTGACCCTTGAACAAAGTGGGAGTTAGAGGGGACCAACCCCTAACCCCACACGCAGTCAAAAATTCACGTATTATAACTTTTGAACTCACAAAAACTTAACTACTCATAGCCTACTGTTGACTGGAAGCCTTACTGATAACACAGAGAGTCAATTAACACATACTGTATTCTTACAATAAAGCTATAGAAGAAAATATTAAGAAAATCATAAAGAAAACACATTCACAGTATTTATTGAAAAAAATCTGTGTATACATGTACCCGTGCAGTTCAAACCCAAGTTGTTCAAGGGTCAACTGCAGTTCTAAGAAACTCGAGGCTGGAGGCACTTGTTCCAATAAATGATTGATCTTTATATTCCTTTCTAACAAAATTTAGGCCGCTATGGAATACCATATGGCTTTCTCACCAACTGCCTTTAAAACGGAAGTGTAAGTCCTCATTTTCAACAAGTCATACTATATCCAAAGATACCCTACGCATCTTTGGGCTTAACCACTTGCCTCCTACACCCAAAAATGGAAGCAAAACAAACAAGAAAACATCTTTCTGAGGCTTGGATTCCAGAGGGCAGCACTACTGAGTTTCATTTACATTGGTGGTGACTGGTTTCTGCGAGAGCTGAACTCCTCTGGTAATCTGAAGAAAGCTAGGAATGCTCTCTCCAGGAAAATTGCATATACCCCATCTTTTGCATATGATTGCGGGGACTCACTGACCATGGAAATCCAAGTTAAGAATTTTTAATTTATATGCTTTAAAAGTACAAAAAGAAAAAAAAACGTCATGTCTCCAATCCAGTCACCTTTTATCAAGGCAAGCTCTCTGGATAATTGATTAAATGCTATCATATGTTATAATGAATCCATAGCTATTTACATAAAATTATATTTTTAATGAGGTATATATTGAAAAAAAATTTACCATACTTGCTTTATACACCCTGATCTGAACCATGGCATCCCCAGTAAGGCCTGAATTATCAAGGTCATCCTCTTAGCGACTCTGGAATCAAGTACAGTCTCTGCTTACTTTGCTATCCATACTATTTACCTGTAGCTCAAGTTAAGATCTACTCCAGGTGAGCCAAGCCACAGCCAACCCCCTCTTAAATGGAGGACTTGCTGGTTCAATCCTTACCTGTTGCTATGTTTGGACTTTTCTCGGTCCTTTTCCTTGTCCTTCTTGTGCTCTTTGTGCCTGTGTTCCCGATCTTTGTGTTTATCTTTGTGTTTATGAGAATCTGCAACCATAAAAGATGAGTCAGTTAAGAGGAGTCAGACGCTATCTCCTGCCTGCCTACCTTGATGAGCTGGTCAAGAAGCACAATGACAGGATTCAAATGGCATGATAGCCATAACAGCACATTCCATTGGAAGGAAAGATTTCCCAAAGCAGCCCAGACAAGGTATCCCATTACCCTGCCTCTAAAACCAAGACATGTGTTACAAACATGCAGTGGGGGAGGGAAGTCAATTCTACTGTAAAAGCAACAGTTTGGCATTCTCCTCGATCTGGTACTATTAAAATTAAGCTATAAATGATACAAAGTCATAAATCTTGAACAGTGACTCTCAAGATTACATGGTTATCTATGTAACTTCTGGAAAATATAAACTTCAAGAGATAGGTTCTTAAAGTAACTTTAATGAAGTATAATTAACATACAGTAAAAAAAAAAACACATTTCAAAGATAGTGTGATAAGTGTAACAAATATATGCACAAGTATAATCCCCACCATAACTCCATGACCCCAGAAAGCATCCCTTGTGCCCATTCCCAGACAACTCCCATCTTCTACCTCCCAGCCTGAAGCAACCACGGATCTGCCAGCACTATCAAATAGATTTGCCTATATTTCTAGAGAGTTTCATTTGAAAGAAATCATAAAATTTACTCTTTTGCGTCTGACTTCTTTCATTCACCATAATATTTCTGACATTCATTTATGATGCTGGATGTATTAATAGTTGATTAGATTTTATTGCTGAGTAGTTATTCCATTGATGGATACCTTACAATTTATCTAGTCAACTAGCTGAAGACAAGTGAATTGTTTTCAGGCATTAGTTATAAATTAAAAAAAAAAAAAAAAGTCTTTGTGTAGACCTGTTTCCATTTCTCTTGGGTACATCTCAGTAGCAAAATTACTGAGTCAAATGTTTAACTTTACAGGAAACTGCCAAACTATTCCAAAGTGGTTCTACCATTATACATTCCCACCAACAATGAATTAGAGTTCCAAACGCTACAAATTCTCCCCAACACCTAGTATTATCAGTCTTTAAATTTAACCATTCTATAGCAGATGTGTTGTAGAATCTCACTATGGTTTTAATTCAAGTTTCCTAATTAAATTATGAGCATCTTTTCATGTGTTTATTGGCCACTTACATATCCTTCTTTGGTGAAGTACCTCTTCAAATCTTTCCATTTTAAAAATATTTGTTTATTTTCTTATTACTGAGTTTTAAGAGTTCTTTATATATTTTAAATTATAATTTTTTTTGTTATATATTGTGAATACTTTTTTTCCGTAGGAGTGTTACAGTGGTAAGGGACAGGGTACATTTTTTAATCTATAAAGATGTACGGTTGTTCTATCACCATTATTTTGAATACTGCCTTACCCCATTGAGCTGCCTTGACCTCTTTACTAAAAATGAAGTGACCATGTAATCATAGATCCATTTCTGAACTCTATCCTATCCTTACACAAACAGACACTATCTTGACTACTATAGCTTTATAGTAAGGTTTTCTTTTTCATAGTAGGTTTTGAAATTAGATAATAAGTACTTTAGTATTATTTTTCAAAAAGTTTTGGCTATTCTATGTCTCCTGCATTTCCATATAACTTTTAGATCCAATCGGTCAATTTCTTTTAGAAAAGAAAAGGCTAGCTAGATGTTTGTGGTCATAGGAGCATCTGGAGACATTCTTGTATCTTTTGATCCCTGAACATGGTTATCCATCACGATTTAAACTAGTGACTCTCAAAATCTAATGTATATCAAAATTAATCCAAGAGGCTATTAAAAATGCAGTTTACTAAAGTCAAGTCACCCCAAAGCTGAATATGAATCAACTGGAAGTTTATGTATGGAACACATGTGTTTTAAAATACGCCCAACAGACTGATACTCCTTTCAAGAGGTTTGCCCTAATTTCTTCTCCTGGAATGTATGCACTCAGTGACACTCTCCCAAAAAATAAGACAAAGTGGAAATGTCAGTATGTAACTTCTGACACTAGGTCATAATAAGCACTGGATCTTTCTCCTTGCTCTGAGGGAAGCCAGCTGCCACTGTTAGGACACTTAAGCAGCCCTATGGAGAAGACCATGTGGAGGAACTGAAACTTCCTGACAACAGCCGTGTGAGTCAACCATCTTGGAAGTAGGTCCTCAAGTCTCAGGTAAGTAGCCTTCAGATGACTACAATCTCGCGACAGACTCTGAGCCAAAACCACCCAGCTAAGCTGCTCCTGAAATCCTGGCTCACAGAAACTAGTGAGAAAACAAATGTTTGTTGTTTTAAGCTGCTAAATTTTGAGGTCACACGTTTCCTAGGAATAGATAACTAATAGTAATGTACAGGGAATGTGTGTGTTTATCCCATTCCTGGCTCACAGCAAAAGAAGCCACATTTGGCATAATCCTTTAAGTCTATATTCTGTGCCGGGTCCAATGGAAACAGAAATTTGCATGACCACACCCCTAGCTATAGGAATTTCTCATCTCAGAGATGGGAAAAATAAAATCATATGGTTTCAGAAGTAGAACTTGAACCTAATCTTCCATGCAGTATACAAAACACTCCAACTTCTAAAAAGTCTCATATCTAAAACTTCAAAATGCTGAGTCAATCCTATATACTAAGCTAGTAGCCCCTGATTACTTGACAGTAATAAATACTCCCAATTACTTCTGTTTCATTAAAATCATAATAATGGCAAAGCATGCCACCAGCAGTACAACCTGGAATGAAGTCTGTGTTGTCTGATTTCTTTTATAGGCCAGATTTAACAAACAAGACACAGAACATTAAGATCTGCCATTATGACCCAAGGCTATGGAAGGGATGTAATTTTTTAAAAATTACTCTTGTGTATAATTCAACAAACACACAAACAAACATGTATGAAAAAGACTAGAAGGCAGAGACCAAAATGTTAAACAAAAGTAGTTGTCTTTGTGTGTGGGGGTAAATTTATGACCAACTTGATTTTTTGTGTATATATTTCGCCTTGTTTTCCAATTTTTTCCTATGTAAATCACTTTTATAATTAAAAGGTTATTTAAAAAAAATTATCACTATAACAATTTATTTTGACAAGTACTGATGTAAACAAAGAAAAAGTAGTTTAATTCACTAAACTTAAAGACGCACTAAATTTAAAGAGCAAAGAAACTACGTAAAAGATAAATTGTAAGTAATTCCAGGTAGGTTTCAGATAATCAGCCTGCCAATAGTCTTTTAAAACACACAACCCTTTAAAGTTTATTTAAATGCCAGGTCCCCAAAGTCTTTTAAAGCAATAGCTAATCTAAAAATGTAAAGCCAAAACGTCTGATAAGAAACTTAAGGATGTACCTAAATAATCCACCGATACAAATAAGACCTAAGTCAAAGATCTAAACTCCAAGTGTCCCTACTTTAAAAAGAAATTATTATATGTCTACTATACGCTCAAATTGTGTTATGTGTGCTGTGACAGGTACCAAAAAGTATATGACAACTTCAAATACCAGACTGGCTACAGTATAGGCCCACGTGGCAGGCTAGGTCTTCTGAGGAGAAATGAGAGAGGAGGCAAAACAGAATGGGGTGCCTCCTGAACACCAAAAGTATGTATAAACAAACTAAATTATCAACTGATAGGGATACTGTAGAGATGATCTGCACTAGGTAAATTGATAGAGAAAATAATGGCTTAGAACGTATATACGGTTAATGATGTCTACTTTAAAATACCCTCGGAGAAAAAGAAGTCAGGAGTGGGGGAGAGATATAGGGATAGATAAAACAAGACTGGCAAAAGTTGAGTTACTGAAATGGGTGAACAGCTTACGCAGGAGTTCATTATGCTACTCTCTCTACTGTTATATATGCTTGAAACTTGTCATAGTAAAAAGTTAAAAGCAAACACTGTCTTTAGGCTTCTTCCCTTCCAATCCCTTATTTTTTTCTTATTATATAAGGGTACGGCAAGGAGAAGACTAGAGAGGATTTGTGTTAAGGAGCAGTAAGAGATAAAGCATGATAGATAAAATTAACCCAAGAGCCAGGATGTCCTACTCTTAGGATAACAGGGAGCCACTTTAAGCAGAAAAAGAACAAAATAAAAGTCATACTTAAGGAAGATTAACTGAAGGGCAGTGTGGGTAGAAAGGTAAAAGCAGAATAACTAGCTAGTGGTTTTTGAAGCAGTCTAGAAAAAAGTGATAACAACGGGGCTGAGAAGGAAGGAAAAAACGTAAAAAGCAAGTTGAGGAAAATGGAAGTAAAACTTAGTTCCAGGAACTCACTGGCTCTGTGTAATAAATGCAGAGGGAACAGTCAAAGAGATTCAAAGGCTTTGGGCCCCTGTGACTAGAAGATCGAAGTGGCTTTGAAGACACACGAAAGCTGTGCAGAACAAAGGTGGGGAGAAGGAAAAAGACTGGAGAAATGATGAAACTAATTGAAGTCATATTGTATTTAAGGTTACAGTAGGGCATCTGACTAAAAGAGAAGCATACTGGATCTACATCCTTCATAGTGAAAATGTTTGTAGACAGTTTACTTAATGGCCTTGAAGATGACTTTTAGTACATAGTACATACCCTTGCCTCTTAACTGGAATTCATCCAAGAATAGATACTGTTAAAAATGTTTTGGAGAAAGGATCTTGCCACTTAAAGTATCTGTTAAATGCAAAAAGAACTGTGTTGAAATTGATAGATTAGAAATGAAAGATGCAAACCACTGCAAATTAAATCACCAGAAAACCTAATTCAGTGTGAATTAAGGCCACCTAATAACCTCCTGATAACAATTATTTCAATTCTTAGCATTCAAAAATTCAAGATGAAGACATAAGAATACCCCTGAAATAAGGCAGTCCTGAGAAGAAGGCGTCTAACAACTAATTCCTTTCACTCTACCTTGGGCTATTCCATAGGCTAGATAAGTAAATGAATAGAGAGAATAGGAATCAACATCTTTTGTTATTATTATCTAATGTGTTCTCTGAAGTTAACAAAGATTTTAAAGTAAAGGGATTTCCAAATGACAAAGAAGGAAAGTATGTGTCTTCCGCAGCAGGAATAGCTGCTGGCATTACACAGGACTTGATGGTTCATATGCAAAAGAAAAGGAAACCTTTTACTACTGGATTCAGAATTATATTCTGAGGTCTAATTCGATTTACAACTATTTGCAATATATTCTTAAATACAAAGCACCCTGCTAAAGACTCATCAGATATGGACTCTTGCCCTCAAGGAGTTTACAATCCAATAAGGTCATAATTAAGATATAAACCCAAACAGCCAGGGAGAGCAAACATGCAAGGAGAAGAAAGGGTACTAATATAGGTACCAGAACCCTGCCAGAGTACTTACAAACATTGTCTCATTCGATTCTCTTACCACTCTCACAAGGATATATTATCCCCATTTCACAAAAGATAATAGCTATCCCTTACTTAAAGTGTACTCTGTGAAAGGTAGTATGCTTTATGTACCATCTCCAGTTTTCACAACTCTCTTGATGGTACCAATTTTATCAACTCTAAGACACATTTTTGCTTCTTAAGATCTCTTGAAAAGATGCATGTAGTTCATATAATCCCTATGGAGGGGGAATTTGACAATGTCCAACAAAACTAATTTACACACTCTCTTCTGACCCAGCAATCAGGATCTAGGATTTTAGCTTGAGATACACTTCCAAGGCAGAAAATTTATGCGGTCCATGTACATGTGAAGGCAGAGAAAATTAAGTCAGCAGAGAAGAAACCTTTTTTAATTTTGGACTTGCTGGAATGGATTAAAATTCCTTTCCTACCCCTAAAATCTCAAATGCCAAATGACAGACATTAAAGTAACTTTTTATTGCATCATGATGCTCCTATATTTAGAAACTTTGAAAACTTTTATAGAGGTAATAGACAATTTCCCAGTCTATACATGAAACATGTGGGTGATATTACCTCCATTTCTTACATGATCGCAGAATTTTCTACTTTTCTGCTTTGCTACTTTTCAGTAAGGGTTGTAAAGCAATAAGATTACTTAATTTATGGACATTTGGGGAAAAAAAGTCTTAAGAGTAAAAATACTGAACTTGGGTTAATTGCCCCCTTTGTTTCCAAGTGAAAAGTAATATAATGAGGGGAAACAGTCTGATTCCACCAGAGAAAAAAGAAAATAAGGGAGCCTGGATCCAAGAGGGCAGTGAGGAGTCAACTTAGGTTTCCTGGAGGGAGGAAGTGTTTGATCTAAGTCTTACTAAAGGTTAATAGGGAGTTAGCAAAGAAAAGGAAGGAAAAAGGCATTCTTGGCACATGAGCCATGAAAATCAATGATCTATTATTATTATTGCTGAAAAATTCATCTTCTCATGATCAAGAAAAATTAAGTGAGATATACTTCATATCAACTAGGAAATGCTAGAGTTGATTCTTGTCATATTAAAAATAAAATCCCAGTTATATTTAATTTGCCTCTCTAAAGCTATGTATTCCAAAAGCAGTTTCTTAAAAAAAGATATAAACTCCTACTCCTTGTAGCTTAAGCGTCCTAATCCTCTGTTTAGATAGAAGGGAAACAAAACACCTAAGAATAAGAAACTTCGGTATCAAAATAAGTCCAGCAAAATTTGATCCAACTGTTTTAAAGTCCCTGAAAGCTGGCATAATTCCAGGATGACAATGAAGCTGCAGGTTTGGAAACCAGATACAGAGTCATTCCCAAGTAGCCAAATCGGTATCAAACCAAGCATAAGATGAAGAGTTCACCCCCCACAGGGGAACCAGACACACAAATTAAAGGAAGTCAAGTCCATGAAACACTTTGTTAAATATGTTCAAGAATGATGCCCAGCACAAAAGCATGGTTAGACCCTAATGCCAATTACAAAGTAGCATAATGCTGGAAGGGACCTCTGAAGGAAGCAGACTGGTTCGAGAGAGTGAAAAAGATCTGATTCAAATCCTTGCTCTACCACTTACCGTATGATATTGGGGAAAAGTCACTTAACTACTGGGTCTATAAGAAGTCAGCATAGGTCAGTGATTAAAAGCTTCAAATCTCTGTTCTTCATCGACTTGATACCTGTGACCTCTCTTATAGATGAAGAAACGGGGGCTCAGAAAATTTAAGTGACCTTGAAACTTTAGTTCAAAAGTCAATCAAATTCTTTGGCTGACTTTATATGGTTGTAGTAGAATTCCTGAATAATCTCCGAAAAATGACAAACATGTTGACAACTGTCAATAAAATAGAATTATTACTGAACCCTCTTCATAATTAATTTACTGAAATGAGCCTACCCAATCATTCCAAATAACTTAGGGTTCAGGTTCTATACATGCATTTAAGGCAGCAACCATACCCATTCACCTTGCCCAACTAGCCAAGGACAGATGAAAGGGTGTCTGATTTTCTTTCCTGTACACAGACCCAGGAAGCACTGTGAAGAAAGAAGCAAAACTCTGGCCTGCTCTAACGACCCCATATACAGAAGCTTAAAAATCCTCCAGGTTTTAAGGCATACACTGATAACAACAGTCAACCCACCCCCCATGCAGAAAAACATTTTAGCTGCAATCAGTAGGTGGCTAACAACATTGCCAAATCTCTCCCACCCAAGGTCTTTAATGCAATCACAATTCAACCCAAGCATAAACATTTACACTTTGGTAAGAGAGAATAGGCTAAGGAATGGCAAAGATTATTGAGCACTTTATCAACTATTCTATAATCTTAAGGCATTTTGCCACTCCACCATTCTTCTTAACTATTAGGGTAATCAGATGGGAGCAAGAGTCCTTTGCTTCCTTATAAACAAAGGCAGAGAGACTTTTCTGGAATAAAGGAGGGGGCTCTTTGCCATGTTTTGAGCCAGAACTCTTCACACTGACTTCTGAAGACAGGTTTTGAGACTTAAAGCAGCTGTGTAACATGATGGGCTCTTCCTTCAAAGGCAGTCATCAAGTCGTGTGTGTGGAGGATGGGGAATAGAATTTTTCATCCAAAAGCTTCCTTCCCCAGAGAGGCACTCACAATACAACTTTGTTGAAGATAATCTCTGTTCATCTCTGACTCACAAATATACAACCAGTGCATTAGGAAAAGTGAACACTGGAACCATTCGGGTGAAAACACTGGGTGAAGAAATTAATTTTCTAATGAAGATATTTATCTCCTGCTCATTTATTAAATCACTTCTACTGGGATAAATGCTTGCATCTTCTCCTTCCTCCCTGACCTTCAAAAACGCATGGATACTACATCCCCAGGACCTGGAGTTTAAATGAAACCAAGATTGCTACTTAACACTCTACACCCAGTATGTTCTAATACTTTAAAAGAAGACTGTTTTCGTCTAGGACAGATAACCAGCTGGTCTCAGTGATAAAGACTGGCATCCGGGAGTGTGGTCAGTATCAGGGGTGTGCAAATCTCCCCAGGAACTTAATGCCAAACTAAAAGCAGTCAGGAAGCCTAAAAGCCTGTAAATGGAAGGGGGATGGGTTGAACAGTGCAGGAATTCTACCCTTCCCTCTCTTCCTGACAGCTGTCTAAATTCAGACTTACCAATGTTGGTCCAGTTTCAATCCAGGAAACCCAGTCTTGATCTATCTTAATGGTGGTTGATATGAATTTATAGCCCACAGAACAGCCCTTATCACTTATTTTACAGCAATTCTCAATGAGAACATTTCCAAAATTCTAGGGCACAGTTAATAGCCTTTCAAAGTAAGCAGGACAGAGGCTGTTCTGACAAAAGCTCCAAGAGCTGCAGAATTTAAAAGAACAACGTTGGGAGGATTCAGCTCTACAAATATCCTTATAAACTCAAGAATGACAGAAGGAACTAGTAACATTTCCAATGTTCAAAGTCCAAATTATCGTCTGTTCTTCCCAAATGCGTATTGTATGTAAACAAGACCTTTTGTCATGAACAGACTTGCTCATTACTGAAACTAATGGGGCTCACCCATTAGAGACCTGGTACTCTGAAGCTAACAAAACAACTCTCCAGCTGAGAAGATGGCATCTGGAAGTATAAATATTTCTTCCTCTCTTGTTAAGGAAGTTGGGGTACACAATATTCATTCATTCAAATATTTGCTGAGTGCCAACTCTGTGTCATTGTTTGAATTGTAGGATCACAGCAGGAAACAATACCAAGTCTCTGCCCTCATGAAGTGCCATAATAAGCATAATACCTGCCTCCCAATCCTCCCCCAACAGCAACAACTGTTCAGTAAGTAACTCTGAAAAGAGAGGGAAAAAGGAGTCTCCATAATCGCCCAAGTTTCCCTAGACATGGCCCATGAAGTTCCAGAATCAGACTTTAATGTTGCAGCTGGAAAAGACCTTTGTAAGAAGTTTTAGAGGCCAAGTCAAAGAAAGGGTCAACTTCATCAAAGGAAAGTTGCCAACTATTTTGCAAAGTGCTCAAGCCTTTCTCTTCAATATTCAATTCTTAGTAAAATGTCATCATCAGAAACTTAAAGTACGCTGCATTAAAAGCCTCAGAGTTCCTTAAAAACAATGCCCAGCATTTTCCATTTTGTTTTTATCAACTTCAAATTTCTAAAATCTGTCGTTTTCCAAAGTGTCTACATATTCAGAAGAAATGCCACAGACTGACTTTAAAACACTTCAGAGAACCTACCTTCGTTCTTAACATAAGCAACTGTGAGATCAGTGGCCAGATGTCCCTTTTCCAGGGCCTTGTCATGGAAAAGACACACATGAAACAGCCAAATGGTTTGCTTTAGGCCTCAGCCCAACACAAAAAAAGGTTAAATGGTCAGAGGATGTTTTCTCTTCCCGTCCACTCCACAGTTAAATTTCTTTGGCTCCTTTTATGCTTTTACAACACTACAGTTACCTTAATCTGTCTTTTCAGCTCCTTCCTGTCTAGGCACTCTACTTTAACTTATTTTACAACCTTCTCTCCCATCCTACTCCTTCCATTATTCTCCTTAAATTCAAGTTCGTCTTCCTTTCTTCCTTTGGTTCTCATTCCCAGGGACCAATTAATTATACTTAAAAAAAAAAAAATCATTTAAATGATTGGACCATCAATTGTCTTCCAAAAAAGTACATGTTACCTATTTAACTATAAGGTCTTCTGAGCTGGCATTTCTAAACAATTTGGGGCCAGAACAGGCTGCTCACTGTTATATAATTATGCCAACAAAAACTAATAGTAAGAAGACATCCTCAGAGCAACTCCAAGTCTTTTCTGTAATATAATCATGGGGTCCTAGGTAATTTATTTCTCTGCTGTTCTCAGTTTTCTGTTCTGTAAGATGACCTTATTGGCCCAGTCATGAGAATTCTATGATTTTTAAAAATTGTTTTAGTTCAAACGGATTAAGGTAAAAAAAAAAAAATTTGATGTTTCAGAGCAGTGGTTCTCAAACTTTCCTGTGTACGAGACCTAGGACTTCCCAGGTACGTGTATTTTATCACAAGCTCTCCAAGTGACTATAATCTACACTGTCCAGAATCATATTTTGAAAAACGCTGCTGCCTTGTTGTTTCTTAGTCCCTTGAGCAATAATTATTAATTATTATCAAATGTCAACCACCTGTAATCAGTAGTAATAAACACACTATTGACTTTATTTTCAGTTTCTATTTCAATTATGTCTCCCTGTTCCTTTAAAAGGCAGGTACAAGGTGCTGAGTCAGTCCCTGGGTTTGTTTGGTTTTTTTTTTTTTTAATTTACAGCTGAGAATATTGAGGCTCTACATGAGGAAGAGGTTTGTTTTCACATGCTATTCTCCCAGCCTCTATTTGAGGAAGAGCTACATAAGAGTTGACACAGCTACCCCAAGGGTAGTTCAGGCTCTTTAGAACATTAATTTTGTTTGTTGTTTGGCCATGAGTGGGCAGAGCCATGCTTAGAGAGAAACAGGTAACCTGAGTCATACTAGTGAAACTCAGTTGGGAAAATGAAATGACTAGAAAATAGGTAGATTAAGACTTAATGAAGCTGGAAGCTCACAGGAAGTTTCCAACACTGACTGGGCTTAGAGATTCCTTTTGGAGCTAGAGGCGACCAAGTAATATGTAGAGTTCTGTGAGCCTCCTGTGATCCATACAGCACCACTCAGGTAAACAACTGGCACTACTTACCAATCCAGGGATGGGTGAAAGTTTTCTGTAAAGTGACAGGTAGTAAATATTAGGCTTTGCGGTCCATTTGATTATATGTAAATGAATGAGTATGGCAGCAGTCCAATAAAGTTTTATTTATGGACACTGGAATTTGAATTTCATATAATTTTCCTGTGCCATGAAACAACAATCTCTTTTTAAAAACTGAAGCATAATTGACATAACATTATATTAGTTTCAGGTGTATTTAATAACACTTTTATATTTTTTCTTTCCATCCAGTAAAAAATATAAATACCATTCCTAGTTCGTGGGCCATACAAAAGGAGGTTTTGCACAACCATGCACGATACCCCATGCCTCCTCTAGACAGAAGTGCCTTTCTCACCTCAGGGTGAGTGAAGAACATCCTCCCTGCTTTACTGATGACTCCTCTCTGACTCCTAACCTTTCTCCTAACTGATATCCAGGCTAAGCCTGGCTCCCATCTCTCTCCTTCCCTTTGACAGCTCATGAGCGGCAATTTATCAACTTGACTTAAAAGTAGTTAAAATTCTATTCCTGCTCTGCAAACTAGACAAAGTAAGTCACACAAATGAGAACTCTAAAGGGGAGGTCAATGCTGAGCCTGCTGCTAATTCTGCTTCTTAAGCAGCAAGCTAGTTAAATTTGTTATTTATCCTCCTTGACGTGGAAACAACATCCTACTTGTTCACATACTGCTAACTACCTCTGATGAAATTTCTTCGTAAATAAGCAGACTTTAGAGATCCTTCTAAAATTACAGGATGAAGGGGTCTAGTTAATCCTTGGTTAACAAAAAGATCCTTTTTCTTGAGTACTCAGATAGAAGTTTTACTGATTTCTGGAATAACTGGCTCCACGAACAATCTGAACTGCTACAAAATAAGTTATCCAGGCAGGCGAGCTTTCCTTACTAGGGAAAAAGATTACACATTTAAATGTGGCAAAGCCTACTAGTCAATGATATTAGTCTGGCAAGAATCCACTGTAAATAAAGGCGAGTGCTCTATGAAACGAGAGCCTTTAGTCTGATACTACACAGGTAGTAGCTCCATTTCAGTCCAGAATTCCCAGAAGGCAAATGAGTCACCCAGGGTCCCTTTACCTAGTTTTGTAACACATTTAAGAACTCATGCTGTAGCATCGGACAGGCCTAGATTAACCTCCCAGCTCTGTGGATTACTTACAAAGTACACAGTCTTGAGCCTCACTTTCTCCAAAAGTAAACCTAAAAAACCTCTGAGCTTCAATTTCTTCAAAAGTAAAGTGGAGACAGTAAATGTTTAACTATCGGCTATTTATTTCATCCTTATTCCATTTCTTCTTCCCATCCCCAAAATAACTGGTCATTAATTTGAAACTAAAGCAGGAGGAACCTAGACCTGGCCCTGGTCTTAAGCAGTTTACTCAAGGTGTTCTCTGAGACTTCCTATGTCCACTATATGTCAGCGGTCCTCAAGGTGGCCAAGGCTACAATCCCATTTTGTTCCATCAGATTAATATTGTCTACCTAAACTGAGGGCTTAATTACCTATAGGTAAGATGCAGCCTACACCTGGGTGAGTTAACCTCTTGAGTGCTGTTTGCATGCCTGTACAATCTTAGATTCTCTATCATTTATTGTCAGACATTCACTTATTACTGAGTAAAATTTAACATATACAAATTTAACTTCTTGTTATAGCAACATGTTAAAAACTCGCAAATTCAAATGAAGTTGGGGGATAATACCAACCATTTTAAAAGATAATGTTCTATACAAGTTAATCTTTTTTGTCGACTACAAAATAAACATGACCTACTTCATAGGGTTACTGAGATAAAATGACAATTTATTCATTCCAAAGGACCTTAAGTGTTCATCATTGTGTAGCAATAAAGGGGTCAAAGTAAAATGGAGAACTGTCTGAACTTCCAATTACTTTGGTAAATACAACTGTGCCAGTCATAAGCCCTCGTAGCATGTCACCCAGGATAAGGCAATGTCTACATGTAGAGGAAGACTATTATTCAAATTTACAACACATTCATACCTGTTTTGGATTTTTAAGTTCCAAGAGCCCCAGCCACCCATATTCCAAGCAAAATCTAAACCTAAATCTCTTTGCTCCTATCTATATTGAGAGCTGTGCTGTCCAATATGGTAGCCACTAGCTACATGTAGCTATTTTAATCTAAAGTAAAACAAAATTTAAAAATTAAGTTCTTTGGCCACACTGGCCACATTTCAAGGGCTCAATAACTATCTCTCATAGCTAGCAACTTCCCTATAGGACACCCATATATAGAACATTCCCACCATAAGAGAAAGTTCTATTGTCAGTCAAAGTTCTATTTCAATCAGTGCTGACTGAAAAGCATCTGCATCTTGGATCCAAGTCAACACCTTCCTTTTAGTAAGCATGAGGCACCACGTACTGTGATTTGCTCTGGTCACAGCTGACAAAGCCAAGACTGAGACTTCCTTTGTCCTTAACTATTTGCCTAGCACTCTCCACTCCACCACCAACCCCGCTGGAGCCTAGTCAAGGCGAGGCACTATGCTGTGTAGTTCCTTAAGGCCAGCCAGAAGTTTGCCTAGCTAAACCGATCATCTCAAAGGCAGGCCACTGCTGCACAGAGCCCCTGGACAATCACAGCTTCAATGTGTGCTGCCCAGAGAGCATTTCAAGTAAGGTATTACTCCACTGAGGTGTAAGTCAAATCTAGACAGAGCAATTGTTTTAAGCTTCAGGAGTATGGCAAATGTATCCCATTTTACTAACTCATCTTTGTTCTCTAAATACAAGACAAATTTGGAATTTTTTACTCTTGCTTCCAAAATTAACCCTTAAGGATTAATCTTAAGGGTACAAAACCCTTAAGATGGGCATCTGCATTTCATATACTCTTCTGCAGTGAGTCATGTTTTCACAAGGACATCCCTGTACTGAAAATGCTTCTCCTTTCCCAGCAAGCGGAATTTTTCAAAGAGAAAAAGGTCTTGTCTAACCTGAAAATGTGCCTTCTTAGGCCAGCTCAATTAGAACAGGCCCATTCCTGCTGGCTTGTGCTCCTCTGCTTCTACTAAGTGAGCCCTTAATGCCTGGGAAGTAGTGAAAGTGATGACAAACCTCCTGCTTATGCTACGTAGGAATTCACAGCTCAGCCTAAGCTACCTTTGTTTCCAATGGGCATGAACCTCAAAATGCCCCTAGGTCCACAACTTGTATAGTATCAAGTCTGTTGATGTGTTGCTTCATACATCCTATTTTCACTAATTCTTTGTCTGGGTTATCACTATTGATTGTGCTTAAAATGCACAAAACATTCTATGGGTGACTGGCTGTAGAAAGAGTAAGCCTGAACACATAGATGTTCTTTAGAAGCCTTTCTGGTGCTAATTATGTAAATGGCTCCTTTTAATGTTCCAGAGGGCACTCTTCCCAATATGAATTAATTACTCAAACTTCTTAACTGTAAGTACAAGTATTGAAAAAGTACTGAGGCCCAGCAATGGTCCTTGTGGGAAAAAAAAGAAAAAAAAGAACACTGCTTAAGAGGTTGGATCACTATAAAAGTGGTTCTAGGCATCATATAAATGTCGAGACTAAAGAATCTGACC
This sequence comes from Pteropus medius, assembly GCF_902729225.1. Taxonomy (NCBI): domain Eukaryota; kingdom Metazoa; phylum Chordata; class Mammalia; order Chiroptera; family Pteropodidae; genus Pteropus; species Pteropus medius. The sequence continues at coordinate 12,968,401 of NW_024342471.1, read as the reverse complement.
AGAAGTTTATTTTGATCAACTTATCGTATTCTTGTAAATTATTTGATTTTGGGGAAACAGGTACCATTAAGTGCTTTTACATGACTTTCAGGTAGTTATTATCCCTACTTTTACAGAAGAGAAAACTAAGATCTGAGCTGTGACTTGCTCAAGGCCACACAGCTAACAAGAGTTGAACTCAAGTTTATCTAACTCCAAAGTCTATATTTCACTAGTGAGCATGTGGACTTTGTTAACTGTCTTTCATTTCTCCTAAAAATGTGAGGCTCAATAAGAGAAAGTGAATTTCAAATCTTACTCTATTCCACTGGTTCCGAAACTTTAGTGTGCATCAGATCACCTGCTTGACTCATTAAAACGTAGATGACTGAGCCCCTACTTCCAGAGTTTAAACTAGCAGGTCTGGCCACAAGACTCAAGAATTTGCATTTCCAACAAGTTCTCAGACAATGCCATTGCTGCTGATCAGGTTACACTTAAGAACCACTGCTCTATTCAAATCCTCCCATTTCAATCACTGCCATAAGTAGCTAAAGATCCCTAACTTAATCTAAACATAGTGACCTCCGAAAATTAGATCCTCAGCATTAGATCCTGGGAATATCAGCATGAAAGCAACCTCTTGCTCTTGCCACTTAGTCACCCAATCCTAAAAGATGACATCAGGATCAAATGATGGCTTGTTAAACGTGCAAGTAGGACAAAGGATTAGGATTCTGATGAGACATACAGTAAAACAGCTGCAAAGGCAGTTAACTATCTCTGCTATTTAGATAAATGTTCATTGAAAGGTAGAATATACTTATTTAAATTAGAATAGGATAAATATCAAGCTTTTATAAAGGTATATCAGAAAACACTGATCTGATCCTTTTTTAAAACTCCTGTAAGCTTAATAGCTCAACCAATAAAGTACCTTAATCAAACGAAGCAAGAGACACATCAAATAAGACAGTAAAGTCCAGATAGATCAGTTTCTCCAAAAATGATTTATGGGTCCCCTGTATTGATCAGAATCAGTTGGGACTGTTAAAGATATATTTTAAATGCAGATTTCTCAGTACCCTCCACTTAACAGAATCAACTTGAAGGTACACAGGACTAGATATGTATTTTTACCAAACACTCCCAGGTGATTCTTATGCATGTTAGCTAGAAAACAATGAAAATTTAGTGTAAAGCTCTCAAAGTTTCTCACTTGATCTTCGACCAGGTGGTGGGCTAGGAGAGAGAGGGCTTCCCATTTCATAACAAACAGCTGGTGAAATCGTCTGTGTTGACTGTATAGGATGAGATAGTGATCTTGCTGTTTTTCTAGTAAGCAAGCAAACATGTAAATTTCTCTAGACTAGAATGAAAAACTGGAACAGGACAGCAAGGGCTCAGTGAAAGCCAGAGAAAAGTAGTTACCTCTGGCTTGGGGTAAAGTGGTGATTGCAGACAGACATCACTGCAAAGGGAACAGTTATCTATGACTATGCCTTCAATACTGGAGCAAGCTCCAAGATGCTTCTAACCCTCCTCAAGGAGTTTAAAACCCTCAGTGCCTTCCCAAAAAAATAGGTAATAAAATGGAGAAGTACCGGGTATACTTATCGAAACCATATGAACTTCTTCAGACTAAGAGGCATTCTAAGGTAAAAAGGAATACTTGAACAGAACAAAATATGATCGTAGAGTTGTGGAAGAAGAACGCACACTGAACTTTATTTCTGGGAATTAGGGTTGCTACAGAAGGCCTTTAAAAAGCTTAAGTTTCCTTCATGAGCAATAAAAAATAAAAAAACTTAAGTTTTCAATAAAAGTACTTAGCAAAATATCTCCACTTTGTACAATAACACCTACTGGCATGCATATTTACATGTGTAACCAGTATGCGATTCTGTTTGATATTCTCCTAGTCTTACTTATGCAAACACTTTTAGTATGTTTTCTCACTTATGGACACATTTCATCATACTGTATTATAACTTCAAACTATTCCCCTAAAAATTCTGAGCCTGACACAAACACTACCTGACATCTAAATTCTAGTGATTAGCTCCAGTCTTCAAGGAGTTCTACAGTATTCTCAGGACCATAAAAAGAAAAATCTGCTTCGTGTTTGCCTAACTAGAATCCACTTCCCTACACAGAGAAAACAAGCATATTTCTGCTAATAGACAACTTTACCAACATTCTGAGACTAGGGTGGTGCTAACATCTATAAAGGATTACAAAGTTCTGCTGAAGTACTTTTTATATCACACTGCATCCAAGGGAGGAAGAAGGTGATGTGATGTTTAAGAGGAAGAAAGTAATCACTATGGTCAAACTATCACTGAGCCCACCCCATCCACCCTGGACTTTTGTGCTGCTAAGGAAGCTAACTGGGAGACTTCTCAGTTCAGGTGTCTAGCCTTGGAGAGCTTTTCCTTTGGAGTGTAACAAGCTGGCAGTTACAAAGACTAGTCAATTTGTGTTCCTCCTCCCCCTTTTTGTTCCCCTTCCTAGTTAACCAGAACCATGAAAAATTAAGAAATAGATCCTAAGGTATGATCAATTCCTTCAATAGCTCTTATTTATTTTTGATGTTAAAGAGCAAGAACTACTGACATTACATATATTCCAGCGAAAATGCACTGGGGTTTTGAGAATAAGGCACAGTAAGTCTAACATTTAGTCTCAATCACTTTTCTAGTATTCAAATCCCTATCAGTAATATCACTAGGTACTATGACTCTTCCTGAGGAATTTAACAGCTTTAATGTACTGCCCACATCTAGACATTTACTTAATTAGGAAGACATAACAATAGTAATCTATTCAAACTATTTCATAAAATTAACTTCCTAGGGCTTTAAGTACTGAGTCTAATCTCTAAGATTTTAATTCTTCACTTTTATGAAGATGGTGATTTCATACTCTTTTATTACATTTCTAGTCACTCTGACAAATTTACCTGGTAGAGAAACCTAAAAACCGCTTTTCTAAAATTCATGCAATACAGGTAATCTGACACAAAAAGATAATGAGAAGTAAATTCACAGAACTTTATACTATTCTTCTATTATATGTGAAAAGGAATGACCCTATAGGTATCCTAAAAACAAGCAAACCAATCAATTTCTAGAACAGTTATGCATTTGGACATCTCGGAAATGTAAGGGCCTAGATTTCCAATCTTTTTAAGAAAAAAATAAAAAGACCTCCAAGGATTGAGAATAAATGGAGACATCACTGTCTTTCACTAATAGTGAGGCATTAACTGTCAGAAAGTACCTTCTATCCCCATTCACCCTGTATGATAGGAGCCTTTGTATTGAAGCCCAATGACAAACATGGAATCTCAACAGAAGTTGAGTGTACAGACCTACAACATACCAACTTCAGAGTGTTCATTCTGAGAACCATATGGGTTTGTTTTGTTCATCTGTGTCTAGTGTTACTGGTATTTACTTTCTGAATCTTTGAATTAATGAATGTGGCAACTAAATTTTTCATTTGCAATTAAACATGAAATTTTTAGCTTCCTAAGTAGATCTATAAATATTGCATCATTTTGAGTGTAAAGGATTCCGGAAAAGTTATTTGCTGCCAAGATTCTTAAACTGTATTATAACTTATGAGAAACAAAGTGGTTTGTACCTGGCCACAAAGTCAAGGCAAGTCTGTACCCTCATGAGCTAGCCTGTCTCAGACTCACAGCAACAGTATCCTATTCAAGGCTAAGTGACCCCCACTCCATGGGTAAAATCTCACAACACCCAAATTTAAAAAAAATTAGGGATGTTCCCTTTGTAAAACACATCATTCAGAAAGAAACAGTCTCTGAAAGAAGTGTTTGGGTTTGTCTGGGTTCTTTAAGGATTGGCAGGGAACCGAAACTTTTGTTCTAAGCTTTACCTTTCCTAAGTGATTCCCACATGCTCTTGTAAAGTATTAGACCTAGTTTACAGGCAAAGAACTAAGGCTCTGAGAATGACTTGTTCAGAGACCTGGCTACTGAGCAGAAGCTCTAGAACTCAAATTCAAACCCCCTTGACTCAGTCAGTTCTTCCCGGTATAGCATGGTTGCCTGATTGTGGGGCGGGGGGACAGAACCTACCCCCCAAGACTATTCACATTCGAAATCAGAGAAAATATAAGAGAAGGAGGCCAAGACTTTTAAATCCAATCCTATCTTGGATACTCACATACTAAGGGCAATAGAGTCATGCAAGATTAATAAATATTCACTTTCCCACAGATTTTTTTCCATGTACTTTAAGAACCATATGTTCTTGAGATGTTTATCTTTTCAAGACTTTATCTTTGAAGACTCTCTAAAATTAGATCCTATTCTATAGTTTCTACCCTATGAAATTAATTTCTCTGGCCTACCTTTAATTGATTATTAATTTTGAAGTCTGCTCCTGTTGTGATGCTTCTCTGATAACCCTTTTGATCAATGGTGTAAGATCTCTACTCTATTAAGATCCATCTGGCTTAATCTAATGGACATTAGTGAACATACCCCTAAATGACTTTGGTTTCCTTTAAGTAGCACTTTCAAAATAATAAATTCAAGACAATTCGATAATCAGCATTAGTTAGACTTATGAAATTTCTGTTTGATAAATTTTTCACAGTACCTCCCAAATGCTTAGACCCATGCTTTATTATTTAAGACATTCTTATTCCCAAGAATTACTATTTCACAGGAATTTGAGTTGGTCACTTTAAGCAACCATTTGGATAAATGAAAAATTAAAGTAACTCTCAGGTGCTTTGAGTCTTTTTAATTTAAAAGTGTTTTGGCAAAAAGTAAAATAGTGAAAAAACATGCAGACACAAGTCCTATCGAGTTTTGCAGTTTAAAAAAAAAAATCACAAATGAACTTAGCATTTCACTTATTAAATGCATCTAAAAGGTAAAGCTCTAGGTAAAAAAAAAAAATTCACAGTTCTATTAAAAGTCTGAGGAATTAACCACATCAATATACTTTCTTTTCTAAACCCATCTTCTCTACAATGGGAAGGATCACCCTGCCTTACATTTGTTCTCAGGAACCACATATAAATTTGGCTCCTACTTAGCCCCAAACCTAGACAGAGATATACACTACCTTTTATTTTACAGTGATTGCTTAATAGTCAGAAGAGATCAGTGTAGGCTATGCAGTTCAGTTAGGTAAAGAGTCAACCAACTCTCATATACTTCTGTTCACTATGTAAATGTCAGAATGACGGAAAACATTAACAGCAAATACCAGTGAAGGAAGGCAGGAGTCACCAACATCTCTACTTCAAATCTAATATTCAAAATAAAGATCCATTTCAGAGTAGAAGCTGTGTGACCAAAGTTTAAATTTTAAAATGTGAGCAGAGAAGTGCCTTCATGAACTCTTCTTTCTCAATAGCTTGTGAAGCATAGAAATATCCTTGTTTATAGAGGAGAAAACAAGGAATAGCAGCCAGGGTAAGATTCATAGTAAGAACAGGGCCTTCTCTAGATTTTTCTGATTCTCACTCCAATCTTCTATTTTACCACAGCTGCTCAAGAGTACAGTATCCTCCCACTGCCTCCTTCTTCATCACTAACATCCTTCAAAATCAATCTGGTTCCAGGTTAACACCAAAGCATCTCTTAACGATCTAACATTCCAGGTGCAAGGGGTCTAAGCTATTTCTACCAGCAGATAATTAAGGGCAAACTGTGACATCCATACTAGAAGCTTACAGATTACAGGCTGAGTGGGGTTTCTGGAATCTGAAAGGCAGGATACCACCAGAAATGGGAAGTGAGAAGGTTTAAAAAGAAAAACAAATTTCCTTTCTTTGTCTGGTTCTCACGAACCTATACAATCTGTACAATTCCCATTAAATTCAGATTTAATAAATACTAAACTCTCAAAATTACTTCCCTTCCTCTCACTTCTCCTGCTGCTGCTGTGCAACAGCTCAGATAGCTAACTAAAAAGAAATAAAACGGGTTATAGGAGTAGGGTAAAGTAAGGGGTCTTAGCCAATGAGATCGACTAATCCTGAAACCTGCTAGATAAGTCTTCTGCCAACCAGTATTTTGCCTATGAAGCTGTAGATATCTAGGTATTCATATGTATTAGGAAGATTAAAATCTGGACTTTTACTGAGTAGCAAAAGGGCACATTTCTACTTTAAAACCTTTTTTCTTTTGTAAACTCCAAACAGCCAAGGATATCTCCTCCAATCAAAAAAGCTTCCGGGCATCTATCTTTGCTAGGCTGTACAAAGAAAAATAGAAAGAATATTTGGCCAAGGATTGGTGGGTTTTTGTTGTTGTTCCTAAAATACATATAGGAAAAGGTCAGAATACCCAGGGATCTATTAAACTTGTTCTCAACAACACCAACAAAAACAAGAGAATTAAAATCCCTGACAACTCTGATTGCTTTAACACCTTTTGCTGGAGCTTATCTGGGTGTATCTCAGGAATGCTAATGAACTGAGTTCTTTGGTTCCTTAAAATCACAGAAACAACAAAGTTAACTTCAAAGGCTCATAGAGGAATTAACAGCCTGATAGAGATGCACCTTACTCTAAATGTCATGGAAAGGGCAGAAGAGAGAGAGATACAAATAAAAATGTTTACTATATATTTCAGAAAAACTCTCAAGAACAGTACACAAGGTAAAGGTGGCAGAGAAATAACTGAGTGGATCTAAAAGCTTAAGACAACAAATTAAACATGAATACCTACCAACAAGAAATTTAAAGCTTAAATTGACTAGCTCCCTTGGAGTTTCTTTCTTTACTAAAATTTAGAGACATAAATGACAAAGACACTTTAATGTAGACTTTTGATAATGAGTAGTCTAGCTTGACATTACAACCTATATAGCCTAGAGATATACTTGAGATAATCAGCAGTCACATCTTTCCCAGTTTGAAAAAAATTTAGAATCTTCCTTCAACATGCAGAAAAAAGCCAATATCTAGTTGCTGTTAAATAGTTCCAGCAAACTGTCATTTTTCTATAACACTACCAAAAATACCATTAATATCTAACAGTCCACTATAAATTTTCCCACATAATAAATTTGAAGCTACCACACTGCCAGCCCCATCTTTACTTCCCCGTCCCGTTCCCAGGCCCTATGCTATCAACACACAGCACACTGCACACACCTAGATAGGCAAGTTGTGGGGGAACAGTGAGGGTTGGCAAAATGCTAATTATTCCATGTGGATGGCCTCTATTTTGGATTTCCTACCTCAGCTACTGCCCTGGAGTCATGGGGATGGGAGAGCTGCTTCTCAAACTTCAGATTTATCAGGTATGGCAATAGAAAAGATCTGTTCTAGCTATTTTACTACTCAAAGTTTAAACACAATTGAAAGCTTCCTTGAAACAAAATATCTCATTCACTTCTTAAGGGCCAGTTAGGAACTTCTCCCACCACAAACTTTTTACCTTAAGGCAGCAAACTCTCTCAACTGTTTGCCCAATGCCTTTATTATGCAAAGTTAATGGTTTTAAAATAATTAAGGGGCAGTCAGATAATCTAAACCACAGGACACTCAAGAGACAGACTCTCTTTTACCTCCAAATACAATGAATTGATTATATTTTTCCTTTCTTTCAAGAGGGTTTTTAAACTTAGGGCCCACATCGAATCCCCATTTCAATCATTTCCATAGCCTCGTTCAAATGTAAATAATTACAATTGCATCATTTTCCCAAGTGAACCCAAAACTTTCCTGGAGCTCAACATAGTTTCATATTAAAAGATGTAAACTTTCATAAAACACCCTTCTGGGGAAACAACTTAGGATTTGAAGAAAACCAGTTTTTTGTTTTGTTTTGTTTTGCATTGAAAGTATGGCAGAAGCTGTTAAAAATCCATAATGTACATTAAAGATCCATAACGTACATACACATTCACACCCAACGAAAAAGAAATAAAAATTTCAGTATAATCTGAAAGCTCCTAAAATGAAATACATCCAGAAAGTACAACAAAATGATTTCCCATACCATCAGCACTGGAGGACGTCATTATAATTAATATATGACACAAAGCTTTCTCTAACATATTTACAGACTCAAAAACCAAACATTTTTTGTACCCCCTTCCCTCTCCAAATACCAAAAACACACACGCAAAAAACCAACAGCTTAATTTTGGAATTTAAGCTTTAAGACATGTTAAGAATCCATGGCTCTGTATAATGTATACAAATGGAGACTAATTCACTAAGACCCAGAACAAATTAATAAATCTCTTTTTTGAAGTCACAATTCCCCATTTTTATGCTCTATTAAGAAAAAAAGTCAGACTTTTTTTTTTTTTTTCCTACCACTGGTTAAAATGAGATTTGGGGATGGATCCTGGGTTCCTATTTTCCATTTTACTCTACTTACCAAAGAAAAGTATGAGCTGGTGGCAGTTAGCAATATTTTTCATCTTTCAAACCATGAGGTATTTGGGATTCCTTTAGTAACTCCTGGATTTTCTTGTTTTACCAAGAACATTGGAATCCAAAATTTGTTCTGATATGCTGGTAATATAAAAAGCATATGACAGGCAACTCTGTTTCATGTCTAAGCCTGGTATAAAGATTCTGCACCAGCTTGCTAATTCTGAAAAGGTGCCCCAAGGAGTCTGGCTACAGTACTAGGAAAGACAACATTGGAGCCCAATGCTTAAATGTTTTTGGATTGAGTAGGAAGATGTGCCAGATTTCATCTGAAGGTGCCATCAGTTTGCAGTTTTAAAAATGTGATGAGAATTTTCAGATAGCCATATCATCAGCCTTCTCATTCCCCACCCCAACCCAGGCCCAACAGCAGAGAAGTACAACTATGTGTTAGCATCAGAAACAATTTATATTTAAATCTCCCTATGCAATTTGAATACATTAAGCTAACCAGAATCAACACAGATGTCAAACTACAATCCCAATTAACATTTCTCAGAATCATTGATGAAACCAAGCATTATAGTTTGCTTTTGCTGGGGAGGGAAGACCCCCCCCCCCGCCAACTCCAAAATACATAAGGAAAGACTTCAAAGTCCTTAGAAGAGCAAAAGGATCACTACCTGCCCCCACCTGTTGTCATCATTACCATGTCATCATTATCAACTCTACAGATAGATGGGCAGTCTGCACAGTACTAGAACAATGACTCAGATCCACTACAGTTAGTGCTACCAACACTTAGGAAGTCTTTCACTTAGGGAAAAGAAATTATAGTTTCTGCTCCTGAAACTCCCAGCTAATGGTTAGTATTTTAAATATAAATATTTCACAGATAACAGATTCTACCAGCAGTTGAGTATGGGCCAGAATGTGGTAAATTCTGTAAGAAAAGGAACGGTTTTAACTATTGTAAAAAATGGGCACCAAAGTGCAAAATATCTTTTAGAGCTTAGAGGATAAGGACAAACAAAACAAGGGATGTTTGTTTTAAAATATGAACTTGCACAGTTAATCTCTAAGACAAGTTAGTTAGACCCATTAAAATCAAGCTTAAACAAACTCTTAATATAAAGATTAATAACGACATGCCTGAGTATAATTAAACATTGATTTTTATTTTTAAAAAACTATCTTTTATAGTTACATAAATCAATCACTAACTACCAGTGTATTATTTAATAAAGCAAGCACAGTTACCAACTCTACATCTTTCTTCTACACACTTTTTACAGATAATCACCCTAGCGTCAGACTCTTATGGTGGAGGGGAGGCAGTTAGTGCTTTTTCTCTTGAAGGAGCAGGTTTAGATAAAAAGTAAGCAAATGACAAACTATCATATCCTACCCTCTTGCCTTTTTCAGCTCTGTAAGTAGAGATGTGCAACTTTAATTTCTTCATACTAGAATCACATATATAGCATAGTGGGGTTAAGTTTGTGAGCCTTGGAATGCCCAACTCACCGTCCTTGGGCGAGCCAGTAAATATACCTAAGCCTAGCTTCCTTATCCATAAAATGCAGATAATAGTACTTAACTCATAAGGGTCTTTCTGAGGACTGAATTAGATGATCTAACAGAAAAAGCTCAGATTTGTGGCTGGCAGACAGGTTGTATTCTATAAATATTAGCAATTATTGCTATTACAAGTGAATAAACATTTTAAAAATCAATATAGCCAGTTTACTTCAGTCTCTATTAACAATGGCACTAAGATCAAGAACCTACCCAGCCCACAATCATTCACATATTCAATAGTAGTTCCTTTGTATAATTTAGGTGACAACCATGGAGATTAACTTTCTGAAGAGAAAGGACTAAACTGTTTCATTACTAAATATATTACCTACTCAGCCCAGCCTGAAAGTCAAAAGAACAGTTTTTCAGTATTAAGATCCTACTTTCCTCCAAGAGAGGTCAAAAGGACTTCTTATATTCTCACCTGCCACATCCTTTGCTTCCACATCCCAAAGAAACATATTTATACTCTGAAGTTTTCTTAACTGTAAGGGCCTCGTCTTTCTCCCTTAAAATCCTGATAGGTTGGCTAACATAGTTAAGAAATACTTCAACTCCTAACATTCAGCACCTAGTCTTGCATTAACACTCAGCTCCAAAGTCACCTCCTGAGAAATTTCCCCACCCCCACACAAAATTAAGTCCCCTAGTTTCCCAAAGCATTTTGGTTATACATCTGCCCAAGCACCTACCTTATAATTCACTAATTATGCCTCCCCCAGTGCTGTTCTTGCCCTCAGACTGGACTGAGGGCAAGAACAGCGCTGTGGCTGAAGGTTCAGCTCTAGCACTAAGCACAGTGTTTGGCACATATTAGGTGATCAAGAAATGCTACTTTCATTTAACCCCATTTTCTTCTCATAGAGTAGCATCTCTTGCTGGATGTCCCACTTCAAAATCTGAACATAAGGTTGCTCTCAGTAGAGCAGGCTAACATGATGGACTGCTGACTGCAACATCAGCTTTCCCACTGGAGAGATTCCCGGAACCCAAACTCAGCTGAGCAAGAAAGTAGGATCATGTACCATCGCCATCAGTGGGAATTCCCTGCACACTCCAGAGGGTACCTTCTCCTTCACAGGGATTGCTGAAAAGCCCGCAGGGTGATCTTTTTATTAGGAGAATCTTTGCTGGGTAACTGAAGTGGAAATATTCAAAGAATAAATGCCCTGATTGGCTGAAAGGGGTTCTTAAACATAAAGATCTGGGAAAAGCTAGCTCTTGATTCCTGAAAAACAGCGGCTTCTGAAAAAGAATGAACAGGAAGCATGGGTGGGTGCTGGCCACTCTTTGTTTCAATAAATAAAATCCTTTTCTTCCCCACAGCCCAGAAGAAAAGGCTAGTACACCAGGTCCAGATGAGATGCTCAACCACCTTTCCTCCTGACAAGTACACTAAACTGTGTTTCTAATAAAACACTGTCTTAGGAACCTCAGCCACATTGAAAAGTTCTAATCAGTAACACTTTTTTTAAAAAAAGATAAAAATTAAATGCACGAGTCCAACATTCACATTAAATGACCCACAGAGAACTTGCAAACTTTTTGAAGGGAGCTGCTACTATCTATGCAAAGAACACAACTTGGGAAAAACCACCTCAAAATATGAAGAGCTCCACAGAGTGGCTTTAGTTTTAGAGCCATAATTCCTATCATAAACATCTTACCAGAAAAAAAATCAACAGTTGCCAAAGGGTAGCTTTCATTCTGGAAACAGAAAAGGAAACAAACTAGAAGCAGAAAGGGAATAACCCCCAAAATAAAGTTCTCTTTGGAAAAAATAGTAACAATTCCGTCTCCCACCCTTTCCTCTCTGGTGAGGTCTGTGATTTATACGGCTTTGCTCTGCAGAAAGCTCTTTCTGGGCAGCTCAGGGAAGGAGCCGAGGGAGGGAGAGAAAGAGACACAGACACAGAAAGGAGAGGAGAGAGAAAAAGAAAATGGCGCAGAGACTAAGTCCCGACTGTCGACAAGGCGACTTTCCCGGGAGAAATCCGGGCCCGGAAAGGCTGCCCGAGGCCCGGTGGCAGGCGACGCGGGGTCTCCGTTGCCCCCTCTCGGGAAGGCCGCGATCTGGGGGGGCTGGGGTCTCTGGAAAGGGGGTCCAGAGGCGGCCCGATGGGAACAATGGGGCCGGTGAGCGAGGAGCCGGGACTTAGTCTCTGGGACGCCATGTCTGTCCTCTGCCCGGCTCCGGCCGGGAGCGGAGTAGGCGGCCGGCGGCTGGGGAACCCGGGGTCGGGGTGGAGGACACACTCACCATTCAATCGGAAATCCGCTTCGATCTAGAAAGAGAAAAGGAGGGCATATGAAACAACAAGCACATTAACCCCGCGGGAGGCGAGCGCGCGCGGTCGGGGGCCTAGCCCACCCTGCGCCCTCAGAAATGAGGGGGCCCCAGGAACGGCCTGACGGGGCAGCCACCCCCCCAAACTGTAACTTCGGGGCTTCCGTCCGGGGCCTAGCGAGCTGATCCCCTCTAGCTGACGGCCCCTGGCCAGGGGGCTCCGGCCTGTCAAAGCGGCGGGGCCGGGGCCAGGATCGTGGAGGGCCAAGGTGGGGCCAGGAGGTGAGACAGTACCTGGGAATCGTTGTGGAGATGGTCCCCACTCATGTCTGTCGGAGCGGCGAGCGCGGCGGGCGGCAAGCGGCGCCGAGGAGACGCAGACGGTCGGGACTGGCCTGTGCGGGAAGACGGGGGCTCTCAGGGGCTCCGGGAGGCGCGGGTAAGCGGTGGCGGCAGTGGCGGGTCTGACACTCCCGGAACCGCTGAGGCAGCTACAGCGGCGGCGACGCTTACAGACTGCCAGGCGGGCGCCGAGAGCAGACCCCAGCAGTTGTGTAACAGCCTAAGTTCGCATTTCGACTCACTGCGCCTGCGCAGACGCTTTTAAACGAAACGTCGACGTCAGAGACTCGCGGAAAGAGGCCGAGGGTTGTGGGGTCCGCCCCCTCGCGTTTCCAAAGGCAGACCTGGTTTTGCATCGCAAGCCACGCCCCTAGCCCACGCGCGACGTTGCGATTTGCATAAAACTCCGACTCCTCCCACGGCCGCCCACCCTGAGCAACTTACCCTTCCTCTCCCAGCTCGTTTTCTCGGAACCCGGGTCCCCTCTCCTAGGCAATGCGCAGGCGCATCCCGGACACCGCCTCCAGACCCAGTCGAGTAGCGTGGCCACGTGGTGGGCCTTTAAAGGCGGCGGCGGGACAGCGCTGGGCCCCAGCTAAGCTGGTATCCTGCTTCTGGGTCTTCTCTGAGCTGCAGATACCTTGGTGGCCGAGGCCTCAGAGCTCTCACCAGCGATTCCTCGTCAGCTAACCAGAATCCAGTGCCGCTTGGCGGGAGAAGCCCTCGCCCCAGCCCTTTTCCAGGCCTTCGACTTATGTATTGTTTCGTGCCTACTTCTTTCAATTTATTTTAATTTCACAACCAACCAAAGGTCTGGTTCAGCTCCAGTTTTCAGCCAGGTACATGTAACCCTGAGTCACAAGAGGCCTAATTTCAGTCATTCATTCTACATACAGTGAGCATCTACTGTGAGCCAGGAATTGTGCTGAGAAAGGGGGTGTGGTGCAAGGGTCTAAAGGGAACCAGACCTCGGGGTAAATACAACTTGGCTCTGTCCACTGCTGGATCATTAGCACGCTATGGGGCAGAGGGGAGCAGCACTGCCTTTTATGAGGCACCTACTGTGTACTCCGCTCTGCATATATACACACTAGCTCTGTGAGGCCGCCTTGTTTTACTTAAACTGTGTCAGGGGTAAGTGACCTACAGCCACCTACCTGACATCTCACAAGCTTCTCCAGGGCTGAACTCACCATCTACTTCTTCCACCCAGCTAGAAAAAAAGCTCCACCCTGGACATCTTCCTCTCCTTCATTTCTCATTAGTCCAGCTGATTGCATCTCTTCAATCCATCTAACTATCGCCTGCCCACACACCTGTCGAGTAGGCATTATCTCTTGCTTGGATTTTTAAAATACACTCCCAACAGGGGTGCCTGCTTCCGTTCTGGCCCTTTCACAAAGTGCCAACAGTGACCAAAATGATCTTTTCAACATACAGATCTAACCATTATTCCCTTCCAACAATACTTTCCATCATTCTTAGTATTAAGTTCAAAATTCCCAAAGTAGCTACCAAGGCTCTGCTTAACCTGTTTGATTGAAGTGTGACCTCTGTGAATTTTGCCACATCTATTACCACTTCCGCTATTATTTTAATTGATCTCCTTTATTTAGCTTCATTCTAAATAATACCTATGAAATAATAATGTCTATGAAATCATTTACAAATAAATACAAAAAATGTTCATCCATGGATCACTGAAATCATCTCTATCACATCTAGTGGTAAACACTTTGGGGTTAATTCTTGTAACAGCTTCAAAACTCAACCTTAATATATCACTTTCTCAAACTGACTCCCCTCCTACACTTTCTCCCTCTTCCCCACACGGATAAAATGCCCCTCATATAGAGTCCTTTTCCTTTGAACATTAATCACAATTGTTAAGTTACTAAATGGGGGGTAATTAGCGATTTATGCCTGTCTCCCCTATTGAAGGGTGGGGACCTTGTCTGTCTTGCTTAGCACTTGATCCTCAGCACCCAGCAACAGAGCCTACAGAAGAGATGTGCAGTCAACAAGTGAATGAAAAAAGAGAAAAGAAGGCTTTGATCGAGTTCGGGGACCTGGTTCCTACTATCCCCTGAGGCCTTATTTCACTCCGATCCCTGTACCTTTAAATAAATGTTTAGTGGAGCTTTGATGGGTCACTTAAGACCAAGAGCACTAAGTGATAGGCAGTCCTAACCTACACTCAATTCCCAGGCACTGGCAAGGTCTCTGCAATCCCTTTGGCTTCTAGGCCCCTCATGTTATGACATCTGGACGCCCGGCATTTAGATCTTGGATGCTGGCACAGTCTAGACTTTGCCAATTCTTGGGCAGCAGTGTCTTCTGGCAATTCTCCCTGCCTGTGGTGCCTTGCCCAAGGACCTGCTGCTCTTTCAAGATTTGGGCACCCTCAGAAAAGAACCTGCTCAATGCCCCAGAAAGGGAACTAGTAATGACTAGAAACACCCTTTGCCTGTTGGTAATTAAACAGCTCAGTAAAAGTTGAGATTTATGGAATAAAAAGAAGATAACCAATAGGAAACCTGGCAACCCTTAGTCAGGGACTGAGAAGACAGGAAACAAGGACCTAGGAGCCTGGCCATTTGCCTCAGGGCAAGGAGAAGAGTCCACTTTCCTGCACCTCTTTTGTCTTCCTGCCAGAAGACATCCTTTCTGTGATGAAGACATTAATTCGGTCAACCAATATTCCCTGAGGAATTAGAAAATGGGAACTATTGTGGTAGATAGGTGCTATGCTAAGCCCTGGGGTTACAGATATGAATAAGACCTAATCATCATTTTGGAGGAGCTCTTAGTCTGATAACCAGACAGACGTTCCCCAACTGTTACCATAAAGTACAAGGAATAACAGGGAAAAAGTGGCCAGCTACCAGTTGCTATGGGAACCCTGGGGTGGGGAGGTACATCCAACTCACCAGTGGCGGTGGCGGGGGTGGGGTAATTAGAAAAATCTTCCAGTTTGATGCTATTTGTGAGAGATAAGGAGGGGCTGGTCTGTGGGGGAAAAAAGGAAAAGGCATTGCATGAAGAAGAGCAACCTACACAAGGGCAGAGTCATGGGCACAAATAGCTTTGGTCAGAATAGAGCAGAGGAAAATGTAAAGATATACCAGAGAAGGAGTCTGGGAAGGTGGAGAGGCCTCCCCTAGTGACAGCAGAGCTACTGCAAGGTGAGCTATACCAAGGTTTTGAGCAGGTGTGAGAACAACCATGAGTAGCAGTGTGGGGAGATTTCAGCAGAGCTGACAATGAAGATAGGCAGATTAGTCAGGAGGTCTATGGAGACCATTGCAAGTGTTTCTGAAGCATTGTTAACCATAGAATGACTGTGAAGAGGCAGACAGGATATTGGCCTGTTTCCAGGGTACAGCCCAAGGAGAAGTTATGACAGCAGCTCTCTCTGAATCTCCCTCTCACAGGATATGCTGCTAGGACGTCCTCCTGCTGCTCAGATCCAGCTGCCTTCAAATTGAGAATGAGTGTGCATGGGATGCAAAGAGGCAGGAACTGGGGCTCCAGGAAATACTGGAAAATTCTGGGAGAGAAACCCCAAGCTGGCTCAGCATAATTCCCAAAAAAAATAGAACAGAAGTGGAAGCCTCTCTTAATAACCAGCATGTGACAGATTAGTTAAGATCAAGTTTTAAAAATATTTATTTGTGCCTCCAAAAAGCTCTTCAAGTCCTCAATCCCATCCTCTCTATCTCCCCAGAGCCTGGCTCACTCCAGCATCTTCTCTTCCTCCTGCATAGCAACCTCTCCACTTGCTCCCTCTCTCAATTTCCCCCCTTGACCTTATTCAAAATAACATCTCACATTGATTACTTACTATGTGCTCTGTCTTGTGCTAAATGCTTCACCTACATTATTTCTCAATAACCACACGAAGCAGGTACTACTAGTTCCACCATTTTACAGACCAGAAAACTGAGATTTAAGGAGACTAAGTTACCTTGCCCAAAATGACACAGCAACTGAATGGTGGGGCTATGATTGGAATCCAAGCAGTCAGACTGTGGAGCCCGGTGTCTGAGTCCCTGAACTGCCTCCTAAATTGCCTCAGGTCGGTTTCCCTCACCTCGTTTAAAATATTTGGAAAGGATAGTCCATGCTCGCTGCCTTTTCTGCATTATTTCTCTTTTTTTAACCACTGTTGATATGATTTCCATTCTAATCAGAGACTTCCAAGTGTCCAAATAGAGGAGCCTTATTCTCCTCTACCTTTCTGCAGCACTCAATGATGTGGATGGGCTCATTCTTTCGGTCCTTTCCATTTGGCTCCAAAGACTGTGAATTCTCTTGGTTTTCTTCCTACCTCTACAAATGCCATTTTTTCTGCCTCTTTCTAGCACAATGTAAGAATTCCAAAAGCTTCTGTCATCAACCTTCTCTCTATACACTCTCCTCTTGGAAACTTTATGGATTTTATATTGACTTCTCTCAAATGAATGTCTCTAGCCTTGACTTCTTTTTAGAACTACAGAAATATCTACCCATTTGCCTATTGCATGTGTCTACTTGATGGCTCTCACAGTCCTCTGCTCCTGAGTTCAACTTTTTCCCTGAACCTGCTCTTTCCTTCTATTGTCCTTGCTAGGTGACTAGCTCTCCCCACTCCCAGTCACACCAGCTCAAAGCCTTGGAGCCTCTAGAGTTGAGCCTGTTCTGTCCTCCATATCTCATTAATGGCTACTCCATCTGAGAATCCACCCTTTCTTCCCCAGGGTTTTTATTTTCTTTCTTTCTTTCTTTCTT